>NC_136420.1:111302580-111925080 GCF_052625555.1 Lactuca saligna | reverse complement strand
AATTGGACCTCGTATGAAGAAGTTACAAATTTTCAAAGTTTCGTAACGGTAATAGAGGGCTAAAAAAAAAAAAAAAAAAAAAAAAAAAAAAAAAAAACTCGAATTGAAGATCGAGTGTTAATTAGCTAACGCCACCTAAATGAGAGTTGAAGATCTCCACAATGGTAATAAAACAATAAAAAGACAAACGAAAACCGACGTCGAATAAAGAACCTATGAATTTTTAACGAACTTTAGGAGGCCCGGCCTATTAAAAATATATCATTAAAAATAAAGTCAAAACTAGCCGACGGAGTCTAAATGAAAGTTGTAGAGCATAATCTCACCTACGCGTGGATATAAAGAACGCGAAAAACGGAGCTCGTACGCGAAAGTTACGGAATTTAGAAGTTGGAAGCAGGGATTACGCCCCGCGTACTCTGGGAGTACGCCCCGCGTACTAGACCCAGAGTCGAGTCCCATCGGCCCGCCCAAGCTACGCCTAGCTAGCCAGGAGCCGTAAGCCATGACGTATCTCTACGCCCAGCGTAACGACGTACGCGCTGCGTACGTGAGTACGCCCCGCGTACTCCAAAATTACGCCCCGCGTACGAGGCAAATCCAGCCTATAAATAGAAGGCTTAAGCTCGAGTTTTTGCACACAAATCACAATCCCCCAGCCATTCTCTCATATTTCCAAGCACCAGAGACCATTCCCTCACCTCGGTTTCCGCACTCGAGCCCCCGACGAAAGATTTACGCTGCAGAGATCCCCGAAGAGCCGACGACGCAACCATCCGCGGTCGAAGTTCTGCTCAACCCTAGCCCCTCTCTTCAAACTTAACGAGTGAGTTCATACCCCTATAATCTACATTTTTATCAATATTGTTTTAATATACACTTTTGAGGGGGGGAATACAAGTAAACACACGATTATTATCGTGTGTAATTCAAAGATTCACTAAATACTCATTTTTATCAAGTAAATCACATGTGATTCACAACCATAATGTGGAATCTTTCATACGGAAAACATAACACGATATCGTCTGATATATATATATATATATATATATATATATCGAAATTAAATATGTTGTTATACGTATACGAATCAAACAGTTTATTTATACCTCGAGTTTAAGTGTTCATTATGTCACCACAAAAAGCTGCACATTTCATAACAAGTGAGCATTACACTAGGGTTACTATACAAACGAAACGAACTTTTGGAAAAATTATAATAGTTTATGACAAACATTTATACATGTTAAAAACTCTTTATCAAACTGTCTTACATACTTTATGATTCTTTTCAAACGCTGTTAGAATCATGTTACTAACAAAGGTCTTCCTATATTTAAAACTGTTCTTATCAAACAAACTGCTTTCAAATCATTTTATAAACTGACATCAAGTCATCAATTCTTAATTATTAAACTGGTTTTTACAAAACTTCTTTTATATTTTTGGGCTCATCTATATATGTATACTTATATAAGTAATGTTTGAAGGACTTAGGACGGCTAGCTCGCTTTATTTCCTTTTCCTCGTTGGGATGTGGCCTTAGGGCATCGGTTATTCGTCCAAATGTCGTCTAAATATTAGTTATAAATATATGTACATATATAGACATAAAAGTTTCCGTCAGTTCGTTCAGTACCTTGAGTAGCAAAAGCATATTTCGAATTATACACACACATTATCAATAACTATAATAGGTATAGTTAAGACATACTATTTACCATTCCATGTACCCGGAATCATACAAGATGTAGTCTATTCATGAGTTAATACAAATACATTACATACTATGCGAAGAGGTACAATTACAAAAGCATACAACTTCGAGACATACCATTTCAAGGAATACAATTACATGAGAAAGTATACTAGATATTCATAACGTTTTATATACTACAAGTACCATATCAAGAAAGTATTTTCATACAAAAACAAATGGACATTATCATACGTAAATCAGTTTTTATACAAGGTTGTGAGACAGCTTCACATACGTTCGAGTATGCATTATTAAGTCCTGTATTATATACCATAATCCCTTGTAGGGGGAGCGTGATACTTGTGTATAGATCTATACGGGATTGACAATCCCACACCTAAGCTGTTAGCTACAGCTAGGCCGGCAGGCCTGGGGTGACAAATGTCATAACAGTTCCAACGCCTGAAGAACGTTGTTACAGGCCATCAGGGTCATTAGCATGGTTATAAAACTCGCATAAAAAGTATAAAACAAGATTGATTTACGGAGTTTTCATATACCTTAGCAATTATAACTGTACACAAATCTACTATTTTAGACATGAAAAACATTACGGTAGTTTCATTTCGGGACTTTTAATGTACCATCTATATACGAACACATATTGGATTTTTGAAACAAACATTTTAAACAGTCGAGCCTTGGTAGAAGGCTACACTTTATACTAGTAGAAAATATGGGATTTTCTAGAAATTTCAAACGTTTACAATTACTTACAAACATATTCGTTGGTACAAACTTTCTTTCAAACAATTACATGTCTTTCTTTATAGCTTTACAAATCAAGTCACATAAATACTTATGAACTCACCAGCATTATTGCTGATACTCGCTTTCAAAATAACTTGTATTCCCAGGATATGAATAGACAGGTACGACTACCAGGTTTTGTGAAGACGGAGCGATCAAGACTCGTCTTTTATTTATGAATATTCATTTTTGTAGAATCATATTATGAAAGAACTCAAATGTAATTACAATTATACTATTAATGCAATGGATGATGTTGTTGCTTGTTTACTACTTAGCATTGTTATGATACATTACATGACGTCCTCCGCCCCAGAACGTTTCCGCCGTTCTCGGTTTTGGGGTGTGACACCTAGGATTTAAGTTTTAAAAATAACACCCAAGTAAACGTTGAGAATCATCAACAATAACAAGAATGTATTTATTACCGCCAATGCTCTCAATTGATGATGGACCACATAAGTCGATGTGAAGCAACTCAAGCGGTTCAACAACTTTTGTATTTATGATTGTTGGGTGACTTTGGCGACTTTGTTTCCCCATTTCACAAGCAGCACATAAGTGTTCTCGATCGAACTTGAGCAGTGGAAGACCCCAAACATGATCACCGATGACAAGCTTCTTGATGTCTTTGAAGTTGTGGTGAGAGAGCCTTCAGTGCCACAACCAGCTTTCTTCTGAATGAGCTTTAGACAATAGACATATATCCGGTTTTCCTTTGATTGGATTGAGATTCAGAGGGAACATTTCTCCTTTTCATTCTGACTTTAGAATCACTTTGTTGGTTCTCTTCTCTATTATTTCCGAACTTTTGTCATCGAACGGAACTTTGAGACCGGTACCTCCCACCAGTTGAGATACACTGATGAGGTTATGCTGCAATCCCTCTACATAAGCCACCTTCCTGATTGTAAAATCCCCATTGGTTATCATCACATAACCCTTGATCGTTCCATAGGAGTTGTTTCCAAACTTGACGTTACCACCGTTTTGAAGGGATCGAAACTCCCTTAGTTCTTCCTTTCTTCCTGTCATGTGATGCGAATAGCCACTATCTATGTACCATTCTTCGTCGAACTGCTTGTCACTTATTACCTACAAGAATTAAGCAGATTTAGGAACCCAAAGTTTCTTGGGTCCTTGTGAGCCTTTCACAGAAACAGGAATAGCAAATGAAGCAGCAATAAGATAACTTCGTTTTATTAAGGTTGTTTTATCTTTCCTCTTAATAGTAAACACTTTGATTTTATTAAGGTTAGTTTCAAGTGCTTTGGATTGAGGTTCAGGAGTTTGCACTTTCGCTTGCTTTCTGTCTTCATTTGATGAGGAAATCTTACTTTTTCCTTTCGAATCCTTCGTTGATTGAGAGCTTTGTGTAGGACACGATTTAGGCTTAGAAGAGGAATGAGAGAGAGAAGAATTAGAGGAATAGAATTTAGAATGAGAATCTTTCCTGACTTCTGGTTTGAAATGATCCTTTTGGATTTGATCATTTGAGGGACCGAAGCTGTACCTTCGGTTGCTATTTGCTGATGGACCGAAACTACCTTTTCCGCTGTTGTGGGTCTCTGCACCGAAACTACCTTTTCGGTTGTTGTGAGTCTCTAGACCGAAACTGGATTTTCGGTTGCTGTTGCCATCAGGACCAAACCTATTCATTCGATCTTTTCCTTTCTGTTGCCCAAAAGTCTTCTTTTGGTTCATTTGATCAACGTGACCGAAGCTCCTTTTATCTTTATTTTCTTCTCCTTTTGGCTTGGAGATTCTATTAAAGTGAGTGTAGTTAGGATTTTGGGAGCACCAAAATTGCTTTCGCTCTAAGAGATTTTTCTTGTATCTCAGATTCCTCTGGTGCTTCTGATTTTTCACCTGTTTCGCTTGTTTGTGAATATTTTCCTTCTGTTTTAGCTTCGGAACAACAGGTTCACTTTTAATGAAAGAGGTTTCGCTTGTTGAGGAGACGTATTCTACTGGAACCTCTTTTGTTCCGCTGGTACTGGGTATGTCACAGTTGGTAGGTTTATTAAGTGGTTTTCCCACGTATCTACCTTTTGCTTTCCACGATGTTCGCTCCGACAAACCAACTATTTCATCTGTATTGTCTATCGGTGCTGACCAGAAATATTCCTTACAACCATCTGCATTATCTTCATTCACCAGTGTAGTGAGTTCGGCTGTCTGATGTTCAGTTACTCCTTTGACCTTATAAACTTGATTGGGAGTTGTTCTGACCTTTTGGTAAACAACGGCTTTTTCTTTAAGAACTGGGGACTTACTTTTGGATAAATGAGCAAATTCCACAGAATATTCAAAAATCAAATTTGTGTGGTGTTCAGGTTCGCTCTTAGTAAATTCTGAACAGTCAACCTCATCCTCTACAGAGATTTCACTCATGTCATCGTGCTTATTAAGTTCAGATGCATTTTCAACATCAATTTTATTTTCTGAACTTAATTTGGTACTCAATGAGTCAAAATTTTGTATGGTTTCGGTTCTGAGTTTCAACCTATCATTTTCATACAAAAGGTCCTTGAGCATGTTCTTATGGTCTTATCCAGACCAAACGTATAAGTGGGACTTACATCATCTAAAGATACAACACTTTCACAGTTGTATGCTTCGACATCAATTTCATCCTCCTTTAACTCAAGAAAGGGAAAAATCATGCGATGTATTTTCTGGCCTATTTCACAATTCAAATGTAGTTGTGTAATGTTAGTATAAAGTCTTTTTGCAATCAAACAAAAACATTTCTTTTTTTTAACAATTTAAGATTGTCTCTTTGCAAATAGATATTTTTATCCCTAGACCAAACCAGCTTCAACTCCTTCTGCTCAATCCACATTCTTCGCTCCTCACTCTTGGATGACACCCTGATCATTTGGTCAGTTATATTAGAATTCATGACATGCGTTTGAGTTAAACAACTATCTAGAGTTGAAATTCTTGAATTCAAGTTATTTAATTCTGTTTCATATGATGCTTGTGGAATTTTAAATGAAACAAAAATGGATTCTACCTCCTTGATCAGATCATCAAGTTCATTAATCTGAACACTGAAATGCTTCGCTGTAAAGCACACGTCCTCTCGCTCCTTAGTCGCTTCATTTCCACCATCAGTATTATATCCCCTCATCTGGAATACATTTGTCACCATCAATCATCTTCCACTAGCATCATCACTCTTTGCCACATAAGCCTTTCCATGAGTAGGCTTTCTCACTTCATTATCTTCTGAGTCGGTCGACCATACCTGTACGCCACCGAACTCATCATCATCTACCGAATCATGTACAATTAAAGCATTCATAGTGGGATTAGTAGCAGCTTTCTTCCTTTTAATCTCCTCCAATCTTTTCAGGAGACTCGCTTCTTCATCCTTCTCATCATCCTTCTCCGCCATTTTCTTTAACACACAATCTTTTGCGTGGTGATTTTTCCCTCCACTGTAAAAACAACTGACACCAGAATCAGCTTAACCCTTCGTCTCTTTCTTTGGTTCTTCAACCTTCAGCTCCACTTTTGCTTTCTCAGAGCTGTAGCTTCCTTGCCAATTTCGGTTTTTGTTGGTAGGAAACTTCTTCTTGATGAACCTCCTGGGATTTGACACCATCATGGCATAGTCTTCAGATGTCAGATCGTAGTCTCCCAAATTCAGATCTTCTTCTTCTGCTGCTACCCTCTTACCCTTTGACAGAAGGGCCAAGGACCCAAAGTTTAAGACCACGCTTTGATCTTGCAACACAGTCTTTTCCTGGGATTTCAGAATCCCTACTAGTTTTGCCAAAGCATACGACTTAAACTGCTCATGTGCTTTAACTGTCGACACAACCGCCCTCCATTCGGGTCTTAAGCCTTTTAAGAAAGTAACCTTCTGTTCGATGAGCTTTCTTTCAATATCATGTTTGATCATCCTACTAAGAAGATGATTGAACCGATCGAACGTTTATGTAACTGCTTCCTCCGGTTTCTGCTTGAACTCTCCAAATTCTGAGAGAAGTAGGTTCTGAATCGAGTGCTCCAGATCTTCATCTATGGAATACAATTCTCGCAACCGACCCCAGATTTCCTTTTCTGTACCGCATGAACTTACCAATCTAAACGTGTTAGATTGAAGGGTGAATCAAATCAGTCTCAATGCTTTAATGTTACATTGAAACTTTTCCTTTTCGTCCTGAGGGACATCCATCACATCTTTTAGGAGATCATTGTACTCCTTCTGAGTTTTAATGATTCTTGAAGTGCTTGAATGAGCGAATGGGCCAACTCTGATTGCTTCCCATATAAGATATCCATTATCTTCCGATCCAATAACATAATCTTCAAAGTGGTGTGTCCACATTTCGTAGTCTTGAACATAGAGTATTGGGATCTTGGTTGTTGATCCGATGCTGTTATAGATGTTGATGGGATTGGATTGAGAATCGTCCATGCATGATCGTTTAACATGTTATAAGATCAGACTTTGTAATACGTAATATTAGGGCAAGATTAATAATTAATGAGATAGTCAATTAAAGAGTGATGGCTCAATTAATATCAATGAATGCAGAATGAACCCTAATCACTTCTTTGACAGAAGAGATGTGTATGAATTACACAGCCTCCTGCTCTGATACCAATTGATGAGATGAAAATTCTCTTTGATCGATTAGATCTTACGCAGGTTTATCAGAATCATGCAAACAAAATAACACACAAAAGAATGAACCAATAATGCGTTGAATGATTCAATATATATACGCCTCAGCAGAGCTCGATGAAGAACTTCTGCTGTAGAGGCTTTTTAGGGTTACAATCGATAAAAACAAAAACGTTATGAATGATCGACTTAACAGCTACGTACCAAGATGCATGCAAGCATTTATAAATACTAAAACCCAAAATATTAAATAACGGATTGACAAGCCCAATCCGGATACAAAACTGGGCTAAAAAATGAGCCCAAGATGCAACACATTTTAAACCCAACAATAAGTTTTGAGTACAATATTCCCTTGTACTTTTTCTTGTATTCCCCCCTGAAAACATGAAAAACACGGAAAAAGGTGTAGGGTTATGAACTCACAAGATGAGAATGTGCCTGGTAGGATGCTAAGTGTCAATTTAGCTCTTGAACATGCGTGAGGGTCCTATGTAACATGAACTAATACTTAATTGTATCTAATTAGACATTAAACCACTAATTAAGTAAGATAATACACTCCGATGTGCGAAAACACTTTATCTCAAGTGTTGGAAGTGATACGGGTTGCATATAAGGAGTGTAGGGCCTTGATAAGGAGTTTACTCTTCAAGTGTAAACCATTAGGGGTGTTTACGGCCCAAAGAGCATATCCCCCATGATTTTACGGCCGTAAACGCATGGGAGGGGTGTTTTTGGGTGCGCAAAGGTCTAAATTGCACAAGGGGAGGTTCTACGGTTGAATCAAAGGCTTAGGAAGTGATCGGGACTTCAAATGACCTTGGAAATGGAGTTTGCGGTTTATGAATGACCCTTGGTGAGTTTACTACCATAAACACATGAGTTTATGGCTGTAAAATCATGCTTGGTTCATTTTTGTATGATTTTGTGCCTCAAATGAAAGGATACAAGGTTCTAGGCACTTAGGCAAGCTTTTAGAGGTGTTTAAGGGCATTTTAAGACCTTAAAAAGGTGTTTCGGTTCATGAAAGTTCATGGACCATAAACTCATGTTTACTCCCATAAAGACATGATTTTGGGGTTCTAAGTTTATGCATGCAAGTTTCTAAGCCGTATATAAGCATTAGAAGGGTTTTGGAAGGGGCTTGGGGCTTCAAAACCCCCTTATGGGAGTTTACAGTTTACGGTTACATGTTCAAAACCAATTACAAATATGATGTCAAAATATGAGATTTAAACTGGCACCGCAGCATCTCTTCATCAGAAGCATAATGATACCTGTAGTTACTAAATCCCTGGGACATACAAGTAATTTTGAAAGAGTAGATCAACATTTGAGCTGGTGACTTTCATAAGTATTTAATGACAATGTTTGTACTAAACGAAATATCTTGTCCTTGTTTGTTTGTGTTTAGAAAATCCTGTATTTTCTACTAGTATAAAAGTAGTCTTCCTTCCAGACCAAAGTTTGTTTCCAAAATGTATGTAAGTGTAAAAGTAACCAATATGTTTGAAAACCTCGTAAATCAATGTATTTTTAATACCTCCTGTGAGCTTTATAACCATACTATTGACTCGGAATGCCTATACACAAAGTTCTTCAGGCGTTCTAATGTTATGACGTTTGTCACCCCAAACGGTGGACTGTAGCTAACAGTCAGGGCGCGGGTTGTCAAGCCCGTATAGATCTATACACAAACACCATGCTCCCCCTCCAAGGGATTCTGGTATATAATACAGGACTTGAAATGCGTACTCGAACATACGTGAAGTAAATGTCTCACAGAACCGTAGTATAAAAACAGATTTACGTGTTGAAATGTTCGTTTGTTATTGTACATGAAAGTGATTTCTTGAAAATCGTGTTTCTAGTATGTAAAAGTTAGCAATATCCTCACAAAACTACACCTATTATAGTTTTCTAAAAGTGTGCCTCGTTTGTTTTAGAATATCTAGAAAAAGAATCACTTGTTATGAAAGCATAGATTTTGTAGAGTCTAAGATGGACACATACACATTAAATCTAGGAAAATGTTTTGTTTATAGATGCATTACAATAATTTATAGTTTCAAAGATAGAATGCTTTTGTAATATATTTTGTATACGGGAGTTCCCTATAAAGTTTATAAATCACATATGATTCTACTTAATAAAAGTGTATAATAATCTTTATATATAACACCCGATAGTAGTCGTGTGTTTTACTTGTATTCCCCCCCTTAGAAAGCATATAAAAGCGTTTAGAATATTTAAAAGGGTTAATTAAGGGGTATAAACTCACTTTAAAGTTTGAAGATAGCGAGATGGAAAACCAGGCAGAGTTTCATCTCGGGAAACAGATTTTTCTCGGGATTCTCGGGAATCTCGGGAGTAAAATCGACCTTCGGGACTTGCACAAAATGACCAGGGCTTCGGGGTAGTGCGGGCACAGAAAACGAGGTAAAACGCAAAAAAAGTGAGAGAGAATGAGAAAATTTTCCGGGACCCCTCGCATCCTATTTATAGGAGGCTGGAACCGCCTCGGTACGCGGGGCGTACGCGTACGTCACGCATGACCGAGTCCTCGACTGCATCGGACTTCGGATGGGACAGGCTAGCTTCGCATAGACCGGGACGTGGATGATCTGAGGCCTTGGCCTTGAGTACGCGGGGCATATGAGGGTACGCGACGCGTACTTCGGCCCTATCTGCTGACTCCTTCGGATAATACCAAGAATTTATAATTAAATAAATATATAATTTATTTATTAAACTTCAAAAATTCATATCTTCGTCATACGAACTCCGTTTTCGATGTTCTTTATATCCCTGCGAAGGTGAGACTATGCTCTACAACTTTCGTTTAGATTCCGTCGGCAAATTCCGAAATTATTTTTATTATTGACTTATTAAAATGACGTGATTAAGGAATTTCTTTAAAAATTCATAACTTCTTTATCTGACGTTGGTTTTTGCCAGACTTTTTACCGCTCAATTACCATTGTCAAGACCTTCGATTCTTGTTTAGGTCATTCCGGCCAAAAGTCGCTCGATCTCCGATTCGAGTTTTTAGTTGTCTGTTGCTAAGCCGAAATTGGAAAAATCATAATTTCAATATACGAAGCCGGGTTTGGGCATTCTTTTTATGTACGATCCCGGTTTAATGATATGAAACATAGTGGGTAGCTAAATAGAAACTTTTTGGACATTTTATCATCGACGTTAATTTTTATTAACTCCAAAATGGTTACAATACTTGACCTATTAGGCCATTACAAAGAGTTGAAATATCGGGTTGTCACATCATCCCCCCATTAGAGGGAATTTCGTCCCGATATTTAAAGTAGTAAGGACACTAGTGAACATGAAAGAGATGAGGGTACGTTTGTTTCATCTGATCTTCGTGTTCCCATGTGAATTCAGGTCCCCGCTTGGCGTTCCAGTGAACCTTCACGATGGATATGCGACTTTGTTTTGTTTGTTTGACCTCTCGGTCCATGATTTCTACTGGTTCTTCCACAAAGTTGAGGCTATCGTTGATCTCGATTTTGTCAAGCGGAATAACAAGAGTCTCATCGGACAGACACTTTTTCAAGTTTGAGACGTGGAAGGTTGGATATATGTTACTAAGTTCACGCAGTAGGTTAAGCTTGTAAGCCACAGGGCCGATTCTGGCAAGAATCTCAAAAGGCCCTATGTATCTTGGATTCAGTTTCCCCCGCTTTCCAAAGCGTATTAAACCCTTCCACGGTGAGACCTTTAATAAAACGTGGTCTCCTACCTGGAATTCCAAAGGTTTCCTCCTTTGGTCAGCGTAGCTTTTCTGTCATTCCTAGAGGCTTTCAATCGTTCACGAATCTGAACGATCTTCTCTGTTGTTTCTCGTATGATTTCCGGTCCGGTGAGAGTGCTTTTAGGAACTCTTCCTTTAGCTAACTGGGTATCTCCAACTTCAGTCCAGCACTGAGGGGATCTGCACTTTCGACCATAGAGGGCTTCGAACGGAGCAACCGTTATGCTTGTATGATAACTATTGTTGTATGAAAATTCGACAAGGGGTAAATGGATATCCCATGCCTTTCCAAAGTCAATCACACAGGCTCTCAGCATATCTTCTAAAGTTTGTATCGTTCTCTCACTCTGCCCGTCTGTTTGTGGGTGGTAGGTTGTACTCATGTCTAGCTTAGTCCCCAGGGAACCTTGTAGTGACTGCCAGAATCTTGATGTGAATCTACTATCCCGGTCGGAGATAATGGATATCGGAACACCATGCAGTCGCACTGCTTCCCTTAAGTAAGTTCTTGTAAGCTTATCCATTTTGTCAGTCTCCTTGATGGGTAGGTAATGCGCAGATTTGGTCAATCTGTTGACGATGACCCATATGGTGTCGAGTCCACTCATCGTCTTGGGCAACTTGGTTATGAATTCCATAGTAATCCGTTCCCATTTCTATTCTGGTATCTCTGGTTGTTGTAGTAATCCTGACGGTTTTTGATACTCGACCTTAACCTTAGCGCAAGTAAGGCATTTACTTACGAAGGTAGCAATTTCTGCTTTCATGTTATGCCACCAGTACAAGTTCTTAAGATCCAGATACATCTTATCTGAACCCGGGTGAACGGAATACCTCGTGTTGTGTGCTTCAGTCATTACTACGTCTCTGAACCCGCCATGTTTCGACGTCCAGATTCGGTCCATAAGATAATATGCTCCACCACCCTTGACTTCTAGATTCTTTTCCATTCCCCGCAGGGATTCACCCGTCACATTTTCAGGTCGCAAAGCTCCCATTTGTGCCTCTTTAATTTGTGTGGATAAATGGGAATGGATAGTCATAGTTAGAGATCTGACCCTCCGTCCAGTGTATTCCTTTCGACTAAGGGCGTCAGCTACCACGTTGGCCTTGCTAGGATGATAACGAATTTCGCATTCGTAGTCATTTAGTAACTCAACCCATCGTCGTTGTCGCATGTTGAGTTCCTTCTGATCGAAAATGTGTTGAAGGCTCTTGTGATCAGTGAAAATAGTACTCTTTGTTCCGTATAAGTAGTGTCTCCAGTTCTTCAGAGCAAATACCACTACTCCTAACTCAAGATCGTGTGTTGTATAGTTCACTTCGTGTGTCTTAAGCTGTCAGGATGCATAAGCAATAACTTTCCCTCTCTGCATAAGAACACAACCAAGTCCTTGATTTGACGCATCGCAATAAACTACGAAGTCTTCTATCCCTTCGGGGAGGGATAGTATCGGTGCGGTACACAAGGCCTGTTTCAGTGTTTGGAACGCCTTCTCTTGTTTTGCTACCGAGTCAAAGGCCACGCCTTTTTGGGTTAATGTAGTAAGAGGTTTCGCAATGCTAGAGAAGTTCTTTATAAATCTGCGATAGTAGCCAGCGAGACCTAGAAATTGACGAATTTTTGTAGGTGTCTTTGGTGCCGACCAGTTCTCGATGGCCTTGATTTTGGAGGGGTCCACGTGTATCCCTTTCTCGCTAACCACATGGCCCCAAAATTCGACTCTTCGAATCCAAAATTCAGATTTAGAGAACTTCGCATAGAGTTTCTCCGATCGCAGTGTTTCTAGGACTTTTCGTAGGTGTTGACTATGCTCTTCTTTACTTCGGGAGTAGATAAGTATATCATCGATAAAGACAATGATGAACTGATCTAAGTAGGGACGGCATACCCTATTCATTAGTTCCATAAATACTGTTGGTGCATTGGTTAATCCAAATGGCATTACTACAAATTCGTAGTGTCCATAACGAGTTCGGAAAGCTGTCTTAGGAATATCCCCCTCAAGTACTCGTAATTGGTGATATCCGGATCGTAGATCTATCTTCGAGAAGTAGTTTGCTCCTTGAAGTTGATCAAACAAATCGTCAAATGCGTGGTAGAGGATAACGGTTCTTGACAGCAAGTTTGTTCAGCTCTCTGTAGTCGATACACATACGGAACGATCCGTCCTTATTCTTTACAAACAAGACCGGTGCTCCCCAAGGTGAGAAACTTGGTCTTATGAATCCTTTTTTCAGGATTTCATTAAGTTGACTGGAAAGTTCTTGCATCTCTGCTGGTGCTAGACGATAAGGCGATTTCGCTACTGGGGTAGCCCCTGGAACTAAGTCTATTCTGAATTCGACTTGGCGTTGTGGTGGTAATCCTGGTAGTTCTTCTGGAAAGATATCGGGAAAATCGCGTACTTCTGGAATGTTCTTGATGTCCTTCAGTTCCTGGCTTGTATCGACGATGTGCGCTAGCAATGCTTGACAATCCTTCCGTAAACACTTTCGAGCATGGATGCACGAAATGATACGAAGGTTCGTACTTGATTTGTCGCCATAAATCACTAATGTTTCGTTGTTAGGGGGATTAAGACAAACTGCTTTTTCAAAACACATGATGTCGGCGCGAAGAAGACTTAACCAATCCATGCCGACTATGACGTCGAAACTTTTAATAGGGACTGGCATGAGATTGATTGGGAAAAAAATGACCGTCTAAAGTTAACGTACAGTCCTTTTATATGTAGTTAGTGTTTTCGGTTTTTCCGTTGGCCATCTCTACAATGAATGATTTTTCTAGTTTGCTAGGTTTAGGTTTAAGTAAGTGAATAAAGTTTTGACTCACAAAGCTTCTCTCTGCTCCACTATCGAATAATATGCATGCATATGAATTATCAAGGAGGAACGTACCAGTAACTACAGTTGGGTCAGCTATAGCTTCATCGTGGCCTATAGTCAAAACTCGTCCCACACCGCCGGTGCCTGCTACCTTAGGGCAGTTCCTCCTGTAGTGGCCCACCTCGCCACAACCGTAACAAGTTTGGTCTATACCTGCATTGGGGACTTGAGTGACCGGCCTTGCAGGCTCCTTGCAGAAACGGGCTGTGTGTCCCTTTCTGTTGCAGTTGGCGCACTGCATTTCCCGACAAGGTCCATGGTGGTGGTAAGTGCATTTGGTGCACTTTGGACGGTTACCTTCATAAGGCTTTGTTGGGTATGTATTTGTAGGAGCTGTAGTAGGTACCGTGGCAGCATTCACTGAAACCATTTGTTTCTTTGCGGATTCTTGGGAAGACTCACCCTTTCCTTTATTCCATACTCTCTTCCTGTTGTTGTTGTTGTTTCCTTTCTGTGGTTCTGGTGCAGAAACGGTTGAGTTCTGATGACCTTCGTAGTCAATCAGAGATTGTGCCAGTTCCTTAGCACTTTCAAAGGTGTCAGGTTTGGAAGCTAACACGCTTGACCGTATTTGGGTCGTCAGTCCCCATATGTACCTCTCTATTTTCTTGCTCTCAAGAGCAATCATATCTGGGCAAAGGATTTCCAGCTTGCAGAATCTGTTGGTATATGTTGTGATGTCGGTATCAACCATTCCGAGAGTCCAGAGTTCATGTTCAAACCTTTGAATCTCTCCCCTTGGGCAGTATTTTCTCATCATCATGGCTTTGAGGCTCTCCTAGCTTATGGAGTTTTCCACTATTAGAGTAAGTACTTTAACGTGGCCGTTCCACCAAGTCAAAGCTCTATCAATGAGTGTGAAGGTTGCAAATTTGACCCTGTTGTGCTCGGGGCAGGAGCAGATTTCAAAGATTGATTCTGTCCTTTCAATCCACTGTCTCAGAGCCATCACACCACCAGTACCATAAAACAAACGCGGTTTGGCATTAGTAAAGTCCTTATGAGTACATTCTCGGGGTTACCCATGACTCTCGCCATGGTTGGATAGGTGTGTGCCAGTTCTCGAGTCATTAGTACTCGAGTTATTGAGCTGTGACATGGCAGCTGCTACCGCTGCGGTGACTGCTGCTTGGAACATGACAACATCAAATTGAGGAGGTGAAGGTGGTGGTGGTATCGGTGTTTCATTGATAGGGTTACGTCTGGTATTCCTGCGTGGCGGCATCTTTAACTATACGTTTAAAAGATGATGATATGGATAAGAATAAGTGACAAATGAATGTGTCTCATGAACCAAATTACCATGGTTCAACAACAGATGATAGCATAGAAAACTGAAAGTTATTTGTAAGACTGAAAGTATGAAACAAGTATTTGGTTCCTCGATGACTTTTCAAGGTTTGAACAAAATACTCAACGTAGTAATAATAGTGTCACTTATATTAATATAAAAGTTGATACAACGATCATGAAAATTTGACCCTTATAAGGGTCTCCGATTACAAAGTTCGAGAAATTTAAAGACTTTTAGCCGAGGTCCTAAGTTATAACAAAATTTGAGGTTTTCACAAGTACTACTTGCGATGTGTGTTGCGCTTGGAGCTCAATTCTGCATCTGATTGCTTCGACTCCATAAGACGCCTATCAAGGGCAACTTGTTGTTCCGTCAATTATGTGAAGGTTGCAGTCGCTTGTGCTTGGAATGCTTCGGCGCGAACGTGGATGTCGTTCTGCAACATCTCCAGGCGGTTGATATCGGCCGTGTGGATTTGTACTTCCACGTTAACCTCTCGGATTCGGTTTGCTTGAACCCTCGATTGGTAGGACTGGTTGGCGAGTTTGCCCACCATGAACGGGAGTGCCCGATCGGCTGAACCTCCACCTCGAACATCGTAGAAATCTCGGCACATGCCGTAGGGAGAGCGTATACTATGTTGTTGGCTCCAGTGGACGAGGTGGCTTCCCCAGACGGGAGTCAGTCCTTGAAAGTTCCTCCTATTGGGTGGAGGGTTGACTATTTCCGGTTCTGAGTCTGTCCCGAAGTCGTCCCCGCCATCCAACTCAATGGGCTCTTCGTCCTCCTCCGGATCCTCTTCAATCCATCCTCTGTTTCCTTGTTGTGGGTAGTAGGGGTCTCCATGCGGGTGAAATCCATCCATTTGACTATACGAGAATAGGGTTATAAGATTTGAATAAAACTTGAGAGATGTAATACTAATTAATCTAGCGTATGCACCAAATACTCCTATAGTATTTAAATTCTTGTGTTTGATCTTCGTGATGTTTTTGGTAAGTTTTGTCCCAAATCTGATTACATATATCGAGTCTTAATCGTAGTGTCCAACTTGTCTAAATACTTGTTTTATAGTTAATAAGCATGAACATAATGTGTTGTATGCATGTATTTGTACTTGAATGAACTAACATTTTTTAAGTTATACGAAACGCGGCTTAGGCGTAAATAAAATCATTTTGTCAGAGAGTATTAGTCCCTTAAGCATTTATAGTTTGTATATCTTATGTGGTTCGATATACTTAGTTCACTATAAACATTTCTCGGATACCAATCTGTCACACCCCCAAACCTGAACGGCGGAAACGTTCGGGGCCGGATGACTTCATGTGGTAGCGTAACAAGTGAATACATAGTAAAGAAAGCAATACAACCATCATATATATAATTGAAAGTTTACATTTGTCAAAAGTTACATGTTCAAAACCAATTACAAATATGATGTTAAAATATGAGATTTAAACTGGGGCCGCAACATCTCTTCATCAAAAGCATAATGATACCTGTAGTTACTGAATCCCTGGGACATACAAGTAATTTTGAAAGAGTAGATCAGCATTTAAGCTGGTGAGTTTCATAAGTATTTAATGACAATGTTTGTATGAAACGGAATATCTTGTCATTGTTTGTTTGTGTTTACAAAATCCTGTACTTTCTACTAGTATAAAAGTAGTCTTCTTTCCAGACCAAAGTTTTTTTCCAAAATGTATGTTAGTGTAAAAGTAACCAATATGTTTAAAAATCTCGTAAATCAATGTATTTTTAATACCTCCTGTGAGCTTTATAACCATACTATTGACTCGGAATGCCTATACACAACGTTCTTTAGGCGTTGGAATGTTATGACGTTTGTCACCCCAAATGGTGGACTGTAGCTAACAGTCAGGGCGCGGGTTGTCAAGCCCGTATAGATCTATACACGAACACCATGCTCCCCCTCCAAGGGATTCTGGTATATAATACAGGACTTGAAATGTGTACTCGAACGTAAGTGAAGTAAATGTCTCATAGAACCATAGTATAACAACAGATTTACGTGTTGAAATGTTCGTTTGTTATTGTACATGAAAGTGATTTCTTGAAAATCGTGTTTCTAGTATGTAAAAGTTAGCAATATCCTCACAAAACTGTACCTATTATAGTTTTTTAAAAGTGTGCCTCGTTTGTTTTAGAATATCTAGAAAGGGAATCACTTATTATGAAAGCATAGATTTTGTAGAGTCTAAGATAGACACATATACATTAAATCTAGGAAAATGTTTAGTTTATACATGCATTACAACAATTTATAGTTTCAAAGATAGAATGCTTTTGTAATATATTTTCTATACGGGAGTTCCCTATAAAGTTTATAAATCACATATGATTCTACTTAATAAAAGTGTATAGTAATCTTTATATATAACACCCGATAGTAGTCGTGTGTTTTACTTGTATTCCCCCCCCCCCCCCTTAGAAAGCATATAAAAGCGTTTAGAATATTTAAAAGGGTTAATTAAGGGGTATGAACTCACTTGAAAGTTTGAAGATAGCGAGATGAAAAATCGGGCAGAGTTTCGTCTCAGGAAACGGATTTTTCTCTGGATTCTCGGGAATCTCGGGAGTAAAATCGACCTTCGGGACTTGCACAAAATGACCAGGGCTTCAGGGTAGTGCGGGCACAAAAAACGAGGTAAAACGCAAGAAAAGTGAGAGAGAATGAGAAAATTTTCCGGGAATCCTCGCATCCTATTTATATGAGGCTGGAACCGCCTTGGTACGCGGGGCGTACGCTCGTACGCGGGGCGTACGCGTACGTCACGCATGACCAAGTCCTCGACTGCCTCGGACTTCGGATGGGACAGGCTAGCTTCGCATAGACCAGGACGTGGACAATCTGAGGCCTTGGCCTTGAGTACGCGGGGCGTACGAGGGTACGCGACGCGTACTTCGGCCCTATCTGCTGACTCCTTCGGATAATACCAAGAATTTATAATTAAATAAATATATAATTTATTTATTAAACTTCAAAAATTCATATCTTCGTCATACGAACTCCGTTTTCGATGTTCTTTATATCCCTGCGAAGGTGAGACTACGCTCTACAACTTACGTTTAGATTCCGTCGGCAAATTCCGAAATTATTTTTATTATTGACTTATTAAAATGACGTGATTAAGGAATTTCTTTAAAAATTCATAACTTCTTTATCTGACGTTGGTTTTTGCCAGACTTTTTACCGCTCAATTACCATTGTCAAGACCTTCGATTCTTGTTTAGGTCATTCCGGCCAAAAGTCGCTCGATCTCCAATTCGAGTTTTTAGTTGTCTGTTGCTAAGCCGAAATTGGAAAAATCTTAATTTCAATATACGAAGCCGGGTTTGGGCATTCTTTTTATGTACGATCCCGGTTTAATGATATAAAACATAGTGGGTAGTTAAATAGAAACTTTTTGGACATTTTATCATCGACGTTAATTTTTATTAACTCAAAAATGGTTACAATACTTGACCTATTAGGCCATTACAAAGAGTTGAAATATCGGGTTGTCACATTCTTGACCAAAATCCAACTTGTAGAGAGAGATTAGAGAGAGAAGCTTTAGGGGTGGGAAAAAGACTCAAATGAAGGCCACTCAACCCTTATACAGGGTTTGAGTTTACCACCAAGTGGGGATCCCCCCGATCCCGACATTAAACGGAGTTTATGTTCGTACGCGATTAAATGGTCGTAACCCGACTTGGTCGTAAACTAAAAACTTTTCCAAATGAATTCGAGGGTGTTTCACGTGTTTTTATTTCGTTTTGACACTTATGAAAAATAAAAATAAAAACATTAATTGATTTGCCTAAACCAAAAGTTAACGGAAAATTTCAATAAAAATAAATTTTATTAACGGAAATGGGTTACAGTGACGGAAGAAGTTTCAGGTTGTCACATCATCCCCCCGTTAAAGGAAATTTTCATCCTGAAAATTTAGTATTAAGATACAAATCATGGATTTGGAAAGAGATGTGGATATTTCTGCTTCATCGAATCATTACGCTCTTAAGTGAATTTGGGTCCCCACTTAGCATTCCAGCGAACCTTCACTATCGGGATGCGCCTCTGTTTCGTACGTTTGATCCCTCGATCCATGATTTCGATTGGTTCTTCCAAAAAGTTCCGATTTTTATTGATCTCAATCTCATCAAGAGGGATCATGAGGGTTTCATCGGATAGACACTTTTTAAGATTAGAGACGTGGAATACAGGATGGATGTTGCTAAGCTGTTGGGGTAATCGGAGTTTATAGGCTACGGGACCGATCCTAGCAAGGATCTCAAAAGGTCCTATGTACCTTGGGTTCAATTTCCCGTGCCTTCCAAAGCATATCATGCCTTTCCAGGGCGAGACATTCAACAGGACACGATCTCCAACCTGGAATTCCAAGGGATTTCGTCGTTTATCAACGTAGCTCTTTTGTCTGTCTCTAGAGGCTTTAAATCGATTTCGGATCTAGATGATCTTTTTGGTGGTTTCGCGGATGATTTCAGGACCAGTGAGAGTACTACCGAGGACTCGACCCTTGGCTAGCTGCTTGTCCCCTACTCGGCCCAGTACAGAGGGGATCTGCACTTGTGACTGTAGAGGGTTTCGAACGGGGTAGCCTTGATATTGGATAGGTCGTTGTTTGTTGGGAGGAGGTTCAACTAAGAATAATTTAGTGTCCTATGACGTATTTTCAATTATCTGGACAACCCTCTTACTTTGTCTATGTCTTTATGGGTGACACCCTTTGTATAAATACTTTCGGGTTCTTCGAAAAGTGATAAATTCTTTTAAAGATCGCATCTAATTTGTCGTGACGAGTGACGAGTGTCTTTCGATAATATGATTTAAGATGACAGGGTTTGGTATAATGTAGACTCAATCGAACTAAACACGATGTCGTCAAAGAATTGCATGTTAAATTGGTTCGGAAGGATGGCTTCGCTAAAACATTGATGTCCCTGGGTAAATGTCTATGTTGTACGCAAACCGTGTATAATTACAACTGACCCTAGTGTATTCACTAAGTTTTCATAATTTGCTCCTTAGGGCCTTAAACCTTATAAAGCTTTCATGATCTAATCCGGACGAGAAAGTAATCACAATTATGACAATTATCAGGGTTTTTGAAAACGTACCAAAACATGGCAGAGTCTTTTGATGTTTCCTTACTCTCGGAGGTTAGGCTCCTCCGGTTTCTTCATTGCTCTTTTCTGTTGGGCAATGTCTTTTGAGATGACCCATTTTTCCACATACGCAGCACACTTGGACTATGCTAGCATCAGTAGTGGAAGTGATGTCTTGGGTTGGGGTGTTTATGGAGAAAGTTTCCAGGCCATCCATAATTCTTGGACAGATTCTTTTGAAATGATCGGGTTCACGACAATTGTAGCAAACTTGAGTCATCCTTACACCGGCAATCAAGGTGTTTGGCTGTGCAGATGCCCTGCAGTATCGCGTGGTGTGTCCTTGCCTGTTGCAGTTCTTACAGCTCTTTCCTATGTGATGAAAGTTGCATTTCTCGCAACTTGGAAGTTTTCCTGCATATTGCCGCACTGGCATTGGCAATGGTTGGGCGGATATGGAGGTTGTGGAAGTTATCTCGAGTTATCGTTTCTTTGCAAGTTTTAGAGATGACTTGTTCTTCTTCTCGGACCAAAATTTTCGTTTGGCGCTCTTAGGTTTGGGAGCTGGAATGTTCTCTAGGACAGGCCCTTGTTGATTTCCTGGTGGCTTGTTACAACTTGAGGTGTGGAAGTCGTTCCCATTTCTATTTAGGTTGTTAGCATTAAGAGCAGCTAAAGCAGCTGCCACGGTTGCTGTCACACTAGCTTGGAACGTAGCCAAGTCCATCTGGAGGATTGGTGCCTTACTGGTGGATTGGTTCTGTTTCTTCGGAGGCATGATCTGCTATATGTCATGAAAAGACTTTGTGAGCAACAATGGTTATCTCTGGATGTATCCTAAATATTTTTCTATGCATTGATATTTCCCCTTTTGCTACTGACTCATTTTGATTCGATCCACGTTCCTAAGATGTGGTCTTAGCAAGGATAGAAAAGATTTGAACGCACAAAGTTCGCATAAAAATTGTATCAAGAACTTTTATTGGCTCAGCCCATTGGGCTGGCGGAGTAACTCTCCCATTTCTTTGGCTCTAGGTGAGGTCAAGTGTTATCTATAATAGTAGCCATATATATCAAGTTGATACCGGGTTCAACTTGACGTTCAGGAGAAATCCCTGGAATATCTTTAAGGAAGACATTGAGAATGTTGTGGGCTTTGGAAACGCTCTCGAGGTCTTTAACTTTTTGCATCTTATTGACAACGTGAGCCAGGAATGCATAACATTCCTTTCGTAGATACTCCTAGGATTTGACGGAGGAAATGATATGAAGTTGCGAGCGATCCTATCATCGAAACCGGTGAGGACTCCTTCTGAGGGATGACTGGGGAGAATTGCTCTCTCAATGCAAGGAAATTGGCACCATGAGAGGCTCATTCGTCCTATGCCGACTGGGACATTGAAGCTTTTTATGGGTACTAATATGAAATCAATTGAGGAAAAAGGAATAATCGTCTAAGGTAAGAGTACATCCTATGATACATGCTTTAACTGAAATATGATTGGTTTCATCGTTACTGAAATTGGGATTACATATTTCAGAATTCATTACCTACCAATAATCCTAAGTCCTAATATCAAAGAGAAAATTTCGGCAATATATAAAACAGAGGTGTTTACGGGAACCGGTTACTCAGAACATAAACATGAAGGCTATTCCTTAGACCAGAAAGGATGGACGAGTAGAGTGATCCTCTATCAACGATGGGTACTCCTTAAGTGAAATCCCAATTTGGTCAGCTATCTCCCTACGTCAACCAGACATCCTTCATACTCTGACTGGCCGGTTCCAAATGGTGTAGTCTGGATACTGGTGGGATAACTGTTATTATTCGAGGGCTTGATCAAAGGTAAAGGGGTGTCCCAAGTTGCTCAATAATTTATGACACATGCTCCCAGCATGTATTCCATGACCTGAATAACCCTCTCACTCTGTCCAATTGTCTGAGGATGATAAGTTGTACTCATGTCTAGCTTGGTTCCGTGAGTTTTCTGAAGGAATCTATCTAAATCTTGAGGTAAACCTGCTATCTCTACCAAAGATAATGGACGCAGGTATACTATGCAGTCAGACTACTTCTTGGATGTGGGTTCGCGTGAGTCTTTCCATCTTGAATGATTCTTTCCATCGGAAGGAAGTGAACAGATTTTATCGAAGGATCGACCATTTCCAAATGGTATCGTAATCACTCGGGAAAACTAGATAACTTGATGGTGAAGTCCATGTTGGTCATCTTTTATTTCCATTTGGGTATCTCGGGCTGCTGGAGAAATCCCGAGGGTTTCTAACTAGGCTTCTCAGGTCTGATCGAGTAAACGGGTCTAGATGGTCATTGTCAATGTCTTAGTCTTGATGTCTAAGTTTTCCTTTCGGCTAAGGGCGCCTCATGTTCATGTCTTTATGATCGAAGCTATGATGTAGTCTCTTAAGGTGAGTGAAATTCGTATACTTGGCTCCATAGAGATCATGTCTCTCATTCTTCAGTGCAGGGACTGCTACTCCAAATTCCACGTCGTGAGTTGTGTAGTTAACTTCGTGTGCATCTTGTTTGTCTCAAAGCGTGAATGACAACTTTTCCTTCTTGCCTAAGCACACTTGGCTCTAAACTATGATTGGACATACCTCAAAGGACAATGAAGTCCTTTGTTTCTTCTGGCAGGGACAGGTTAGGTGTGATGTATAAAGGGTACACCTTTCTGTGTCAGAGTGGTTAGGGGTTTGGTGATTCTGGAAGAATTTTCTGAATGGGTCTGCATTACTAACCAGCGAAACCCAAGAATTAACAGGTTTTCTATGGGTGTCTTCGGTGCCGACCAATTCTCTATTGCTTCGACCTTATGAGGATCCACATGTATGCCTTCATCGCTCATTATATGACCAAGGAAAAATGGTTTGATCGAAGGGTATCAATACGAACTCTTAGTGATCAGGATTAAGTTGATACGAGACTCGACTTGACGTTCGGAAGGAATTCTCGGGAGCTCTTCGGGAAGATATCAGGAATATTATAGTTTTTGGGGACGCTCTAGAGGTCTTTAACTTCTTGTTTCTCGCTGATTGCATGGACTAGGAATACCTAACACTCCTTTTGCAGAAGTTTTCATGCTTTGATACAGGGATTTATGAGAAGATTTGAGCTAAGCTTGACACCATATATCATGAGGGTCTGGTCAGAGGGGAGATTGAGATGAATAACTTTTTCATAACAAGGTGTATCAATATGATCAGGACTCAACTGATACATGCCAAAGATAACATCAAAGCTCATTATTGAAATTGACATCAGGTCAATGTGGAAAGAATGATTACTCAGGGTAAGGATACAACTTAGAGATAAGTCGTTAGTGCACTCATTCTCACCGGTAACCATCTTGACGGAAAATGTTTCGGTTATCAGACGAGGGCTATGTTTACGAAGATATCTGAATGAATGAATAAGGAAACTTTCTTGACACTGGATTCGAAAAGAATGCAGGCATAAGAATGGTCGAGAAGAAATATACCCACGATGGTGGTGGGATCAGCGGCTACCTCTTCTTCTTGCTTCATGGCTAAAACCATCTCGGCGTTGTTGACATTGTTAGTGGTTGCTTCTTTTGGGCAGTTTTTCTTGAAATTCCCGATTTCTCGACAACTAAAACAGACCTGAACAATACTCAATCCGGAAGCTTGATTGATTAGATGAACTGGTGTTCTGCAGGGTCGAATCGAGAAGGAGGTGGCGACAGAGGGCTGGTGTTACTTGAACTGGATCCTTTCTTTGAAGACATTTCGATCTAAAGTGATTAGGAAAAAGAGGATGGTAAGTTCTCTGCATTAAATCAGGAGATATGATACAAGGGATATCTCTTTATGATAAACGTATAATTCTATTAAGCAATAGAGCAGGAATGAATTATCAAGGCAGATAAACTATCACTAAAGGAATGGTCGAGGAGCAACGCCTGAATGAGGATTTTCTACCACAAAGTTGGATCTAGAAATACTCCCATAGTATTTCATGATTCGCTGCGATGACGACTCGTTGTTTGGAATATTTGGGTAAGTTTTAGGCATGTTGAACACCACAGTCACTCCCAGGCACATGTTGGTCGTGTCTCGAATGAATATAGTTGATCAGGCTATATTGACCCTAGACACGACTACATAACTGCCCAGGTTTAACCGCAACATAAAACACCCATTTACTTATGTTTTGTTCTACTTGTAGTTACGGATCTCGGCGGTTAGGTATACTAGTATGTTTTTGAAAATACTTATATTTTGAAGTATACTTTTAGTTCAGAGCACTTAGGCCCCTTAATGTTTATAGTTTTATACCATGTAAAGTTTGGTATACTCAGTTCACTATAAACAAGGGCTCTGATACCAATCTGTCACACCCCGAAACCGAAGGCGGAAACATTCCGGGGCGGAGGTGACTTCATGTGAATATCATATCCAATGTACATAGTAAGCAAAGTAAAACACAAAACATTACATTACATAGTTTTCATTACATCAGTTGAAAAGTAAAGTAGTACAAGTTTAATAGATACATAAGTCTAAACAAAAGAAAGATGTGACTTCCATTCGCTCCGTCTTCTGCAAAAGGACATGGGGTACCTGTCTAAGTAGAACCTGAGAATACAAGCATTTTAAAAATCAGCATAAAGCTGGTGAGTTCATAAGCAGTTTGTTTTTATGAAAATGTACAAGATTCCTTTTTGGTTTCTGAAAATGTTACGACCCAAGAAAATCCCATATTTTCTTAAAAGTAAACTTTAGTTGTTCTGTTATGTTACACGGTTCTAGTTATGAATTGTGATTACCCCTGGAAAATCCTATATTTTCCTAATGTGAAAGATGTGTACTGAAAACCTGATTAACCTTGTGAAGTATGTGTTAGTTTACCAACCCAAAATGTAATGTAAAAGATGTATACTGAAAACCTGATTATCATAGTAAACTAATTCTAAAGGTTATTAATTTACTATATCCATTATTACTAAAAAGTAAATCTATGTTATCCAAAATTGCGAGTTCTATAACTATACTATAGACTAGATATGACTCGGGACGAGGCCAATATCTTTTATGACTTTTGTCACCCTTGAAGCTTTCGGTTCGGCTGTAGCTAGCAGCCAGGTGCAGGATAGTCAGTCCCGTATAGATCTATACACTCAAGTCACGCTCCCCATCTATGAGATTCTATTTATAGTGGCGGTCCTCCACTCGTGTATCTCTGTGGAGTGTTCTCCGAGGACATGTCTCCAATTTATAGGAATAACAAATCTACAGGTAATAATGCGGAAAGTCCTGTTTAAGTTCTACCTACAAAGATGATCATCTACTCGCGTATCTTTGTGGAGTGTTACCGAGGACCAAACGATATACCAAGTTTCTTGTTCAAAGTTGAAACATTATGTTTTTAACTATTATAATGTGGAAAACCATTTGTGAAAAGATAAAGTACAACAATTTATAACTTTTTCACAAATATTAGGATAATATTATCTGCAAGTTCAAACGGTTATCTGTTATGATTGTTAGTGTTAAAAACATATGTAATATGAAACACAACACATATAACATAAGTTTTGAGTACAAGTATTTGTATTCCTCCTGAAAACAGTGAAAACATTGAAAAATGGTAGGGGTATGAATTCACCAGATGAGGAAAGGTGTCGACTAGGATGCTAAACGTCGGATCGAGGCTTGAAAACGTTCCAGGTTCCTATGTAATATGAAATGATACACAAATGTATCTAATTAGACTTTAAATCACTAATTAGATAATCTTATACACTCCAAGATGTGAAAACACTTTAATTAAGTGTTAGGAGTTGTCCGGGTAGCATCTAAGGGTGCATAGGGCCTAAATAAAGAGTTTACTCTTCAAATGTAAGCCCTTAGTGGAGTTTACGGTCCTATGACCATATTCCCATGAGTTTACAGCCGTAAACTCATGGGTGGTGTGTTCTTGGATGTTAAATTTTTTTACAATGCACAAAGGAAAGTTCCAGGGTTGATTATATGGCTTAGGAAGTGATTGGGACTTGAAAGGGCCTTGGAAAAGGAGTTTATGGTTTATGAAGATGTTCTTGGGGAACTTACTACCTTAGACACATGATTTTACTACCTTAAACTCATGTTTTTCTATGAATCATGCGTTTTTGTGGTTGAAGGTGAAGCATAGAAGGTTCTAGGTTCAATTCCAAACCACATAATGTGTTAAAGGCGCTTTAACACCCATTTGAAGAGTTTATGGTCCAAGAAGATGAGTTTATGGTCCAAGGAGATGATTTTACGGTCTAAGAATGTTCTTGGACTGTAAACTCAAGATCGATCCACTTACATAAGTCTTGGTGCATCACATGAAGGATTATAAGGTTCTACACTCTCATGGAAGCATCATGGAAGCATTTGGAGGTGTTTTGGGGCATTTTTGACACTTTAAAAGGAGCTTATGGTCCATGAATGTGAGTTTACAGTCCAAGCATGTTCTTGGACCGTAAAATCATGTCCAATACTCAAATGGCACGAATTTGGGGTCCTAAGCTCATGCATGCAAGTTTCTAAGCCATTTCTAAGCACTAGAATGGTTTGGATGGGTTTTGGGTCTTCAAAACCCTCTTAAGAGGTGTTCACGGTTTTGGGAGGGTCCCTAGACCGTAAACACTTATTCTTGGGTGTTTTTGGAAGTTTCAAACATGAATTTGCATGCTAATTAAGTTAAACAATAAGCTAGGATGGAGTACTTACCAAATTGAGGCTTGAAATGGGGTTTTTGGATGAATTTCGAATTCTAGAGACAGAGAGTAGTGAGAGAAAGTGCTTAGAGAGAGAGAGAGAGAAAAAAAAGCTTCAAATGATGTCACTCAATCCCTTATATAGGCGTTGAGTTTATGGCCAGGTGGAATTCTACCTGATACTGCCGTTAGACGATGCTTTTGGTCGTACTCGATAAATTGCCGTAAACACGACTTAGATGAAACTAATAATTTTCCTAATAAATATGGAAAATATTTTATTTTTATAACACATTCCAAACCTTGTGAAACCAAATTAAAAGTCACGATTAAATTAATTTAACTCTAAGGTTAACGAGAAATTTTGAATACGAATGGTTTTATTTACCGGGAACGGTTTATAGTGACGGAATAAACTACGAGTTGTCACATTAAGAAAATTTTCATTTTTTTGAAAGTAAGAAATACATGTTTTATATATATATACATCAGTTTAAACAAAAGCAAAGACGAAACTTTCATACGCTCCGTCTTCTCCCAAAGAACGCGAGATACCTGTCTAACGAGAACCTGGGAATACAATCAGTTATAAAATATCAGAATAAAGCTGGTGAGTTCATAAGCGGTTTGTTCCTGGTAAAAGAATAAGTTTCCTTTGGTTTTATGACAAATTGTTTCCCAAGAAAATCCCATATTTTCTTATAAAAGTAATTTGGTTATTCATTTGTTAAACAACGTGTTCATGAAATGTAAAGTTATCCCAGGAAAAACCCTTATTTTCCTTAAAAGTTGGTGGTTGGTTATCGATCCAGAATGAAGTGTACAAGTATCTACCATACTTTTATTGTTAAGTGAAGTTTCCCTGTAAACCTGGTTATTAGGGGTGTAAGTGAGCCCAGCTACTCGCAAGCTACTCGGGATCGACTCGCTAAAAGCTGAACTCGAGATCGAATTAAACGAGCCCGAGCCGAGCTCGAGCCCAAATATGAGGCTCGTTTGTTAAACGAGCTCGAGCTGAGCTTCAGCTAGTGGGCTCGCGAGCCTAAATGAGCCTAAACGAGCCTATATATATATATATATGTGTGTGTGTGTGTGTGTGTGTGTGTGTATGTGTGTGTGTGAGAGAGAGAGAGAGAGAGAGTGTGTATATATATATATATATATAGGCTCGAATAAGCTCGTTTAGGCTCGCGAGCTCACTAAATTGTTCACGAGCCGAGCTCGAGCTTCATTTTAAGGCTCGAATCGAGCTTGAGATTCTTCAAAATTAAACGATCCGAGCTTGAGCTTGGTTAGGCTCGGGCTCGGCTCAGCTCGTTTACACCCCTACTAGTTATCCTTGAAAAGTACGTCAGTTTTAACACATATATAAAACTAATAAGTAGGTAGTAAACTAATTCCTAAGGGTATTACTGATACCCTCTAGTAGTCAAAACAGTTATTAATTTGAGGTTAGTTCACTAGGTTTATAATTACTAAAGTAATTCTCCATTATCTAAGTTGCGAGTTCCATAACCATATAATAAACTGGATATGGCTCGTAACGGGGCCAATATCATTTTATGACTTTGTCACTCGTGGACCTGTCGGTCCCACTGTAGCTAGCAGCCAGGTGCAGTTTAGTCAGTCCCGTATAGATCTATACACAAATGTCACGTTCTCCCTCCAAGAGATTCTGCTTACAGGGGCAGTCCTCCACTCTCATATCCCTGGGGAGTGTTACTGAGCAAGTGTCTCCAATCTTAAGATTAATGAATTTACAAGTAATAATATGAAAAATCCAGTTTGATGAATGGCATGAAATCCTTTGTGAAATATAAAATATATCATTTTATAATGAGTTTCACAAGTTTTCCTTGTTTTAGTTTCGAAAACAAACTCTACAAGTTACACGGTTGGTAATACGGTTTTCTGTGTCAAAAGCATACTAAACATGTAACATTTCATACGAAATCATACGTTCTAAGTACAAGATGCCCTTGTACTTTTGCTTGTATTCCCCTCCCCCCCCCCCCCCTAAAAACATGAAAATCACGGAAAAAGGTGTAGGGGTATGAATTTACCAGATGAGAATGTGTCGGGTAGGATGCTAAGTGTCAATTTAGGACTTGAACACGCGCGAGGGTCCTATGTTACGTGAAATGATACATAATTTTATCTAATTAGACATTCAACCACTAATTAAGTAAGATAATACACTCCGATGAGCGAAAACACTTTATCTCAAGTGTTGGAAGTGATACGGGTTGCATCTAAGGAGTGTAGGGCCTTGATAACGAGTTTACTCTTCAAGTGTAAACCCTTAGGGGTGTTTACGGCCCAAATACCATATCCCCCATGAGTTTACAGCCGTAAACTCATGGGTGGGGTGTTTTTGGGTGCTCAAAGGTCATAAATTGCACAAGGGGAGGTTCTAGGGTTCAATCAAAGGCTTAGGAAATGATCGAGACTTGAAATGACCTAGGAAATGGAGTTTTCGGTTTATGAATGACCCTTGGTGAGTTTACTGCCATAAACACATGACTTTACGGTTGTAAACGCATGTTTGGTTCATTTTTTGCATGGTTTTGTGCCTTAAATGAAGGGATACAAGGTTCTAGGCACTTAGATAAGCTTTTGGAGGTGTTTAAGGGCATTTTAACACCTTAAAAAGGTGTTTATGGTTCATGAATGTTCATGGACCATAAAATCATGTTTACTCCGATAAAGACATGATTTTGGGGTTCTAAGTTCATGCATGCAAGTTTTTAAGTCATAGATAAGCATTAGAAGGGTTTTGGAGGGGTGTTAGGGCTTCAAAACCCCCCCCCCCCCCTTATGGGAAGTTACGGTTTTGGGAGGTGTTCCCCAACCGTAAACACAATTTTTTGAGGTATTTGAATGATTCAACCCCGAATTTGCATGGATACAAAGTGAAACAAAATCCAACTTGTAGAGAGAGAGTAGAGAGAGAAGCTTTAGGAGTGGGAAAAAGACTCAAATGAAGGCCACTTAACCCTTATATAGGGTTTGAGTTTACCGCCAAGTGGGGATCCACCCGATCCTGACGTTAAACGGAGTTTATGGTCGTACCCGATTAAATGGTCGTTACCCGACTTAATCGCAAACTAAAAACTTTTCCAAATGAATTTGAGGGTGTTTCACGTGTTTTTATTTCATTTTGACACTTATGAACAATAAAAATGAAAACATTAACTGATTTGCCTAACCCAAAAGTTAATGGAAAATTTCAATAAAAGTAATTTTTATTAACGGAAATGGGTTACTGTGACGGAACAAATTTCAGGTTGTCACATCATGGCTGCTGTGAAGCACTTCATCTCTGAGGTATCTGCAATCAAAGACAATCTGCAAATAGGTATTGCGGACCAATCCTCTCTTTCCCATAAACTGATAGCTGAGACTCACACTGCTTATGAGTGCACTATCTCAATCCTTCATGCAGCCATCAATAGACTCCAACGATCCCTATCTTCAAATTTCCATGGTCCTGAAATCCTCCAACTCACAAAGGAGATTCATCGGCTTCTCTTCAACACCGCCATCCCCGAAAATCAGCAGTTGGCTGATGTTCTTAAAGCTCAATTAAAGGTGGTGCGTGCCAATGTCGATGACCTCAAACAATGGCTTGAGGAGTCTCCGGGTCTGACCTCCTCAAGAGGGGGAAGTGAAGGACACCATCATGAAGAAGAACACTGTGAACAAGATCATCAATCCAAAAGTGCTTCTCAGAAAATTCCTTCACCGCAACCATCTCCTCCCAAGAGTCCAAGAAATCAGTCTCCTCCACCACAACAAAAAACCGTTCCCTCTCCTGAACGACTTGAGACTCCCTTCACTTCAAGAATCTAATGGATCACATGTCATCTCCAACCTCAAATGACTCTCCAGTCACCAAACAGAAGAAAGTTGACTGGAAAGCCGCTAAATTTGCTGAGCTCAAATGGAGAGAATGTGGTTTCGACACTGTCATGGATGAATCCTTGATAAACTCTTCGATCAATCCCCACCACAGACTGTGGGACGATGACTACAAACCATATCTCACTTATGTTGAACCCCCTCCTGATGGCTATTAGGATGTTCCAATCTCCCCGAATGCTAAATACTTCACAGTATTTGAGTAGTTTGACCAGAGCCTACCTAATCACAAAAGGCTACCCATGGAATTTGAGAGACTCAATCGATTCTATGCCAAATATTCCTCTTCCATAGAGAAAATTTGTTCTAATGACAGACCATTCGCAGTCAAGAACTTGAAGCCTCAGAAATTCATGAAAGCTGACTTCATCCAATACACACTCACAAGAAGGAATCAGGACTATGTCCGCACCCAAGCTGACTTCCCCTGTATGAACCCAGAAGAAGTGTTTCTTATAGCAAAGGTGTTCCAAACAATTGTGAAAAGTATCCTAAAATGAAGATAGCATTTGAAAGGGAAAGCATTTTTCTGAAGGAAACCGTCTATAACTTCGCAAAGATTGATGCGGACATCCACCCAATCCTTGCCAAGAAGTTCGATCTGCCACCACTAAAACCTGTACCAATGCCTACCAAAGCTTATCAAGAAGGATCCCTAGGTGCAACAAACTTCCCTGAACTTGTAGTCAACTTCAAAAGGAAGATCGATCAGGTCAGTTACTTCATTCCCATGATCTCCATGAATCATCTTACAAGGAAGCAGCTTGAAATCTATCGAAACACAGTAGAAAAATCAAAACACACGACTGTCGATGTCAGTTTCGAGATAATAAGAAGGATCACCTGCTTGGAAAATATCAGTTAGTTTTGGTGGATTCTGATTAAGTTCCTTAAACTTGATAAGTGAAAAAAAGTTAAAGAGGTCACTTAGGGGGAAATTGTTGAAACATAAAGTGACCCTCTTAACTTAGTCTACCGTAGCCCACAAGTATCCGCAATCAAGCTTTCATCAGCAGCCTCATCCGAAGTCATCTCTCCAACCGCAGTCTTACTTACTTTACTTAGTTTATTTTATCTATCTTTTTAGTAATACTCTCGATTGTCCAGTATGCCTTGCATGGCTACTCTTAGAGAGTGGATGAAATGTAACTCCTGAGACTCTATATATAGAGATCATTCTTTCTATTAAATACAAAAAAACCTATCAATCTAAACCATCTTCAAGTATATCAATTACATTTCTCTTATGCTTCTTATATCTTTCTTACTCTCTAAATCCTCTCGAACCTAACTGATAATTACTTCTCTTTGGAGCATGTCATTCGTGACTTTATCACTAAGCTTGATCACACTCACTAACTTGGTTTGAATGCATTCCATGTTATGTATCTACTTATGTGTTTACTTGATATATCACCTGCTGTCATTTATACTTTCTTACATTTCCCTAACTAATTATCTAACTATCTAACTCGTTAACTTATTATTGTTGAGCTTTTAGATCCTTTGAGAATAACTACTTCGGCAACTATACTTGTTCTAACATTTGTTCAAGTGTGTACCAAGTTTTTCTCTCAACAACCTTAATTACAATAAAGGATGTATTAAATCTAACTTGGTATGATTTACTTTCTAATCGGTAGAAATATCATCCTTTTATTTCCTTGGGATAACACATATAACACTATTAATTGTACCTTGAGTATAAATACCAACTAATAAGTAGATTAAATATTTTATAAGATTTAGTATGGAAAGGCTCCATCCTCATCATAGTTAATGTTTTTTGGATTTGAAGCCGATGTTGGAATAAAGCTTCTAATCCTAAAATCTAGTAAATACATATTTTTATAATACCCTAAATATGGCTTAGATTATCAAATGCAAACCCACCAAGAATAAGTTCTTTTATTCTTGATAAAGCTAAGTTAGTAGAAAGCAAGCTTCTAATGACAAAGTAAGTGGGAGGTACATGGAACTTGACACATCTCAAGAACCATGACCTTATGTAGTAATAGTTGGAACTAGTTTTAAAAAGGATTGGTAAGCTTGAATAATAGTTATTCACAAACACATATTGTTCTCATTAATGGTAGAATTCATCGATGACTTGAGAAATGTGGAATCTCTCATTGATGAGATTTTATTAATGGTTATTTGAAAATCTGTCAAATACCAAGATGCTACGTCAGAGCTCGAATCTAATAAATGACTTAGACTCATGAACATGAGATCTAATCTATGTATGAGAATCTAGTACGGGCTTGTTCAAAATTAATCCCTACAGCAAGGCTAGAAGGAGTAATGATTCTTCTAAAAAGAATAAATTACATGGATAACCATACACATTTAAAGCAATACATGTAGTAAAAGGATTTTCTCATACTCATGTCATTAACTATGGTGCTCATCATTCTCATGCATTGATTGTGAGCTAGCCTCAAAAGTATGTTAGAATCATATGTGAGCTATGTACTTTTGAGGCTAGCTCAAAATGGTTCCATACATATATTGACATTATCATATGGAACCATTTTGAGCTAGCCTCAAAAGTACATAGCTCACATGCTTGAACTAGATGAAATGATTTATATTATATTTGCTTGGAAAATGAATTCATCACTTACACCATATTATACATAGGACATAGTATTTGATCATGTTGTAAGCATGTCATCAGATACTAATTGAATACATGGTTAAGTCACTGGATAACTGAAAGAGAATTCTAAAAGTCCTTTAGAAGAACTAAGAGAATGCATATGAGACAATCAGTTTAGGAAGGATATTTATGGAAAGTGCTACACAAGATGTTAATTTCTAAACATATGCAAATAGTTATAAATTATAATTTGATTTTGACTTAATTATGGAAAAAAGGGTAAGTTTTGTTGGGATAATGTCTAAGAAAAATATAATGACACAATTTACTACAGAATAAGAATATAGTACTTTAGAAGTTGAATTCGTATATGATTCATTGAATGAGATCATTGAAAAACCATGTCGATTTCTTCCATTCAAGGATCACAAAGAAATCTTTGTGACTTCGAGAGTCTAGTTAATCAAGCTAAGGGACTCTATGTCATGAAAGAACACCACTAATATTCTCCAAGATACTTAAATATACTTAGAGTAAAGTTAAGTATGGATATGATAGTATTCCTAGAATTGACACAAATTAAATTTTGTTAGCTCCATTAATAAAGACATTGTTTTGAGCTAAGTATGAATGGTCACACTTCGACTATAAGAATTTATTATTCTAGAAATGGAATTTTGATTTGGATTTAGTATTTGTGTATTGGAACATTATAACAACAACTATTAGAAACTGTTATGATATATTGGGATATAGTTATCACATTAATACTTGTTGTGTTCTATATTAACATGTTTAATCCTAGAATAATGTTATTACTATAGGGTTCATAGTCCGTTATAATTATGGGAGCAATTATGAAGTAAGGCTAATATGAATTGGATTGGTTAACTCTCACTATATGAAAGTTGGCAAGTGGTTGTAACCAAGTTTCATAGGTACTTGTCAGAGAACTAGTATCAAACTGACCCGCATCAAGATCATCTCATGGATCGCTATCATGAATGATACTTTATTAAAAGGTACTATGTTTTTTTCTTTAATACTTGAGATACATAGTGGGACTTAATTGTAGGGAGTACTATGATTTAATAATGGTCGAATGATGTTCCTTAACTAGGCCATTATAAAAGCCAGTTTCAGGTATGGTGTGAACTATTCAAAAGGCTTATATTGTAAAGATGGGATTTGTTCCTCTTATGTGTTGAAAGTTACACATCTAAGGCTCCTTACCAAAATTTGAACAACTAATTATATTCACCGTGATACGAATCTCAGGTTCAACGTGATGTCTGTAGCAAAGGGGTAACTGATGAACTTATCTTATACACCAATTGTGTCTTAGAGCTTTTTAGGAATTGGGCATTGATAGAATGACACAAACAGTCATAATGTCTTTGGGGTAGTGAAATGTTGCTAGATGTTCACCACTTTCTATATCATTCTAATATGAGTCTTGCGTAAGTGGGAGATTGAAAGGTCTAATATGCTCAAGAGTTATATTAAAGTGATATTGCTAAATAACATATCATATGAATGGGTCACACTAATAATAACTTGATACAATTGATTATTTATTAGAAATTATTTTAGTTACTGTTCAATAAAACTCTTATAATTAAATGGGGTGTTATTTATTTATAGGAAATAATTAATTTTCATTAGCAAGTAACATTACATTATTTCATATGGTATGAATTAATAAGTCATGCACAACTTTTTGGACTAGTTGAAAACCTTTTGTCTTTTACTCAAAAGACAAATTTTATATTTTATAAACCTTGAGCTTATAAAATTTAAACTAACTTTCTTCTTTTTTTATATAATTTCCGAATTTGCATAAAAGAAAGTGAAGTATGGCTTTCCAATTTGTTTATTAAAGGTACAAGCATGGGAGACGGCATGCTTGGACATGCTTATGACATGGGGACGTGTTTGTCTAAATTTGAAGTACCTAATGTTTAAAGACTTCACTTTAAGAAACTATATAATGAGGCTTGCATTCTTGAATGTTTTGGCCCATTTTTTTTTATTCTTGGCCGAGGGCATCCTCCATCCCTCTCCATCTCTTCTCTAGTCTTGCACCTTGAAGATTTGATGCTTGCATTTTCCTCTCTTTGAACCATACTTGGGTTTGGTTAAAAAATTAAGAGTTTTACACAAAGAACTAGCATTCTACATCAAGTTGAGTCATTGTTGGTGTCTCAAAGGTTCCTCATTCATCATCAACTTCCAACCCTCCCAAGACGACCTAAAGAACTATAAAGGTTGTTATTTCTTCACCTCTTCTTTGCTTCGCTTTTAAATCATTCTACAACTTGCAAGAAGATCATTGGTGGGTATAAAATGTTTACGTTGTTTCAGAAATTAATGTCTTCCGTTGCCATATTTTTAAAGTTTTTGAAACTAATTTTGAAGTCAAACCAAATAGATTGTACCTATTAAATACATAAACAAAAGCATACCATTAAATAATTGATAGAACAATAAATACAGACATACTGTTCATGATTTCTAGCACTGCCCTGGCCTTCTCGGTAGTGAGCTGAAAAGCATGGCCCTAAGCCCTTGGTGGCTCTTCCCTCTGTTGGCGCCCATCGGTGATCCTCATAGTGGTTGACATGGGGTGTACGCCGACTTGGCGTCGCGCAGTGGATAGTTGACATTCACATGGCCATCATTATCATAATGGTAGCAAATTGCTGCTCGGTACCGGGGTTGGTTGTCAACAATCCCTCGAAAAGTGCCCCTCATTGCTACATTCGTGGCATACAGAATTTAATCAGAAAGGACCCTCATGAACGTTTTTACACTTGTCACAAGTGTGACCATCTGACTCCTATATCTCACATCAGCAGTCGTAAATCTCTTTGCCATAGGCTACGACTGCACAGGGACCTACCTCATATCCCTCATCCAGAGCTCCATCTCAATCTCACGCCGCATTTGTGGCCTCCTAAAACGCAATGAGTGACCCATAGGACTGAGTAAACACAAAATGATGGATATTCATCTTGATTATCCTCAAGTACCGGGTCTTCCGAGCTTGCTCAGAAGCAGCAAAATCAGGGCAGAACAACGCCCTCTCTGTGAACATCTTACTGATATTATTCACCGACTCCATGCACTCCCTCAGGTCTAGATACTCCTGGGCTAATCTCTCTCTCTCTCTCTCTCTCTCCACCAAAGGGATGCATCTCAAAGGGTTCATCTTAGAGAATTGTTCCAAAGACACAACAACTCTTTGCTCTGGAGTGTATGAACTGGTAACCAACCTCCACCAATCCATCACTGCAGACCGAAGAAGGTTTAGAGTGTACTTGACATTTTGGTCAGTTGGGCAAGAACACATAAAGTAACATCCCTCCATATCGAACATCCACCTCATGGATATGATTAGATCCTAGTCTCCATAAAACACCGGTGGCTTCGTATTGTTGAAGTCCCAATACTGGAAGGCTCTCCGCTACCAATCCTTGCTACAACGATGATCATGGTGGCTGGAACAATAGCAGCCTAAGAAAGTTCAATGTATCGGTCATTAAGGAACCCCATCATAGCAGTCTTGATGATCCAACTTGGATTTGAAGACGGGCAATCGTGGCTCATCTGCCCCTAGATGATAGAAACAACGTCATCATGAATCATCTGCCTTAGTTATCCTGGCTCATCTTGGCCACCCGTTCTAGCTCCTGATCCAAACCTTGACTCAAATTGCCTCGTAACCTGTGACATCCCCATTTTCACGGCCATAAAATACCGATTTTCTTTATGCTTTATAATAATCAGAGTACTTGTTTTCATAAAAATGTTGCGGAATTTGTTCCTAGAAAAATACAATAAATACGTTATCAAAATCTTTTCGAAGAAACGTATTTTATTCATTTTAAAACATTTGGGATGTCATCGTCAATATAGAAACATAAGCATAAACAGAACTTACATTTATTTACACTAGTAATCTACATCTCTTTAATCTCTCCGTGTAATGTGACTTCATATCAACACCTGTGATATAAATAAACTGAGTGGGTCAGGTTGGGAAAGCTGATGAGTACATAGGGTTTTCAACCCATAATAATATAATTATTATGTTTAAACAATCAAATAATCAACCCAATTACCCATCCCCATTATCTTCTTTAATCTTAAGGATCTAATGTAAGAATCAGCTATTCCTCGTTCATTCATTCCTAAGGATCATCCTAAGGAATCGGCACAAAGTCCATCGTTGCCACGGTTTACACAACGGGCACTAAGTCTGCATAGTCGCCAGGGTTTAGGCATCAAGTCTGCATGATCACCAATGTTTAGGCATCAAGTCTGCATGATCAACAGGGTTTAGGCATCAAGTCTGCATGATCACCAGGGTTTAGGCATCAAGTCTGCATGATCACCAGGGTTTAGAGTACACCGGGTGAACACATCATTCATAACACATATAGGTTGCGAGCCTGCTGGTGTTCCACTAGACTGTCTAGAATAGTCCGTGGTTGTCATCTATACTCAGCTGAATGACAGGGCCATCATTTGGGAAAAAAGCTTCTCACATCGTGTCACACCCCGAAAACCAAAGGCGGAATACATTTCCGGGGTTGACTACCATGTTGAGTATCAAATCCAATGTACATAGTAAGTAAAGTAAAACAAGCATTACATTACATAATAACAGTTTTACAGTTATTTCAAAAGTAAAGTTTGTACAGTTGTGATACATAGTATATATAGACAAAATGTAACGGGTCTTCATGTACACCGTCTTCATGCAAAATGATCTTCAAGTACCTGTTCTAACGCTGACCTGAGAACACAAGCGATTTGAAAATCAGCATAAAGCTGGTGAGTTCATAAGCGGTTTTGTTTTACGGAAATGTATCGGTTTCCTTTCTATTTCTGAAATGTTACGTACACCAAGAAAATCCCGTATTTTCTTAAAAGTTGGTTATTATTTCACAAATGTAAAGTATAATAAGTTTGTACACTGAAAACATGTTTACTCATGTGAAAATGTATAGTTGGTTATCTGACTGGTTAAACTATTCTGTTTACTTATCATATGTTACCAGGAAAGTCCCATACTTTCCTTATTGTATGTTACAAATTGTAAAAGATGTAATGTTATCCATTTTGTGACTCTTTCTAGTTATGTAAGTGTTACCCAGGAAAGCCCCATGCTTTCCTGCATGTATGAATCTTATGTAAACGATGTGAAAGATGTAAAAGATGTAATCGTGATTAGATTCCATGTCTTCCCCAGGAAGGTCCCGTACCTTCCTACATGTTAATTACAGTAAGTAAAAGATGTAAAAGATGTAAACGATGTATAAAGTAATCCATTATTACTGTAAGTAAATCTCTGTTATCCTAATTGCGAGTTCCATAATCATACAATAGACTGAAACCTGTGGCAATAAGTAGTCCACATGTGGCAATAAGTCGTCCACATACTTATGACTTTCGTCACCCTTGAACCATTTCGGTTCGGCTGTAGCTAGCAGCCAGGTGTGGGGTAGTCAGCCCCGTATAGATCTATACACTCAAGTCACGCTCTCTAAATACCAGAGATTCTGGTTTTGGGTGTAGTCCTCCACTCGCGTAATCCATGTGGAGTGTTCTCCGAGGACGTGTCTCCAATCGTACCGGAATAACAAATTTACTAGTAATAATATGAAAGTCCTCCACTCGCGTATGTGCGTGGAGTGTTACCGAGGACAGAACAGTGTATAGGTACTATATTCAAATGTTTTAATGTCATGCTTTTAACTGATAAAATGTGGAAAACCATTTGTGAAATACATGTAAAACATACTAGTTTAAAGACTTATTTCACAAATATATGTTACGTGATCTATATGTTCGATCTGTTATCAGTTGTAGTTATCAGTTATAAAAGCATAAGAATATGAAACACACATTTGAAAACATGTTATGAGTACAAGAATTCCCTTGTACTTTGCTTGTGTTCCCCCCTGAAAACAGTGAAAACAGTGAAAAAGGGTAGGGGTATGAACTCACCGGACTCGGAAACGTGTCGGTTTTGAATGCTAGACGTCGGTTCGGGGTTTGATTACTCGCGATGACCCTATGTAAAATGATATAATGTCTATATATATACAATTAGAGATACATTCACTAATCATATGGAACATTACACTCCAATGAGGTTAAACACCTCAAAACGAGCGTTCGGAGTGACCCGGGTGACGTCTTCGGATTTGTAATGACACTAAGGACTTGGGACTTGAGTTTACTCCTCATAAGTAAACATTTTAAGTAGTTTACAACATTGGAACACCCACATACATGAGTTTACGGCCGTAAACTCATGTGGGTGAGGTTTTGGTGTTTTAAGGGCTCAAATGGACTTAGGGATTGCTAGAAATGATTATCTAAACACCTTGGAACACTTGAAATGGATTTAAAACATTTAAAACATGAGTTTACGGCCACACTCATAGAGTTTACGGCCGTAAACTCACAATGGCTAAGAATAATTGATTTAAGCTACTTAACACAATCACATGCGATTCTAGAAATTTGTACAAGCCATTTGGGTGTGTTTGATGCATCTTAAACATTGTTTTATGAGTTTACGGCCAAGGGTATGTTCCTAGGCCATAAACTCTCATAAATCATACTTTTGTTGTGCTTCAATCCTTTAAACCATTTTTAGATGCATCTAGATTTTACCACAAAGCCATAGATTGAGTTTGGAAGCATTTGAACATGTTTAAAGGCCTTAAATCACCCTTTTAGAGGAGTTTACGGCCCAAGAGTATGTCTTGGCCGTAAAGTCTTCTTTATTACTCAAAAATTAAGTTTAAAGTGTTCCAAGTCTAGATTAGCAAGTCCATAGTTCATGTCTAAGTCCCAACTAGGTTTTAGAAGGGTTAATTGGCTTAAATACCCCTTGTATATGAGTTTACGGCCCAAGAATGTTCCTTGGCCGTAAACTCACTTTTGTCCCTCTAAAACCATGTTCTACATGTTATAAGTTCTTCCCTTTAAGCCCTTAAGTCATATCTAGTGTCCAACTATGCAAAGGAAGGGTTTTAGGGCTTAAAAACCCTTGAAATATGAGTTTACGGCCCATGAATGTTCCATGGCCGTAAACTCATGAATGTTGGCCTATTTCATGATTTAAACTCGAATTTGGATGCCAAATATGTTAGAGATTAAGGCTAGGAAGGTACCTTAGAGATTAGAAGCCTTAATTTTGAGTTTTGATCTCTTAAACTTGGATTAGGAGAGAGGTGGGTAATGTTTAGTGATAATTTGACCAAAGGCTTCAAATGAAGTCCTAAACACATTTATATAGTGTTTAGGTTTTGGACACGGTGGAATTCTACCCGATACCGGCGTTAGACGGGGTTTTTGGTCGTACCCGATTGAGTTACCGTAACCCGATACGGTAAATTTTAGAATTATTCCGATCACTAAAGTTGAGTGTTAAAATGATTTCTAAATATATTAAGACACCCATTAAGTCATTTTAAATGTGTACTAATTAATGACTTAATTAAACGGAGAAATCGGAAATCGGAAATCGGAACGACGATCGGTTGCGCGAGTTGATTTATGAAAAAGTTACATTGAAATGAAGCGAAAATTTCGGGTTGTTACATTATCCCCCCGTTAAAGGGAATTTCGTCCCGAAATTCAAGTTTAGAACATAAGACAAGATACAAATCATGGATAAGAAAAGAGTTGTGGATACTTCTGTTTCATTGAGTCTTCCCGTTCCCAAGTGAATTCCTGTCCCCGCTTGGCATTCCAGCGAACCTTCACTAACGGGATGCGACTTTGTTTTGTACGTTTGACTTCTCGATCCATGATTCCGATCGGTTCCTCCACAAAGTTGAGTTTTTCATTGATCTCGATCTCGTCTAAGGGAATTCTTAGGGTTTCATCGGATAGGCATTTTTTAAGATTTGAAATATGAAAGACAGGATGAATGTTACTGAGTTCGTGAGGTAAATGAAGTTTATAGGCAACTGGACCAATCCTGGAGAGGATCTCAAAGGGTCCAATATACCTTGGATTAAGTTTCCCATGCTTGCCAAAGCGTACAGTGCCTTTCCAGGGCGAGACTTTTAACAGGACACGGTCTCCAACCTGGAATTCTAATGGTTTCCGACGATTATCAGCGTAACTCTTTTGACGATCACGTGAGGCTTTCAGTCGGTTACGGATTTGAATGATCTTTTCGGTGGTTTAACAGATGATTTCAGGACCAGTGAGAGCACTGTCGGGGACTCGACTCCTGACTAACTATGTATCCCCCACCTCGGCCCAGCATAGAGGGGATCTGCACTTACGACCGTATAGGGCTTCGAACGGAGCAGCCCTAATGCTGGTGTGGTAACTGTTGTTGTATGAGAACTCGATCAAGGATAGGTGTGTATCCCACGACTTTCCAAAGTCAATGACACATGCCCGAAGCATGTCCTCCAGGGTTTCGATTGTTCTCTCACTCTGTCCATCGGTCTGAGGACGATACGCCGTGCTCATATCTAGTTTGGTTCGAAGGGCTTTCTGAAGAGATTGCCAGAATCTGGAGGTAAACCTACTATCTCGATCAGAGATAATGGATACAGGTACACCATGAAAACGTACTACTTCCTGAATGTAGATTCGCGCGAGTCTCTCCATCTTGTATGATTCTTTAATCGGGATGAAGTGAGCGGATTTTGTCAAACGATCGACAATTACCCAAATGGTGTCGTACCCACTAGAACACTTGGGTAGTTTGGTGATGAAGTCCATGGTAATCATCTCCCATTTCCACTCGGGAATCTCGAGTTGTTGGAGCAGACCTCAAGGTTTCTGATGTTCGACTTTGACTTTGGCGCAAGTCAGACACTTGCCCACAAATGTAGCTATATAAGCTTTCATGTTTGGCCACCAGTATTGTTTCTTGAGATCCAGATACATCTTGTCCGAACCTGGGTGAACAGAGTATTTGGTTCTATGTGCTTCCTCCATGACTATTTCCCTGAATCCACCGGATTTGGGAATCCAGATTCGATTCATGAAACAGTGAACTCCGTCACCTCTGATCTGAAGTTTCTTTTCCATTCCTCTCAAGGTTTCATCTGACACGTTTTCAGGTTTGAGGGCTGCATACTGAGCTTCTCGGATTTGCGAAGGTAAGTTGGAATGGATGGTCATCGTCTGGTTCTTCACTTTGTGGCTTGTACTATCCTTTCGGCTAAGGGCATCTGCTACCACATTGGCCTTGTCGGGGTGGTAACGGATTTCACACTCATAGTCACTGAGTAATTCTACCCATCGCCGTTGCCTCATGTTTAAGTCTTTTTGATTAAAGATGTGCTGCAGACTCTTGTGATCAGTGAAGATTGTGCACCTTGTTCCGTAGAGATAATGTCTCCAAATCTTCAATGCGAAGACTACTGCTCCTAGCTCCAAGTCGTGTGTGGTATAGTTGACTTCATGTGCTTTCAGCTGTCTAGAGGCATAGGCAATCACCTTTCCTCTTTGCATAAGCACATAGCCTAAACCTTGAGTAGACGCATCGCAATAGACAACGAAGTCCTCTGTCCCTTCTGGCAGAGACAGAACAGGCGCGCTGCATAAGGCTCTCTTCAACATTTGGAATGCAGTTTCTTGCTTATCACTCCAACAAAAGGGTACACCTTTCTGTGTTAGAGTGGTTAACGGTTTGGCGATTTTAGAAAAGTTCTGAATGAATCGTCGATAGTAACCGGCGAGACCTAAGAATTGACGAATTTCCGTGGGTGTTTTCAGTGCCGACCAACTCTCTATCGCTTTAATCTTGGAAGGATCTACATGAATACCCTCCTTGCTTACTACGTGACTGAGGAAAGTTACCTTCCGTAACAAGAATTCACATTTGGAAAATTTTGCGTAAAGCTTTTCGGATCTAAGGGTTTCCAACACTAGCCTCAAGTGCTGTTTATGGTCTTCTTCACTTCGGGAGTAGACGAGGATGTCATCAATAAACACGATAACGAATTTGTCTAGGAAGGGACGGCACACCCGGTTCATCAGGTCCATGAACACAGCCGGTGCATTGGTTAGACCGAAGGGCATCACTACAAACTCGTAGTGTCCATACCGAGTCCTAAATGCTGTCTTGGGAACATCATTCTCCTGGACTCGTAACTGATGGTACCCCGACCGAAGGTCTATCTTAGATAAGTAACTGGCTCCCTGGAGTTGATTGAAGAGGTTGTCTATTCTTGGAAGAGGATATCGGTTCTTAACGGTTAACTTGTTCAGTTCACGATAGTCGATACACATTCGAAAGGATCCATCCTTCTTTTTGACAAACAGAATCGGAGCTCCCCAGGGTGAGGAACTCGGTCTAATGAATCCTTTACTGAGCAACTCATTGAGTTGACTGGATAACTCCTGCATTTCTGCGGGAGCTAAGCGATACGGGGATTTTGCTACAGGAGTAGCTCCAGGAATTAGGTCAATACGGAACTCGACCTGACGTTCGGGAGGAATCCCTGGAAGTTCTTCGGGAAACACATCGGGAAAGTTACAGACTTCGGGAATGCTCGCGAGGTCTCTAACTTTTTGTTTCTCGTTGATCACATGAGCTAAGAATGCAACACACTCCTTTCGAAGGAGTTTTCGAGCTTTGATGCAAGAAATGATATGAAGGTTGGAACTGGGTTTATTGCCATAGATTACGAGAGTTTGATCCGAAGGAAGATTGAGACGGATAGATTTTTCGTAACAAAGAATGTCAGCATGATTGGGACTCAACCAATCAATGCCAACGATAACATCAAAGCTCTTAATGGAAACGGGCATGAGGTCTATAGGAAATGAGTGATCATTTAGGGTAAGCGTACAACCTATGAATACGTCGTTAGCGCTTTCCTTCTCACTATTAGCCATCTCGACGGTAAACGTTTCAGTTAGTGGTTGAGGATTTGGTTTTAGATTATGTTTGAATGCATGACTAACAAAACTCCTTTCAGCACCCGAATCGAAAAGAATACTAGCATATGAGTTGTCGAGAAGGAACGTACCCGAAACAACAGTGGGATTGACAACTGCTTCCTCCCTTCCCATGCTCAAAACCCTTCCAGTGTTACCAGCAGTTGACTTCTTGGTACAATCCCTTTTAAAGTGCCCGACTTCACCATAGTTGTAGCAGGCTTGACTAACACCTGCTCCCGATGATTGATTAGCTGATTGGGTAGGAGTTCTGCAGTATCGAACTGTGTGCCCTTTCTTACCACAGTTGGTGCAAGACAATTCTCGAAAAGGACCAGGATGATGATGGTATTTACACTTGTCACACAGAGGGAGGTTACCAGCATATTTATGTTGGATTAATGTCTAAGTCCATAACTATAATTGGTAAGACTTGACCCGACCCGGCATGGTCCATTTGGGTTGCATGGCATCATGCACTTGGATAGACTATAATGAGGGAAATAAGACACTTATGGTTATTAATATATTATAAGTTCTAGTATATTAATAATAAGAATAATAAGATTATTTAATTAGTATTGATCAAGAATTAATCTAGGATTAATTAAGTGATCAAAAGAAGACTAATTAAATATATGGGTTGATTGTGTAAATCATCCATACTTGTATAGTGGGCTAATGCTCCATGGATTATCTAGTTGGGCCAAAACCCATATGATGCTCCTTGTATGCTCCATGGTGTATTTGTACCCATGGATCCAAGGAAATGGAAAGTCATGACAATTAGGGTTTGCCCTAATTGTAACACTATATAAAGATCTTATTCTTGACAAAATCGGACACTAGATTATTCTAGAGAGGGCTAGCCGATTTTATGAAGTGTAGAATTCTCTCAAGTTATTCCAAGTGTATTTGGTGTTGTGTGAACCATTTGAGGTGTCACACTTGGGGCACTAGGCACTCAAGCTTCATGAAGACATTCTACATCAAAGAGGTATGTATTCTATCTTGTTATATTGATAGTTTTGTATGCTAGATTAGGATAATATCTTGGATGTTCATATTTGCATGTATAATAAAGAAAACATAGATCCAAGGTATTTAGGGTTGCATGTACACTTAGGAGTGTTAGAATGCTCATAACCCAACAGTGGTATCAGAGCCTAGGCTTGTTTTCTTGTTATACTTGCAATAGAAGTTGAAAAATCGAAATTGGTGTTGTCAGCCCAGCAGACTCGCCGAGTCCATGAAGGGACTCGACGAGTCCAAGGCAAAATGCATCCAAATCGCCGAGTTGTGTTCATGCACTCGACGAGTTGGACCCCAGACAGCATATCTTCGATGTTTTTGGCTAGAAATGGACTAGGAACATTACCCTAAGTTGTTTTTGAACTTATAAACTTGTTTTTAATGTGGTAATGTTCATGCTAATCCATTTTCAAAGATAATTGTCAATAGATTCATGTTTTCTATTAGTTTAAAGGTTAGACTAATTACATGAAAAAGTTTCATTTGAATTATCTTGTTCTTATGAGTTTCTTAGATTAATTGAAAAGTTGAATGAAATAGTTGTTTTCAATCCATTTTAATCTAAGAGTTGAGTATAAAATGTGTTTGTGTAACTTATCCTCAAGTTACATGAAGAGTCACATTAAAGACTCATAAAACTCATAAAGTTGGCAAAGGTTACAAAAATGAAGAGTCTAGTTCTAATTAATTGGAGTTATGACTCCATAATTTGTCCTCAAGGTATGGAGGACCAAGAGTCTCTTCATTAAATAAATATAAAAAAATAATGTAACCTTAATTAATTTCATAAGTTATAAGATAAAGAAAAAGTTAATTCTTTATTAGTTTAAAGTCTTCCATAATTTGTCCTCAAGTTATGGAACTTGAAGAGTTTTTGGATTAAAACTACTTTAAACACATAAGTTATGGAATTAATTAGTTTTGAATAGTTTCAAAACTTGCCCTCAAGTTTTGGAATTTGTAAAGTTTTCTCTTAGGAATACTTTAATTCCAAGTTAGCCCTTAGAATTTTAAAAGTTAAAATTCAACCCTTATACTTTATAATATTATAAGTTAATAATATTTATATATATATGTATAAGAGTAAAGTCGGTCTTACCGCTAGTATGCCTCATTCACGAAGCCGGTCTATAAGGTGGGTATAAGGTTGTTGCCTATAAAATGGCAACTTAATGGGTGTCCACTCTCACCCACCGCTTGCTTGACCGGTGGAGGGTCGTTAGCCGAACGGGTTTGACATGACTATAATTCTCCCTTCATTAAAAGTATTAATGATAAATACTAAGTAACTAAACTCTAAATAATACCCAATATTAGTTACTTAGGAAAATGTGAATAAGGTGCTAATCCATGAAATTACACTTTGCACTTTGTTTAAGTCGGTTGGTGGAGCCTGTGTGGTTAACCGGCACACTAACTCGAATTTAACAAGGTAGGCAAAGGGTAACTTAATGTTTATCATAGTATCGATGGAGCGTGTGTGGTTAACCAGCACATCGATTGAGGGGTAAATACTTAAGGGTACCAAGTAATTTGCATGGTTACTTCACACCTTGTTTTGTGATCCTCGGCATCCCAGTCACAAAACCTGAAGGGCACACTCGAGATTGAAACATGCCATTGAACAGTTCAATGAATCTCAAAAGATCTAGGAGTTTCAAATCCAATTAAAACCTAATAATACATTTCGTTTATCTTGGTGGAAATTGGTGAATCGTCATTCACCTACCTTCAAATTGTTTTATAGCGTGGATTACGGCATACCTCTTCTAAGTTATAAAATAGTTTGTTGGGTCCTAGCCTTAATATTTCATATTGGGTGTCATATTAAGGACTTTAGATCAACTATCTTGAATATCTCCCAAAACATGTATGTTTTAGACATTTATGATCTTCCCAAATCTCTTGAAACAAGCTTTCCTAAATGAAGATGATATCCCATGGAAATCATACTTCTTTCACCTCCTCCAATTATTCTCCCTACCCCACAAGTTCTTGAAAAGTTCAAGGTCACTCAAGCCCTATTGGCAAGGCAAGGCCTTGGTGTGATCACATCTTGGAGATGTAGTCACATATTGACAAGCCGGGAGAGTTGGGTGTCAAAGTCTTGAGAAAGTTGATGGTTCAATCACTTTCTAAGTCACATAGTGAGTTCCTTTGGGACACCTATGAAATAGACTATGACAAGACCCTTAATGATCTTATCTATTGTCAAGATTAACTTCCTGAAACTTTATGGACATTGACAATGGTGACACTGGAAATACAGAAAAAAGCATTCTCTTCCCAATGGAAAGGGATCGGCCATAGTCAACTCGGTTGACCAAATGGTAAAGAGAAAAGTCTAAGTCTGTGATAGTCTCGTGTACCATTATCAAAGGTTCCATATGTTTATATTGCCACAGGAAGGGGCATTAGTTGCGAAGCTGCCAAATTTACCTAAGGATGTTAAGGTCAATAACATTGACTCTACTTCAGGTAAACTCCACTACTCTAACTCTGTTAAGTTTCTATTCTGAGACTCCTGATACATGATGTGACTGGGTCACATGGTAATGTTTTAAGAATCAAAGAAAAGTAAAGGAACTTAAAGAAAGAATATGCTGAATCTGATCGCATAGATGGATTTCTATCGCGTAGTTTGAAAAATCGGATTCTTGAGCTAATTCTTAGGAGTTATGAGATATTGCTAAGGAATAGATAACAACAAGTTTTTCATATGGGTTGTAAGGATAAATTTTTCCGCATAGTTTTAAAATAAAAGAAAAAATTTTGGTTTTATTTATTTTAAAATATCCTTACAATGGCATTTGAGGAAAAATTGTTGCTTATATGATTCCATTAATAGCAAGAGTGGAAGTATGAAATTGATTCCTTCATTTGTGGTAATGTCTAAATTTACCAAATAAGGAAAGATTCTCATCATCCAAAGTCCCAATTGGACCGGGACTTGGAATCATGCAAGTTGTATAGCATGAGGGATGAGAACTTTCAAGTATTGGAAAAATTAAGACTAATTATTTGTTCACGTGGATGTGTGAGTCAAGTAATGGACTAAGGGATCGAGTACATAGTCATGTGCACTGATTAAGTCCACCACAAAAGATATAAGGCTATTCGTCATAGTTTACTAAAGCTCAGTAAATATGATTATACTTACAAGCTTAAGTGTAACTCTGAGACATTGGAAAATGTTCCAATGTAAGGCAGAGCGAATAAGGAGAATCAAGTTAGGCAAAAGGATAAAAATTTCTCAAATCTGAAAAGATGGGAGAGTACTTTAGTATCAGCTTTGTGATCATCTTAATGATTAAGAAACCATATCAAAATTTGTTCTCTAAGGAAGACTTAGTGCATTCTTATGACGAAGAAGAAGGGATCTTGAAATTGTTGAAATGGTTAAATCAAGAAGATGAGTCATACTTCGTTCCAATACAAGTCTTAGAGTCATACTCCAAGATTGTAATTTGAGTGACATGTCTTAAAGAAGGTTTAAAACACTTGACAAATGTAAGAGTAAAAGTTTTCTACTCTTGTACATTTGAAATTGGTAAGTTGTGATGTTTTGGATAAAACAAAGACCAACTTAGGCCAATTGTGTGAAGTGTTTGTCTTGATTAGAATCCACACTATCTCTTGAATGTTTGACAAGGAAGTCTTATATGTCAAGAGGACAGTGGGAGTCTTAAAGGTCTTGAAAGTCTCAAGAACTAATCAAGAATAAAACCTAAAGTTCTTCACTAGCACACGACTTAAGGTTTATAACCTATCGTGTTGACATATTCTGTGCCCATTCCAGTTAAAGTTGGCTTTGCATATGAGTTCTTAGAGTTCTCAATGTGTTGCACAACAACTTGGAAGCAATGGTAGGCCCTTGAGCTACCAGGTGACAAGAAATTAAGATTGAGTTCAGTCCATATGAGTTTGGATTTGTCATTATCCTTGTCTTGTGACTATGGTTTTGACAATTCACATGGATAAGAACACATACACCATTAAATCTAAGTGTCATAAAGTTTCTCTCCGATTCATGAAAATGATGGTGAGGAAACACTTTCACTAAGTAGATTTTAGTTAGATAGCAATTGTGATGTTTGCATTCTCAAAGTCGTTAGTGTAGCGTGTGTGGTTTACCGGCACACTAACCTGGACTTGTGAGAAGTAGCAAAAAGGTCTAACCATTATGATTACGGCATCCCTCTTCATAATTGTTTAGACACACAAGTGTGCTATCTAAGGGAAGGTGTATGTTTTTGATAAAGTCTTATCAAAACAATCTAGTATCAAAAATCTGAACTTTGGTAAGAAAGTCAATAAAGTATTGATTTCTAGAAGTCCAGCTGATTTCTGAGTACATGTCAAAGCTAGTGGGAGCATAAGTGTTATGCTAATAATCATCATGTTAGTGGGAGCATGATAATTACGATAAGTATTGCAAGCTAGCAATGTTAATTATAGAAAACAAAAGGTTTCAATTGGGAAAAAGTTGTTTTGCTATAATTAAGGGAGAGGAAATTATACTTCATCTCAAATCTATAAGCTTAGATCGTGAGGTTTTAATCATTTAGTCAAGGATATATATGAATTTCATGTTGGAATGGCTCAACATAAGTAAATTCTGTATATGGGTCCATTATTTGCGTTCTAAAATTCGATTATGATTACGGCATCCCTTTTCATAATCTGAATTATGAGAACTTGGCAAATAGAAATGGAAACGTTATAGCAAAAGACTGGTTTAGTCTTTATGTGAGACATCATGAATCGTATCCCATATGCTTCGGATATAGGATCGATTACATGTGCTATATTCATCCTTTCTAAAATTTTCCAAATGCCTAGGGCATTAAGAAGGGAAAAGGTTTAGAACTGGATATGACTAAAAGGATTAAACAATTGTCGAGGATAATCTAAGGTTTACCAAAGATTGGTTGCTCAAGGACAATCGGAAGTATACTGATAATTCTGGAAGGACCATATTGACATAATCTGTAAGGAGGCAACTCTTGTTCAGAAGTGATAGTCAAATCTGGAAATGTTTCAAAGTTAGAATTTTCAATCTGTGAAAGATTAAGGAAACTTAATGCAAGAAGAATGGTTCCAAGGAGTTGATCTCCTTTGGAATGCTCTGTAATGATTGTTGCCAAGTCTTTCTGACTTTGTGCATAATCATTACAAGAGGATCAATGCATATAAGTTTAGAATCTAACAGATTTCAGTAAATGGCATGAATTTGGAATTCTTGCATTTGCAGTAAGGATTTGGGAGTGTGAAAGGAGAATCATTAAAGTTATGTTCAATTGATCTAGTTCACAAAGTAAAGATCATAGACAAACATAGTATGCATACTTGGTGTATGGCATGACTAGTGTTTAGAAAACATAGTGTACATGCTTGGAACATGGGACAACTATTGTTTTAAATTCAAGAATAATGTTGATAGCTGAAACAGTATACAATGAATAATGTGTAATCATATGGTGATAAATAAAAGGTGTTTTATTTATATTCATAAGTTCTGAGACCATATTAGATTCAATTATTATTGTGTTTCACTTTGCATGTTTTGACTTCCCGAATAAACTAGGTTATTCTTCCGGAATGACTAAGTTATTCAAACCATCCACAGTCGGTCATATGTTGGAAGTAGATATGAATTAAGACTGTCATGGGTTGGCTTGTAGAGGTCTAAGGTGTTGGACAAATGGCTACAACACTCATGAGTGCTCATAAGTTCTGAGTATTGGATTCAACCCGCGCTCATTGGAATCACTTCATGGGTTTTATCACGAGTTGTTACTATGAGTTGATAGTACATTGATTACACGAAACGCATTGGTAACTCGATGTTATAAAACGTGTCTTTGTGTATGATTCAATAAGTAGTAGAACAAGCCATATGAGTTGAAGTTTATCCATTCCTTTTATCTTCGGGATAAAAGCGATATCTGTGGGCCCCTCGATGATTTGATGATGACAAATGGAAGTGCTCGGCCGGGCCAAGACTGATTTGATTTGTTCAATTAGTCAGTCGTCATAAATTGGAAATCGGGAAACAACAAATGGACAGAGAGAATGATAATAATCCATGTCTCAGTCCATATGATATCTAGAATGGAGGAATATATGATCCCTTATCTAATGGACAAGTCATTGACAAGATCAGAGTTCATCTACAAGGTCAGAGTTCGACAGAAGCTTTTGAGAGCTGCGATTGCCAGTTGGTTCCTGAAGTCATACGCAAAAATAGTTTTAGGCTTATCCAAGTGGGAGACTGTTGGATTAATGTCTAAGTCCATAACTATAATTGGTAAGACTTGACCCGACCCGGCATGGTCCATTTGGGTTGCATGGCATCATGCACTTGGATAGACTATAATGAGGGAAATAAGACACTTATGGTTATTAATATATTATAAGTTCTAGTATATTAATAATAAGAATAATAAGATTATTTAATTAGTATTGATCAAGAATTAATCTAGGATTAATTAAGTGATCAAAAGAAGACTAATTAAATATATGGGTTGATTGTGTAAATCATCCATACTTGTATAGTGGGCTAATGCTCCATGGATTATCTAGTTGAGCCAAAACCCATATGATGCTCCTTGGATGCTCCATGGTGTATTTGAACCCATGGATCCAAGGAAATGGAAAGTCATGACAATTAGGGTTTGCCCTAATTGTAACACTATATAAAGATCTTATTCTTGACAAAATCGGACACTAGATTATTCTAGAGAGGGCTAGCCGATTTTATGAAGTGTAGAATTCTCTCAAGTTATTCCAAGTGTATTTGGTGTTGTGTGAACCATTTGAGTTGTCACACTTGGGGCACTAGGCACTCAAGCTTCATGAAGACATTCTACATCAAAGAGGTATGTATTCTATCTTGTTATATTGATAGTTTTGTATGCTAGATTAGGATAATACCTTGGATGTTCATATTTGCATGTATAATAGAGAAAACATAGATCCAAGGTATTTAGGGTTGCATGTACACTTAGGAGTGTTAGAATGCTCATAAACCAACAATTTACTGCTAGGAGTTGAGGCTGTGGATCCCATAGCAGAAACAACAACAACAGGAGTAGCAGTAGCAGCATGGACTGCTACCGTTTGTTGTTTCTTAGATGATCCTTGAGAAGATTGACCTTTCTTCTTTTTCCAGAATTTCCTCTTTTCACCACTCCTTTGAGTCGGCTCAGAAGTGGTAGTGATTTCCTTGACATCGTCGTTGTGATCAATCAGAATTTGTGCTAAGGTCTTGGCACTATCATAGGTATCCGGACGAGCAGCCAAAACATGACTCTTTATTGGTTGAGATAATCCCCAAACGAACCTTTCGATCTTTTTGTTTTCAGGAGTGACTAACCCTGGGCAGAGAAGTGCGAGATCATCAAATCGGGAAGTATATGCAGCAATGTCGGAACCTTTCATCTTCAGGTTCCAGAGCTCGTGCTCTAATTTCTGCATTTCACCACAGGGGCAATACTCAGCAATGAGAAGTTCCTTCATGGCTTCCCAGCCCATGGCATTGGCTGTGGGTAAGGTCAGAGATTTGACTCGGCCATTCCACTAAGTCAAAGCTTTATCCGCGAAGGTACAGGCTGCAAATTTGACTTTATCGGATTCCGCACAAGCACAGATTTCAAAGATGGATTCGATTTTTCTCGAACCATCGAGATAAAGAAATGACACCTCCAGCGCCATTAAAGGATGTTGGTTTCGCATTCATGAAATCCTTATAGGAACCCCCTCTTTGGTGTCCCTGGCTACCTTCAGGGTTTTGAGATTGAGTACCACCACCTGAACCACTAGGGTTCATTTGTGACATAGCTGCTACCATTGCAGCTGTCATCATTGTCTGGACTGATGCTAAGTCAAACTGGGGAGGAGGTGGCGGCGAAGAAGGATTGTCGTTGTTCTTTGAGCTAGGTCTCTTTCGGGAGGCATTTTGATCTAATAAGATCAAGAAAGAGAGGATGGTAAGTCCTCTACATTGAATTGATAGACATGACAGTTATATGATTCGAGTAAGCGATAAAGCAGGAAAGAGTTATCGAACAGATAATTTATCGCTAAGAGTGATCACAGGGAAACCACTTGAATAAGGACTACTACAAAGGATCGGGATCGAGAAATACTCCCATAGTATTTCATGAATTGTTTACGACAATGATTCGATGTTTGGGATATTAGGGTAAGTTTTAGGCATGCCACATACCACAGTCACTCCCAAGCATATGTTGGTCGTGTCTCAAATGAATATAGTTGGCCAGGCCATATTGACCCTAGACACGACTACATAACTGCCCAGGTTTAACCGTAGTACACAACACCTATTTACTTATGTTTTGTTCTACTTGTGGTTACGGATGGCGACGGTTTGGTATACTTGTATAGTGGGCTAATGCTCCATGGATTATCTAGTTGAGCCAAAACCCATATGATGCTCCTTGGATGCTCCATGGTGTATTTGAACCCATGGATCCAAGGAAATGGAAAGTCATGACAATTAGGGTTTGCCCTAATTGTAACACTATATAAAGATCTTATTCTTGACAAAATCGGACACTAGATTATTCTAGAGAGGGCTAGCCGATTTTATGAAGTGTAGAATTCTCTCAAGTTATTCCAAGTGTATTTGGTGTTGTGTGAACCATTTGAGTTGTCACACTTGGGGCACTAGGCACTCAAGCTTCATGAAGACATTCTACATCAAAGAGGTATGTATTCTATCTTGTTATATTGATAGTTTTGTATGCTAGATTAGGATAATACCTTGGATGTTCATATTTGCATGTATAATAGAGAAAACATAGATCCAAGGTATTTTGGGTTGCATGTACACTTAGGAGTGTTAGAATGCTCATAAACCAACAATTTACTGCTAGGAGTTGAGGCTGTGGATCCCATAGCAGAAACAACAACAACAGGAGTAGCAGTAGCAGCATGGACTGCTACCGTTTGTTGTTTCTTAGATGATCCTTGAGAAGATTGACCTTTCTTCTTTTTCCAGAATTTCCTCTTTTCACCACTCCTTTGAGTCGGCTCAGAAGTGGTAGTGATTTCCTTGACATCGTCGTTGTGATCAATCAGAATTTGTGCTAAGGTCTTGGCACTATCATAGGTATCCGGACGAGCAGCCAAAACATGACTCTTTATTGGTTGAGATAATCCCCAAACGAACCTTTCGATCTTTTTGTTTTCAGGAGTGACTAACCCTGGGCAGAGAAGTGCGAGATCATCAAATCGGGAAGTATATGCAGCAATGTCGGAACCTTTCATCTTCAGGTTCCAGAGCTCGTGCTCTAATTTCTGCATTTCACCACAGGGGCAATACTCAGCAATGAGAAGTTCCTTCATGGCTTCCCAGCCCATGGCATTGGCTGTGGGTAAGGTCAGAGATTTGACTCGGCCATTCCACTAAGTCAAAGCTTTATCCGCGAAGGTACAGGCTGCAAATTTGACTTTATCGGATTCCGCACAAGCACAGATTTCAAAGATGGATTCGATTTTTCTCGAACCATCGAGATAAAGAAATGACACCTCCAGCGCCATTAAAGGATGTTGGTTTCGCATTCATGAAATCCTTATAGGAACCCCCTCTTTGGTGTCCCTGGCTACCTTCAGGGTTTTGAGATTGAGTACCACCACCTGAACCACTAGGGTTCATTTGTGACATAGCTGCTACCATTGCAGCTGTCATCATTGTCTGGACTGATGCTAAGTCAAACTGGGGAGGAGGTGGCGGCGAAGAAGGATTGTCGTTGTTCTTTGAGCTAGGTCTCTTTCGGGAGGCATTTTGATCTAATAAGATCAAGAAAGAGAGGATGGTAAGTCCTCTACATTGAATTGATAGACATGACAGTTATATGATTCGAGTAAGCGATAAAGCAGGAAAGAGTTATCGAACAGATAATTTATCGCTAAGAGTGATCACAGGGAAACCACTTGAATAAGGACTACTACAAAGGATCGGGATCGAGAAATACTCCCATAGTATTTCATGAATTGTTTACGACAATGATTCGATGTTTGGGATATTAGGGTAAGTTTTAGGCATGCCACATACCACAGTCACTCCCAAGCATATGTTGGTCGTGTCTCAAATGAATATAGTTGGCCAGGCCATATTGACCCTAGACACGACTACATAACTGCCCAGGTTTAACCGTAGTACACAACACCTATTTACTTATGTTTTGTTCTACTTGTGGTTACGGATGGCGACGGTTTGGTATACTTGTATACTTTTGAAAATACTTGTAGTTTGAAGATACTTTTAATTCAGAGCACTTAGGCCCTTTAGTGTTTATAGTTTTATACCATGTAAGGTTTGGCATACTTTATTCACTATAAACAAGGGCTCTGATACCAATCTGTCACACCCCGAAAACCGAAGGCGGAATACATTTCCGGGGTTGACTACCATGTTGAGTATCAAATCCAATGTACATAGTAAGTAAAGTAAAACAAGCATTACATTACATAATAACAGTTTTACAGTTATTTCAAAAGTAAAGTTTGTACAGTTGTGATACATAGTATATATAGACAAAATGTAACGGGTCTTCATGTACACCGTCTTCATGCAAAATGATCTTCAAGTACCTGTTCTAACGCTGACCTGAGAACACAAGCGATTTGAAAATCAGCATAAAGCTGGTGAGTTCATAAGCGGTTTTGTTTTACGGAAATGTATCGGTTTCCTTTCTGTTTCTGAAATGTTACGTACACCAAGAAAATCCCGTATTTTCTTAAAAGTTGGTTATTATTTCACAAATGTAAAGTATAATAAGTTTGTACACTGAAAACATGTTTACTCATGTGAAAATGTATAGTTGGTTATCTGACTGGTTAAACTGTTCTGTTTACTTATCATATGTTACCAGGAAAGTCCCATACTTTCCTTATTGTATGTTACAAATTGTAAAAGATGTAATGTTATCCATTCTGTGACTTTTTCTAGTTATGTAAGTGTTACCCAGGAAAGCCCCATGCTTTCCTGCATATATGAATCTTATGTAAACGATGTGAAAGATGTTAAAGATGTAATCGTGATTAGATTCCATGTCTTCCCCAGGAAGGTCCCGTACCTTCCTGCATGTTAATTACAGTAAGTAAAAGATGTAAAAGATGTAAACGATGTATAAAGTAATCCATTATTACTGTAAGTAAATCTCTGTTATCCTAATTGCGAGTTTCATAACCATACAATAGACTGAAACTTGTGGCAATAAGTAGTCCACATGTGGCTCATCTGCCCCTAGATGATAGAAACAACGTCATCATGAATCATCTGCCTTAGTTATCCTGGCTCATCTTGGCCACCCGTTCTAGCTCCAAATCCAAACCTTGACTCAAATTGCCTCGTAACCTGTGACATCCCCATTTTCACGGCCAGAAAATACCGATTTTCTTTATGCTTTATAATAATCAGAGTACTTGTTTTCATAAAAATGTTGCGGAATTTGTTCCTAGAAAAATACAATAAATACGTTATCAAAATCTTTTCGAAGAAACGTATTTTATTCATTTTAAAACATTTGGGACGTCATCGTCAATATAGAAACATAAGCATAAACAGAACTTACATTTATTTACACTAGTAATCTACATCTCTTTAATCTCTCCGTGTAATGTGACTTCATATCAACACCTGTGATATAAATAAACTGAGTGGGTCAGGTTGGGAAAGCTGATGAGTACATAGGGTTTTCAACCCATAATAATATAATTATTATGTTTAAACAATCAAATAATCAACCCAATTACCCATCCCCATTATCTTCTTTAATCTTAAGGATCTACTGTAAGAATCAGCTATTCCTCGTTCATTCATTCCTAAGGATCATCCTAAGGAATCAGCACAAAGTCCATCGTTGCCACGGTTTACACAACGGGCACTAAGTCTGCATAGTCGTCAGGGTTTAGGCATCAAGTCTGCATGTTCACCAACGTTTAGGCATCAAGTCTGCATGATCAACAGGGTTTAGGCATCAAGTCTGCATGATCACCAGGGTTTAGGCATCAAGTCTGCATGATCACCAGGGTTTAGAGTACACCGGGTGAACACATCATTCACAACACATATAGGTTGCAAGCATGCTGGTGTTCCACTAGACTGTCTAGAATAGTCCGTGGTTATCATCCATACTCTGCTGAATGACAGGGCCATCATTTGGGAAAAAAGCTTCTCACATCGTGTCACACCCCGAAAACCGAAGGCGGAATACATTTCCGGGGTTGACTACCATGTTGAGTATCAAATCCAATGTACATAGTAAGTAAAGTAAAACAAGCATTACATTACATAATAACAGTTTTACAGTTATTTCAAAAGTAAAGTTTGTACAGTTGTGATACATAGTATATATAGATAAAATGTAACGGGTCTTCATGTACACCGTCTTCATGCAAAATGATCTTCAAGTACCTGTTCTAACGCTGACCTGAGAACACAAGCGATTTGAAAATTAGCATAAAGCTGGTGAGTTCATAAGCGGTTTTGTTTTACGGAAATGTATCGGTTTCCTTTCTGTTTCTGAAATGTTACGTACACCAAGAAAATCCCGTATTTTCTTAAAAGTTGGTTATTATTTCACAAATGTAAAGTATAATAAGTTTGTACACTGAAAACATGTTTACTCATGTGAAAATGTATAGTTGGTTATCTGACTGGTTAAACTGTTCTGTTTACTTATCATATGTTACCAGGAAAGTCCCATACTTTCCTTATTGTATGTTACAAATTGTAAAAGATGTAATGTTATCCATTCTGTGCTCTTTCTAGTTATGTAAGTGTTACCCAGGAAAGCCCCATGCTTTCCTGCATGTATGAATCTTATGTAAATGATGTGAAAGATGTAAAAGATGTAATCGTGATTAGATTCCATGTCTTCCCCAGGAAGGTCCCGTACCTTCCTGCATGTTAATTACAGTAAGTAAAAGATGTAAAAGATGTAAACGATGTAAACAACGTATAAAGTAATCCATTATTACTGTAAGTAAATCTATGTTATCCTAATTGCGAGTTCCATAACCATACAATAGACTAAAACCTGTGGCAATAAGTAGTCCACATATGGCAATAAGTCGTCCACATACTTATGACTTTCGTCACCCTTGAACCATTTCGGTTCGGCTGTAGCTAGCAGCCAGGTGTGGGGTAGTCAGCCCCGTATAGATCTATACACTCAAGTCACGCTCTCTAATTACCAGAGATTCTGGTTATGGGTGTAGTCCTCCACTCGCGTAATCCAGGTGGAGTGTTCTCCGAGGACGTGTCTCCAATCATACCGGAATAACAAATTTACTAGTAATAATATGAAAGTCCTCCACTCGCGTATGTGCGTGGAGTGTTACCGAGGACAAAACAGTGTATAGGTATTATATTCAAATGTTTTAATGTCATGCTTTTAACTGATAAAATGTGGAAAACCATTTGTGAAATACATGTAAAACATACTAGTTTAAAGACTTATTTCACAAATATATGTTACGTGATCTGTATGTTCGATCTGTTATTAGTTGTAGTTATCAGTTATAAAAGCATAAGAATATGAGACACACATTTGAAAACATGTTATGAGTACAAGAATTCCCTTGTACTTTGCTTGTGTTCCCCCCCTGAAAATAGTGAAAACAGTGAAAAAGGGTAGGGGTATGAACTCACCGGACTCGGAAACGTGTCAGTTTTGAATGCTAGACGTCGATTCGGGGTTTGATTACTCGCGATGACCCTATGTAAAATGATATAATGTCCATATATATACAATTATAGATACATTCACTAATCATATGGAACATTACACTCCAATGAGGTTAAACACCTCAAAACGAGCGTTCGGAGTGACCCGGGTGACGTCTTCGGATTTGTAATGACACTAAGGACTTGGGACTTGAGTTTACTCCTCATAAGTAAACATTTTAAGTATTTTACAACATTGGAACACCCACATACATGAGTTTACGGCCGTAAACTCATGTGGGTGAGGTTTTGGTGTTTTAAGGGCTCAAATGGACTTAGGGATTGCTAGAAATGATTATCTAAACACCTTGGAACACTTGAAATGGATTTAAAACATTTAAAACATGAGTTTATGGCCACACTCATAGAGTTTACGGCCGTAAACTCACAATGGCTAAGAATAATTGATTTAAGCTACTTAACACAATCACATGCGATTCTAGAAATTTGTACAAGCCATTTGGGTGTGTTTGATGCATCTTAAACATTGTTTTATGAGTTTACGGCCAAGGGTATGTTCCTAGGCCATAAACTCTCATAAATCATACTTTTGTTGTGTTTCAATCCTTTAAACCATTTTTAGATGCATCTAGATTTTACCACAAAGCCATAGATTGAGTTTGGAAGCATTTGAACATGTTTAAAGGCCTTAAATCACCCTTTTAGAGGAGTTTACGGCCCAAGAGTATGTCTTGGCCGTAAACTCTTCTTTATTACTCAAAAATTAAGTTTAAAGTGTTCCAAGTCTAGATTAGCAAGTCCATAGTTCATGTCTAAGTCCCAACTAGGTTTTGGAAGGGTTAATTGGCTTAAATACCCCTTGTATATGAGTTTACGGCCCAAGAATGTTCCTTGGCCGTAAACTCAATTTTGTCCCTCTAAATCCATGTTCTACATGTTATAAGTTCTTCCCTTTAAGCCCTTAAGTCATATCTAGTGTCCAACTATGCAAAGGAAGGGTTTTAGGGCTTAAAAACCCTTGAAATATGAGTTTACGGCCCATGAATGTTCCATGGCCATAAACGCATGAATGTTGGCCTATTTCATGATTTAAACTCGAATTTGGATGCCAAATATGTTAGAGATTAAGGCTAGGAAGGTACCTTAGAGATTAGAAGCCTTAATTTTGAGTTTTGATCTCTTAAACTTGGATTTGGAGAGAGGTGGGTAATGTTTAGTGATAATTTGACCAAAGGCTTCAAATGAAGTCCTAAACACGTTTATATAGTGTTTAGGTTTTGGACACGGTGGAATTCTACCCGATACCGGCGTTAGACGGGGTTTTTGGTCGTACCCGATTGAGTTACCGTAACCCGATACGGTAAATTTTAGAATTATTCCGATCACTAAAGTTGAGTGTTAAAATGATTTCTAAATATATTAAGACACCCATTAAGTCATTTTAAATGTGTACTAATTAATGACTTAATTAAACGGAGAAATCGGAAATCGGAAATCAGAACGACGATCGGTTGCGCGAGTTGATTTATGAAAAAGTTAAATTGAAATGAAGCGAAAATTTCGGGTTGTTACACATCGTCTACCTCTCACCTTCACCTCGTGGTCTATAACACCTTTCAACTCATGATTCAACTCATATTCCATCTATTATATCTACCCATGTTTACCCCAAGATTATCGTATATATAAAATACATATACAGTTTAAATCATTTAAAACATGTATAAAATCGTTCATTTAGAATAGACAACAAGTACTCAGATAATATGAACACATAGCATGTAATTTATATAAAATACTTCATATCTATATGTAAGATGAAAGTAATTATGCACTCACTCGAAAAGGTGGTGATTCCGAACTCAGATAGCGCTTCACTTCTTGAAAAAAAAAATTCCTTCGACGAAACCTAGTATTATTACCACTAGAGTTTAGTCTATTATTCACCGAGACTAATTAATAGTCTAGCTATTATTACTATTATATAACCGTTAAATAATACTTATATAACCCATAATAATAGCCCAATTACTTATTATATGTTCTTAATAACGTTAATATAATTAAATAAAAACTATATTAAAAATAGTGTAGGCGTAGCTCACTTACAGCGGGTTTTATAGAAAACCAGGCTTTGCTTGGAGCAGCATTCCTGTGCGGAAAATCTCTTCTTCTCAGAGCCGTCGAGCACTCAGGGCTTCCGCCTCGTGCTAGGGAGGTTCCCTAGGCTTTTCGGGAGGTTTCGGGGTTAGAGAGAGGTTCTAGAGAGAGAGTAAAGAGAAGAAAGAATGAGAAAGGTGTGAAGAAAATGAGGGTGAGAGAGGTTCTATTTATAGGGTCAAAATGGCTGAACTTGGTGCCACATGTCACCATCTAGTGGCATGACTTGGGGAGAAAGCAATGGCCAAGATTGTGCCACATCACCCATTTTCGCACAACACACTTCCGACTTTTAAAATCCGTAACTTTCACATACGACCTCCGTTTTTGACGTTCTTTATATCCACGCGTAGGTAAAAATAATATCTACAACTTTCATTTTGACTCCGTTGGCTAATTCTCGATCGATCTTAAATTTAACAGTACGAGGCCTTTAGACTGCTTAATGACCGCGAAGAATTCGTAATTCCTTCGTACAGACTCTGTTTTCGTCTTTCTTTTTACTGATAAGTTCCTATTAATGAGATCTTCAACTCTCATTTAAGTCACGTAAGCCAAAAACCGCTCGAACTAAAATTCGAGTTTCGGGTCTTGCACTGCTAAGCCGAATCTTAGAAAAATCATAACTTCTTCATACGAAGTCAGATTTGGGCGTTCTTTTTATGAATTTTCTTGGTGTAACATATTCTATGACTTTCATTTATATCACTAAGGCTAAAAAGTTCTCCATCGTAAAATCACTATTTACACTTCCCAGTGCCATGTCGGTTCTGTCGAGAAACTTCGACGGGTCATAACTTCTTCGTTATAACTCGGATTTCGACGCTCTTTATATGTACGAAAACCTTGTGACATATTCTAAAACTTGGTTAAGATTATTTATTCTAAATAATATTTTGTTGAAAAGTCATTTTCAACCTCTATTACCTCTAAATTGACTAGCCCGGATCTACGGGAGTTACATAACCACCATACTGAAAATATACTAGAAATCATTAGATGAGGTGCATATTATACCATATTAACCATTCCAAAATAAAACCCTAGGGGTTCTGAATTCCCTGCTATGCATATGGATCTTGTGCTTCTAGTAGTACGATGCCATACTACATTCCACACATACCCATATTTGTCTCAGAAGATCATCACAACAACCCTAACAGCACATACTAGAGTACACATACTTTCCTCAACTAGTTAGCTGAGCCTACATAATTTATCTATGAAACTTCCACCAACCCTGAAACACTCGTGTATGCTAATCATACATAACATTGGATCCTATTGACATTCGAATACTTAATTCTACCCTAAGCCCACGACCAGACAAGGAACAGGAAATAACTCGAAATCAAACATCATTAGGCTATATAATCCTAGTTATGTTCAGTTTTGTTGCATACACTAAGCAACAATAGTAATGATGTCAATTTCATACAACAAAGAAACACTAAGATACAAGACATCTTATAATTAGGCAACTCAATCAAGCAAATCTTAAAGATCCTTAGCCTATCATTAGCATATTGTTATAACATAACATAATATCAAATAACAGTATCGTAACATGGGATATACTTCCTAGCTCCAGCTGACCGCACACATCACATCCCTTGTTGATTATTTTTTACAACAATTTTCAAAATCATTTTTAAAAATTTTGTAGTTCCTTATTTTGATACTGGATTCACACGAATGCTCCTCCAATTCGATCACACCAAGGCTCTAATACCAACTATTAACATCTCGAAAATCACCATATTTCTAAACTTTTTAAAACAACCCATTTACTAAAAAGAAGTGTTTACATAATCATTTTTTCCAAAACATTATTCAAAAACAAAGTCTCCAAAGATCCAATCAAATATGAACCAAGTATGTGTACGGTCACACCTTCGCTTTTCCATGTTCCTCTAAAGTACCGAAAATGAAAGTAAAACTTTAATCCAGTGCTTATTCAATTCCCCTAATGTACCACCACATAAACATAACAAGCCACTACGTGCGTAGCCTACAACCTATCCATATCGTCCCGGTTATCTGGGCCTTCAGCACAAAGCAAGACCACCTTAACCTAATACACCATCACATATAAAAATATACTATAACAATCAATAGCTATAACATATAGGTGGTCATAATAGCGTACGGTAAAACTACAATATCAGTAGAACGGGCCGACCTTGGTGCCTATGACTCGTAAGTACAGTGAGGAAACTCACCTCACAGAGTGACAAAAAGCTAAATAATACTTTTCTCCAAAATGTAAGCTCAACTTGTTCAACAATCAAAATAATATGTTCCGCAAAATACCATTGGTCAACTTGGTCAACAGTTAAAAGTCAAGTCAACACATTCGAGCTACCCCGGTCAAGTCGACCCATCCAAGTACGTTGGGTGTACTATTTTGTATGCAAAGCATACTCAGTGGTTGACCAGATTACATGATGCTGACCTCGTACGCATAGCGTACCACAAGGTACGCCCAATGTACTCGCTTGTTCAATCTTGTCCCCATTATGAACTTAATACTCCAAAGTTTCATGTCCCAAATGAAATTCAAAGCTAAAATACCGCCAAGAGTCATAAAGTTTCCAACTTTATGAGATTACATGTCCATTACGTGCTTAGTACATAAAATATCAACATCTTAGTGCAATAAGACCTTCTATTGCATACATGGAGTAAAACTAAGCATGAAGACCACATTTTTATGACTAAAGACCCCTCATAAGGACTGAAAGGATGAATTATTGGGTCTACAGCATTCCATGCTAAAGAATCACGATATTTGGGTGCGAAAGTGCCCTAAATGAAGAAATGGATAAATCTACAAGATGGATTGATCAAGTTGTGAACTTATACTTCCTGGAGGTGGCTATCAAGAAGATAATCTCAGATCGGAGATGCTTACAATCTCATGGTTAAACAAATTAACACGATTCACGAATGGGGAATGTTAGACATCCCTATCAAAATCTGTAATATCCAAATTTCCAAACCAAAATTTTAATTTTTAAATTCATCTAAAAATGATTGATCATAGAAACCATCTATAGAAAATAAAAAAAAATGTAAAATACTATCATCATCATCAAAATATCAGAGTTTCCAAAAATAAGTTCCATCGTAAACTGCAAAATAATGTGTACAATCAAACCTTCGCCTTCATGATATTCTTAGAAGTACCTGAAACACTTTTAATCAGCAATTGTAAGCATGAAGCTTAATGAGTTCCCCAAAATACCACATAAAAAAAGAAAAAAATAAACAACTATGGGTTATCAGTAACCTTGGAGACTACCAAAGTCTCAATGGGCAAACAACATCTGTAGTGGGTTGTCAACAATCATAGAGACTACCCGAAGTGTCAGCACACAGTAACACATATAACAGTAATAGCACATAGACCCAACTGGTCATCATAACCATAAATCTATTCTACCACATAGGTAAGAATAGTCAAAAGACTCACCTTGCACAAATGATTGATAGAATTCAAACCCAAAATTTAGGAACTACACCTCGCCTAATAATGACACCAACTAATCCCAATTAATAATTAATGTAATTTTCCATACTCCACTATTACCACGACATGTCTAATCCACATATTTAGGGCAATTGACAATTTTTCCCCTTCCAAGACCAAAAACCCTCACTAGTTCTCCTAAAGACACACTTAGCCCAAAAGTCAAAGAAAGTCAACCCATAGTCATAAGCGCATCATACATAGCTCTACACTGGGCAAAGATCACTTGGTTGGGAAGGAACGGGCTTGCAACTGGCTATGTTGGGCGTAGCCAAGAGTATGCTCGGCGTACGCGACTGATCCCAGAACTTCATGTTTATGGTCTTAATCACTAAGGCACATACACCAACTTCATATCTGACCCTAAAAAGACACCCTAATCAATAAAGTCTCTCACTTTATGCATTTTCATGATCAAAGAGAGTTTAATACAAAAACCCTAACATTTCACTTCACCAAAATCTCCATAACTCATGCATTAAAGAAAGCAAATGACCAAGCTTACATTTTTAGAACTCTAAACGCCCTATAACGGCTGAAAGGACAACTCACATGCTCTGGGGTAATCCATACTAACAAAGATCAAGGTTTTGGGACAAAAATGAACTTAAATCAAAGTCTAAAAAAGATCTATCAAAATAGGCTCCAAGGTTTGAACTTTATACCTTAAATAGGTGAACAAAGAAATGTAGCTTCTGGATACAAAGGATTGAATGCACCACCAGCTCTTGAATGTCCTTCTTTAATCACCAAAAACACTCATGGATCACTATCAAGCTTTAAATCTCACTTACAAGGTCTAGGGTATCAACTTTTTGCTTTAGAGGGAATGGAGGTTGGACCTGAGAAGATATAATAGGATTAAGATGTTTAAATAAAGGACACAACTCAAAAAAATTAGGGTTTAAGGTTTGCACATGCACGCCCAACATACGCATATGTACACCCATCATATCCGCCATGACTTCCAAGCTGACTTACACTAAGGTTAGAAATGGAAATACTTGTAAATGGGTGTTACAATTCTCCCCCACTAGAATCAGGTTTCGTCCTTGAAGTTAGCCTCTACAATCTAATTAGGGTAACCCTCACACATCTCAACCTCAGGCTTTAAAGTCCACTCAGAGCCTTTTTGAAGTTGCCATTGTGTCACACCCCCAGCCAAGGCAGAACATACCGAGAGTGCGACTAAGTTCACGGATCACGGATAGAATGAATATATAGCACAAGTACAGTGATAAACAAACAACATTTGTATTCCATATTTAAGCTTAAATATATGGTTCTTATAGATAATAATAGTACATTAGTTGCCTTAAACAGACAAGCAAATAAGAAAAACTAGATTGTTATTTCATTTGTAATGCATGACGAATCTTATGTCTGAACGCTAGCCTAACGATCTCCTGAGAATAGATGTAAGTTTGAGGGTCAACACAAAGGTTGGTGAGTATCATAGGTTTTCTAAAATAATGATACTTTTAATATGATCTAAAAACTATTGGCTTTGTCGTAAGTAAAACTGTGTTTGGAATTCTTTGATAAAGATAGAAATGTAAATTGTGGTTTCAAGATAATGAAATCTTGTTATAGTTGTTACTAACAAAATTGTACAGATAATAGATAAACAGACATTCAGATATATGGAAAAAGTTATCTGCCACTACTGTACATAACAACCGTAGAGACGGATAAACAGGTGGAAGATAAGTATAATTGATAAGCATAAGCGTAAAAGTCTACAATACTTGTTTAAAAAATTGAGAAAACTTAGGGTAGTGTACACAAGTACATGTATGAGTCTAAGTTACAAGTTCTATAACTTGTATAAATATATAAACCTGTATACTTTTGTGTATGTATGAAGTATATTGAAACTGCCAAGTTGATAACTGTTTATACAATCATATCACATTTGTAGTTGGAATGCATATGTTATTTTTATTTGTTGTAATATTTTAATAACATAAGCTTTAGAAATATTGATGCTTAAAAATTATTTTGTTTACTTATGGCATACAAGTATTTAAACAAATGTTTCACAAGATAGAAATGTGTTTGCACAAAATAATAATAATTCATATGTATTTTGTATGATAAATATTATTTAGTACTAGTACTACTATGCACAAACGAGGGTCAGACATGAAACATTGGAGGGTAGGATCATTTTAGCAATTAAGCCGTTTTGAAATCCGACAACCCTATGAAACCCCTCAAACCAGATTCCCCATAACGTAAGTTGTATAGTAGTAAATAACACTTTTGTATGATATATATTGCATAAAAATGATAAAATTGTTTGTATAAACAAAGTAATTAGGCACATGTATATATATATATATATATATATATATATATATATATATATATATATAATACAGTACAAGTAGCATATGTACTCCCCCCACCCCCCCCCCCCCCAAAAAAAAAATGTAAAAGTGCGTTTTTATTTGGTTCATAAGCAGTTAGGAACATGTATATATTATAACATTAGTTTTTATTTGTTTCATAATAGGTGGTCATACACCTCCTATTTTCGCTACATGCACCAAAACATAAAAAATATATATAAATCCAAACGAATGGTCCGATGATTTTGCCATTGATCGACGAAGGAATTTAGTTTTTAAGATAGCTTGAAATGAGGGTAAAAGAAAGTAATATGAAGTGGGTATTTGGGTGATAAGGAGGTTTAAGACATTTTAATCTCATTTTCTCCTCTTGTGGATAAACATATGCACACACGCATTCATTTGGTCCTTGTGGTTGCTACGATCGATGTAATGCCATGAACCAAAAATAAAATTTGTAAAGGAGTTAGAGTGCTAGAATTACAGTCAAAGAGGGTGGCGAATAGCGGTGGCAAGCAATGGCGTGAGAGCTTCAAAGCTGGTGGCAGGTGGAGTTCCTAGGAGTTCCATCGTCGATTCTTCTTCATGTTTTGAGTGGAAATTGATGATGGAGGGGGACTGACCTGATGATGATCTTTAAGGGGAGTTATATGGGTGGTGTTGAGTGGTTTTAGTATAGTGGGATGGCTATTTTTGGTGGTGTGTGGATGTATGAAACCAAGAGAGCTAGAGAGAGTCTAAGAAAAGATAGATACTTAGAATGAGAGATATGGAGGGAGAGCGAGATTAAGAATAGAGAAGAGAGTTGAGTTTTATGAAGAAGACGAGAGTCCAAATCTCTCTTTTAAAGCCCAAGATGAATAAAAATGTGCTAGTTATGCATTACTTCTAATGTTAGATCAACACTATTTCATGCATCATGCAACAACCCATTATTTTCTTTCCTTTGAAGTAAAAAAAAAAAGTCAACTCAAGGTCATTCATGCTCAATACTCTAGTTTTCGATAAATAAAGTACTAGATATTGTAACAAAGTTTCCATAAATATAAAGAACACTAAAATCTGAGTTATAACGAAGAAGTTATGACCAATCGAAGATTCGCAACAAAACCGGCACGACACTATGTGTCATAAAAAGTGAGTTAACAATCGAATGCTTTCTAGCCTTAACAATCAAAATGAAAGTCGTAGAATTCGCTAAACCGAGAACATCCACAAAAAGAATGTCCTAATCTGACTTTGTATAAGTAAGTTATGATTTTTCTAAGATTCGGCAGAACAACACACAACCCGAAACTCGAAATTTAGTTTGATCAATATTTGACTAAAACAACCTAAGCGAGAACCGGAGATCGTATCAAAAGAAATCCAACGGTAAAAAGACAAACGAAAACAGACGTCAAATGAAGAAGTTATAAATTTTAACAGACTTTTCCTGTCTCGATCTATTAAAAATATATGTTTAAATATAAATGCAAAGTTAGCCGACAGAGTCTAAATGAAAGATGTAGAGTAAACTCTCACCTACGTGTGGATATAAATAAAATCGAAAACATAACACGTATGTGAGAGATATGAATTTATGAAGTTCGGAACACAAACTTTAAGGCTCACGACGTGAATAAGAGCTTTACGATGTAAGCTAATAGATCGACACCTTTTGAATCTAGGAAGACAGATATCGGAGCTAAAGAGTTGATCAGGATCGAGTTCACGACGTGAGCCATACATGACTCACGACTTGAAACCCAAAATTTCACCCTATAAATAGAAACGTAGACCTCCAGTTTTTGGCACTAAATTCCAACCTCTCTCCAATTTTTATTCATTTTTAAGCCTCTCAAGACTACCCCGACGCCCCAGTGACATATTCAAGCTTAGTCAAAATCCTGAAGCCCGAAATTCACAATAAACTATCTTCTTTCCAATCGAAGCGCTACCCACGTAAAGTCAGATTTTCATCAGAAACTTGCGCTTTCGTCAAGGAAATTTACTTCTAGAAATGAAATGTTGCCAAAATCACCACGTATCAGGTGAGTTCATACCCCTGTAATCTACCTTTTAAATAATTTCAAATTTTTTAAGGTGGGGAAATACATGTTTAACACAATTTCATTGTGTTAATATTTACATGTGATATCAATCACACAAAAGATTTCCTTATGCTTTTAAGAATTTTCAAATACTTCCATGATGACTTAAATTCATGTAAACTCTTTTAAAACTCAAGTTAACTCTTTTTAGAATACCGATAAACTCTGTTAAATGTTTTTAGAACTCTTTAAACTTATACTTATGTGTGACAACCCCAAATCTATTCCCGTTACAAATCCCATTTTCACTAACGGAATACGTTAACGTACGTTATTTTATGTAATATTTGGAATCGTTAATGTCCAAATATCTAATTATATGCATGTCCTAATAGCATTATAAGTAATATAACTCATACGTGTTGATCTAGTTTAATCTAATAGAGTTGTATTACCGTTACAACCACTTCACCCGGGTAAAAAGTTTTAACCCCGTTAAACTTTAGCATCGGGTAGCCGTGTATCGGGTACAATACACGAGACATATAAAAACACTTGAACACTTCAATTGGACTCTTTTACCACAATTACACCTCTCTCTCACTACTCTCTCTCTCTAGACCCGAAATCGACTCCAAATCCGCGAATTTCCGACTTTCAAACGTAAGGATTCATCCCCTAACTTAATCTAATCATACTTTACTGCTTTTAGAGTCCAAAATCATGAGAATCAAGGACCATAAAGGAGTTTACGGCCTAAGAAGCTCCTTAGGCCGTAAACCCCCAAAATCATGCCAAAGACTTTGTTTTTCCTTCCTTTAAGCTTATGGACTAGTTAAGGCATAAACCTAGGGGACTTTGGACACTAAAACACAAGGAATTAGAGCCTAAAAAGGAGTTTAGGGCCCAAGCATGTGCTTAGTCCGTAAACACCTCAATCACCCCAAAAACACTTGTTTAAAGTCCCAAAAACTCATCTAGGGTGTTTGGCAATTTAGACTTGACAACAAGGAAGGCTTAAATGCATCAAACAACATCATTTGATGACAAAATGAGGAGTTTACGGCCAAGGCTAAGCTTGGGCCATAAACACCCAAAAATTTGTGTCAAACAAGTCCCAAAACCCCTCAAATGCATGTAAGGATTTTAGCTAAGGCCTTTGGAAGTGTGTTGTACAATTAAACTTCACATTTGGACACAAAATGAAGAGTTTACGGCCAAAGATGTTCTTGGGCCGTAAACTCCCCAAAAATATGTGCCAAATTGTCCCAAACTCACTATATGGCCTTCTAGAATTTATCTAAGGTATATGAGACTTTGTTGTACCAACAAAACATACATCTTGAAGGGTTTACAAGAGTTTACGGCCCAAGAACAAGCCTTGGCCGTAAACTCCCCAAAAATGTCACAAATTATGATGTTTAATCCCTTAAAATAGTCCAAGACACATACCACTAAATCAAGGAAGTGAAATAAGACCTTAAACATACACTTTGGAGTGCCACAAGAGTTTACGGCCAAACCTAGGGGGTTTACGGCCGTAAACTCCCAAAGGATGGCCTTTGGGCCATAAACTCCAAGGGAGTGAGCTCGTGGACCCTCCCGTAAATCATTCATGACTTTGTACCACTCCCGGGAACCCCTTCTAAGCCTTAAAACCCCGAAAACGATGCTAGAATGTCCAAATACTATAATGAAAAGCACAATATGATTAACTTCTTGTAAAATACATATTTCATATGACATTAGGGTCCTAGGAGGTGCTCAAGAGGTTATTGGGTACCAAACGCTCAATCGACACTTTTACCCGATTTACCCGATTTACCCGATTTCCGCGATTTCAGGTGAGTTCATACCCCTTAATGAACCTTTCAAATGTTTATATGTTTTTGGGGGGAGATACAAGTTGAATATACATGTTTATGAAAAGTTATACAAGACTATTTTTCAGATTTCAGAGTTAATCACATGTGATTCACAATCTGTAGTTCAAATCACATGTGATTTATCACTATGTTTTATAAATATATCAATTGTTTTCAAAACTATCTTGGATTAAAAAACAAGTTTTAAATGTTTCCTTTCGTACAATACTTTTGTAATCATACTGATATATTTATATAAGTAAGATTTGAAAGACTTAGGACCGATAGCTCGCCTTATTTCCTATTTCTTGTTTGATTGTGGACTTAGGGTAGTAGTTATCCATCCGACTGTCATTGATTTCTTAATTATATATCTCATATATTAGTACAGATTATGAGTATTTCTTAATTCATTAATTACCTGAACCACTACTTGACTAGAACCACATACATTAAATTAACTATAATGGGTATAGTTAAGGACTCTATCCCTAGTTTCCACTATTACTCTACACTACTATAATTCTCTATACTATGAAGCAATACACTAATAAGAGAATACAATACAAGTTATACGAAATATTACTACACTATAATACAAGAGAATGCACTAATCATGAGATAACTCACTAATCCACTACGGGATACTCTATACGCTATTCACTATGCCCGAAGTTTTCCGACAGGAAGACGACACTATATGTATAGATCTATACGGGGCAGACTCTATTACATCCCGACTGATAACTTCAGTCCGAGCCGCTCAGGCCCAAGGATGCTGTTACTCTACTACACTATGCATGACTGGGAAGGTCATGGGGGTTCGCTATTACTCACACTATTGGGAATATACTAAGAAAGACACTATAACCGCACTAAAACACTAAAAGAAAGATGAAGTGATATCCCGAAGTAAATAAGTATATAATACTAAAGGATGCTGCACCACTATTATATACTCTAAGAATAACTCACTATAATACATTACATAATGATGAGTCACTATTACACTTCTATGATAAATGACATTCAAAGATAGAAACAACATATTTCTTAAAGATTTTCACTTACTATACAGTTCTGGAAAATATGGGATTTTCTAGGTTTTACCACTATTTATGATTCCAAACTTCAGTTTTCATACTAATGACTCTAATACTTTTATACAAGTACTCACACTAAAAACTCTTATGAACTCACCAGCTTTATGCTGATATTCTTTTGAAAATAACTTGTATCTTCAGGTCAAAGATAGACAGGTACAGCAGCAGCATTTTTGGAGAAGATGGAGGATACAAGACCCATCTCTTATTTTTGTTTACTTTTGGTGTTTGTCAAACATTACAAAACACACTTGTAAATACACTTACTATATGAATGAAATGGTTGTATGATTCTTGCTTTTACTATTATACAATTGTGATGATACTGTACACTACGTCATCCACCCCGAAACGTATTCCGCCGTTATCGGTTTTGGGGTGTGACATTATGAAAATTATGTTTATGTGGGCTTAAGGTGGTGTTTTTTGTCCGAAGGTCATTTTCTTCGTAATTATATATATTATTCATACATGAATATAAAAGGTTACTTCAATTCGTATCATTACCTTTGTATTATGCTGAGCAAAGGGTTACTGTAATGATAGATCACGCTAATTAGATAGAACGTATAAATTATAATAGGTGTAATTTATGAAACAAACGAGAAATATATTTCTAGATAAATATACGAGGTTTAAACAATATTGTTAAAGAAATGGTAACATTCAATATTTACTTAAACTAGATAAAACAAAATTGTGTGTATATATCTATACGGGACCGACAATCCCACTTTCCAATTGTTAGCTACAGTCTAGCTAACAGGCCAAGGGTTGACAAATGTCACACTGTTTCGACACTAGAAGATCGAGATGTCAAATTTCAGTCAATTAGCATGGTGACATCCATATTACTTTTAAACCCTAATTACTAATCTTAATTATAGTGTAATTATTACACCAGTAGTGTACTTTTAAGGAATGCTATTGCATTAATAATTTTCCATAAACTTAAACGGAAAACAGTCATCTTAAAATTTTATTGAAAGTTAAAACTTATGTTAAACTATGTTATAAGTACAATAACACTTTTATGGAACGGTTCTATGGGATTAAAACTAATTTTTAGTTGTAAAGCAGAAAGTATACGACTTTCTGGAACGTACTCAATCATTTCTCAAAACTAATGAAACCATAACAAATACTTATGAACTCACAAACTTAAATGTTGACTCTCTTTTCAAAATAACTTGTATTCTCAGGAAACCAATAGACAGGTACACTCCCGAAGCTTTTAAGAAGACATCCTAGTACCATGTTGCATCTTTTGTATTTTACCATATCTATTTTTCCTGTTTGAATACGTAATGTTTAAAAATTAATCTAAAAACCTATACTTATTAATGCAATGGTGGTTTGTACTTTGATTACTATAATGCATGTGTTGTGATACTTGACATGACGTCCTCCGTCCCCGAACGTTTCTGTCGTTCTGGTTTGTGGGTCTGACAGACTGGTATCATAGCATTGTTTATAGTGAACTCAGTATATCAGTCATAAAAGATATACATTTATAAACACATTGGGATAAAAACACTCTGGCTATGAATTTTACTTTAAAATATAACAAATATTTTATAAAAGTATAAATACATGCATAATATATATATATATATATATATATATATATATATATATATATGTATATATATACATATATATATGTATATATATACATACATATATATATATATATATATATATATATATATATATATATATATATATACATACTAGAGCGTGTATCACAAAAAGAAAAAACAAAAGTATTTGGATGTTGAGCATTACAGTTAAACCTAGACAGTTATGTAATCATATCTGGGATCAATATAGCATGATCAACTATATTTATTTGAGATATGACCAACATGTGTTTGGGAGTTATTGTAGTGTTATGTCACACCCCGAAAACCGAAGGCGGAAACATTTACGGGGTGGACTCCACGTTGTGTATCAAATCCAATGTACATAGTAATCACAGTAAATAATCATTACATTACATATATATGAAAGTTTACATTTGTTTCAAAAGTAAATTGTACAAAAGTTATACATATATCATATGAACAAAACGAGACGAGTCTTCCACGCACTCGGTCTTCATCAAAAGAGATCGTCGGGTACCTGTCTAACTTGAACCTGAGAATACAAGCGGTTTGAAAATCAGCATAAAGCTGGTGAGTTCAAAAGCGGTTTTGTTATATGAAAATGTATTGGTTCCCTTTAGTTTTCCAAAAAGGTTTGTTATCCAAAAAAATCCAATATTTTCTTATGTAAAGTTAGTTTAGTTATCATTTGTTACCAATTCGATTATGCGATGTATTTTACCCCAGGAAAATCCCATATTTTTCTAAATGCAAGATTTAATAACACAGAGTATAGTTTAATACACAAAACTATATATTGAAAATCATGGGATCACTATCCCCGAATGAGATAGAAGATAGTTTGATAAATATGAAAATACAGATTTAAGACCATGGGACTACCTTCCCGGACTAGACACAAGATAATTTGATATATATGAAAATATAGATTTGTAATCATGGGATTTCTATCCCGGACAAGATATAGATTTAGACCATGGGATTATCATCCCGTACTTGATATAGATTGAAATCATGGGATTACTATCCCGTAATAGATATAGATTAAAAACCATGGGATCACTATCCCGGACAAGATATAAGTGTAAACCATGGGATTACTATCCCGAAATAGTTATTGATTCAAAATCATGGGGGTACTATCCCGTATAAGATATAGTTAAAAAGCATGGGGCAAACATCCCGTACAAGTTGTAAATACCATATAAAAAGTAGATACGGAATCGAAACAAAGTCAAAACGATACTGTGAATAAACTTATATTAATACATGTTGTGAGTCGGGTAACCATGCTAATACGACAACGAGACCTCCTTGACGCTTGTCAGACGTCGAATGATATCCAGAAATTTGTCACCCCAGGCGTGCCCGCCTAACTGTAGCTAGCAGTTAAGGTGTGGGATTGTTAGTCCCGAATAGATGTATTCACAAATTCCTCGCTCTCCCTCCAGGAGACTCTGGTTAAACTTCCGGGGAGGATTTACTGATCATCCATAAAGGGTAGTGACTATCTCACAAACTAGTACTAAACTATTCACAGGGTTCTCATACGATATCAACATACAGAAGATTATGAAACGTAATACAGCGAATATAGATACATACAATGAAACTATCTGACAATACATTCAAATGATACGGAGATAAACTGAATCAGACATAGTTTATCTAATAACTTTATATAGATATCACTACATGATAAAACATACAGTAAAGAACCCAAAATTATTCCCATAATAATTTGATTAGTTTGGTTGTTTCCTTAACTAAATCCATTTAGTTGTAATTGATAAATCATTCCTTATGCTCAGCATAATACATAAGGAGTAAAAGTATTTATAAATTTTTCAGATATTATTTGAAACATAACAATGTTATGATTTGAAAACAGTTATAGTGTGCTTGTATTCCCCCCTGAAAACATTGAAAAACACGGAAAAGGGCGTAGGGGTATGAACTTACCGAACGAGAAATGTGACGATTTCGGATGCTAAACGTTGGTCTGGGGCTTGCAAACGCACGAGGTTCCTAAGTATAATGTAAAGATACACATTTGTATCTAATTAGGACTTAGATTGATTATTTGTTAGGGATAATTACTTCTAGTCGTGAAAACACCCCGATACAAGTGTTTGGAGGGACCCGGGTGACATTTGGGGACACATATAGTTAGGATATTGAATTGGGACTTCAAAATAACACTCCTTAGGGAGTTTACGGCTCTAATGACCCTCACCCCATGAGTTTACGGCCGTAAACTCATGGTGGGGTAGTTTATGGTGCAAAATGGCTTCAAACACTTAGGGAATAATTTCTAGGTTTGGCTTAAGGGCTTGGAATAATTTGTAAACACCAAATAGACACATTTAAGGGAGATTACGGCCTAGCATAGGACTCATGGCCATAAACTCTCAAATCCCCATAAATAAGTGTGTTATTGGTTCCAAACAAATCACATGTGATTGCTCAAATTGTTTCAAGGCCTTTCACGAATTATTATGGGACTTTTGAGGGGGTTTTGGAGTTTACGGCCCATGAGACCCCCCTCATGGCTGTAAACTCTCCTAGAGAGGGATTCATTATGTGTTAAAGCCAAAAACTTGTTTGTAACACTTCTAAAAATTATTCTAAGGCTTTAGGGGTGTTAATGTGGCATTTCTAACACCTTTGGAGGAGTTTACACCCCAAAATGAAGGGTTTACGGCCCAAGCACAAGTCTTGGCCGTAAACTCTCAATTATCCTTCAAATAATGTGTTTAAGGTCTCCAAACTATTTTTAGATGGCTCTAGAATTTACCACAAAGCTATTGGTTAAGTTTGAAGGCATTTGGACATGTTAAAATGAGTTTACTATCCATTTTTGAGGGGTTTACGGCCCAAGCATGAACCTTGGCCGTAAACTCCTATTTATTCCCCAAAAATTATGTTTAAAGTGTTCCAAGGCTAAAGCAATTATTCTAGAAGTCATATCTATGTCTTGTTGAGGTTTTGGAAGGGTTTAAGGTCATAAAAACCCCATATACATGAGTTTACGGCCCAAGCATGTGCCTTGGCCGTAAACTCCTTCAAATCACTCAAAATCCATGTCTAAAATGTTATAAGTCCATTCCATGAAGTCATATAGCCATATCTAAGGTTCAATTGTGTTTAGGAAGGGTTTTTGTGCTCCAAAACCCATTTCATATGAGTTCACGGCCTAGGATGGTTCCAGGGCCGTAAAATCATGCATGTGGTCCTAATCCATGCTTTGAACTCGAATTTGAAGGCTAGGGATGTAACAACGCAAATTTTCAAATAAATTTTTCAATTGAAATAAAGTAGTTTCATTCAACCAATAATGTTTATTTCATGTTTCATATCAAATACATATATAAAATCCCCAAGATCTCAAATAGCAGCAGTGTGTATGCATCATGCTGGCGCCTTCCCACGGTCCTCGCTAGTACCTGAAAGACATACATAACAACTTGTAAGCATAAATGCTTAGTGAGTTCCCCAGTATACGACTTACACACATACTCCTTTCCAGGCCCCGACCTTCCGGTCCACAATACATTGCCTTCCGGCCCGTACCATAATTGCCTTCCGGCCCATAACATATTGCCTTCCGGCCCGTATCATATTGCCTTCCGGCCCATAACATTTACAACACATAATACATTTAATATAATACACATAGCACATACATCATACATCATACCTGACCTTTCTGTCACATAACATATCGCCTTCCGGCCCGTATAAACATACATATCATGCATAGCATCTACCTTTCTATTTATAGCATAAATAACACATATCATATACGACCTTCCGGTCTCACATTCATACCCTTCCGGGTGAAGTATAGTGAGAAGACTCACCTCGTAGTATGTAAACTATAAACTCTTGAAACCACTCGCACTCGGTCCGCCGATCTGCAGTCTCCCTATAATACCATATACCCTTATTAATAATCTTATAAAACAAGACAACTGACCCTACGAAATTACATGCAGGTCAACTATGGTCAACGGTCAACTTGACCGGACTCGTCGAGTGCAAAGGCGACTCGACGAGTCTATACGTCCTCCCCAACTTCCCTGTTGTTCCCCTTTCTACTCGTCGAGTATCCCTCCTGACTCGACGAGATCCTCGTGGAAGAATCGCGGGGCCACCCCGACTCCACTCGCCGAGTCTGAAGAACAACTCGACGAGTTCCAATGATTCCTCAAGCTACTCGCCGAGTCTGAAGAACAACTCGGCGAGTCCCAGTAAATCTTCAAGCTACTCGCCGAGTCTGATCATTGGACTCGGCGAGTCCATGCCATGCAGTCGATCATCTGCCTCCTGAAATACGCATGGTCCCGAGACATGCAATCATGGGACTTTCTGGACCTCTAAGCATCCTATTACTGGGGTATAAACGATTGGGTAACAACATAATAATCTATCTAATCCCCAAATGGGTCTCATAAACCCTAGATTCGTGTACACCACCAAAACAACATAAATGGTCCGAGTATTACCTGAAAAACGTGTTCTCTGTGTCCCCAACCTTCAGAACTCAATCCTCTTGATCTTCCTTTGACCAAAACCTTGCCTCTTCTTGCCTAACAATTTCCTCAAGGTCCCAATAGCCTTCCCTTCTCCTCTAGTCGTCCACAGATGCTTAGGTTCTTCACAATCGGCCAAAAACGTACAATGACGGCCTAAGAGGCATTATATACGTTCCAAACTAAATGGCTAGGGTTTCTGCTGAACAGCGTCGACTCGCCGAGTCCATATCTGGACTTGTCGAGTCCAGTTGTGCATCCGCGACCAAGCCTGTGGTCCTACTCGGCGAGTCAGGCACCAACTCGCCGAGTCCCTTCCTAAAATGTCCCAAAAATAGTTTTAAAACAATACCTGAAATTCCGGGCTGTTACAACTCTCCCCCACTAGAACTAGACTTCGCCCTCGAAGTCTCACTCTGCGACTAACTCCGGATGTTGCTCCCTCATTTCACGCTCCGGCTCCCAAGTCATCTCCGATCCCTTCCGGTGTTGCCACTGAACCAACACCAGAGGTACCTCCTTGTTCCGCAGAACCTTGATCTTCCGATCCCTGATAGCTACCGGTCTCTCGGCGTAATTCAGGCTCGCATCCACCTGAATGTCCTCTAACGGAACCACTGCCGATTCATCGGCTATACACTTCCTCAACTGTGATACGTGAAAGGTATTATGAATTTGTCCCAACTCTGCTGGCAATTCTAGCCGATAAGCTACCCGACCTACTCTTGCAATTACCCGAAATGGACCTATGAACCGGGGCCCTAATTTGCCCCTCTTTTTGAACCGGATCACTCCCTTCCAGGGAGAAACCTTCAGGAGAACGAAGTCGCCAACCTGGAATTCCAGCTCAGACCGGCGTCTATCTGCATAACTCTTCTGTCGGCTCTGGGCGGTCAATAACCTCTGCCTAACCTGCTGAATCTGCTCGGTCGTCTGAAGTACGATCTCTGTACTGCCCATCACTCTCTGTCCCACCTCTCCCCAGCAAATGGGAGTCCGACACCTCCTACCATACAACAACTCAAAAGGTGGCATACCAATGCTCGAATGATGGCTGTTGTTGTAGGAAAACTCAGCCAAAAGCAAATGCGCATCCCAGCTACCCCCGAAGTCTAACACACACGCTCTAAGCATGTCTTCCAATGTCTGAATCGTCCGCTCGCTCTGACCGTCTGTCTGGGGATGGTATGCGGTACTAAAATGCAGTTTAGTACCCAGCTCCTCATGGAATTTCTTCCAGAACCTGGAAGTGAAGCGTACATCACGGTCTGAAACAATCGAGATCGGCACTCCATGCCGAGATACTATCTCTCTCACGTATAACTCCGCCAACTTCTCCGCTGATGAACTCTCGCTAATAGCAAGGAAGTGTGCACTCTTCGTCAACCTATCCACAGTCACCCAAATTGCATCGAATCCTCTGGCAGTTCTCGGCAATTTGGTGATGAAATCCATCGTAATCTATTCCCACTTCCACTCAGGAATCTCCAAGGGCTGCAACTTACCATGCGGTCTCTGGTGCTCGGCCTTAACCCTACGGCAGGTCAAACACCTCTCAACGAACCAAGCGACATCTCTCTTCATGCAAGGCCACCAATATTCCTTTCTCAAGTCCAAATACATCTTCGTAGCACCGGGATGGATCGAGAATTTCGATCTATGAGCCTCCTCCATCAAAGTAGCACGCGTACCGCCCACGAATGGTACCCAAATCCGACCCTGAAACGTCAGAAGTCCTCGTCCATCCTTAACGAACTCCGAAACTAACCCAGCGACACGCTCTTTCTTATGTATTTCGGATCTCACAACCTCGGCCTGTGCCCGCCGAATAGCATCTAATACCGGAGTCATCACCGTCAGTCTAAGACATACGTCTCGCAATGGGGTGCTCTCCGCCCTACGACTCAATGCATCGGCTACCACATTAGCCTTGCCTGGGTGGTATAGGATCTCACAGTCATAATCCTTAACCACGTCCAACCATCTCCTCTGACGCATATTTAGATTGGGTTGATCCATCAAATACTTCAAACTCTTATGGTCCGTGTATATAGTACAACGAACCCCGTACAGGTAGTGATGCCAAATTTTGAGAGCGAACACTACTGCCCCCAACTCTAAGTCATGCGTGGGATACCTCGCCTCGTGAGGCTTTAGCTGCCTCGATGCATAAGCTATCACATGGCCCCTCTGCATCAACACTACACCTAGTCCCGAAATCGACGCGTCGCAATATACGACAAAATCCTCCATCCCTTCCGGGAGAGCTAATACCGGGGTTTCGCACAGTCTCTGATGAAGTGTCTCGAAGGAAGTCTGCTGCTCGGGTCCCCATGAGAATGTAACACCCTTTCGGGTCAACCTGGTGAGCGGTACCGCGATCTTGGAGAAGTCCCTAATAAACCTCCGATAGTACCCCGCCAACCCAAGGAAACTCCTGATCTCGGAAGGTGACTTCGGTGCCTCCCAACTCATCACTGCTTCCACCTTGGCCGGATCGACCAATATTCCTGCCTGATTAACAACATGTCCAAGAAATTGGACCTCCCGCAACCAGAAGTCACATTTGGAGAATTTTGCATATAGCTTCTCCGACCTCAGTACCTCAAGGACCTCCCTCAAATGTCCCTCATGCTGCTCTTTAGTTCGCGAATACACTAGGATGTCGTCGATAAATACGATCACAGACCGATCCAGCATCGGCCTGCATACCCTGTTCATGAGGTCCATGAACACTGCAGGGGCATTGGTGAGCCCGAAAGGCATCACCACGAACTCGTAATGCCCATACCGCGTCCTAAATGCTGTCTTCTGGACGTCCTCATCCCGTACTTTTACCTGATGGTACCCTGATCTCAAATCGATCTTGGAAAACCAAGATGCCCCTTGCAACTGATCGAATAGATCATCGATCCTCGGTAACGGATAGCGGTTCTTGACCATCACCTTGTTCAACTCCCGGTAATCAATACACATCTGGTGTGAACCATCCTTCTTTTTGACGAACAGAATCGGTGCTCCCCACGGCGAGCTACTCGGCCGAATAAATCCCTTCCCCAGCAACTCCTGGAGTTGCGAGGATAGCTCTTGCATCTCCGGAGGTGCAAGACGATAAGGCACCTTCGCAATAGGCGCAGCCCCCGGAACCAGATCGATACCAAACTTTACTTGCCTCGCAGGAGGTACTCCCAGCAAATCCTTGGGAAAAACATCTGGAAACTCGCGCACCACTGGAACCTCCTCCACTGTCCTCGGTCTCTCGGAAGTCTCCCGCGTATCCATCACATACGCCACAAAACCTCTACATCCCTGCTGTAGGCATTGCCTCGCCCTAGCGGCCGAACAAAAAGCTGATCCCGAACGGGTACCCTCGCCGTATACCATAAGAACTCCCCCACTAGGGTCTCGTATAGTCACCAGCTGACGCTCGCAGTCGATGACGGCGCTAAATTGGCTCAACCAGTCCATGCCCACGATGACACAGACATCCCCCATCGCAATAGGAATTAGGTCAATCGGAAATGCAACCCCGAAAATCTCTAGCACGCATCCCCGAAGAACCTCCGTGGCACAAACCACCCTCTCGGCCGCAATAGAAACGCTCAGAGGCTGACTTAACGGCTCACGACTAATGCCGATATGCTGACTAAAACCTAACGATACAAAGGATCTACTCGCACCCGAATCAAATAACACTAGAGCAGGTATAGAGTTCACAAGAAAAGTACCTACACATACATCAACATAAGCATAACATTTTGACTTTAAAGTAAATACGTGAATGATAGCATACCTGCCACAACATCGGGCGCAGCGCGGACCTCCTCCGCAGTCAGCTGAAAGGCTCTCCCGCGAGCCCTCGGAGCCTCGACCTTCACCGGTCGGGTCTTAGTAGTCCTGGTAGTAGGTGTAGATCCCTGACGAAGCTGCGGGCACTCGGCCTTCCGATGGCCTGTCTGGTTGCAGTGAAAGCAAACCATAAACCCCTTAGGGCAATCCCTGGCAATGTGTCCCTCCTTGCCACACTTGTAGCAACCACCAGCTCGACACGCTCCCTCATGACCCTTGCCGCACTTCGCGCAAGTGCGGCCCTTCGGACCTCCCATCCTCGAATCAGCGGACTTGGTCCGCTTGGCTGCCGGCTGAAACTGAGCCGGTCGCCGGTCCGCCCGCCGAGACTCGGCCTCCTGCTTGGCCTGGGTCACTAACTCGATCTCGCGCTTCCTGGTGTTCGCCTGAAGCTCAGTAAAAGTACGATAGGTGGAGTTTGACACAAACTCCCGGATATCCCTCCTCAACACGCCCAAGTACCGGCTCATCCGTGACTGCTCTGTAGACACCAGCTCGGGGCAGAACATCGCCCTCTCGTGAAACTTCCGTGTGACCACCGCAACGGAATCAGTACCCTGCTTAAGGGTCAAGAACTCCTGAATCAATCGTTCTCTCTCCACTGGGGGAACGTACTCATCCCTGAACATCTCAGTAAACCTCTCCCATGTCACCGCTGAAATCTCCGCCAGAGTGAAGTTCGCCGTTACGAACTTCCACCAATCCTTCGCTTCCAGACGGAGCTGGTTCAAGGCGAACCGTACCCTCAGGTGCTCCGGGCATGAGCAAGTATAGAAGCACCCCTCAATGTCGGCGATCCACCTCATCGCCGCAATCGGATCCTGCGTCCCATCGAACTCAGGGGGTTTCGTGTTGCTGAATTCCCGGAATAGCAACGAATCACCCCCTTGCGGCCTAGCAGCGGCCACAGCTGCGGTAGCGGCAGCGACTGCAGCTTCAGTCAGTGCGGCGTACCACTCCTCAAACTCCTCCATCAGGGTGGTCTTAATGGACCCAAACATCTCAGGGATCTCAGCCCGAACCGCCGCAGCTACCTCCTCCTGAATCATCTGACGAATCTCCTCGTCACTCATACTGCTCGAACTCGCTCCGTGGCGTGTCGTAACCATAATGTCTCTGAAATATAACATAAGATTATCAGAGACTCCATCAAGTACTGTTGCACTCGATAACGCAACCCTACTCAGTCTCCGACATCCAGGGATTCTTACTTGGGTCGCCCACCGACCCGGTGTTTTCGATAGTACGGGCCCAATACTACCAACCACACCGTATCAGCATTTGTCCCAAATCTTCCTCCCCGAACCCTGAATAGTGAGTACTCTACTTCTAATATGCACTACCTACCTGCACGCTATCAAATATCGCATATAAGCAAACTCCCTAGACTAAGGCATCACAAAACAGGCCACTCTAGTCCTATCAGGAATACCTAGTCTTCTAGCATGCATAACAATTCATAATTTGGTGCATAACATAACATTGTAAGGTATTCTGGGGATCTTTACCGTTCGGGCGCTGGCTGATCGTACACACTGCGTCTTTCTTGTTTACCACTTTACCATTTATAAAAGTTTATGTATTTATTATTTTTAAAAGGTTTTTTTTTTCCTCAAATCCTCGGTTTGAGTTCAGTTACACCCGAAGGTACACCCGAATCCCTCAAACCAAGGCTCTGATACCAATTGTAACAACGCAAATTTTCAAATAAAATTTTCAATTGAAATAAAGTAGTTTCATTCAACCAATAATGTTTATTTCATGTTTCATATCAAATACATATATAAAATCCCCAAGATCTCAAATAGCAGCAGTGTGTATACATCATGCCGGCGCCTTCCCACGGTCCTCGCTAGTACCTGAAACACATACATAACAACTTGTAAGCATAAATGCTTAGTGAGTTCCCCAGTATACGACTTACACACATACGCCTTTCCAGGCCCTAACCTTCCGGTCCACAATACATTGCCTTCCGGCCCGTAACATAATTGCCTTCTGGCCCATAACATATTGCCTTCCGGCCCGTATCATATTGCCTTCTGGCCCATAGTATATTGTCTTCCGGCCCATAACATTTACAACACATAATACATTTAATATAATACACATAGCACATACATCATACATCATACCTGACCTTTCTGTCACATAACATATCGCCTTCCGGCCCGTATAAACATACATATCATGCATAACATCTACCTTTCTATTTATAGCATAAATAACACATATCATATACGACCTTCCGGTCTCACAGTCATACCCTTCCGGGTGAAGTATAGTGAGAAGACTCACCTCGTAGTATGTAAACTATAAACTCTTGAAACCACTCGCACTCGGTCCGCTGATCTGCAGTCTCCTTATAATACCATATACCCTTATTAATAATCTTATCAAACAAGACAACTGACCCTACGAAATTACATGCAGGTTAACTCTGGTCAACGGTCAACTTGACCGGACTCGTCGAGTGCAAAGGCGACTCGACGAGTCTAGACGTCCTCCCCAACTTCCCTGTTGTTCCCCTTTCTACTCGTCGAGTATCCCTCCTGACTCGACGAGATCCTCGTGGAAGAATCGCGGGGCCACCCCGACTCCACTCGCCGAGTCTGAAGAACAACTCGACGAGTTCCAATGATTCCTCAAGCTACTCGCCGAGTCTGAAGACCAACTCGGTGAGTCCCAGTAAATCTTCAAGCTACTCGCCGAGTCTGATCATTGGACTCGGCGAGTCCATGCCATGCAGTCGATCATCTGCCTCCTGAAATACGCATGGTCCCGAGACATGCAATCATGGGACTTTCTGGACCTCTAAGCATCCTATTACTGGGGTATAAACGATTGGGTAACAACATAATAATCTATCTAATCCCCAAATGGGTCTCATTAACCCTAGATTCGTGTACACCACCAAAACAACAGAAATGGTCCGAGTATTACCTGAAAAACGTGTTCTCTGTGTCCCCAACCTTCAGAACTCAATCCTCTTGATCTTCCTTTGACCAAAACCTTGCCTCTTCTTGCCTAACAATTTCCTCAAGGTCCCAATAGCCTTCCCTTCTCCTCTAGTTGTCCACAGATGCTTAGGTTCTTCACAATCGGCCAAAAACGTACAATGACGGTCTAAGAGGCATTATATACGTTCCAAACTAAACGGCTAGGGTTTCTGCTGAACAGCGTCGACTCGCCGAGTCCATATCTGGACTCGTCGAGTCCAGTCGCGCATCCGCGACCAAGCCTGTGGTCCTACTCAGCGAGTCAGGCACCAACTCGCCAAGTCCCTTCCTAAAATGTCCCAAAAATAGTTTTAAAACAATACCTAAAATTCCGGGCTGTTACAAGGGAGGTTACATAACAAGCTAGGGAAAGTACCTTAGAGATTTGAGGCCTTAAATTTGAGTTTTGGACCCTTAAACTTGGATTTAGGAGAGAGGTTAGAGAGAGAGTAGAGAGAGGAAGAAAAAGCTTCAAATGAATGTTTAAACATGTTTATATAGGTCCTAAAACATGGACACGGTGGAATTCTACCCGATACCGACATTAAATGGGGCTTTAGGTCGCACCCGATTAAGTTTCCATCACCCGGCGGGGATGTTTCTAAAACTTATGAAATAAATATTTTGGGCTAATTACATGAGTTCCTAAGGGGTTTGGATACTCATTAGCATCAATTAAACATATAAGTTTGATTAACTAAACCCAAAAATGACATCGGAACGTTTTTGATATACGGCGAGTTTTTCGGGTAGAACGGGTTTTGGCGATGAACAACTTCGGGTTGTTACATTATCCCCCCGTTAGAGGGAATTTCGTCCCAAAATTCAAAGAATAAGATATAGATCATGAATTTGAAATGAGACACAAATGGATTTGTTACCTCGGATCTTCACTTTTTCAAGTGGAATCGGGCCTCTCTTGGGCGTTCCAACGAATTCGCACTATCGGAACGTGTCTTTGTTCGTATCTTGACTCTCTCTCAATCTGTGATATCAATCGGTTTTCTCATGGAAGTTCCAACCCCGGACAACTTCGATTTCCTCAAAGGAATCACTTGGGTATCGTTGGGTAGATGGTTCTAAGGATTCGAGACATGATGTACTGGATAGATGTTACCGGTTCTGAAGGCATCCGAAATCTGAAGATTGCAGAATCAATTTCTAAGAAGATCTTGAAAGGTCTGATGTGGAACTAAACTAGACGTTCGAAAGAAATTCCCGGAAATCCTTCAGGAAAGACATTTAGGGGAAAGATCTGTTAACTTCCCGTTTCTTAATGCTCACAGAAACTAGGGATGTGTGGTAATTCATATCAGTAAAAACTTTTGAGTTTTAAAGCATGGAATGATACGAAGGTTTGATGCTGAAGGTCATGAGAACCGGGTCGGGAAAAGATCTAGATGAGCGACCCTTTCAAAACTAAAGATAACAACATGAACGAGACTCGGTCATTTCATGTCAATCATAGCATCAAAGTATTTTCGCGAAAAGTTTCCCATTTAATTGAATGGAACAGAATAATTCTCCGGACTGAGAATATAATCTATAGGTATGAAGTTAGTGTTCTCTATCTCATTGGTTAGTCGTCTCGATGATACACATGTCGATTACAAACGAAGGATTGAGCTTAGAAAATTTTCGAATAGATAGATAACAGGTTTCCCTTTTAGTACTAAAATCGAAAAGAGTTGCAGGTATAAGAATTTTCAAAGAGAAGTATACCTGCGGCGACAGAGGGATCAGTGGTTGTAGCTGCTTTGGGGAAATTCCTTTTGAAGTGCCCTGCTTCGCCACAATTGTAGCAGGATTGACTGATTCCTGCTCCGGATGTTTGGTTCATTGATTTGGCTGGTTTTCTGCAGGTTCGAGCACGATGGCCCTTCTTGCCACAGTTGTCACAGATCCTTTTGCGGCATGGACCAGGAATGCGGTGATGGTAGTTGCACCTACCACACCAAGGAAGGGTCCCGGTGTATCCACTTTTAGGATTTTGTGTAACAACCCGAAATTTGTTCGTCGCCAAAACCCGTTCTACCCGGAAAGTCGCCATTATCGGATTCGTTCCGTTTTCTCTTTGGAGTTAATCGTATAAACTTATATGTTTATTTTATTCTAATGAGTGTCTAAATCACTCAGGAACTTATGTTATTAGCCCAAAAACATTTATTTCATGAGTTTTTATAATGTTCCCGTCGGGTGACGGAAACTCAATCGGGTGCGACCAAAAGGCGCGTTTAGCGTCGGTATCGGGTAGAATTCCACCGCGTGCAAATTTTAGGAACTATATAAACGTGTTTCAGCTTTCATTTGAAGCTTTTCCTTCTCTCACTACTCTCTCTCTAACCTCTCTCCAAAAATCCAAAGATTAAGGGTCCAAAACTCAATTTTAAGGCTTCAAATCCTTAAGGTACCTTCCTAGCTTCAATCTATAGCATGTTTAGCTTCCAAATTAGACACTTAATCATGAAATGGGACACAATGTATGATTTTACGGCCCAGGAAGATGGCTAGGCCGTAAACACTAAAAATGATGGGTTTTGAGCCCTTAAACCCCTCCTTGACTAGTTTGGACTTTAGATATGGCTATGGTACTTCAAGATATGGACTCTAAACATGTAAAACTTGAATTTTTTGATGTTTGAAGGAGTTTACAGCTAAGGATCATTCTTGGGCCGTAAACTCATATAATCAGGGTTTTCATGCCCTTAAACCCTTCCAAATCACTTCTATGGCCTAGATATGAATTATAGGACCTTGATTCTAGCATTTGGACACTTGAAACATGAATTTTGGGGGATTTAGATGAGTTCACGGCCAAGGAGAGTGCTTGGGCCGTAAACTCCCCAAAACTTGGCATAAATCCAATTCTAAGGTGTTAGAAAGCCATCCAACACCACCAAAAGCCTTGGAATAAATCAAGGGACCAACCAAAAATACTTTGAGGGTCTAAAACACATCATTCATGGGATTTCTAAGGGTTTACGGCCAAGACTTGTTCTTGGGCCATAAACTCCAAAATTCTTGGTGTTAGAATGCAAACTAAACACCCCTAAGGCCCTTAGATGAATTTTAGAAGTCCTTTCATGCAAGTTTTAGACCTTGAAACTCCTTGAAGCACCCTATAGAAGATTTTACGGCCATGAGGGGGGTCTCATGGGCCGTAAACTCCATAAACACCCCAAAAGTCCCTTGCAAACTCATGATAGGCCTTGGATAAATTCTACCAATCACATGTGATTTGTTCTAGCACCATTTAACATCATTTTCTTGGGTAAATAGGGGTTTACGGCCTTGGAGCCATGCTAGGCCGTAAACTCCCATAAAGGGGGTCTATTTGATGTTTTGTAATCATTCCAAGTCCTTAAACCAAGTTTAGAAATTATCCCCTAAGTGTTGGAAGTCCAAATTGCACCATAAACCACCCATCATGAGTTTACGGCCGTAAACTCATGGGGATGGGTGTTTTGGCCGTAAACTCCCTAAGGGGGGGGGTGTTCCTTTGATGTCCCAACTCATTTCCCAAGTCCCTTGTGTCATTCATGTCCCTAAACGCCACCCGGGTCCTTCCAAACACTTGTATCGGAGTGTTATCGCGACTTGAAGCGTTTGTCCCTATCCAACAATCAATCTAAGTCCTAATTAGATACAAATGTGTATCTTTACATGATAATTAGGAACCTCGTGTGTTTACAAGTTCCGGATCAACTCTTAGCATCCAAACCGTCTCGTATCTCGTCCGGTGAGTTCATACCCCTACGGCTTTTTCACTGTTTTCAATGTTTTCAGGGGGGGGGGGGGAATACAAGCAAACTATAACTATTTTCCAATCACAACATTGATGTGTTTCAAACAATATCTGACAAACCTATTAACTCCTTTACTCCTTATGTATTATGCTGAGCATAAGGAATGACTATTCGATTTCAACTAAATGGATTTTAGTTAAAGAAACAATCAAACTAATCAAATTATTATGGGAATAATTTGGGGGTCTTTACTATTCTTTATATCGTATACTGATGTCTATATCAAGTTATTAGATAAACTATGTCTGATTCAGTTTATCTCCGTATCATTTTAATGTATTGTCAGATAATTTCATGTATGTATCTATACTTTACTGTACTATGTTTCATAATCTTCTGTATATCGATATCTTACAAGAACCCTGTGAATAGTTTAGTACTAGTTTGTGAGATAGTCACTACCCTTTATGGATGATCAGTAAATCCTCCCCGAAAGTGTAAGCAGAGTCTCCTGGAGGGAGAGCGCGGAATTTGTGAATAGATCTATTCGGGACTGACAATCCCACACCTTAACTGCTAGCTACAGTTAGGCGGGCACGCCTAGGGTGACAAATTTCTGGATATCGTTCGACGTCTGACAAACGTCAAGGAGGTCACGTTGTCGTATTAGTATGGTTACCCGACTCACAATATGTATTAATACCAGCTTATTCACAGTTTGGGTTCAGAAACTATATCTCGTTCGGGATAGTGATCCCATGGTTTTGCATCTATATTTTATATCTCTTTCGGGATTGTGATCCCATGATATTGTTTCTAGATCTCTTTCGGGATAGTGATCCCATGGTTTTATACTCATAACTTGTACGGGATGTCTTTCCCCATGGTCTTTAACTATATCTTATACGGGATAGTGATCCCATGGTTTTCTAAATCTATATTTTATACGGGATAATGATCCCAAGGTTTTTTATCTACATCTTATACGAGATAGTGATCCCATGGTTTTCAAAATCTGTATCTTATTCGGGATAGTGATCCCATGGTTTCAATCTACATTTACATATATACATCAACTTATCTCATGTTTAGTCCGGGATGATAGTCCCGTGATCTTAAACCTGCACTTTCAGATGTGTCAAACTATCTTATATCTCCTTCGGGATAGTAATCCCAAGATTTTCATTATATAGTTTTGTGTGTTAAACTATACTTTGTGATATACAACCGATCTTATAATTAGGAAAATATGGGATTTTCCTGGGGTAAAATACAATACATAACCGAATTGGTAACAAATGATAACTTAACCAATTTCACATAATAAAATATGGGATTTTCTTGGATAACAACTTTTTCGGAAACTAAAGGAAACCGATACATTTTCATAAACCAAAACCGCTTATGAACTCACCAGCTTTGTAACAGCTCGGAATTTCAAGTATTGTTAAAATTATATTTTAGGGGGTGTTTTAAGGGGGGACTCGGCGAGTTGGAGCCAGACTCGCCGAGTAGGATCGCAGACCTGGTCGCGGGTTCGCGACTGGACTCGACGAGTCCGATAGGGACTCGGCGAGTCTACGCTGTTTAGCGAAAACCCTAGTCGTTTAGGTTTGGGACATATAAAGGGGACTTATAGGCCGTCATTGTTCATTTTAGCCTTCTGAGAAGAACTCTAAATCGATTGTGTGCATCTAGATCAAGATTAAAGGCCATTGGTGATTTTGAAGGAGTTGTGGTGCAAAGAAGAGAAGGGCTTGGCTAAAGGAACAGCAAGGGGGTCACATTCTGAGGATTGGGGACACAGAGAACACATTATCCAGGTAAGAATTCATGTATACTCTGCTATGGTGATGTATTTAGAGGATTAGGGTTTATGGAACCCTTTTATGGATACATTGAATGTTACCCTTGTTCCCCAAATGATTGTAACACCGTGTTGGGACCCTTGGAGGTCCAGAATACCCCCATGTCTGTGCATTTCGGGAATTGGTGAAGGTTTTGGATTGAAATCCTTATGCCTTAGGTCAACATGTAAATTATAAGTCTTGGGGTGTAGCATGAGCACCTAAATGAAGACCTTATGTAATGGACCAGTCAAGGAAGGCCAGACCTATGAATGATCGGAGCAGTTTTGACCTTAGGAAGCAGTTTGAGCGGCTGCATGGCATGGACTCGCCGAGTCAGATGAGCAGACTCGGCGAGTAGCTTGAAGAATAACTGGGACTCGTCGAGTTGTTCCTCAGACTCGGCGAGTGGAGTCGGGGTGGCCCCGCGATTCTACCAGGAGTCAAGGAGGATACTCGACGAGTAGAAGGGAAAACTTAGAGGATTGGAAGACGACTAGACTCGCCGAGTCGCCAGAGTACTCGCTGAGTCCGGTCGAGTTGACCGTGGACTGTTGACCAGAGTTGACTTGTGTGTAATTTCATAGGGTCAGTTGTCTTGAAAGATAAATGTGTTAATAAGCGATGCACGATATTATCCAGGGAGTCTGTAGCTCGGCGGATCGAGTACGAGTGATTTCAGGAGTTGCGGATTTCTAGTATCCTCGAGGTGAGTCTTCTCACTATACTGTACCCGGAAGGGTTTGACTGTGTGACCAGAAGGTCGGATATGATATGTGATATACGTGCTATATGTGGTAAGATAATTACTATGCGTGCTATGTATGTTTATATGGGCCGGAAGGCAATATTTATGGACCGGAAGGCAATATGCTACGTGACCGGAAGGTCGGATATGATATGTGATATATGTGCTATATGTGGTAAGTTAATTGTTATATGTGTTGTGTATGTTTTATGGGCCGGAAGGCAATGTGTTATGGGCCGGAAGGCAATATGTCATGGGCCGAAAGGCAAATATGTTACGGGCCGGAAGGCGATTATGTTAAAGGCCGGAAGGCGGGTTGTGTTGTGGACCGGAAGGTCGGGGCCTGGAAAGGCGTATATGCGTAAGTTGTATATTGGGGAACTCACTAAGCTTCGGGCTTACAGTGTTTTGTGTTATGTTGTTTTCAGGTTCTTTCAGTAACACGGGATGGCACCGGCTCGATTGTACACACCAGAGAAAGAGTCAAATTTTGGAGGATCCTGGTTTTCTATTCAAGTGAAAATGAAACTATGCTTTGTAATTCAATTATGAACGAGATTTTTAAAAAGTGTTTTAATATTAAAATGATTATTTTAAATGAAAATTTTGCCATGAAATTTACGGTGTTACAAATTGGTATCAGAGCCTTGGTTTGAGGGATTCGGATGCGCCTTCGGGTAAATCTGGACTCAAACTGAGGAAGTAAAAAAAAGTTTTCAAATAAATAGTTTTCTAAAAGTGAATAAGAGTTCAAAGAGAAAGCAAGAAAGAGCAGTGTGTACAATCAGCCAGAGCCCGAACAGTGATTTCCCAAAATACCCTTATTTTTGTATTATGAGATATGTATGATGCACTTTATGAGATATTATTGCATGCTAGAGACAGGCTAGGTATTTCATATGTTAGGACTAGATTGGCCTGATTTGTGATGCCTTAGCCTAGGACTCGTTGTTATATGTGTTATGTTTTGAGTATGTGATGAGTGAGAGTATCCAGTTAGAACCCATGAGGGGTAGCGTTACAGAGTTCGGTGGTACTTTCAAGGATGAGCTGAGAAGTTGGAGTTATCACAGGGAGGGAGTCCTATGTATTCTTCGAATGCGCGAATGCTGCTTGCTTTGTGCTTTGTGGAACTCTCGATGATGGGAGTCAGCTACCAAGTGAATATGACGATATTCAGGAGGTAGATGGCTGGCATCATTAGGAGCTCTTCAGCAGCTGATAGCAAAGAAGTGGGAGGACGACGGAAGAGCCTAGGGAATAACCTTATCCAGATGAGTGCGCTGGTAGAGTAGAGTATTTCGCTGGGGAGCGAGCACGTGCGATGGGATTGGTGAAAGAGCAGGTCGAGCAGCTACTTAGGAGCTCTGGGATGGTCCGTGTGGAAGGTATGGGTAGATGTGGCAGGTAGTATGGGCCCGTACTACTAAAAGCAGAGGACCCATACTTGATACAGGGAGCATTCTGAAGGTCCTAAGGAACGGATTGAGAAGTGATGCTATGGTTCGAGTACCATACATCGGAGCAGATTGAGGAGTGATGTTATGGTTCGAGTACCATACATCGGAACAGATTGAGGAGTGATGCTATGGTTCGAGTATCATACATCGCAGCAGATTGAGGAGTGATGTTATGGTTCGAGTACCATACATCGGAACAGATTGAGGAGTGATGTTATGGTTCAAGTACCATACATTGGAGCAGATTGAGAAGTGATGCTATGGTTCGAGTACCATACATCGGAGCAGATTGAGGAGTGATGCTATGGTTCGGGTACTATACACCGGAGCAGATTGAGAAGGAATGTCATGGGGTGAGTACCATGGTTCGCAGTGAATGATGCTTGTGATTATCTTATTATCCGGTCATGATCGATGAGGTAGAGATCAGACGCTATGGGTTTTAGGCCTGTATACTATGATTGAATATGGAGAGGCATCCCTCGAGAGGAAAGGCGAGTGCCTATCAGAGTATTTTGGTAAGGAGTTAAAGGAAGAGGAAAATTTCGGTCTGAGTTGAGCAATCAGTCAATAGAGGAGAGGTCATCTTCTTGGTGGGTGGTGCTATTTTTGTTCGTGTGCAAGACACGGGAGGCCTGATGTTTCAGTTTTGGGTTTGGGGGTACACCCTACAGGTCGTATCGGTGATGATTTTCCCCAGAGTATCAGGTGGCATGTGTGCCGCGAGGCAGTGACTTATCAGGAGCAGACAGTCAGCTGGGACTGAGGTAGTCGAGGACCACACCACACCTAATTGAGAATAGTAGGTTGTGTTATAGTGGTAGTAGTGGGGAGTTTAGTTGAGTTTTGCAGTGCAGGGAGTTTTCGTCTATGTTGGGAGTGGGTCCCTGTCCTTGGGACAATTCCGGTGTTAGAACATTGGTTGATGAGTTGAGGTGAGAGGAACGATGATTTTGCGCTGCAGTCTATGAGCCAGGGATGTTATTGAGCAGTTGTGATGCTTGGTGTTAGATTGGTATGGAATTTGGAACGATTAGAGGTAGTCGGGATGAGAAGTTCTTGGAGAGTTCATAAGAGGTTCAGAGTTTAGGGGGTTGATTGATTTCCTTAAAGGGGAATTATCGGGCGTTGCGTAGCATTCTCCTGGAGCAGGTGCGATTTCGCTGGTGAAAAATAGTCGTGGGTTGGTTGTGTGCTAATTGGTGATGGTTCGAACCCTAAGTGGGGGAGAATCGGGTGCAGTATGTAAGGAAGCAAAGATTTTTCAGGAGTGGCTATAAGTGAAGTATAGAGATATGCTGTAAGAAATCATGAGACCAGAGGTGTCGGTGATCGAGGAAAAGGGTCAGAGTGAGTTAATGCGGGAAGTACTTGAGGAGGAGAACGAATGTATCCATGACAGGTGTTTGGTGTTGTTGCAAGTAGATAGAGAATGATTGGGCAGCCAACTCCCGGGGTCGGTATGCATATCCTTGTTTGGATTTTGAGCGTCGGGAAAAAGGGGTTTCGGAGAATTATCAGTATATTTCGTAGCGTCAGCATTTTCTCGTATTCCAATCGAGAAATTACATGCACCGAAGTTGTAATGTGGGAAAAATGTAGATCTAATTATGGGGTTCAGAGGAGATGTATTATTGTGTCTATATGATGCTTGGGGCAGGAGATCAGTGGTTGTGGCAGGATCTTGTGATGTTTTGTTGGGGTATTCTGAGATATTCGGGTATGATATCTTTATTTTGGAGTTATTCGTGAATCCTGAATTGAATCGACGTGAGGCATATCAAGTATCTGTGGATCTAGTGGGAGCCTTTCGAGTATGGGCATCCAGGGAAATTATTTGAGAGAGTGGATTTTTGCAAGGATGGGCATTTGTTATGTTGATTGCCTCCAGAGTCTGTGATGGATATTCGAGCCGTAGTACTCCCTACTCAGAGGGTGTTGTGATGCTGTGTGGAGTTGCAGTACTCACTAGATGGCAAGGGAATTTCGATGTTGGAATGTTTTTCGAGCAGTGCATGATGTGGAAGAGTTGGGTTTGAGTAGCCCTGGTATTGAGTCCTTGGAGCTTGGATGTTGAGTCGGGGTCGAGACGGGGGTCTCCGTCTCTGTCAGGAGATGCGGGGAGATACGCAGGGAATATGCGGAGCAGAAATCAGAGATTTGAGTTGAGACAATCCTCAGTTGGATTGTATTTTTCTCGCATGAGGAAAAGAGGATTTCGTGACTTGCGTGTCACTGGGCCGGGATAGTGGTCACGGGGAGGAAGTTAGTGGGACACTTGGATCATGATATGGGTGACGTTGGGGGCTCAGCTATGGAGCCAAAAGCTGACCTGGTACTCAGTCTTGGAGAGGAATATTAGAAAGGAGCTTATCCTGATGACATCTAAGGACACTTTAGAGAGAGTGAACGATTCAGACGCTCGAAGACATGCTTCGGGCATGTGTATTAGATTTCGGAGGAAGCCGCGGTACGTATTTATCCTTGGTTGAGTTGTCTCATATCAACAGCCATCATTAGTGCATTGGTATGCCGCCCTTTGAGCTGTTGCATAGGAGGTGATGTCGGACCCTCATTGCTGAGGAGAGGTAACGCATGGACCTGAGAGTCCTTGCGAGCAGATCCAGAGCATGTGCGATACATGGAGTAGTGGCAAGGTCATCAAGCGGATTTCCCTAGGTAAGGGAAGAGGAAGGTATGTTGGGACTAGTGCAGCATGTGTATGCGAATACAAGAAGGGAACTCATGAGAGTTGCTCTGAGAGTGCGAACGGGTCTCTCAGTCATTCCGAAATGGATAAAGTGGGTTTTGGATCGGGGATCCGGTGATTCATGGTTTCCTAACCCTTATGGGTCGAGTGATCGTTGAGATTTGGAGCAGAATTGCATCGTGGGTAATTCTCGGTTACAAGGAGTAGTGGGCAGTACAGAGATCGTGCTTCGGTCGACAGAGCAGATTCAGCAGGTTAAACAGAGGTTATTGATCGCCTAGAGCCGACAGAAAAGTTATGCAGACAGACGTCGGTACGAGCCTGAGTTTGAGGTCGGCGACTTCGTACTCCTGAAGGTCTCTCCTTGGAAAGGGGTGATTTGATTCAGGAAGAGGGGCAAGTTGGGGCCCCGGTATATTGGACCTTTTCGTGAGATTGTGAGGGGAGGACGGGTGGCCTACCGTTTGGAGTTGCCAACAAAATTGAGATAGATCCACGACACTTTTCATGTGTCGCAATTGAAGAAGTGTATAGCCGATGAGTCAGCAGTGGTTCCACTGGAGAACATTTAGGTGGATGCGAGCCTGAGTTATGCTGAGAGACCAGTGGCCATCAGGGATCGGAAGATTAAGGTTCTGAGGAACAAGGAGGTACCTCTGGTGTTGGTTCAGCGGCAACCCCGGAAGGGATCGGAAATGACTTGGGAGCCGGAACGTGAGATGCGGGAGCAGCATCCGGAACTATTTTCAGAGTGAGACTTCGAGGGCGAAGTCTGATTCTAGTGGGGGAGAATTGTAACAGCTCGGAATTTCAAGTATTGTTAAAATTATATTTTAGGGGGGTGTTTTAGGGGGGGACTCGGCGAGTTAGAGCCAGACTCGCCGAGTAGGATCGCAGACCTGGTCGCGGGTTCGCGACTGGACTCGACGAGTCAGATAGGGACTCGGCGAGTCTGCGCTGTTTAGCGAAAACCCTAGCTGTTTAGGTTTGGGACATATAAAGGGGACTTATAGGCCGTCATTGTTCGTTTTAGCCTTCTGAGAAGAACTCTAAATCGATTGTGTGCATCTAGATCAAGATTAAAGGCTATTGGTGATTTTGAAGGAGTTGTGGTGCAAAGAAGATAAGGGCTTGGCTAAAGGAATAGCAAGGGGGTCACATTCTGAGGATTGGGGACATAGAGAACACATTATCTAGGTAAGAATTCGTGTATACTCTACTATGGTGATGTATTTAGAGGATCAGGGTTTATGGAACCCTTTTATGGATAGATTGAATGTTACCCTTGTTCCCTAAATGATTGTAACACCGTGTTGGGACCCTTGGAGGTCCAGAATACCCCCATGTCTGTGCATTTCGGGAATTGGTGAAGGTTTTGGATTGAAATCCTTATGCCTTAGGTCAACATGTAAATTATAAGTCTTGGGGTGTAGCATGAGCACCTAAATGAAGACCTTATGTAATGGACCAATCAAGGAAGGCCAGACCTATGAATGATCGGAGCAGTTTTGACCTTAGGAAGCAGTTTGAGCGGCTGCATGGCATGGACTCGCCGAGTCAGATGAGCAGACTCGGCGAGTAGCTTGAAGAATAACTGGGACTCGTCGAGTTGTTCCTCAGACTCGGCGAGTGGAGTCGGGGTGGCCCCGCGATTCTACTAGGAGTAACTCGTCGGGTCAAGGAGGATACTCGACGAGTAGAAGGGAAAACTTAGAGGATTGGAAGACGACTAGACTCGCCGAGTCGCCAGAGTACTCGCCGAGTCCGGTCGAGTTGACCGTGGACTGTTGACCAGAGTTGACCTGTGTGTAATTTCTTAGGGTCAGTTGTCTTGAAAGATAAAGGTGTTAATAAGCGATGCACGATATTATCCAGGGAGTCTGTAGCTCGGTGGATCGAGTACGAGTGATTTCAGGAGTTGCGGATTTCCATTATCCTCGAGGTGAGTCTTCTCACTATACTGTACCCGGAAGGGTTTGACTGTGTGACCGGAAGGTCGGATATGATATGTGATATACGTGCTATATGTGGTAAGATAATTACTATGCGTGCTATGTATGTTTATATGGGCCGGAAGGCAATATTTATGGGCCGGAAGGCAATATGCTACCGGACCGGTAGGTCGGATATGATATGTGATATATGTGCTATATGTGGTAAGTTAATTGTTATATGTGCTGTGTATGTTTTATGGGCCGGAAGGCAATGTGTTATGGGCCGGAAGGCAATATGTCATGGGCCGGAAGGCAAATATGTTACGGGCCGGAAGGTGATTATGTTAAAGGCCGGAAGGCGGGTTGTGTTGTGGACCGGAAGGTCGGGGCCTGGAAAGGCGTATATGCGTAAGTTGTATATTGGGGAACTCACTAAGCTTCGTGCTTACAGTGTTTTGTGTTATGTTGTTTTCAGGTTCTTTCAGTAACACGGGATGGCACCGGCTCGATTGTACACACCAGAGAAAGAGTCAAATTTTGGAGGATCCTGGTTTTCTATTCAAGTGAAAATGAAACTATGCTTTGTAATTCAATTATGAACGAGATTTTTAAAAAGTGTTTTAATATTAAAATGATTATTTTAAATGAAAATTTTGCCTTGAAATTTACGGTGTTACAAGCTTTATGCTGATTTTCCAACCACTTGTATTCTCAGGTCCAAGTTAGACAGGTTCCCGGTGATCTCTTTTGATGAAGACGGAGTGCGTGGAAGACTCGTCTCAACTTTTGTTTAAATGATGCATATGTATAACTTGTATAACTTTACTTTTGAACAAATGTAAACTTTCATATATATGTAATGTAATGTTTGTTTACTGTGATTACTATGTACATTGGATTTGATACACAACTTGGAGTCAACCCCAGGGACATTTTCGCCTTTGGTTTTCAGGGTATGACAGTTTGGGCTGTGGATCCAACAGCTGAGACAGCAACAGGGGCAGTAGCAGCATGGACTGCTACCGTTTGTTGTTTCTTAGAAGACCCTTGCATACTCGGGGCCTTCCGCTTGTTCCAAGATTTCTTTTTTGCTTCCGCCTCCACTTGTGTTTGGCTCAGGAGTCGTAGCTTCCTCATTAGAGTTGTCTTCGTGATCGATCAGGATCTGTGCAAGACATTCTGCACTGTCATAGGTGTCTGGCTTCGCAACCAAGACATTCCCTTTTGTTGGTTGGGTCAATCCCCAGATGAATCTCTCGATCTTTTTACTCTCCGGGGTAACCATTCCCGGACAGAGTAATGCCAAGTCATCGAATCTTGATGTATAAGTGGCTACGTCGGAACCCTTCATCTTAAGGTTCCAGAGTTCGTGTTATAGCTTTTGTATTTCGCCCTGAGGGAAATACTCTGCAAGCAGAAGCTCCTTCATAGCTTCCCAACATATAGCATTTGCTACAGGTAAAGTTAAAGATTTGGCTCGGCCGTTCCACCAAGTCAGGGCTTTGTCAAGGAAGGTGCAGGCAGCAAACTTTACTTTATCAGACTCCGAACAGGCACATATTTCAAAGATTGATTCGATTTTCTCGAACCATCGAGTTAGGGAAATGACACCCCCAGTGCCATCAAAGGATGTGGGCTTCGAGTTCATGAAGTCTTTATAGGAACCCCCTCTTCGGTGTTCCTGACTGTCTTCTGGGTTTTGGGGCTGGGGACTACCTCAGGAGCCACCGGGATTCATTTGTGACATGGTTGCCACCATTGCGGCAGTCAGAACTGTCTGAAGTGATGCGAGATCAATTTGAGGAGGAGGTGGTGGCGGAGGAGGATTGTCGTTGTTCTTCGAGCTGGGTCTCTTTCTTGGAGGCATCTTGATCTAAAAAGATCAGGGAAGAGAGGATCATAAGTCCTCTGAATTGAATCAAGAGATATGGAATAGGGGATATCTCATCAAGACAGATATAGCATTATACTAAGCGATAAAGCAGGAAAGAGTTATCAAGATAGAAAATTATATCGCTAGAGGAATGTTCAAGTAACATCGCGTATACGAGGATTTTCTATGAAGGATTGGCTCTAGAAATACTTCCATAGTATTTCTTGTCTCGTTGCAACGACGACTCACTGTTTGAGATATTGGGTAAGTTTTAGGCATGCTGCGTACCACAGTCACTCCCAAGCACATGTTGGCCGTGTCTCGAATGAATATAGTTGGCCAGGCTATATTGATCCTAGACACAACTACATAACTGCCCAGGTTTAACCACAGTGTACAACACCCATTTACTTATGTTTTGTTCTACTTGTAGTTACGGATTTCGACGGTTCGGTATACTTGTATACTTTCGAAAATACTTATAGTTTTGAAGATACTTTTAATTCAGAGCACTGAGGCCCTTTTGTGTTTATAGTTTTATACCATGTAAGGTTTGGTATACTCCGTTCACTATAAACAAGGGCTCTGATACCAATCTGTCACACCCCGAAAACCGAAGGCGGAAACATTTCCGGGGTGGACTCCACGTTGTGTATCAAATCCAATGTACATAGTAATCACAGTAAACAATCATTACATTACATATATATATGAAAGTTTACATTTGTTTCAAAAGTAAATTGTACAAAAGTTATACATATATCATATGAACAAAACGAGACGAGTCTTCCACGCACTCCATCTTCATCAAAAGAGATTACCGGGTACCTGTCCAACTTGAACCTGAGAATACAAGCGGTTTGAAAATCAGCATAAAGCTGGTGAGTTCATAAGCGGTTTTGTTATATCAAAATGTATCGGTTTCCTTTTGTTTTCCGAAAAGGTTTGTTATCCAAGAAAATCCCATATTTTCTTATGTAAAGTTAGTTTAGTTATCATTTTTTACCAATTCGATTATGCGATGTATTTTACCCCAGGAAAATCCCATATTTTCCTAAATGCAAGATTTAATAACACAGAGTATAGTTTAATACACAAAACTATATATTGAAAATCATGGGATCACTATCCCGAATGAGATATAAGATAGTTTGATACATATGAAAATACAGATTTAAGACCATGGGACTACCTTCCCGAACTAGACACAAGATAATTTGATATATATGAAAATATAGATTCGAAATCATGGGATTTCTATCTCGGACAAGATATAGATTTAGACCATGGGATTATCATCCCGTACTCGCTATAGATTGAAATCATGGGATTACTATCCCGTAATAGATATAGATTAAAAACCATGGGATCACTATCCCAGAAAAGATATAAGTGTAAACCATGGGATTACTATCCCGAAATAGTTATTGATTCAAAATCATGGGAGTACTATCCCGTAGAAGATATAGTTAAAAATCATAGGGCAAACATCCCGTACAAGTTCTAAATACCATATAAAAAGTAGATACGGAATCGAAACAAAGTCAAAACGATACTGTGAAAAAACATATATTAATACATGTTGTGAGTTGGGTAACCATGCTAATATGACAACGAGACCTCCTTGACGCTTGTCAGACGTCGAATGATATCCAGAAATTTGTCACCCCAGGCGTGCCCGCCTAACTGTAGCTAGCAGTTAAGGTGTGGGATTGTCAGTCCCGAATAGATCTATTCACAAATTCCTCGCTCTCCCTCCAGGAGACTTTGGTTACACTTCCGGGGAGGATTTACTGATCATCCATAAAGGGTAGTGACTATCTCACAAACTAGTACTAAACTATTCATAGGGTTCTCATACGATATCAACATACAGAAGATTATGAAACGTAATACATCGAATATAGATACATACAATGAAACTATCTGACAATACATTCAAATGATACGGAGATAAACTGAATCAGACATAGTTTATCTAATAACTTTATATAGATATCAGTACATGATAAAACAAACAGTCTAGAACCCTAAATTATTCCCATAATAATTTGATTAGTTTGGTTATTTCCTTAACTAAATCCATTTAGTTGTAATTGATAAATCATTCCTTATGCTCAGCATAATACTTAAGGAGTAAAAGTATTTATAAATTTGTCAGATATTATTTGAAACATAACAATGTTATGATTTGAAAACAGTTATAGTTTGCTTGTATTCCCCCCCCCCCCCTGAAAACTTTGAAAAACACAGAAAAGGGCGTAAGGGTATGAACTCACCGAACGAGAAATGTGACGTTTTCGGATGCTAAACGTTGGTCTGGGGCTTGCAAATGCACGAGGTTCCTAATTATAATGTAAAGATACACATTTTTATCTAATTAGGACTTAGATTTATTATTTGTTAGGGTCAATTACTTCTAGTTGCGAAAACACCCCGATACAAGTGTTTGGAGGGACCCGGGTGACATTTGGGGACACATATAGTTAGGAAATTGAATTGGGACTTCAAAAGAACACTCCTTAGGGAGTTTACAGCCCTAATGACCCTCTCCCCATGAGTTTACGGCCGTAAACTCATGGTGGGGTAGTTTATGGTGCAAAATGGCTTCAAACACTTAGGGAATAATTTCTAGGTTTGGCTTAAGGGCTTCGAATAATTTGTAAACACCAAATAGACACATTTAAGGGAGATTACGGCCTAGCATAGGACTCATGGCCATAAACTCTGAAATCCCCATAAATAAGTGTGTTATTGGTTCCAAACAAATCACATGTGATTGCTCAAATTGTTTCAAGGCCTTTCACTAATTATTATGGGACTTTTGAGGGGGTTTTGGAGTTTACGGCCCATGAAACCCCCCTCATGGCTGTAAACTCTCCTAGAGAGGGATTCATTATGTGTTAAAGCCAAAAACTTTTTTGTAACACTTCTAAAAATTATTCTAAGGCTTTAGGGGTGTTAAAGTGGCATTTCTAACACCTTTGGAGGAGTTTACACCCCAAAATGAAGGGTTTACGGCCCAAGAACAAGTCTTGGCCGTAAACTCTCAATTATCCTTCAAATAATGTGTTTAAGGTCTCCAAACTATTTTTAGATGGCTCTAGATTTTACCACAAAGCTATTGGTTAAGTTTGAAGGCATTTGGACATGTTAAAATGAGTTTACTATCCATTTTTTAGGGGTTTACGACCCAAGCACGAACCTTGGCCTTAAACTCCTATTTATTCCCTAAAAATAATGTTTAAAGTGTTCCAAGGCTAAAGCAATTATTCTAGAAGTCATATCCATGTCTTGTTGAGGTTTTGGAAGGGTTTAAGGTCATAAAAACCCCATATACATGAGTTTACGGCCCAAGCATGTGCCTTGGCCGTAAACTCCTTCAAATCACTCAAAATCCATGTCTAAAATGTTATAAGTCCATTCCATGAAGTCATATAGCCATATCTAAGGTCCAATTGTGTTTAGGAAGGGTTTTTGTGCTCCAAAACCCATTTCATATGAGTTCACGGCCTAGGATGGTTCCAGGGCCGTAAAATCATGCATGTGGTCCTAATCCATGCTTTGAACTCGAATTTGAAGGCTAGGGAGGTTACATAACAAGCTAGGGAAAGTACCTTAGAGATTTGAGGCCTTAAATTTGAGTTTTGGACCCTTAAACTTGGATTTAGGAGAGAGGTTAGAGAGAGAGTAGAGAGAGGAAGAAAAAGCTTCAAATGAATGTTTAAACATGTTTATATAGGTCCTAAAACTTGGACACGGTGGAATTCTACCCGATACCGACATTAAACGGGGCTTTAGGTCGCACCCGATTAAGTTTCCGTCACCCGAATGGGACGTTTCTAAAACTTATGAAATAAATATTTTGGGCTAATTACATGAGTTCCTAAGGGGTTTGTACACTCATTAGCATCAATTAAACATATAAGTTTTATTAACTAAACCCAAAAATGACATTGGAACGTTTTTGATATACGACGAGTTTTTCGGGTAGAACGGGTTTTGGCGATGAACAACTTCGGGTTGTTACATGTTGCAACAAGTCTAAAACTTACCTAGATACCATAAGAATGCTAGAACCAAACATACAGTTTAAAATACTTAGGAGTATTTTATGATGCTATAACAACAAACCTAAAAACTTATCAATTTCAAGAAGGTCATGAATCAATCATAAGAGTATTTTAGGTGCTAGAAATAAACTTTTGGAAAATTTTAAAAGAACTTTTCTGGTAGTTCTATAATTACTAAGTGTATAAGCTATGGTTATATATAGTTGAGATTTTATAGACTTAGAATAAGTGATTTTCACTCTACTTCTTGTTCCTCATTTGGTTGTGGTTATAGTGTAGGATCACTTATTCAAAGGTCTATTTGATCTGAATTATATATAATCTGTGCACACTATATAATTATAGAAAGACCAGAAAGAATCATCTTCGTAAAATTTTAATTTCTATTAATCTCATAGATTCTTTATACATTCCTATTCTCGTATAAACCACTTAGATTGATGTAGTCACTCCAACTATTAATAAAAGAGTCAAGGAGGTTCCAGCAGAGTTTCATTAGGAGAATTCCGATAAAGAAACAGATAAAGAGTTAAGAAACTATAGAAACCACCAAGTACCTTTACCCTATTAAGGACACCAATGAGTGGTTCGCGTGAACTTCCAGGATTCTAACTTTCCATTATGAAGTAATGAGGATAAGTGTCTGAATCAGACGTAAGACAGCACAAGAATTCAATATACCTAAGGAGGGGAAGTACAACATATAGATTCCAGGACAGAACAAACCATTACCGTCAAATTAGAACAGAGAATAGAAAGAACCTACGCATGTATCATGCAAAGTCGTTGAGTGTCTTTTACGTCACATTAATAACTAATAAATTGATTCAACCTACTGAGTTAGTGATTATATTACTCCCATTAGGTATTAAGCCTATAATCTTTTTCCGTCATGACTAATAACATAAAATCAGATCAGGAAATGTCAATTGAGAGTGATTATTTCTTAAATTCATAAGTCTAATCCATGTAGACACTATTGTGAATTGTTTTCAAATCTTTTCAAATGTTGGAAAATGATATCCACCAATTGAAGGTGACTTAGTTCGGATGATAATTGGTTTATATTAATAACTAAGAAATGATGACTTGATGTCAGTTTATAGAACGATTTGAAAGTAGTTTGTTTGATAAGATAATTTTAAGTATAAGAAAAACCTTTATTTGCAACACAATTGTAACAATGTTTGAAAGGAAACATACATTATGTAAGACAGTTTGATAAAGAGTTTTAAACATTTAAAAATGTTTGAGAAAGTCTATAGAAGTAATATGTTTGGTAAAACGTCTAAAAGTGTAGTAAATCCATTTGTATGCTAGTTATTAATTACATGTCATTGATATAATAACTACCATGATTCAACTTGTATTCCCCCCCCCCCCCATAAAAGAATTTATAAAATTTAAAAGGTTAATTAAAGGGTATGAACTCACCTGTAGTGAGTGGATCGTATGGAAGTGTCGGACAAGTGCTTGGTTTCAACTCAAGACTTGAACACAAAAAATGATCCTAATAACATATAAAGACATATTTATATATACATTTAGTGATTATAACACAAATTAGACAATTATAAACACCCTAATCTGTGGAAAACACTTTGGTCAAAGTATTAGGAGGCCATTGGGTTGCAACAAAGGAGTATAAGGCTTTATAATTGAGTTTATGCCCAATGGACCATACTTAATGGATTTTATGGCACATGGGAGTTTACTCCTGGATGTAAATAATCTAAAGATTCTCCATTTGAGGCTTAAAGGTATGATGTCTTAAGTGGTTAAGTGTTTCAAGGCTAAACAAGAGGCTAGGTGAGTTTAAGGTCCAAGAATTCACCTCCACTTGAGTTTACGGCTTGGGGACCACTTCCCCACGAGTTTACAGCCATAAAATCATGCTATGAAGTACCATTTCAATGTTTGAAGTGACTAGCTCAATGGTGGTTGGTTCTAGACTATGTTCTAGGCATAAGGAAGGAAAATAGGTCATCATTGCACCCTTATAGGGAGTTTACGGTATTGGGAGATCCTTCGTTGTAAACTCTCATTCATCCTTTGATTCTTGATGTTTCTAAGGGCTTACCATGTTAAACCTAGTGTACAACGAGTTAGAACAATAGTACTTACGATCTAGACGCCTGAATGGTCGGTTTTGGCCAACAACACTACTGTGTGTTCTTCGTGTTCTTGGTGAAACTTGAAGATCTAAGAAAACATGATTTTTGTGGATGGAATCATGAGAGAATGCTTGTTTAAGAGTTTTATCAACAAGTTAAGGAACAATACTTACTAGTTTTGAAGATCTAAGGATGGAAATGTGGATGATACTTGAGAGAGAATGGATGAAAATCGGCCAAAGAAGTGAAAGAATGAAACAAATGGACAAAACTTAAACATATAGGGGGGAGTTTACAGCCCACAAGGATTTTACATCCATAAACTCCATTGTTGTGACCATGAACTCCTTGTTAAGGTGTTTAAGGCTTGCTCTTTGTGCTATAGCTTCAGTAGATAAACCCCGACACTTATCCCTTAAGTATACAAGGCTCAAAATGATCAAATAAACTCCTAATTGTGCTAAAAGGTAGCAGAAATGAGTTTCACTTTCAATGAAGTGTTTGACTGAATAGGATAGAAAATTTTGGGTTTTCATAGATTTGGTGATAGATATTTATTCAATTTCACTAACGACTTTTATTCATTATTGTTGAAACCTTTGATTTGCTAAAATTGTTTCATAGTGAAGATTGAAATAAAACTTAATGAGATCATAATTCAACTTTCGTTGTGATAAAGAAAATGAGTTTTGTAAACCAAGTCTTCTTGGAACTTCTTAAGAGTTGTGGAATCGATTCACAAATCATTGCAAAAAAAAACACTCACTCTTCATTAGTATGGTTCTTGAGACACAGGATCACCTGGTGGCTTGGATATATATTTTGATGTTTAAGGTAGCCTTCAAATTCTCTAGTGGGATAGGGTCACCTAGCCACTAGTTGAATGTTGAGATTAAAAAAAATTTAAGAAGATAAAAATATACATTTTAGTTTATCACTTGATGTTTGTTAAAAGAATTTTTTAATATTTACTTTATAAAACTTTTGCGATTATCCTCACTGCAACAAATATATATTGAATATATATGTATATATATATATATATATATATATATATATATATATATATATATATATATATATATTCAAACCAAACAAGTGGATTAAATACTTTCATTAGACTAAGGATGTAATAGTTTGTCCTTATCTAAAAGGTATAGAGTTATAAGTGGGAACAATTCAGAACTTAACTACTCTAGCATCTACTAACTGAATTTATGTAGACTATCCTAAATGATTATTTGGGATGAAGTTTTTACTAATCCCACTAATTGTCATTCCAGAAGACAAGTGCTTAGAAAGTTGTTTTTCTAAACGGGAGCAATTTGGAACATTAATATCTAAAGATCCATAAGATAAAAGCCTTATAGTTTGGAACTAGAAATTTTTTAACTATTGTTGAATCTGCTCAATACTTGATTAGAAACTAATAAAACACATAGAGATGCATTCGTGTATCATTATCAAGTATGGGCTCGATTAATATTCCATGATATAATTTTACTATAAAGAGTAAGTGAGTTTTAAAAGGAGAGAACATACATGAATGAAAATCTTTTTAGATTTAAGCTAATATCTCAAAGTAAGAATTTTCTTTCGTATAAGATAATTACATAGTGTGATTTGATTATAAATCAAGATGACTCTGGAGTTTTCTACTAAGCTACTGGGAGCGTAGTAACATTCCTAGACTTATATGTAGATAACATACTAGATCATGGAATAAGGATCTATATAGATAGATCATGTAAACTTAAATCATTAATTAAAATTCCATTGATTGTCAAGGATCATAAAGGCTTAAGATAAAGGACTCTGAGAGAGTTATCCTATCAAAAACCACATATCATGATTTCGATCAACTTCAAGTAGCAAGCTATTTCTCTAAAATAGACCTCAGATCAGGGTACCATCAGTTGCGAGTCCACAAGAGTGATTTTCCTAAAACAACATTCCAAACTCGATATGGTCAGTACAAGTTCGTAGTAATTCCCTTTGGTCTAAGCAACGCACCGAAAATATTCATGGACTTGATGAATCGTGTTCATCGATGATATACTTGTATATTCCATAAGCGAGGAAGATCACAAACAACATTTGAGATTTGTGCTGGAAGCTCTAAGGATAGAGAGGCTATACGCTAAATTCTCCATGTGCGAATTCTGGATTCGAAAGGTAACCTTCCTGGGTCACGTGGTAAGTGAGGAAAGCATACATGTGGACCCATCCAAGATCAAAGCAATAGAGAATTGGCTAGCACCGAAGACACCCACAGAAATCCATCAATTCTTTGGTATTGCTGGCTATTATTGCAGGTTCATCTAGAATTTCCCTAGAATAGCCAAACCCTTAACCACTCTTACTCAAAATGTTAATGGAATAATTTGATAAAGACGGGTTTTATTAACGAAAACGGGTTACAGTGACAGAATAAATTTCAGGTTGTCACATTACACCCCCATTAGAGGGAATTTCATCTCGAAATTTAGAATTAAGGTACAAATCGTGGATTTGGAAAGAGATGCGGATATTTCTATTTCATCGAGTCTTCGCGCTCCCAATTGAATTCAGGTCGCCGCTTGGCATTCCAGCGAACCTTCACTATCGGGATGCGGCTTTGTTTCGTACGTTTGATCTCTCGATCCATGATTTCGATTGGTTCGTCCATGAAGGTTAGTTTTTCATTGATCTCGATCTCGTCAAGAGGGATCACAAGGGTTTCATCGGATAGACACTTTTTAAGATTAGAGACGTGGAAGACAGGATGGATGTTGCTAAGTTCTTGAGGTAGTCGGAGTTTATAGGCTACGGGACCGATCCTAGCGAGGATCTCAAAAGGTCCTATGTACCTCGGGTTAAGTTTCCTGCGCTTTCCAAAGTGTATCATGCCTTTCCAGGGCGAGAGCTTTAACAGGACACGATCTCCAACCTGGAATTCCAAGGGTTTCCATTGTTTATTGGCATAACTCTTTTGCCTATCTCGTGATGCTTTCAGTCATTCTCGGATTTGGATGATCTTTTCTATGGTTTCGCAGATGATTTCAGGACCAGTGCGAGCACTATCGGGGACTCGACTCTTGGCTAGCTGCGTGTCCCCTAACTCGGCCCAGCACATATGGGATCTGCACTTGCGACCGTAGAGGGCTTCGAATAGGGCAACCTTGATACTGGTGTGGTAGCTGTTGTTATACGAAAACTCGATCAAGGGTAAATGGGTGTCCCACGACTTTCCAAAATCGATGACACATGCTCTCAACATGTCTTCCAGGGTCTGGATAGTTATTTCACTTTGTCCATTAGTCTGAGGATGATAAGATGTACTCATATCCAGCTTGGTTCCAAGGGCTTTCTGAAGGGACTGCCAAAATCTTGAAGTAGACCTGCTATCTCGATCGGAGATAATGGACAAAGGTACACCGTGCAGTCGGGATATCTCTTGGATGTAGATTCGCATTAGTCATTCCATCTTGAATGATTATTTAATCATAAGGAAGTGATTGGATTTTGTCAGTTGCTCAACAATTACCCAAATTGTATCGTACCCACTAGGAGATTTGGGTAACTTGGTGATGAAATCCATAGTAATAATCTCCTATTTCCACTCAGGTTTCTCGGGAAGCTGGAGCAGACCCACGGATTTCTAATACTCGACCTTTACTTTGGTGCAAGTCAAACACTTGACCACGAAGGTAGCAATTTCAACTTTCATGTTTGGCCACCAGTATAACTTCTTGAGATCTAGGTACATCTTATCTAAACCCAGGTGCACAGAGTATCTGGTCCTATGAGCTTCGTTCATGACAACTTCCCTGAAGCCTCCGAACTTTGGGGTCTAGATTCGATTCATGAAACAGTAGACTTCGTCACCTATGATCTCAAGTTTCTTATTCATTCCCCTTAAAGGTTCATTCAACACGTTCTCTGGTTTTAGGGCTTCTAACTGGGCTTCTCGAATCCATACGGATAAGTGGGAATGGATGGTCATGGTCAATGTCTTCGCCTTGTTGCTTGAGCTTTCCTTTCGGCTAAGGGCATCTGCTAACACATTGGCCTTGTCGGGATTGTAGCGGATTTCGCATTTGTAGTCATTGAGCAGCTCTACCCATCGCCGCTGCCTCATGTTTAAGTCTTTCTGATTGAAGATGTGTTGTAGGCTTTTATGGTCAGTGAAGATCGTTCACTTGGTTCTGTAGAGATAATGTCTCCAAATCTTTAGTGCAAAGACCACTGCTCCTAACTCCAGGTCTTGAGTCGTGTAGTTAACTTTGTGTGCTTTTAGCTGTCTCGAGGCATAAGCGATAACTTTTCCTCTCTGCATAAGCACACAGCCTAAGCCCTGATTGGAGGTATAAGTGTAACTTTTCCTCTCTGCATATGCACGAAATCCGCTATCCCTTCGGGCAGGGACAGGATAGAGATGCTGCACAAGGCTTGCTTCAAGGTTTAGAATGTTGTATCTTGCTTTTCACTCCAACAAAAGGGTACACCTTTCTGTGTCAGTGTGGTCAGGGGTTTGGCAATTCTAGAAAAAATTTGGATGAACCTGCGATAGTAACCAATGAGACCCAAGAATTGACGGATTTCAGTGGGTGTCTTCAGTGCCGACCAATTCTCTATCACCCAGATTTTGGACGGGTCCACGTGTATACCCTCCTCGCTTACCACATGACCAAGGAAAGTTAACTTCCGAATCCAGAATTCGCATTCGGAGAATTTCGCGTATAGCTTCTCCATTCTAAGAGTTTCCAACACTATCCTTCAGTGTTGTTCGTTGATGAACACGATAACGAACTTGTCCAGAAAGGAGCAACACACACAATTCATCAGGTCCATGAACACTGTTGGTGCGTTAGTTAGACCGAAGGGCATCACTACGAACTGGTAGTGACCATATCGAGTCCTGAATGCTGTCTTGGAAACATCATTCTCATGAACCCGTAACTGATGGTACCCTGATCTAAGGTCTATCTTCGACAAGTAACTGGCTCCCTGAATTTGATAAAAAGGCCGTCTATTCGAGGAAGAGGATAACGGTTTTTGATGGCCAATTTGTTCAACTCGCGGTAGTCTATACACATCCGAATGGATCCAGCTTTCTTCTTCACAAATAATACCTGGGCTCCCCAAGGTGAGGAACTTGGTCTGATGAAACCTTTTGTCGAGCAGCTCATTGAGCTGACTGGATAACTCCTGCATTTCTGTCGGAGCTAAACGATACAAAGACTTGGCTACAGGATTACCTCCGGGAATTAGGTCGATGCGAAACTTGACTTGGCGTTCGGGAGGAATTCCCGGGAGCTCTTCAAGAAAGATATCAGGAAAGTTGCAGACTTAGGGGATGCTCTCGAGGTCTTTAACTTCCTGTTTCTCGTTCATTAAATGAGCTAGGAATGTGTAACACTCCTTTCGCAGAAGCTTTTGAGCTTTGATGCATGAAATGATTCCAAGATTGGAACTAAGTTTGTCTTCGTAGATCATGAGAGTTTGGTCAGAGGGAAGATTGAGACGGATGGCTTTTTCGTAACAAAGGATATCAGCATGATTAGTACTCAACCAATCCATGCCAATGATAATATCAAAGTTTTTTATGGAAACTGGCATTAGTTCGATGGGAAAAGAATGATCGTTCAGGGTAAGGGTATAGTCTATGAAAATATCGTTAGCGTTCTCTTTCTCACCGTTAGCCATTTCAACAGTAAATGTTTTGGTTAATTGTTGGGAATTATGTTTAAGAAGATGTTTGATTGAATGGCTGACAAAACTTCATTCAACACTAGAATCGAAAAGGATGCAAGCATAAGAGTTGTCGCGAAGGAACGTACCCAAGACAACGGTGGGATCGACGACTGCCTCATCTCGTCCCACAGTTAGAACTCTCCCGGTGTTGCCAGTTGTTTCTACCTTGGGGCAGTTTGGCTTGAAATGCCCAACTTCACCGCAACTATAGCAGGCCTGACCGACACCCGCTCTGGAAGCTTGATTTGTTTATTGGGTTGGTGTTTTGCAGTTTCGCTCCGTGTGGCCCTTTTTTCCACAGCTGGAGCGTGACACTTCACGACATGGACCGGGGTTATGGTCGAAGTTACACTTGTCACATCGAGGAAGGGTACCAGCATACCTACTGATAGGTGTTTGAGATGTAGAAGCGGCGGTAGAAAGAGTAACGAGGGTAGTAGCAGCGTGGACTGCCACAGTTTGCTTCTTCTTGTAGGATCCTTGCGAACTCTGACCCTTCCATTTCCCCAGGACTTCTTCTTATTTTCACTGCTCACTTTAGCCGGTTCAGGGGCGGTGGCCACTTTCTGTAGATCGTCACCATGGTCACTCAGAGTTTGCGCTAGGCATTTGGCGCTGTCGTAGGTGTCTAGCTTCGCATCCAAAACTGTAACAACCCGAAATTTGTTCGTTGCCAAGAACCGTTCTACCCGGAAAGTCGCCGTTATCGGATTCGTTCCGATTTCTCTTTGAAATTTATTTATATAAATTATGCGTTTATTTTATCCTAATGAGTGTCTAAAGCACTCAGGAACTTATGTTATTCGCCCAAAATGATTATTTCACGAGGTTTTAAAATGTTCCCGTCGGGTGACGGAAACTCAATCGGGTGCGACCAAAAGCTGCGGTTAGCATCGGTATCGGGTAGAATTCCACCGTGTGCAAATTTTGGGAACTATATAAATGAGTTTCAGCCTTCATTTGAAGCTTTTTCCCTCTCTCACTACTCTCTCTCTAACCTCTCTCCAAAATCCAAAGATTTAGTGTCCAAAACTCAATTTTAAGGCTTCAAATCCTTAAGGTACCTCCCTAGCCTTAATCTATAGCATCTTTAGCCTTCAAATTCGAGAATTAAACATGAAATTGGACAAAGTGCATGAGTTTACGGCCTAAGAAGGTGCTTAGGCCGTGAACACCCAAGATGGTGGGTTTTGAGCCTTTAAACCCTTCCTTGACTAGTTTGGACCTTGGATATGGCTATGAGACTTTAATATATGTAATCTAAACATGTAAAACTTGCATTTTGTGATGTTTAGAGGAGTTTACGGCCAAGGATCATTCTTGGGCCGTAAACTCATATAATGAGGGTTTTTATGCCCTTAAACCCTTCCACATCACCCCTATAGCTTAGATATGAATTATGGGACTTTGATTCTTGCATTTGGACACTTGAAACATTAACTTTGGGGGACTTAGATGAGTTTACAGCCAAGGAGAGTTCTTGGGCCGTAAACTCCCCAAAACTTGGCATAAATCTCATTCTAAGGTGTTAGAAAGCCATCCAACACCACCAAAAGCCTTGGAATAAATCAAGGGACCAACCAAAAATACTTTGAGAGCCAAAAACACAACATTTATGGGGTTTCTAAGGTTTTACGGCCAAGACATGTTCTTGGGCCGTAAACTCCAAAATTTTTGGTGTTATAATGCAAACTACACACCCCTAAGGCCCTTAGATGAATTTTAGAAGTCCATTCATGCATGTTCTAGACCTTGAAACACCTTGTAGCATCACACACTAGAGTTTACGGCCATGAAGGGGGTTTCATTGGCCGTAAACTCCCCAAATCACTCAAAAGTCCCATGCAAACTCATGTTAGGCCTTGGATTAATTTTACCAATCACATGTGATTTGTTCTAGCAACAATAAACACCATTTTCTTGGACAAATAAGGGTTTACGGCCTTGGAGCCATGCTAGGCCGTAAACTCCCTTAAAGGGGGTCAAATTGATGTTTTGAATCATTCCAAGTCCTTAAACCAAGTCTAGAAATTATCCCTAAGTGTTGGAAGTCCAAAAGGCACCATAAATCTCACATCATGAGTTTACGGCCGTAAAATCATGGGGAAGGGTGTTCTGGCCGTAAACTCCCTTAATGGGAGTGTTCCTTTGATGTCCCAACTCATTTCCCAAGTCTCTTGTGCCATTCATGTCCCTAAACGCCACCCGGGTCCCACCAAACACTTGTATCGGAGTGTTATCGCGACCTGAAGCAATTGTCCCTATCCGACAATCAATCTAAGTCCTAATTAGATACAAATGTGTATCTTTACTTCATAATTAGGAACCTCGTGCGTTTACAAGTCCCAGCTCAGCTCTTAGCATCCAAACCGTCTCGTACCTCGTTCGGTGAGTTCATACCCCTACGGCTTTTTCACTGTTTTCAATGTTTTCAGGGGGGGAATACAAGCAAACTAAAACTGTTTTCCAATCACAACATGGATGTGTTTCAAACAATATTTGACAAATCTATAAACTCTTTTACTCCTTATGTATTATGCTGAGCATAAGGAATGACTACTCGATTTCAACTAAATGGATTTTAGTTAAGAAACAATCAAACTAATCAAATTATTATGGGAATAATTTGGGGATCTTTACTGTGCTTTCTATCGTATACTGATATCTATACTAAATTATTAGATAAACTATGTCTGTTCAGTTTATCTCCGTATCATTTGAATGTATTATCCGATGATTTCATGTATGTATCTATACTTTACTATACTATGTTTCATAACTTTCTGTATGTCAATATCCTACAAGAACCCTGTGAATAGTTTAGTACTAGCTTGTGAGATAGTCACTACCCTTTATGGATGATCAGTAAATCCTCTCCGGAAGTGTAACCAGAGTCTCCTGGAGGGAGAGCGCGGAATTTGTGAATAGATCTATTCAGGACTGACAATCCCACACCTTAACTGCTAGCTACAGTTAGGCGGGCACGCCTAGGGTGACAAATTTCTGGATATCGTTCGACGTCTGACAAACGTCAAGGAGGTCACGTTGTCGTATCAGTATGGTTACCCGACTCACAATATGTATTAATACCAGCTTATTCACAGTTTGGGTTCAGGATCTTTATTTCGTTCGGGATAGTGATCCCATGGTTTTGTATCTATATTCTATGTCTCTTTCGGGATTGTGATCCCATGGTATTGTTTCTATGTCTCTTTCGGGATAGTGATCCCATGGTATTATCAAACTATTTTATATCAATGTCCTATACGGGATAATGATCCCATGGTTTATCCTTATATCTCTTTCGGGATAGTGATCCCATGGTATTAACTAAACTATTTGGTATCTAGTTCGGGATAGTGATCCTATGGTTTTATGTCTACTATCTGTATGGGATGTCTTTCCCCATGATCTCTAACTATATCTTATACGGGATAGTGATCCCAAGGTTTCATATCGATAACTTATACGGGATAGTGATCCTATGGTTTTCTAAATCTATATACGGGATAGTGATCCCATGGTTTCTAAATCTATAAATTATTCGGGATAGTGATCCCAAGGTTTTCTAAATCTATATCTTATACGGGATAGTGATCCCATGAGTTCTAAAATTTGTATCTTATTCGGGATAGTGATCCCATGGTTTCAAATCTATATTTACATACATACATTAACTTATCTCGTGTTAGTTCGGGATGATAGTCCCATGATCTTGAACCGTACTTTTGAATATCTCAAACTAACTTATATGTCTTTCGGGATAGTGATCCCAAGATTTTCATTATATAGTTTTGTGTGCTAAACTATATTTTGTGATATACTATTGATCTTACAATTAGGAAAATATGGGATTTTCCTGGGGTAAATACAATACATAATCGAATTGGTAACAAACGATAACTTAACCAACTTCACATAAGAAAATATGGGATTTTCTTGGATAACAAATCTTTTCGGAAACTAAAGGAAACCGATACATTTTCACAAAACAAAACCGCTTATGAACTCACCAGCTTTATGCTGATTTTCAAACCGCTTGTATTCTCAGGTCCAAGTTAGACAGGTACCCGGTGATCTCTTTTGGCGAAGACGGAGTGCGTAGAAGACTCGTCTCAACTTTTGTTAATATGATGCATATGTATATTTTTATAACTTTACTTTTGAAACACATGTAAACTTTCATATATATGTAATGTAATGTTTGTTTACTGTGAATACTATGTACATTGGATTTGATACACAACGTGGTAGTCAACCCCGGAGACGTTTCCGCCTTCGGTTTTCGGGGTGTGACAGATTGGTATCAGAGCCCTTGTTTATAGTGAACAGAGTATACCAAACCTTACATGGTATAAAACTATAAAGACTAAAGGGCCTCAGTGCTCTGAATTTAAAAGTATCTTCAAAACTACAAGTATTTTCAAAAGTATACAAGTATACCGAACCGTCGGAATCCGTGACCACAAGTAGAACAAAACATAAGTAAATGGGTGTTGTACACTGCGGTTAAACCTGGGCAGTTATGTAGTCGTGTCTAGGGTCAATATAGTCTGGCCAACTATATTCATTCGAGACACGGCCAACATGTGCTTGGGAGTGACCGTGGTACGCAGCATGCCTAAAACTTACCTAATATCTCAAACAACGAATCGCCGCTGCAGCGCAACCATAAAATACTATGGGAGTATTTCTCGAACCAATCCTTCGTAGAAAATCCTCGTATACGCGATGTTACTTGATCATTCCGCTAGCGATAAAATGTTCTGTCTTGATAACTCCTTCTTGCTTTATCGCTTAGTATGATGTTGTATCTGTCTTGATGAGATATCCCCTGTTCCATATCTCTTGATTCAATTCAGAGGACTTATAATCCTCTCTTTCCTGATCTTTTTAGATCAAGATGCCTCCGAGAAAGAGACCCAGCTCGAAGAACAACAATAATCCTCCTCCGCCAACACCTTCTCCTCAATTTGATCTAGCATCACTTCAAACAGTTCTGACTGCTGCAATGGTGGCAGCTATGTCTCAAATGAATCCCGGTGGCTCCGGAGGTGGTCCCCAACCTCAAAACCCAGAAGGCAGCCAGGAACACCGAAGAGGGGGTTCCTATAAAGACTTCATGAATGCAAAACCCACGACCTTTGATGGCACTGGAGGTGTCATTTCTCTGACTTGATGGTTCGAAAAGATCGAGTCAATCTTCGAAATATGTGCCTGTTCGAAGTCTGACAAGGTGAAGTTTGCTGCCTGTACTTTCCTCGATAAAGCCTTGACTTGGTGCAACGGCCGAGTCAAATCCTTAACTCTACCTGTAGCGAATGCCATGGGTTGGGAAGCTATGAAGGAGCTTCTTCTCGCAGAGTATTGCCCTCGGGGCGAAATTCAGAAACTGGAACACGAACTCTGGAACCTTAAGATGAAGGGTTCCAACATAGCTGCTTATACTTCAAGATTCGATGACCTGGCTTTACTCTATCCGGGAATGGTTACCCCAGAGAGTAAAAAGATCGAAAGATTCATTTGGGGATTGACCCAGCCAACCAAGGGGAATGTCTTGGCTGCGAAGCCAGACACGTACGACAGTGCTAAATGCCTTGCGAAAATCTTGATCGATCACGAAGACAACTATGATGAAGAAACTACCACTCCTGAGTCAAACACAAGTGGAGGTGAAAGTAGAAAGAAATCTCGGAACAAGCGAAAGGCCCAGAGTACGAGAGGGTCTTCGAAGAAACAGCAAACGGTAGCAGTCCATGCTGCTACTACTCCTATTGCTGTCTCAGCTGTCGGTTCTACAGCCCAAGCTCCCACCAGTGGATACACTGGCAATCTTCCTTGGTGTGGTAAGTGCAATTACCATCACCGCATCCCTGGTCCGTGTCGCGAAAAGAGCTGCGACAACTGTGGCAAGAAGGGCCATCTGTCTCGAAACTGCAGGAAACCGGCCAAGTCAACGAACCAATCAGCGGGAGCAGGAATCAGTCCAGCCTGCTACAATTGTGGTGAAGCAGGGCACTTCAAGAGGAATTGCCCCAAGACAACTACCACCACTGATCCCTCTGTCGCTGCAGGTATAATTCTCTTTGATAACTCTTATACCTGCAACTCTTTTCGATTCCCGTGATTGAAGGGAAACCTGTTATCCATCTATTCGAATGTTTTCTAAGACTGATTCCTCGTGTGTGATCTAGATGTGCATCATCGAGACGACTAACCAAGGAGATGGAGAACACTAACTACGCGCCTATAGATTGAATCCTCGGTCCAGAGGACTATTCTGTTCCATTTGGTTAAATGAGAAACCTTTCGCGATAATACCTTGATGCTACGTTTAACATGGAATGACGGAGTCCCATTCATGTTGTTATCTTGGTTTCGAGAGGGTCGCCTGTCTATATTTTTTTCCTCGACCTAACTCTCATGATTTTCGGCATCAAGCTTTCGTATTGTGTCATGTTTTACAACTCCAGAGTTTTCCTGGTACGAACTACCGCATACCTCGTTTCTATGGTCATTTAGAAACGAGAAGTTAGTAACTCTTCCTACTAAAGGTCTGTCCCGAAGAGTTTCCGGGAATTTCATTCGAACGTCTAAAGTTTAATTCCACATCGTATGTTTCGAAATCTTCGTAGAGACCGATTCCACTTGAGAAAGTGATGATCCCAAAATATCGAATCTATTCGAGTTCGTTTCAAACTCATGATCTATATCCTATTCCTTGAATTTCGGGACGAAATTCCCTCTAACGGGGGGATAATGTAACAACCCGAAATTTGTTCGTCCCCAAGAACCGTTCTACCCGGAAAGTCGCCGTTATCGGATTCGTTCCGATTTCTCTTTGAAATTTATTTATATAAATTATGCGTTTATTTTATCCTAATGAGTGTCTAAATCACTTAGGAACTTATGTTATTCGCCCAAAATGATTATTTCACGAGTTTTTAAAATGTTCCCGTCGGGTAACGGAAACTCAATCGGGTGCGACCAAAAGCCGCTGTTAGCATCGGTATCGGGTAGAATTCCACCGTGTGCAAATTTTGGGAACTATATAAATGAGTTTCAGCCTTCATTTGAAGCTTTTTCCCTCTCTCACTACTCTCTCTCTAACCTCTCTCCAAAATCCAAAGATTTAGTGTCCAAAACTCAATTTTAAGGCTTCAAATCCTTAAGGTACCTCCTTAGCCTTAATCTATAGCATCTTTAGCCTTCAAATTCGAGAATTAAACATGAAATTGGACAAAATGCATGAGTTTACGGCCTAAGGAGGTGCTTAGGCCGTGAACACCCAAGATGGTGAGTTTTGAGCCTTTAAACCCTTCCTTGACTAGTTTGGACCTTGGATATGGCTATGAAACTTTAATATATGTAATCTAAACATGTAAAACTTTCATTTTGTGATGTTTAGAGGAGTTTACGGCCAAGGATCATTCTTGGGCCGTAAACTCATATAATGAGGGTTTTTATGCCCTTAAACCCTTCCAAATCACCCCTATAGCTTAGATATGAATTATGGGACTTTGATTCTTGCATTTGGACACTTGAAACATTAACTTTGGGGGACTTAGATGATTTTACGGCCAAGGAGAGTTCTTGGGCCGTAAACTCCCCAAAACTTGGCATAAATCTCATTCTAAGGTGTTAGAAAGCCATCCAACACCACCAAAAGCCTTGGAATAAATCAAGGGACCAACCAAAAATACTTTGAGGGCCAAAAACACAACATTTATGGGGTTTCTAAGGGTTTACGGCCAAGACATGTTCTTGGGCCGTAAACTCCAAAAATTTTGGTGTTATAATGCAAACTACACACCCCTAAGGCCCTTAGATGAATTTTAGAAGTCCATTCATGCATGTTCTGGACCTTGAAACACCTTGTAGCATCACACACTAGAGTTTACGGCCATGAAGGGGGTTTCATTGGCCGTAAACTCCCCAAATCACTCAAAAGTCCCATGCAAACTCATGTTAGGCCTTGGATTAATTTTACCAATCACATGTGATTTGTTCTAGCAACAATAAACACCATTTTCTTGGACAAATAAGGGTTTACGGCCTTGGAGCCATGCTAGGCCATAAACTCCCTTAAAGGGGGTCAAATTGATGTTTTGAATCATTCCAAGTCCTTAAACCAAGTCTAGAAATTATCCCCTAAGTGTTGGAAGTCCAAAAGGCACCATAAATCACCCATCATGAGTTTACGGTCGTAAACTCATGGGGAAGGGTGTTTTAGCCGTAAACTCCCTTAATGGGAGTGTTCCTTTGATGTCCCAACTCATTTCCCAAGTCTCTTGTGCCATTCATGTCCCTAAACGCCACCCGGGTCCCACCAAACACTTGTATCGGAGTGTTATCGCGACCTGAAGCAATTGTCCCTATCCGACAATCAATCTAAGTCCTAATTAGATACAAATGTGTATCTTTACTTCATCATTAGGAACTCGTGCGTTTACAAGTCCCGGCTCAGCTCTTAGCATCCAAACCGTCTCGTACCTCGTTCGGTGAGTTCATACCCCTACGGCTTTTTCACTGTTTTCAATGTTTTCAGGGGGGGAATACAAGCAAACTAAAATTGTTTTCCAATCACAACATGGATGTGTTTCAAACAATATTTGACAAATCTATAAACTCTTTTACTCCTTATGTATTATGCTGAGCATAAGGAATGACTACTCGATTTCAACTAAATGGATTTTAGTTAAGAAACAATCAAACTAATCAAATTATTATGGGAATAATTTGGGGGTCTTTACTGTGCTTTCTATCGTATACTGATATCTATACTAAATTATTAGATAAACTATGTCTGTTCAGTTTATCTCCGTATCATTTGAATGTATTATCCGATGATTTCATGTATGTATCTATACTTTACTGTACTATGTTTCATAACTTTCTGTATGTCAATATCCTACATGAACCCTGTGAATAGTTAAGTACTAGCTTGTGAGATAGTCACTACCCTTTATGGATGATCAGGAAATCCTCTCCGGAAGTGTAACCAGAGTCTCCTGGAGGGAGAGCGCGGAATTTGTGAATAGATCTATTCGGGACTGAAAATCCCACACCTTAACTGCTAGCTACAGTTAGGCGAGCACGCCTAGGGTGACAAAATTTCTGGATATCGTTCGACGTCTGACAAACGTCAAGGAGGTCACGTTGTCGTATCAGTATGGTTACCCGACTCACAATATGTATTAATACCAGCTTATTCACAGTTTGGGTTCAGGATCTTTATTTCGTTCGGGATAGTGATCCCATGGTTTTGTATCTATATTCTATGTCTCTTTCGGGATTGTGATCCCATGGTATTGTTTCTATGTCTCTTTCGGGATAGTGATCCCATGGTATTATCAAACTATTCTATATCTATGTCCTATACGGGATAATGATCCCATGGTTTATCCTTATATCTCTTTCGGGATAGTGATCCCATGGTATTAACTAAACTATTTGGTATCTAGTTCGGGATAGTGATCCCATGGTTTTATGTCTACTATCTGTACGGGATGTCTTTCCCCATGATCTCTAACTATATCTTATACGGGATAGTGATCCCAAGGTTTCATATCGATAACTTATACGGGATAGTGATCCCTTGGTTTTCTAAATCTATATACGGGATAGTGATCCCATGGTTTCTAAATCTGTAAATTATTCGGGATAGTGATCCCAAGGTTTTCTAAATCTATATCTTATACGGGATAGTGATCCCATGAGTTCTAAAATTTGTATCTTATTCGGGATAGTGATCCCATGGTTTCAAATCTATATTTACATACATACATTAACTTATCTCGTGTTAGTTCGGGATGATAGTCCCATGATCTTGAACCGTACTTTTGAATATCTCAAACTAACTTATATGTCTTTCGGGATAGTGATCCCAAGATTTTCATTATATAGTTTTGTGTGCTAAACTATATTTTGTGATATACTATTGATCTTACAATTAGGAAAATATGGGATTTTCCTAGGGTAAATACAATACATAATCGAATTGGTAACAAACGATAACTTAACCAACTTCACATAAGAAAATATGGGATTTTCTTGGATAACAAATCTTTTCGGAAACTAAAAGAAACCGATACATTTTCATAAAACAAAACCGCTTATGAACTCACCATCTTTATGTTGATTTTCAAACCGCTTGTATTCTCAGGTCCAAGTTAGACAGGTACCCGGTGATCTCTTTTGGCGAAGACGGAGTGCGTAGAAGACTCGTCTCAACTTTTGTTAATATGATGCATATGTATATTTGTATAACTTTACTTTTGAAACACATGTAAACTTTCATATATAGGTAATGTAATGTTTGTTTACTGTGAATACTATGTACATTGGATTTGATACACAACGTGGTAGTCAACCCCGGAGACGTTTCCGCCTTCCGTTTTTGGGGTGTGACAAAAACATTTCCTTTGGTTGGCTGGGTTAGCCCCCAGATGAATCTCTCAATCTTTTTGATTTTCAGGGTAACCATTCCCGAACAAAGAAGCGTTAAGTCATCAAATCTGGAAGTGTAAGCGGCGCTATCAGAACCCTTCATCTTTAGATTCCAGACTTCATATTTCAGCTTCTGCATTTCTCCCCGTGGGCAGTACTCTCCAAGAAGAAGCTCTTTCATGCTCTCCCAACCCATAGCATGGGCTACAGGTAGGGTTAAGGATTTGACTCGGTCGTTCCACTAAGTCAGGGCTTTATCGGTGAAAGTGGAGGCGGCGAATTTCACCTTGTCAGATTCAGAACAGGCACAGATTTCGAAAATAGACTCAATCTTTTCAAACCATCGAGTGAGAGCAATAATACCTCCAGTTCCATTGAAAGGCGTGGGTTTTGCGTTCATAAAGTATTTGTAGGAACACTCCTTCCGGTGTCCCTGACTACCTTCCTGGTTTTGGGGCTGAGTACCACCTCCTGGCCCGTCTGAAGCGTCGGGGTTCATTTGTGACATGGCAGCAGTAACAGCTGCTTGGAACATAGCAGGATCAAATGAAGAGGGATGTGGTAGTGGAGGAGGATTGTTGTTCTTTGAGCTGGGTCTTTTCCTTGGAGGCATCTTGATCTAAAATGATCAGGAAAGAGAGGATGGTAAGTCCTCTAAATGGAATCAAGAGATATGAAACAAGAGATATCTCATTATAGCAGATACAGTGTTCTACTTAAGCGATAAAACAAGATAGAGTTACCAAAGAAGGGAATTTATCGCTAAGGAAAGAATGAGTAGCAACACTTGGAATGAATTTCTATAACGCAGTTGGCTCTAGAAAATACTCCTATAGTATTTTATGTTTCAATGCAACGATGACTCATTACTTGGATATTAGGTAAGTTTTAGGCTTGCTGCACACCACAGTCACTCCTAAGCACATGTTGGACGTGTCTCGAATGAATATAATTGATCATGCTATATTGACCCTAGACACGACTACATAACTGCCCAGGTTTAACTGTAGTGTACAACACCCAATTACTTATGTTTTGTTCTACTCGTGGTTACGGGTTCTGGCGTTTAGGTATTCTTATATACTTTTGAAAAATACTTATATTTTTAAAGTAAACTTTTAGTTCAGAGCGCTTCGGCCCCTTAGTGTTTATAGTTATATACCATGTAAGGTTCGGTACACTTAGTTCACTATAAACAAGGGCTCTGATACCAATCTGTCACACCCCGAAACCAATGGCGGAAACATTTCGGGGCGGAGGACATCTTGTAAAGTATCACAACCAATGTACATAGTAAGCATAGTAAACACAACCATTACATTACATAAGAATATTTACATCTGTTTAAAAGCAATGTGCTACATGTTTTATATATACATATGTATAACAAAAGTAAAGACGAGACTGTTAAAATGCTTCGTCTTCTCCAAAAGATCGTGGGATACCTGTCTAGTGACGACCTGAGAATACAAGCAGTTTTAAAAATATCAGCATAAAGCTGGTGAGTTCATAAGCAGTTTGTTTCTGTAAAAGAACAAGTTTCCTTTGGTTTTCTGAAAAAGTTGTTATCCAAGAAAATCCCATATTTTCTTATAAGAAAAGTTTAGTTATCCATTTGTTACACAGCTTGGTTAACAACAGTTAAGTAATCCCAGGAAAAACCCTTATTTTCCTTAAAAGTAGGTGGTTGGTTATCGGTTCTCAATATAGTGTACAAGTATCTACCATACTTGTAGCGTTTAAGTGGAATATTCTGAAAGCCTGATTATCTTTGAAAAGTACATTAGTTTTAACACATATATAAAACTAGTAAGTAGGTAGTAAATTTTTTCATAAGGATGGACCTGTGGACCTGTGGACCAGTCGGTCCCTCTGTAGCTAGCAGCCAGGTGCGGGGTAGTCAATCCCGTATAGATCTATACACTCAAGTCACGTTCTCCCTCCAGGAGATTTTGGTTACAGGGATAGTCCTACACTCTCGTATCCAGGGGGAGTGTTACCAAGGACATGCCTCTAATCTTAAGATTTTAGAAATTTAAAAAAAAAAATTCATACGGAAAATCCTGGTTTTTTGGTCCTTCACTCTCGTATCTAGGGGGAGTGTTACCAAGGACATGTTTCTAGTTTTTAAGATTAATGTTATTGGTCCTTCACTCTCGTATCTAGGGGGAGTGTTACCAAGGACATATTTCCAGTTTTTAAGATTTATGTTATTGGTCCCTCACTCTCGTATCTAGGGGGAGTGTTACCAAGGACGTTTCAAAAGTTCTAAGGTTAAGGCTTTTAACAGTAATGATGTGGAAAATCATTTGTGAAATATAAAATATAACATTTTATAATGAGTTTCACAATTATTATGAAGACTAACTATGCAAGTTAAACGGTTGGTAAATACAGTTTTCAGTGTTAAAAGCATACGGAATATGAAACATTTCATACGAACTAATAAGTTTGAGTACAATATTTCCTTGTACTTTTGGTTGTATTCCCCCTGAATACATTGAAAAACACGGAAAAAGGTGTAGGGGTATGAACTCACCAGACGAGAAATATGTCGGTTAGGATGCTAAGTGTCAGCTCAGGGCTTGAACACACGCGAGGTTCCTATGTAATATGAAGAGATACATAATTGTATCTAATTCGACTTTGAACTACTAATTATGATAATACACTCCGAGACGCGAAAACAGTTTATTTCAAGTGATTGGAGTGATCCTGGTTGCATCTAATGAGGTGCAAGGCCTAGATATGGATTTTTCTCTTCAAGAATAAACTCCTAGGGAGATTATGGCCCATATACCATATCGCCATGAGTTTACGGCCGTAAACTGATGGGTGGTGTGTTCTTGGATGTTTAAAGGTCTTACAACACTTGTGGAATTAGGCTAGGTTTAGTTCTAGGGCATAGGAAGTGATTAAATTATCAAATGGACCATTATGGGGAGTTGGCGGCTGTAAACATAGAGTTTACGACCGTAAAGTCTTACTTGCCCTTTCCTTTTGTGTTTTGATGGTTCTAGGTTAAGCACAAATGAATCTATTCCAATATAAAAAGCCATGGAAGGAAGTTAGGGCACCATTTGACGTCTTTAGAGGAGTTTACAGCCAAGGGACCATTCCTTGGGGTGTTTACGGCCACAATCTCCTAAGTACATGGTTTCCTTCAAGTTTAAGGTCCCTAATGCAATGGTGGTTGGTTCTAGGCATTATTCCAAGCCATACGAGGTGTTTAAGGGCCATTTTAACACTTTAAATGGTGTTTACGGCCTATAAAGGAGGGTTTACGGTCCAAGCATGATCTTGGGCTATAAACTCTTGTTTACTCCCCAAATAACAAGTTTTTGGTGTTCTAAGCTCGTACATGTAAGTCCCTAAGTTATAGGTGAGCACCAGATTTGATTTGGAAGGGTTTTGGGGCTTCAAAAGCCGATTTATAAGTGTTTGGGGTTTGGGGTTGTTCCTGGGCCGTAAACACATGTTTTTGATACATTTGGATGATCTAAACACTGATTTGAATGCTAAACAAGGTAAACTATAAGCTAGGATAGATCACTTACCAATTTGGAGCTTAAAAGGGGTGGTTTTGAATCAAAGTTTGGCTTGTAGAGAGAGAAAGTGAAAAAGCTTCAAATGAATTCCACTCACCCTTATATAGGGTTTGAGTTTGAGGCCCGGTGGAAATCTACCCGATACCGACGTTAAACAAGGCTTATCATCGTACCCGATTAAGTTGTCCTAACCCAAAGTGGTCGAGAATTAGAAAATTTTTAGAAAGAATGTCGAGGGTGTTCTCACGTGTTTCTAATGTGTTTGGACACTCATGAAGTCATAATAAAAATCTCAATTTAAATAACCTAATCCAAAATGTTAACGGAACAATTTGATAAAGACGGGTTTTATTAACGGAAACAGGTTACAGTGACGGAATAAATTTCATGTTGTCACATATCCTCACTATACTAAGGGGTCTAAGGCATGAAGCTCGGCCCATTAGATTTAATATCATAGTAGTTATTGATATGTTGAGTTGAGTTAGTGATGAATGCTAGTTGATATGTTAGTCGGGTAGATCTGTAGAACTACTTGTGATATTGCCTGGTTTCCTATATGTGTATTTATCTATTACATGTCGGCATGTTATGTGGGATTGGTTGATGTTGTATTGCTTCGTGCTATAGCCAAGAAACCCTAGAGTATTCCAGATAGGCATTACAGACTCATACTGAGGAATCGGGAGCATTCCAGATACGAGCTAAGGGCTCGGTAGGCATTCCAGACTCGTACTGAGGGCACGATGTTATTCCAGATACAAGATGAGGGCCCTGTAGGCATTCCAGACTTGTACTGAGGGCCCAGGGGGTAGTCCAGCTTGTAAAGTTGTGGACTTAGTGCATGCTGTTTTATTTTGAATGATATGTTATGTTAATGTTGATATTGCTATGTGGAGTGTATGTGTATCGGTATTTTGGGGGTAACTCACTAAGCTTTCGGGCTTACAATTTAAATATATCGTTTTAGGTACATCAGGGGATCGAGGAAAGGCCAAGGCGTGATCGTACAGCTCCTCCTATTGTGTTTATGTTTCGGGAAAAAACTCTGATAATCAACATTTTGAAAACAAAGTTGTAATGTTTTGATGAACATGACATGTTTTAAAAAGTTTAAATTGGTTTGGAATTTTGGATGTTACACTTTCCAAGTTGCATATAAATACATAATTTTTTTTCATTTTTTCCCATTAGGGCATTGTACTTTCCAAATTTCAAACAAATACATAAGTTTTTTTTTTCATTTTTTTACATTATATCATTTTATTTTCCAAATTGCATAACTATGTTTTTTTCATTATAGCATTGTACTTTCCAAAAAAGCCCTTGATACATATATACATACATTCCTTACATAAATATAGACATTGTACATACAAATACACTCAAACGTGCTTTCTACACATATTGCCTATTCATTATAGCCTAGTGGTGTTGTGGTCATTACAAACAAAATTACATTTAGTGGCATAAGTTTTCAGTGACATATTTGTTTTAGTGCCACTTAATTAGGTTTTTAGTGGAACATATTTTAATATTTTTATATGCCACTATATCATGTTGAAAATCCTAATTTTTATTGGGCACTGGTAATTTTTCCGTCTAATTTTCATTTCCCGCTCCTAGTTGCCTCCACCGTTGAAAGTATTGCACATACCCCTTTTAGCTTCTAGGTCAAAACCCAAAAACATATTTGAAATTTTAGATCCCTTGAAATCAAAATCCCTTCCAATTTCTAAAACCACGCCGCTTGTGAACCTCATCTCATTGTTCGTTGATGGTTAAATCTCAGAATCTCATCATTTGAAGCTCGTTCCAGATTAAATCCATCTTGGTATCACGCCTTCGATTGAAGCTTTCCAAATATAATCATCGATTGCATCTTGTTTTTCTCCCCTTAAGTAGGAATGATTTCAGATCCCATACATTGATCTATAACCTGTTGTTGGATTTCCATGGAAAATGTAATTGGAAAATCCTTGGTAGTTCCCCAATCTTGGTTTCCCATCCCCCACTCCGTCCAATTTCCATGCTATTAATAATTCGAAGTGTACTCTTAGGTCTCCCGTTAGGTAATCAACAAGGCTTACTTTCAGGGGCTTGTCTTAATCCAGTTTCATCTAGTTTTTTGCCCCTTAAACATGTACGACTTCAGATCCTATGCATACACTATGTTGACCTTCAAAGTAAGTCAATCAACTATCATTTGTAAAATCTGTTCAGTGGTTTGCTAGCATTGGCACATTTTAATAAGCAAAAATATAGGATTTAGGCAGTGAGTGGATACTTTCGACTCCAATTCCAATACTTTAACTTTTATAGCATCTAGTCCTACTTCACCTAAGTTTTGGCTTCCAAAGGTCTCTAGTGTTGTTTCAATAACTCCTTGTAATTATTTCCGTTGTGCTTTTGTGTGTAGCTGTAAGTACCTTTGTACCATAAAAAAAATACATTTTTAGAATCTTCTTGTGTAACTCAAGTTGCTCTTGTAGCCTTCTTTTAACTTCAATTTTCATTTGTATTGCTTCACTTATCTACAAGTTTCTGAATGGACATTTGTATAATTAGAAATTTAGATTCAACATTTGAGTGTATATTAGTAATTCATTTACATATATAAAACTGAATAAATATCTCTTACTAGTTTATTTGAGGGCAAAAGTCACATCTGGTGTTGCAGTTCATGTGAAGTTTTCTTACACAATTTTTACTAGTTGGTGCAGTTGATGTGATGTTTTGTTTGTACACTCAATTCCCTCAAAAGTTACATCCGTGGAATTCTTGCTAGCCTTTCATCTTTGGACATATGACTTGACCATTACACCCATGGGTTTGCCTTTCTTTAATCCTTTTATGTCTTTATTTTGCAAATTATCTTTTGATGTTGTTTGATGTTCTTTTAGATGTTTCCATTATACTCTTGACAACCCTATTTCAGCCTTTATTTCCCCCTATTTCCATGGTTTCTAAAACTATTTTTCCTTACTAATCTTAGCATGAAACAATATCATACATGTGTTATTATTTTTTTTTATTCTTTATCATTATAAATAATTTATTCACAACCATTTTATGTTATTTATTGTTTATGCATCTGTAAGGAATTAAAAGAAGGCCATGTACTTCACCCACTTTACCTGAATGATACACCATAACAAGATTCAACTGCCATATCTTATTGTTATCTAAGACCTTTTTCGTCTTTAAATAAATCATGTCAAGTTAGTTGAGGCTTTAAAGAGTTCTAAGTTTCATCTGCCAAGTGTTTACTTAAATAGTTCAATATATTTATAATCGAATTGAACGATAGTCTTAGAAGTTGTGCTTTGTGGAATATATCCGCCAGGTCAAATTCTTTAGCTATAAAATTAATTTACTTTTGATGTAAGATGGTTTCTGAATTCACTGGTTATTTCTCTATTGAGAGCCCCCATGTCCACATATTATTGTCTAAATCTCCAAAAAAGAACTTTCTAATTTTCTCTCTAGAGTAGATGTATGTAGATTTATGTTTGCTAATGGTTTTTATGCAATCATTATATAGATTAGGATTTGTTTTTGTATTAATAGGTCGAGCTTTCAAAGAGATCACTGGAGGAGATGATATTGGGATACTTGTTTGAGGATTGGCCATGCATTAATGTTAATGATGATGAGAAAAAAAAAAGTTAATTTTTCAGTTACTTGAATTTCTGATGGTCTAATGTGTAGTCTTAAGAATGGTTATAAGATTTCCTAAATTGGTTTGAAATATTTATTTCTGGAAACATTCATGAAGAACTGTGATTTATTAGTATCATATAGATAAACATCTATTGCTACTTACAATCATCTCATTGTAAATTAAGCTTCAGTTTCTATTTTCTAAATGGTTTAAAATCTTTATTTCTTGAAATATTCCTAATTTTTATCAAATGTGCTTGTGTATTGTAATATAACTTTGTATGTTGTAATTGTTGGTGGATGTTTTGTCACGTCAATGCTTATTGATTCGATCGTATCCATTCAAAACTTCATTTTAGGTTATATTTGTTCTTTGTATTAGGGATCTCGGGAGTTATGAACATTTCTTTCCTTATCAAAAAAGTGTTTGAACTTCATGTCAATGCTTTATTGTAGTTTAAGTTTCATCATATTTGGAGATTTCAAGTGCTTAACCGTATTTAACATTTATATTATTACAGATGTACATTTTGTGATGAATTGTAGGAATCAACTAGATATAACAAATGCATATTGTGCAAAGGAAAAGCCACTTGAAGGGTATAATCGTCTTTTGGAAGTTGTCAACGAGAAAGAAGTCAAACCATGGCATACTACATATAAGTTGTTAATCACAAAGCTTTTTGAACAAGGGTTGTTTCAAAAAGCTATTAATCTTCTTGCTCCTATGAAAAGACATGGATACCCTACTTTATTTGGATCCAGTTGTGAAGTATGTTGCTAAAACAGGAACTATTGATGACACGTTGATGTTCTTGAAAGAAAGGAATGTGAAAAAGGTACGTTTTGTTGCGGTTTATTTGTGTGTTTTTAAAGCTTACTTTAAGGTTGAAAATGTCCAAGATTTATTCGGAACCATGTAGAGGTTTTGAATCTGTTTAGTGATTTGAAACGTAGAAAAGATGATTCTGCCTCTACCCTTACCCTTACCCCTACCCCTATGGATGCTTAGGATTAAGAGTTTATAGTTTATTTTGGTATGAGAAGTTTACATGTTGAACTCTTTTTACATTGGGGATCTTTGGATTGAAATCCACATAGCTTTTTGTTAATTACAGTTGTAATAATATTTTTTCTAGAAATCATTTATGGTTTGTACACTTGATAAGTGATTATACCTTATGTGGCATTCAAATGACTTAATGTGGCATTTCCATCAAAAATCAATTTATGTCTATTTTTTTTTTTTTTTTGGATATATCAATCATTTTGTAGGAATCAACATCTATTTTGTAATGATCAATATGTATATTGTATACTTAGAATATCTTAACTATTTTTTGAAGTTGTTTTAGTAAATTAACATCTATTTTTTTGCATTATTTTACATATGTATCGCCAAGAATGCAATTGATGATGCCATGGAAAAGCTATTGGCTCGTAGGTAACTTACTAAAATGCTGAAAATCTTGTCATTTGTTAATTTGTTACATGTTCTTGGATTATCATTAAATAACTATTGACAAATTTGATGTAAATTAGGGTTTATAATGTAAGTTTATGGCTTAAATGTATTTCCATTTGTGCATAACTGCCATATTTTGTCATTGGTAGATAACATGTCATAATTTATTTAAGAGAAATTAAATTGCCTACTATCTTTTATTCCTACAATTATTCATACCCACTAAAATTATGACAAATCACCATTCAATTTAATTGTATTTGATATATTCCTAATATAGTCTTAATAATTTAGTTTAAAAAATATGTAAAGATGACACTTGTCATAATTTTATTAGGTAGGAATATTTGTAGGCATAAAAAGTAAGAATCAATTTAATTTCTCATTATTTAAATATTATGTCTCTAAATGTTCACAGGTAGTTCAAAGAAAATTAGTAAGTATTTTTAAACCATCAACATTGGTCAATGGCTACATTGCGCCAAAGTTGTTCATCTTCTTGCTATAAAAGAGGTATATTTTTTTCAGTTATATAACTTTATTGTCATTGCCAATAGATTAATATTATTTAAATATAACCATATTCATTAATCATTACATTTGTGTAAAGGATATAAGAAGTTTTAATCATGATTAAACTACATATGGATGTGCCTTTATTGATTGCGCTACCTTATAGTTTTGGGTTGGATCGGTTAGAGTTAATAATGATGCTTCATGTACAACTTGATAGTTACTTAGACTTTAGTTTAAAAGAATTCAAAATATTGATGAAAAAAAAATGAATTTATTATTATTTTGTACAATTAAAATAGATTTTTATTTAATATGATAGCGAAAAAAATGTGGCGCTATAAGCAGTAGGAAATCTACAATCATGTGTTACTAGCAATTAAAAATATATCCCACAAAACATTGTATTGTATTGTGCAAATACAAAGGTGCCACTAAAGGCAAGATCAATTTTATAATAATGTGAGTTTTTTCCGGCAAAAATTATGTGCTACAAAATAGTTTTTGTCTATTATGGCAAATAAAAAAATGTCACTAAAACACTAAAATATGTAGCATCAAAACTGAAAAGCGTCACTAAAGTGTTTTAGTGGAAGCACTTCTAGGGGTATTTTTTATTTGTGCCGCTGATTCTCCTTAAGACATTTATTGATACTTTTTTTTGGTATTTAGTGGCACTTTTTGTGTGCCACTAAATGACGTTTTGTTTGTAGTGGGTGGTGATGAAAACCCGAAATTTGAGATCAACAAAGTTTAATAGACAAAATCAAACACCTAAATCATTACGTAGTAAATTATTTAGTGGACAGAAAAGAAATCACAAAAAATTCACAGAATCACCTTTAACATCCCGAATCTACGATGGAATTTTTTTTTTGGCAAAATCAGACCACTGTCGCCGGTGATGTTGCTTCTGCTGCCGGTGATGGAGCTCTGTTTGTCGCCGATGACAGAGGCTACGAGGGCTTGGAACAATTTCAGTATCGGTTGTCGACGATATGAGTGAAAGAAGAAAAATTATAGATATTGGTGGAGGAAAAAGGGTATATATGCGATAACCTTTAGCGGCGACGGCTATTTGCATCGACCGGGAGGTCTTGGCGGTGATAGTAGGGTTTTAGCAACGACACCTTCACGAGGGAAAAAATAGCGAGTTATTCTGGACCACTAACGGCGACTATGTCGCTGACATTGACAACGCCGAAAATACTTTATGCGAACTTCGTTTAGGGTCATTCAATTAGGTCCAGATCAACGGATAGGGTTACCTAGATTGTTTTACAGATAGGGGTAACTAGATTGTTTTGACGCTGATTGTGGTTTTCCACCATTAGTTGCGATGCCATTAGTGGTGATGCACATTTCTAGCGGCGACAAGTAACCCACAAATTATGTGGTACCGCTAAAATTGTGTGTCACTGCTAATGACATCACCCTTATTGCCTTTATTTCTTTTAGTGTTAATTAATCTCTCGTGCCATCTTCAATTACTATTGTGACATCCTACATCACTCGAAGGAATACAAGTGTTGAGTTGAGATACGATAATACTCTCTCCGTCTCAAATTAATTGTCGACTTTTGACTTTTAAAGTCAATTTTCTTCTATTTTGACATTAAATATTTTTATTTGTGTTATATATTACTTCATAAAACTTGTAATAATCAAAAGATATTTAAAATACAATTCATTCATATATTTTCCATCAAATATTATCTATCAAAAAGAAAAATATGTAACGTTAAAGTTAAAGAATAAGTACTTCAAAAATCAAATGTGAACAATTAATTTGGATCGGAGGTAGTATATATCTTCCCAATCCACAACAAGAGTCGGACATCGTTGGCTGCTTTTGAAGGAAACATATTCCACCATTACCATCCCCACCACCTATACACATTTGTATCCTTACCAATATAGGAACTACCGTTAGGTTTACTTCACTTAAAACTCACTTCTAAAAGTTTGAGTGCTTTTGTATGTAGATTTTGATAGTTCTTTTGTCAATTTGTATTTTGGCAACTATATGTTGGTTATATATTATACTACATATCCCAATTGTATATTTTTGCTGCCTTGAGATTTCTTTTTCCTTGTGATGCTCACCTTGTTATTTGAAACAATGGGTGCCTCCCGGCGAGTTAATCAACCAAAAGTTGGGTCGGATTTTGAGGATGTTACATGTATGGAAGTTTCATTACCACCATGGATGGAGCTGCTTATAGGCATCAAGCTTTTATGCCAGCCACACATATATATATATATATAATCCACTGACGTCCGCTTGATATATGTTTCACATCATACTCATCGGATGGATGTTCTGAGTCACCTCAAAGGTTGTCAAAAGAATAACCCATCTGCATCAACATTGCGGCCTCAACTTTCAAATAGAAATAATGTCTTCAAAATTACAAAGAAGCCAAAAAATGAAGTAAAATTTATACTTACTTTGTTGATCTAATATCCTGGATGTGCTATAGTACTATAATGTGCCAAACACATCCACTTGGTTAATATGTAATTATGTATATATATGATCCAAAAAAAGTACTCCCACGCCTGAAAATTCGATATTTTGATTATTATTGACTTTTAAAACGATTTTGCTTGATAAGAGAGACATACATCAGTTATCAGTTTTAATCCAACTGTTATTAATTATGTTCAATAAATTACCATATATACTTACTGGTAAAAAAAATTCATGCTTAAACATGTCTCTTGGATTCTTCCGCTAGTTCTTAGGGTAGATATGTATATGCATATAGCTGTAAAGGAGGGAAAAGGGAAAAGATAGCTTTTCTACCCAATAATGCAAATTGACAATCTGGAAGAAGAAAAGAGAAGGAATTAGGGAGAAAGATAGTGCGCAATATAAAGCATCGTCTCGCCTAAATGGACGACGTAAACATGATGCACACTTATGAGCCGAATATAAGGTACTAATTTAGGGCAAGGATTACAATTTAAGTAAACAAATCTTAAGCATTGTTTATCATTCTAATATATCTTAACTTATAAGTTTATAAAAACGGTCTAGATCATATATATATATATATATATATATATATATATATATATATATATATATATATATATATATTCTAACTAGTCTATAACCCGTGGGAACCACGGTTACAAAATTAATTAAATTTTTATATTAAGAATTCAAAGTTGTTAATCAATTATTTTAAATAAATTATTAATTAAGAGATTTTTTTAGTTATATAAAATTATAATAATTGAGTTAAATAAATATGTGAAATTGTATCACCTTATAATTTATATTAATTTTATTTTAATGTTATTAATTTAATGTAGATGGAGTGGAAATTTAAAATTTAAAATTTAAATTGAATAATCAATAGGTTGACAAGTGGTAAGTAATAATTATGAGACATAATAGGGTAACACATGGCAAAAGAATAATAAAATATACATTAATTAAGAGGTTTAATAAGTTGACAAATGTCAAAAGAAGAATAAAACTATTCTTTTATTAGAATAGGGATTTTGTGAGACCGTGAGATACATTTTTTTATTCTTTTATTTTTATTTTTTTATTTTTTTTATTTTTTTAGTTAATTCAAGTTCCGAAAATAATATCTAAAAAAGAATTTTTAGATTTTTTCATTTATTTTGTATTTTTAAATTATTTTTTAAAATATGTCAGTGTAATATTATCTTAGAATATTTCACGTATTTTTCAAAAAAAAATGGAATTTTATTTTATTTATTTTATTTTTTTTAGTTAATTCAAGTTCTGAAAATAATATTTAAAAAAGGAATTTTTAGATTTTTCCATTTATACTGCATTTTAAAATTATTTTTTAAAATATGTCAGTGTAATATTCTATTTAAAATATTTCACTTATTTTTCAAAAAAAACGGAATTTTTTTTTATTTTTTTTTATTTTATTTTTGTATTTTAATTTTTTTTTACTTAATTCAAGTTCCAAAAATAATATTTAAAAAAAGAATTTTTGGATTTTTCCATTTATTTTGCATTTTAAAATTATTTTTAGATTTGGTCTCACGGTCTTACATAATTAGAATGGTCCCAAATGAACTTGAACATATATATATATATATATATATATATATATATATATATATATATATATATATATATATATATATATATATATATATATATATATATATATATATATAAGGGAGGGTTCAATTGAGAAAAAAAAAGGTTGAGAATGGGGGAATTATTGTCAGTCATTCATTTATTTTTGCCGCAAAAGCTTCCACCGTATCGGCGAAAATGGGAAAGGAACGCATATGTGTTTTCCAACAAAACATATTTCCTTAAATTATGCTAACCATTACCTTAATATATACAAAAACATAGTTTTTTTCGTTTTTTTTTATTTTTAGAAGTTATTTTTATCAAAAAATGATTTTAAATATACCAAAATTCATGGTTTTTGATTCTCTACAAATAGACATTCATATTGATATAGTTTTAAAATAAAATAATTTTTTTTTTTATATTTTCAGCTATCGTTATTCATAAGTGAATAAAAATGCATCAGATTTTATTACAGTACATTCGGTATTCACTTATGAATAAAAAGTATAATTTTTTTTTTACAATTTAAGTATCATTCATATGTGAATGTAGCATATAATAAACATAGTATATTCATATTTTAATATTGGACGATGCATTAATTTGTGAATATTAATATAGTATATTCACTTGTGAATATTAGATGATATATTCACTTAAAACTCACTTCTAAAAGTTTGGTGGATGAGTCAGCAGTTGTTCCCTTAGAAGATATTCAGGTTGATAGCAGCCTGAATTATATTGAGAGACCGGTCGCGATTCTGGACCGAAAGACAAAGACCTTGAGGAACAAGGTAATTTAGCTAGTGAAGGTGCAGTGGGAGCACCGGAAGGGGTCTGAATGGACGTGGGAGGCTGAGGATGAGATGAGAGAGCACTACCCAGAGTTATTTGCAAATTCAGCCGTAGCAGACTTCGAGGATGAAGTCTGAGTCAAGTGGGGGAGAATTGTAATGACCCGTCTATGGTATGTTGTTTTTATATTATTTATTTAGAATTTTGCAGAGGGACTCGGCGAGTCTATTGCCCGACTCGTCGAGTAGAGACGAGATCTTGAACAGCGTTTAGATCGCCGACTCGGCGACTCCATATTCGGGACTCGGTGAGTCCGCCTGCCAGGTAGAAACCCTAAATCCCCGGGTTTGCACCCTATTTAAACCATCTTATGAGCCCTAAACTCGTCTCCTTCACCCTCATAGCATCATTTAGGAAACCCTAACCATTCCCTTGAGTATTTGAGCATTTCTTGTGTGAATCTTGAAGTTTTGAAGAGAAGAAGGAGGCTAGATCCAAAGGAGAAGAAGAAGATCAAAGGTCTTGCACCCATTTCAGAGTTTATTGAGGTAATAATATGATTCCTTCTGTTTCTATGATTGATTCTCCTTTATAAGCATATTTAGCCCATTTTATCCATTCCTTAGCTTGTTCATAGTAGAGAGATCACATTAGATTGATTAGCCTTCGGATCCAGCCATGTTTCAGTTCCAAAAACGTAGATCTATCACCTTTAGGATCCATTTTGCATGAAAGCCCTAGATCTACTCTTCTAAGTGCCTTTTTAGCATTTATATCCTTTTTCATGCATATGTACACGTAAATTTGGAAACTTTACGTGATAAACTAGCCTTAGAAACTTAGATCTATAAATTGTTTGCAGTGGTTTTGAGCAGAATCGAGTTTTTAGTAACTGCATGCATGTGACTCGGCGAGTCGAGTCGCGAGTCCCCGATCTTTCCCCTTTGAGTGATTCCGAGTGGGGACCAGTGAGTAGTAGAATGGACTCAGTGAGTCGGAGGTTAGACTCAGTAATGGAAGGACTCGACGAGTTGTTCATACAACTCGGTGAGTCTAAGATGATCTTCTTAGATTCAAGAACAACTCGGCGAGTTGTTCATACAACTCGGCGAGTCGGATCTAGATAGCCTGAGTTTTAGAATCGAATGGGAACTCGTCGAGTTTATGCCATACTCGACGAGTAGCAGCGAGCAGGGTTGAGAAATGAGAGTAGGGACGCGACGAGTTGGCGGCCCAACTCGGCGAGTCAGGTTAACTGTAAGTTGACTTTGACCAGGAGAGTTGACTTTAGCCAAGGGTAAAAGAGTCATTTTACCCCAATGCAGTTATTAGTATTTGATTGAGTGTATTTGTTGAATTGTAGCCAGGGAGATACCAGGGCAACAGCAGATAGCTTCCAGAGCCATACACTCAACAGCCAGATAACGAGGTGAGTTTCCTTCCAGTAGGAACGGGTCTAAGGCAACAATGCCGCCCGTTTAGCTAGTAGTAGTTTCCAGGCTTCGGCTTGATGCAGATTTTACTATGTGTTCTGCCTTCGTGGCTCAGATAGGATTTTATGTGTTATGTGTTCCAGGTTATAGCCCGATGCAGTATGTAGTTTACGTGTTCCTGCTAATTGATATGTTTATGCTATGATATGTTCAGCAGATCCGGACTTCGGTCCGATGCAATCAGTTCCGGACTTCGGTCCGATGTAGGAGGCAAGGCCTCAGTAGTTCCGGACTTCGGTCCGATGCAGAGGGCAAGGCCCTGGTTAGTTCCGAACTTCGGTTCGATGCAGTTTCCGGACTTCGGTTCGATGCAGTGGGCAAGGCCCAGTGTGTGTTTATATGTATTGTATGGTATGTGGTAGTTTGGGGGAGCTCACTAAGCTTCATGCTTACAGTTTCAGTTTTGGTTTCAGGTACTTCCGCAAGCAAAGGGAAGAGCTCGGGTTGATGGCATCGCATACACCACAGCTTCAGTTGTCCTGGGAGATGTTTTTAGTTTATCATAAATGTGATTTGATACAGTTTTGATATAGTTTCTTCATAACACTCTGCTACTGTTTTGAGATATTGACGTACGAGTTTTATTTTATGATATATCATAGTGTTTTTAGTAATTATCAAACAAAAATTTTTGGGTCGTATTTTGGGATGTTTCAATTATTGAAGGTTGGAAGGAAATTTTGATGATGAACGAATTGTTATGGATACGTATTTGAGATTGAAGGTTATTAACATATATACAAGTTTGCCACCGTGTCTTTTTATGATTAGATTAAATGAGTGGTTGAGAATGATTCCCCTATTCTCAACCTTTTTTGGTTTTCTCAGTTGAACCCAAACTTACCATATTACGTGGTTTTGTATCATATATATAAATTGTAATTGTCCAATATTTTTATAATTCAACTTTTAACTTGATTTACTTATAAGATTTTTATAAATTTCACACTTATCTTCCTTCATATAGTTTTCATTTTCAACTATAGTATATATAGCCTATTAGGTGTTCGGCAAAAAGATGTGATTTAAAAGAAAAATAATAGTAAAATTTTGAAAATTTTGAAATCAAATCAGGTTATAAATTAAAGTTTAAGACTTTATAATAAATATATATCAAACCAAACGATATATTACGTTGAGTTTGGGTATCTAAGCTTATATACCCTTAAGGGTATATTCACTTTTCAATATATATATATATATATATATATATATATATATATATATATATATATATATATATATATATATATATATATATATATATATATATATATATATATATATGCGATTTATCGTGAGAACCAAAAAAATAGCGAGAACCTACTAAATAAAAGACAATCGTTAGATTAAAAATCAAATGGTGATGATATTAAAGAGTACACAAAAAATGCCAATGTGCACACATCTAATTACAATACACGGAGGGGCACAAAGATAAAATAACAATCTTGTGCAACATTAGTCTTTGCAAAAAAAAAAAAAATGAACAAATATTGTACACGACTTTAATCTCTGCATCTCTCTCTCTCTCTCTTTTCGAAGCAAACACCCTCACAAAACACCCTCATTTCGCATTCAACTTTGTTCAAAAATTTTGAAATACAACAATTAAAATTTGTCGAAATTCAAAAGAAGGTACGAAAACTATACTATAATCACATATGTAAGCTAATCTTGCTTTGGATTTTCGAAAAAAATACACCAAACACAATTTAAAAATGATAGTAAATTCTTTGAAAATAGTAAAATAAGCATAAATGTCTTAAAATATGACAACATTGAGTATACGTCTTTTTTGTTTTTGCTTTTGTGCCCTTGAACTTGACAATGCATCTTCCTCTTTTAATATATGAATTTATGATGATTTTTGTTTGATCACACAAATATTGAACATTTCATTTTATTGTTTTGTATTTGATGTTGTCATTCGTCGTAAAATAAATGATATAATGTTTTTTTTTTTTTTTTTTTTTTTATAAGTGAATGTAGATTGTTTCTTAGACGATTTTATAGTATAATAAAAGCACACTTGTTGTATCATTAACTCTAATGTGCGAAAAATTATTTTACATTTTTCATTGATGATTCAATAATTGTTATAGTAACTTATTTATGGAATATCATTAATTTAATGCAAATCTAATGATGTTATTTAATCGTTTTGCATTTATATATTAAACAAAGATATAAAATAATTTGTAAGAATAATTTTAAAATGCAATTAAATAAGAAGGTGTGACAAACAAAAGAATAAAGGATTTATAGAAAATGATCTAAACAATCCATATTTGCTTAAACATGATGATCTTGATCATCCATAACAACCAACTCATTGTACTGCATACTGAAGATATCGATGTTCAAGTAGAAGAAGATGCAAAAAAACATAGTCAATTTAATAGTTAAATAAATTGTAGAAGAGCATATGAATGGTCATTTTATGATTTTTTTTTAATGTGCATATTCTATAAATGAATGCAAATCTACGTTATGCATACCTAATATATTAGAACTGGATGAAATCAGATAAAGAATAATCAGAGAGTGATAACGAGAAACATAGCATTAAAAAAAATTAACAAAGAAGCAAAAACATAAAGTGGAAAAACAAGAAGAAATTGGAACTTCATAACTACTCAGCATATCAATATCAAGAATCTTAAGATCAAGTTTGATTTTAGTAAGAAACATAAAAACAATGAATGAAAAAAAAAAAAAATCAACATCAAAGATGCAGAGGAGAAAACGGATGTTAATCTTGTATCTTTGGTGACACCATAATAAAAGAGAAAAGAGAAAACATCTAAATAAAAAACACCACATTTAACGTCTAACGAAACACAAAAAAAAAAAAAAAAAAAGGATAAAAACGATATCTTAAACATGAACAAAATTAGAAAGAGGAAAGATCAATCAGCAATGTTTGAAGCAATTCAAGAGCATAATCATGATCAAAAAGTGATAGTAAGAGAAATAGGTTTTGGAGGAGTATTAGGTTTAAAGATTGCAAGTAGTCCATCAAGATTAGGGCATTACCTTGTGCAAAACATGGATGACCATAACCAAAGAAGGATAACATGTGTACGATCAACTATTGCAAGAAAGTGTACCGTAAGATACCCACAATGTTATTTGCTTGTGATGATTATGATAGAATTGCATGCTAGTTTTTAGGCTATAGATCCTCATGAATTACATGATAGAATTGGCTAATGTGGGATGCCATATAGCCTAGGAGAATCTCTTGTAAACTAGATGAAAATGACATAATTACTGTGGTTACTTATTGTTTACATCATATTTATACAGAAATAAAATTTTATAGCCTAAGAATATTTGATTTAGCCTTATTTCTTGTTCTTGTCTGATGAAGGGCTTAGGATAGAATCAAGTGATTGATTATCTATAAGATCCAGTGTTATATATGATTAGCATGCATGAGTTCATGCAGGGTTGATAAAAGATTCATGAGAGAGTATAGTTTATAGTGGGCCAGCATGAGGAATGATTAACCACTCTTGAGTGAGTAGATATAGGATATATATGTATCCTAGATACTTGGGCCTAGTGGTTAGGAATTTTGTCTAAGAGTCTGCCTGATTTTATGGTGTCTTGGTGCCAGCCAATTTCACTGCTTGAATGTTGCTTGCTTTTTGCTTTGTAGGACTCATATTGATGTGATTTAACTATTTAATGAATATGTTAAGTTACATTTTGAAAAGGTTAAATAATTTTAGAATGATTGATTTGATCCTATTGTGCAGCTCCCGTCTAGGTCTAATAGTTGTAGGGTTGGGTCTTTTAGTTAAAAGATTATTTCAGATTTGTTGCATGTAATTGCATTCATGAAGTGTTTAGCTAACATTAATAGGGGTTTTGTTTCAGCTGTTGATGGCAGGGTGAGGTGGGGATCCTAGAAGAGCCTAGGAAGTGCATTAATGTGGGTGTTATGTTGTTTAGCGGTTATTGGGAGTATTATTATGCATAGGTGACTTAGAGGACTCAAGATGATTACTAAGGAAAGTATCGATAGGTTTGGAAGGTACTATTGGGCCCATACCACTGGAAGCACATGATCCATACTCGAATCGAGGGAAGTCACAAGGATTCTAAGTAGATGGATGAGGGTAGATAGCATGGTTTCATACCATGATTTGTGGCAATGTTTTTGTATCTTTGGATCTTTTGGTTATGGTTTTCCAGGCGATAGATGGGTTTGGTGCTAGTTTTAGCGATAGTGGCCATGTCAGGTTCAGTTAAATAGTGCGACCTAGTGAATTAGTTGATTTTGAGGTCTCGAGGGCCTTACATAAGGTTGTGCCAGTCGTTTCACGAGACTCAAGAAATAAGTGCTTGTTATGATAAGTTTGAGGATCGCAGTTGAAGGCTGAGTGATTGGTAGATGGGTTGGAATGTCATTATCTACGGTTGGCGATATGTTCTTCCAGCTTTCCTTAATCGGAAGAGAGAGAGCAGACATGTGATTTTCAGAGCAGGGATGTAGACCTAGCATCGGGCTAGATGGCTTCCATTTTGGCGACAATACGACAATGTGGAATGGATAAGAGGATTCGCATGGTATGGTTGCCTTGAGATGATATTAAGGGTCTGCTTGCTTTGGATATAGGCAAGTTAGGTACTAGTTGATGGTTACACATGATTAGGAAAGTAAATCAGGAGCGACAACCTTTTTTTCTCTCTAATGTATCCTAACTGTGGGAATGATGCATTTTGTATTTATGAATGATTCTCATGATGAATTGATGGTTGGGGGATTCGCAGGCGAAGAGTGCAGTAGTCCATTCATTTCTAGATAGGAAGTTGGAGTTTAGAATGGACTGTCAAATTATTGCTTATGAATCTACATTGGATTTTTGATGTTAGAAACAATCATGATTAGGGAGTTCCCAGGGTTTCCATCTGAGATTCATAATATCTTTGAAACTACTTGATATTTATATGCAAGATCAAATTGTTTTGTGTTATACATTCTAACAGGTGAGGGATTCTCTTTATCAGGGAAATTTGGTTTGACTATTTAGTATGTTTACAATGTCAGATGGTGCTAGTTCGAACCCTATGTAAGGGAGAGTTGGATATTCTTCTGGGAGGATTATCGATTTATCTAAGTTTTGTTTTTAGAATAATGGGTTTTAGGGATTTGATCAAGACAGGGGTGCAGAGAAAGTTGCCATTAGATGTATGTGTTCATGAATACAAGAGTCATCTTTTTGGCAAGAAGTTGTTGGCAAAGGAGCTCGTTCTTGCTGGTGGTTTCTTTAGAAAAATTTAGGAATAGGTCAAGAGGCATTGGGTCACTCAATTTGAGTATCAATTGTTGAAGGATTCGTTAGCTTGTTGTATATATTGATATTTGTAGTATAGGATATGCGGTTGTTGATCGGTCAAGCAGGTTCAATTTTTGGAATGTTTATTCCCTCATGGAATTTTTCTAGTATTATATTATATCAACAGATTAGTTATCAATGCACTCTAAATCACTAGTCTTTTCATTCATCGAAAATAGTAGAGGTTCTTCAAAAATTTTAACCTCTATCATCAGGAGTTCAACGGATACGTCGACATATCATCAAGGTCTGTACATGGTACATTTTGGTTCGTGGGTATGGGTACACTCAATCGTTAAGTGTATAATTGTTCATACTACAATCGAGTTTGGAAAATCTCCTTGGTTATCGGAAGTTCGGATGTTGGGGGAGTGTTGTGTAGCCTTTTAGGTGTGGATTTGGATATGTGTAGAATCAAATATTGACATTTCGTGTCAGCAGGGTTGGTATTCGGATTGATACGACTAGGGTTTTTACAACATTTCTGAATAATTTTGAAATTTTTATCGACCTGAGTTATGTATTGGTAGGATCTAATCAATTTCATTGAAGGTCTGGGATCTCTGTTTTAACCATTCATGAGAATGTTCTTTTAGCAGTTAAAGTTTGTCATTTTGGTTAGATATAAAGGTATCAAACCCTTTAGGTGAGGTTGTGAGGAAGGAAGAATGCATTTGGTCTAGGGTTGGTTATGCGATTCCCTTGAAGATATATTTGGGTTAAGTAAGAAAGCATGAGAACACTTGGCTTTTGTGTCGAGAGGGGTTTTGATGAGGTTCCTGTAATTCGATTGGTTTATGGTTTAGTATCTTTAGGCCCCTATAGGGATGGTCGTGAGTCTTCAAGACAGTGACAGGATAGCAACAACATAGGTGTGATATTGTGATCTTATCATCCTAGTATGTAGATGGTGCCATGATGTATCGTGAACCAATGGTGGCATGAGTCAGATGGGAGGGACCTGGTGGTTATTTGATTGAGACTCTTAGGTCTTTGGTTATTTGTCTTATTTGCATGGTCAGATACTAGTGCGTTGCTTTTGAGAGTTGGAAGACTCATTGATCAGATGGTTTGGATCACATGGGGAGTTAAAAGCTTGTTAGAAGTAGTAGTTATGCATTAAAGTTCTAATGAGGAGTGTTTGCATTATAAACCACATTTTCTTGTACATTATTTATTAGGAGTTTAGTTAAGAACATTGAATATCAGATATAGAATCTCAAGTCATGAAGTTCATTGTGAATGTCTCAAGTGATTTGTCAGGTGGAGGTACACCTAAGTTGTAACGCCCGTAGATCCGAGCTAGTCAATTTAGAGCCAATAACTATTGAAAATGACTTTTTGGCAAAAGATTATTTAGAATAAATAATCTTAACCAAGTTGTAGAATAAGTTTAAAGGTTTCCATACATATAAAGAAAGCCGAAATCCGAGTTATAACGAGGAAGTTATGGCCCGTCGAAGTTTCGCGGCAAAACCAGCACGACACCGGGAAGCGTAAATAGTGAATTTACAATAGAAGAGTTTTTGGCTTTAGTAATCTACAAAAAAGTTGTAGTGTACGTTAAACCGAGAACCTACAAAAAAAGAACGCCCAAATCTGACTTTGTATAAGGAAGTTATTAATTTTCCATGATTTAGCTTAGCAGTTCCTAGCCCGAAACTCGAATTTTAGTTCGAGTGTTTTTGGTCTACGCGGCCTAAATAATAGTTGAAGATCTCATTCATAGGAACTCAATGCTAAAAACACAAAAGAAAATGGAGTCTGTATGAAGGAGTTACAAATTCTTCGCGGTCATTTAACAACCTAATCTCCTTCTACTCTTAGATTTAAGATTGGTCAAGAATTAGTCGATGGAGTCTAAATTAAAGTTGTAGATCTTCTTTTTACCTACATGTGGAAAAAAAGAACTTAAAAAACAGAGCTTGTATGCGAAAGTTATGAGGTTTAGAAGTCAGCAAGGTGCTGCTGCAAAAAGGGTGACATGGCGCAATGTGAGCCACACACGTCTCACCACCAGAATGTTGACATCTTGCCATGAACTCAACGAGTTGGAAGCCAACTCGACGAGTTGAGCTGCCATACCCCCTATAAATAGAGGTGGTGGGTTCCCTTCATTCTCCACACCATCCAACTTCACTTTCCATCTCTACTTTCTCTTTCTAGCCTTCCTTAAGCTCCCTAAAGTCTAGGTAAACCCCCTAGTAGCCGAAGGAAACCCCGAGGCTCCCGGAGCACCTGACGGTTCTGAAGAGAAGAGCCTCCAGCTCAGAAACTCTACTTCGGTAGAGCCCGGTTTCCAAGGAAACCTGTTGTAAGTGAGCTATACCTACCGTATCTTTAGTGTAACTTATGTTTCAATATAGTAAAGTTATTAGGAACTTATAATAAGTATTTCTACCATTATTATGATTTATATAAGTGTCGCTATAATTTCTTTTTAACCACTTGTGGTACGGGGGTTCCATTTTAGAGGGTCGCTTGGGTTGCTGGATTCAAAAGTGCTTTTATGCCAAAATGATCCTACCCTCCAGTGTTCCATGTTTGGCCTCGTGTGTATATAGTGGGTGAAAGGTTTTGTGTTAACGCTTATATAATAATAATAATAATAATAATAATAATAATAATAATAATAATAATAATAATAATAATAATAATAATAATAATAATAATAATAACAATAACAATAACAATAACAATAACAATAACAATAACAACAATAATAATAATAATAATAATAATAATAATAATAATAATAATAATAATAATAATAATAGCTACACTATTAGTTAGTCGCGGTTAATGTCAGACTAAACCCTAGTGATATTGATACTAGGTTTTGTTGAGGAAATTGTATTAAGAGTAACGAAGTGCTGTCCGAGTGCCGAGTCACCACCTTACCAGGTGAGTGCATAGTTCCTTTCATGAACATGATTTTAATACAAATATCGATTGAAGTATTAAATATATGTTTATGTGCGAGTTATTTGATGTCGTCTGAAATACGTGTTAAAGAATATACCTGATTATATATAATAATTTGGGACAAAGAGTAAACCTATATTAATTATGAGGAATATTGGGTAGTCTCTTCTTAGGTGTATGAGTGAGTTATACTCCGAGAATACAACATTAATATATGTCATTGATCCAGGAGCATGAATTTGACATAATCATTGTCCCTAGTCGGAGAGTATGGACTGGTCATAGTCAAATGGCATTCGTCCAGGAGTATGGATTAAGACATAGTTATATATATATATATATATATATATATATATATATATATATATATATATATATATATATATATATATATATATATATATATATATATATATATATGGGGAAATTGTACATTTTTTGTGTTCTAAATTATTTATATGATATAACATTGTGGGATTGAAATCTCTATGTACTCACCAAGTTTCCTAACCTAACCCACTCCAGCTTATTTGTACCACATGTGTTGATACGAAGCTACTTTGCACTGAGAGATTTAAAAGAGGTATAGATCACTAGTATAAATAAATGTAAGTTTTGTTTATGCTTATGTTCCTGTATTGACGATGACATCCCAAGGTTTTAAAAGGAATAAAAATACATTTCTTCAGAAATGCTTTTAAAATATATTTATCATGTTTTTCCGGGAAATAATTCCGCAACATTTTTATTAAAAGAAGTACTCTGGTTTTTATAAAGCATAAACAAAATCGGTTTTTTCTGGCCGTGAAAATGGGGATGTCACAATTGGTATCAAAGAATTAGTTTAAGCGAACTAGGAATATAGATTTATTTCTAGACTTAAACTTAGAATGCTAAGAAATGATTGTGAGGAGTGTGTCTAATAAAATATAGGCAATACACCTGAATAGACACAAACACTAGCTTATTTAGGGAAAATGCCTAACATGCTTTTATGTGCTAAATGATTCATGATGCTTTATGATGCTAAATGTATGATTAGATCTATGGTCTATTGCCTACTGGATCTGGAAATTTTATGTGCTCAAATTTCTAAACGTTTAATTACGATATTAAAAATGGCATGTAACCTTTCAGAGTAATATGTAGATTTACACGTCGATCATAAATAAAATCTTTCCCCTCTTAATTCTCGTTGTTTCGCACCAAACGTCTGAATTGGTTTATAGATCGAAATGGAAAGAACCCACAGTGGAACCGAAAATGTGAACGGAAATGGGAATCAACCCTCAGTGATTAAGCAAATACCTGTTGTGGTAGCCGCTCCTAAGCCAATCACGATGGCCGGAGTGCAAGAGATGATCCAAATGATGTTGGATCGTCAAATGGAGGAAACCAGACGTTTGCTCTAACAAAATCGAGATGAAGCTATCATACCAAATGAAGAGCCTGAGTTAAACAAAGAGTAGTCTGAGGAGGGAAACTATAGCAGGACCTTTGGTCAAGACGATCCACCGGTGATTATGAGGAACAACCAAGAGGACGGATTTGAGAGGAATGGATGCAAGTACAAGGATTTTCTAACTTGCAAGCCATCGAATTTCACCAGGAAGGAAAATCCGATCGGAGTTATGGATTGGATCTCGGAGATGGAGTTGGCTTTCACGATGTGTGGTTGCAGAGGCAAACTACAGACCACATTCGCAGTGCACCAGTTCTGAGGAGGCATTGTTCGTTGGTGGAACGCACTGGAGAAGACGCTAAGCCCCAATAAGCCACTACAACTAACATTGGTAGAGTTTTTGGTACAATTCAAGCGCAAGTACTAATGAGCCAAAAATCTGCTCGAACTAGAGAACCAATTCCCAACCTTGAAAAAAGGAGACATGACAATTGATGAATACACCAACAACTTCACAGAGAAGATGGAGTTCACCTTGTGACTTGTCCCAGATGTGCTGATGAAAATCAACAAGTACCATGTGAGTATGCAGTGCCAGTACGTCAGGCACCTACTTTGGAGGCAGCTATCTGGGCTGCCAAGTCTGTTGAAGACATGATCAAGGGAAGAGCCGCCAGCAAGGTTGAAGTTGGCAATAAGAGGAAGTTTGAACGACCCACAAGGTCCTACGAGAAGAGAAAATTCTTGAAGTTTGGAGAAGAAACACAATGGTGTGACAAGTGTAGAAGGAAACACATTGGGAGATTCTTGAAAGAGATGACCTGCTTCAAATGCAGAAAGATTGGTCACTATGCTAGCGAATGCACAACCAAGAAAGAAGCCTGCTTTAAATGTGGTGAAGAAGGACACTTCAAGCAAGACTGCCCAAGGAGAGAAGAAGCTACAAAGCCAAACGTACCACCAAAACCGAAGGCAAGAGCATTCCAAATGATCCTTGACGATAATGCAAGGAATCAAGAGTGAGGACTTAATATCCGAAGACTTAGTGAAGCAGTAGCCATGGGGATACTATCTTATGGTGTAGCCTATGAGAGGCATAGTCTAGGTTGAACTTGAAGACCTATGTAATCGTTTCAAGGAATAATACAAAAAACTTTGTTTTGCTATCTACTGTGTTAAGCTGTTGTGTGATTTAATTTTATGGTGACTTGGAGAACTACGAGACAATACTTGGGACGAGTATGAGTAGGTCTGAATGGTAGTAGAGGCCTATACTACCGAAAGCACAGGACTCACATTTGGATCAGGGAAAGTCATAAGGTTACCAAGAAACTAGTAATTGATTTCTTTTTGTTCGAGTATGTCGTTACCATTGTTTCGATAATGATTAAGAAGATGATTTTTATTCCGACCCTAGTAGTCATATCACATGGAGTCCGACTACGGTGAGTATGTTACACACTTTAGAGAACCAAGTCCGATGTAGCATCTAACTTAACCCGAAAGATTGATGTAAAAGACAAACAAAACGATCAGTAGAGGTATCATGATAGTTGCTTGTAGCTAGAAACGCTACCTTTTTAAGATGTGATTTAGAACATGAAGGAAGGTATAGTCTGTTATGGAATTTGACTCTAAGAGACCTAAGTCTAAGCTTTGCAATATGTGATGATAGGCCATTAGAATATGAAACATTGATCCATTGTATAAATAGAAGAATCTTATCATCAGTTTTCTAAGAAGAAGAAGGAGTCTCCATCAAGGATCGATAATGTAACTCGAATGTCATTGTTTGGAGTCTAACGAGCAGGTGCAAGTTCGAGCACCGCCTACAGTCAAGGAGTCCAAGAGTTAGATACTCGTTTGAAGCAACAACGAAGATACAATTATTACCTAGGATGAAGAGATAATGTATGGAGACATTATACAACCCTACTTCATTGATGATCTTGGGACGTAATCATCCTAAGGGGGAGATAATTGTAACACCCGTAGATCCGGGCTAGTCAATTTAGAGGCGATAAGTGTCGAAAATGACTTTTCGGAAAAAGATTATTTAGAATAAATAATCTTTAACCAAGTTGTAAAATAAGTTTCAAGGTTTCTGTACATATAAAGAACGCCGAAATCTGAGTTATAACGATGAAGTTATTGCCCGTCGAAGTTTCGCAACAAAAGAAGCATGGCATCACGAAGCGTAAATAGTGAATTTATGATAGAAGACTATTTTGACTTAGTAATCTAAACAAAAGTTGTAGTGTACGTTAAATTGAGAACCTACAAAAAACGAACGCCCATATCTGACTGCGTATGACGAAGTTATGAATTTTCCAAGATTCGGCTTAGAAGTGCACGACCCGAAACTCGAATTTTAGTTCGAGCGTTTTTTGGCCTACGCGGCCTAAATGAGAGTTGCAAATCTCATACATAGGAGCTTAATGGTAAAAAGATCGCCAAAAATGGAGTCCGTATTAAGGAGTTACGAATTCTTCGCAGTCATTAACAGCCTAATCTCCTTTTAATGTTAGATTTAAGATCGGTAATGAATTAGCCGAGGGAGTCTAAATTTAAGTTATAGATCTTGATTTTACCTATGCATGGAAAACAGAACGTCAAAAATAGAGATCGTATCCGAAAGTTATGGGGTTTAGAAGTCAGTAGGGTGCTGCTGCAAAAAGGGTGATGTGGCGTAATGTGAGCCACATACGTCTGACCAACCAGAATGTTGACATCTGGCCATGAACTCGACGAGTTGGAGGAAAAATCTATGATTTAAGCTGCCAGACCCCCTATAAATAGAGGGTTGGATTCCCTTCATTCTCCACACTATCCAACTTCACTTTCTCTCTGTACCTCCCTCGAGCACCGCCTACAGTCAAGGTGTCCAAGAGTTAGATACTCGTTTGAAGCAACATCGAAGATACAATTATTACCTAGGATGAAGAGATAACGTATGGAGACATTAAACAACCCTGCTGCATTGATGATTTTGGGATGTAATCATCCTAAGGGTTAGATAATTGTAACACCCGTAGATTCGGGCTAGTCAATTTAGAGGCGATAAGTGTCGGAAATGACTTTTCAGAAAAAGATTATTTAGAATAAATAATCTTAACCAAGTTGTAAAATAAGTCTCAAGGTTTCTGTACATATAAAGAACGTCGAAATATGAGTTATAACAATGAAGTTATTGCCCGTCGAAGTTTTGCAACAAAAGAAGCACGGTATCACGAAGCGTAAATAGTGAATTTATGATAGAAGACTATTTGGACTTAGTAATCTAAACAAAAGTTATAGTGTACATTAAATTGAGAACCTACAAAAAAAGAGCGCCCAAATCTGACTGCGTATGACGAAGTTATGAATTTTCTAAGATTCGGCTTAGAAGTGCACGACCCAAAACTCGAATTTTAGTTCGAGCGGTTTTTGGCCTACGCAGCCTAAATGAGAGTTGCAAATCTCATACATAGCACCTCAATGGCAAAAAGATAGACAAAAATGGAGTCTGTATTAAGGAGTTACGAATTCCTCGCGGTCCTTTAACATCCTAATCTCCTTTTAATGTTAGATTTAAGATCGGTAATGAATTAGCCGAGGGAGTCTAAATTTAAGTTATAGATCTTGCTTTTACCTATGCATGGAAAAAAAGAATGTCAAAAACGGAGATCTTATACGAAGGTTACGGGGTTTAGAAGTCAGCAGGGTGCTGCTGCAAAAAGGGTGATGTAGCGTAATGTGAGCCACATATGTGTCACCACCAGAATCTTGACATATGGCCATGAACTTGACGAGTTAGAGGAAAACTCGACGAGTTGAGCTGCCAGACCCCCTATAAATAGAGGGTTGGGTTCCTTTCATTCTCCACACCATCTAACTTCACTTTCTCTCTGTACCTCCCTTAAGCCCCTTAAAGTCTAGGTAAAACCCCTAGCACCCGAAGGAAGCCCAGAGGCTCTTAGAGCACCAGATGGATCTGAAGAGAAGAGCCTCCAGCTCAGAAACTCTGCTCCGGTGGAGCTCGGTTTCCAAGGAAACCCATTGTAAGTGAGCTATACCTACTGTATCTTTAGTATAACTTCTGTTTCAATATAGTAAAATTATCAGGGACTTATAATAAGTATTTAGACTATTATTATGAGTTATATAAGTGTTGTTGTAATGCCTTTTTAACCACTCGTGGTATGGGGGTTCTGGTTTGGATGACCGCTTCGGTTGCTGGATTCAGAAGTGAGTTTATGGCGAAATGATCCTGCCCTCCAGTGTTTCATGTTTGGCGTCGTCTATATATAGTGTGTGAAAAGTATTATGTTAACGCTTATACAATAATAATAATAATAATAATAATAATAATAATAATAATAATAATAATAATAATAATAATAGCTAGACTATTAATTAGTCACGATTAACGTCAGATTAAGCCCTAGTGATAATAATAATAATACCTAGAGTATTAATTAGTCACCACCTTACCAGGTGAGTGCATAGTCCCTTTCATTAACATGATTTTAATACAAGTATTGATTGAAGTGTTAAATATATGTTTATGTGCGAGTTATTTGATGTTGCCTGAAATACGTGTTAAAGAACATACCTGATTATATATAATAATTTGGGATAAAGAGTAAACCTAAATTAATTATGAGGAATATATGTCATTGATCCGGGAGCATGGGTTAGACATAGTCATTTTCCCTAGTCCGAGAGTATGGACTGGACATAGTCAAATTTCATTAGTCCGGGAGTATGGATTAAGACATAATCAGTCGTCCTTAGTCCGAGAGTATGGACAACACATCGTTGGTCATCATTAATCCGAGAGTATGGATTTACACATAGACACTTGTTCCTAATCTGAGATTATAGAATAAGCACAATTATTAATCCAAGAGCATGAAGTAGATCCGAGAGTATGGGTTAAGTAAGAGGTAAAGTTTAAGATCCGAGAGTATGGATAGTCTCATTGTAAGGATCGACGAGGTGGGGTAAGAGATGATTATATATATATATATATATATATATATATATATATATATATATATATATATTTGGAAATTGTACAATTTGTGTGTTCTAAACTATTTATATGATATATAATTATGGGATTGAAATCCCTATGTAGTAACCAGGTTTCACAACCTGACCAATTCCACCTTATTTGTATCACATATGTCGATACGAAACTACTTTGCACTGAGCGATTTAAAAGAGATGTATATCACTAGTGTAAATAAATGTAAGTTTTATTTATGCTTATGTTCCTATGTTGATGATGACATCCCAAGGTTTTAAAAGGAATAAAAATACATTTCTTTAGAAATGATTTAATAACATATTTATCATGTTTTCATGGGAACAAATTCCAAAACATTTTTATTAAAAGAAGAACTCCGATGTTTATAAAGCATAAACAAAATCGGTCTTTTCTGGCCGGGAAAATGGGGATGTCACATAAGCTGATAAGCGATTAAGATATAATATGAGAATTCTTGGATTTACCATCCTTATTCTCGTGAGAACAGTAGGTTGGTGATGACTTGTCCAGAGGTCAAGTACATATTTAAGATTGTTGGGCACAATCTTCGGATTAGGATTGAAGTGAAATTCATGATCAATATATTTTGAATATTCCTTCTACATGGTTGAGTGGTGTTCCTAGTCATGGACTAGGGGCGGGTACGATGAATGAATGATCAACAATCTTAGGGAATAATTTAATGGGCTTATATTTATGGGTTCCACTTGACAAGAAGTTTCATGCTATAAGTGGTTGTCGCTGTGTGTTGACTTCATCCAGTTGGGAAGAGTAAGGTAGTTGTTTTAGTTCTCAGGTAGAGCAGTAGGTTTTCTTTCATTGGCTAATGGCAGAGTGTTAAGATTGATTATATCGTAGGGATAAGTGATTTATGGTAATATGGGCTTTGGATGGTAGGGTTGGGAGGCGGTCATTGGTATGGGATGAATCTTTTATCTTAATCGGAGTTCAGGAAGTTCGAGCAGGATCGACTATGATAGCGGAAGAAGTGGTAATGAATAATTTCGAGGAAGAAATCTTATTTATGTTGGGGAGAGGTGTAACATCCTGTCTCAGGGCGTTTCTTATTTCATGGTTTATGGACCATAATTCGACCATGTATGGCCTTGGACTTCAAGTGAATAGATTTTAGACTCTTTTGGAGGTGTATGTTGTTGGATACGTGATTTAAACCTTGGATTCTTCGATGGAAGCTAAGGGGTAAAATGGGAAGGGTTATGTTTCGGTATTCTTACATAAATTAATGATTTTAGTTTAAGATGTTCTTAGTCATAGGTACCAAGCTAGAATTATAGAGATCGTCGATACCTTTATGTGGATATAAATATCATCGATCTCAGAGTTGGAGCGAAGAACTTATGGTTGTTTGAAGTTAAGTTGGAGAGTTTGATCGTACGATTGGCGTACACCACGAGTACGTTGGGTGTACTAGGCTGAGGAAGCTATGTTTTTACGGAGTTACACTAGGAGTAACTTTCAATACGTTAGACGTACCGTCACAGTATAAAAACCCTATTTTTATGGTTTTGAGCCATGTTTAAGGACTTTAACCCCTTGGGGTCCTTCCTAACAACAACCTCCACCCTCTTGAGCCTCCACTTCGAAACCCTAGCCGCTAGAACAATTCTTGAGCCTTTGTATGTGTTTTGAGTGCATTTACAATGGAAGAGAAGTTCAAGCTTGTTTATTCTTAAAGCTCAAGCTTGTGGATCTAGAGCCTACATTGTTTTTCTCAACTCTAGAAGGCATAAAGCTTGAATCTCTATGATGCATTTGGTAGATCTAGCTAGTATTCAGTCCTATAAGCTTTTTCGTCACTTTAGTGCATAAAGTTTAGATCTGGAAAGTTTGTGACCTTGTTATGGATAAAGTTGAAAACTGTATCCATCTAAATATTATATTGATTCAGATCTAAAGGTTTGAGACTTGGACTTAATGGATTAAGTTGATAAAGATGCACTCTTTTGGTCCCTTTGTGACATAAAGACTAGATGTTGGTTGTTTGGACCATCCTAAATCATAAAGTTGATGACTTTTATCCATTATGGAGCTATTAGAAACCATAAAAATGTGATCTTGGTGCTTCTATCCCTTTTATACAAGAGTTATGTTGTCTTAATGGATTCCATAAGTTAGGGTTTTAGCTTTTGGACCTTGTATAGCCATGGAAAGTTATAAAGGTGGAAACATTATGACTTGGAATGATGTTTTGAGTTTAGATCTAAGTTTAGATGGAAAACCCTTAAGTAATTGGAGTTGATCGGTACATAACAATTTTTCTTCATACACAACAATTGGTTCTTTAAAATTTTTTGTTGTACAACTATATAATGCATCAATTGTTGTGTATGGCAAAAAAATGTTGTGTACGAATGACTTCCCTTAAGGAATAAGCACTTAATATGAAAGAATGGGTTCAATCATCATACATTGGGTGTACCAAGTTGTACTTTGCGTGTACGTGGTTAGTATCTTGTATTGTTTGTTAAAATATCGATTACGCTCAGCGTGATGGCTGAGCACGTTGGGCGTACTCAGTTAACCTTGACTTTTCTTCATGTCTAACTTCTTGAGTTTGACACGGGGGCATTTTGAGTGGTAGATTGAGTTTAGCTTACTATTATTTGTACAAGTGATCGATAGAGGTAGCAGTTGGAGTAATGTTCTTTTCTGCTATTTTTTTGGGCTGTTTGGTGAGTTTTCATCACTATACTTGTGGATTAAAGGCACCAATGTCAGTTCAATAAATTGTGTATTCTGGTTTTTAATGTTGTTATACTGTAGTGAACTATTAAGATACGCATGATTATCTCGTTGTTATAATGTGTTTATTTCTTTCACATGTCAACATAGTGTGGTTGGGTTGAGACTATATTGCTTTGTGCTACGAATGAGTAAACTCAGGCAATCCACTGAAAGGTTGTGGGCTGGTGGCAATCCAATCGTGAGGTTGTGGGCTTGGTCAATCCAACCGGAAGGTAGTGGGTCAGGGACAATCCAACCAAGAGGTTGTGGACCCAATATGTATTATTTGTATATGTTTTGTTGTATGGTATTCTGGGGAAACTTACTAAATGTTGCGTTACTGTTTAAGTTTTATGTTTCAGGTACTTCTGGTGATCAGGGGAAAGCAAAGAAGTTATTGTACACGTTCTTCCGATTTTATGATATTTGATTTTTGGATACTGTTATTCATGATTATTATTTTAGAAAACTATGTTTTATAAACAAATATGGGTTTTTAATGGATTTATCAAATGAAAATTTTACCTTGAATTTTAGGATGTCACATGACACCAATTTGTTAGGCCTGCTATTTACACCTAAAGAATTAATAAAGTTCACTGTTGGATGCACTTAAGGATATCATAAGGAATGACATTCGAATGCATACAGACGCATCCTAAATGACAATGTCACTCTGTACAAGGCACATATTAGTCAAAAACCAATAATAACAATAAATGTCGGGGGGGGGGGGGGGGATTTTTTAAACTAAAAATAAAATAGAAATCAATAAATGTGCATAAATATAAAATTAAGATAAACTCAATGAAATAAGAAGTTTCAATTATGATGCAACTCTTCCAATTATGCAATTAACATATATATATATATATATATATATATATATATATATATATATATATATATATAAGTTCAAGTGACATCCTTCAATTTCTTGCCAAAAAAGACCGATTTAGTTTATACATTTAAAACAACATTAGAGTAATTTCCAAAAGGTGTTGCAGAACTTGATCCTAAAACAAAATATAATAAAATTTTATCAAAGCACTTCTTAAACAGTACATGTTATTTACATCTATTAGCCTATAATCCAAAATCCCTCGCCATCCTCCAACTATGCTCTTGATTTCATTATGTCACGCCCCAAAACCGAAAATGGCGGAATACGTTCTGGGGTGGAGGACGTCATGTATAGTATCATAACAATGCATAATAGTAAGGATAGTTAACAACATCCATTGCATTAGTATGATAATTGTAATACAAACATGTTCTGTAAAGATAGACACCAAATGTATAATTAACATAAAAGATGAGTCTTGTAGATATATTATCCATCCTCTCAAAAGTTGCACCCGTACCTGCCTACAGATAACCTGAGGATAAAAGTCTTTTTGAAAATGAGTATCATCATAGAGCTGGTGAGCTCATAAGTATTTAGTGTCATTGCTTGCATAAAAGTGTTTAAATCCAAGTAATACAACAATTGTTATCAAGTTTTGAAAATAGTGTGAACCCTAGAAAATCCTATATTATCCAGCGAAAGTAGTCTTTTACCAAGACTCGGGTATTTGTAAGTTTAATTCTTTGAAAATGTAAGAGTTTTCCCAGTGAAAATGTCAGTGTGAATATATAGTTTTAAATTTCGTTCATATAAAGAAATTGGAAGAAAACAATTTTGATAGCAGTGTCACTGCTGGCTAGATGTAATAGGGATGTAAACTCCAGATAGTATTAAATGTGTAAACACCGCGGGAAGTCTGTTTTTACCTTTAATTCTTAATATGTTAATTAAGGTCTGAATGTGAATTAGTATGTAACCATGCTGAGTGAGAGTAATATAACAGTTGACCCTCCAGGTCACATGTAGCTTAGTGATGTTTTATCATCCTTGGGCCTAGTCGGCTCGGACTATAGCTAGAAGTCGGGATGTGGGAGTGTCCGTCCCGTATAGATCTATACATAAGTGTTCGCTCTCCCTCCAGGAGGCTCTGGTTACACGACGATCGCATAGCAAAGTGTCGCATCGAGAAGTAGTGCATCACATTATACTCTAGTATATTCTCTAGTACAATATATAGTATTCTCTTCATGTAGTATATAGTGTTCTCTTCGTATAGTGTTTAGTGTTCTGTTCGTTTAGTGTTTAGTGTTCTCTTAGTATAGTGTTTAGTACGTGTAGACTCATAATTGTACTAACCATAGTGAGTATCATAGTAGCAATAGTAATGAGTGGAAACCTTTAACTATACCTATTATAGTTAAGTAGATATGTTAATTGAATGCCTTTGATACACAAAGGTATTGAAATGAAGCAAAGACTTTTATATCCAACACAAATATATATGATATATAAATAATAATTCAACGACGGTCGGACAGATAACAGAATACCCTGAGTCCAGAATCAAACAAGAACAGGAAATCAGGTGAGCTATCAGTTCTAAGTCCTTCAATCCATATTTATATAAATATATTAGTGCATATATGATTTAAAAAAAAAACAATTTTGAAAGCATTGGAAAATAGTTTTTTGCACAATTAAACATGAAAATAAGTTTGATAAACATTTAAAACAACCTTACTAGCATGGTAATTTGAAAATATAGAAAATCCTTTTGATAGCAAGTTGTAAATCACATATGATTAGTACTATAGCTTGTATCCACCCTATAAAACGTATAAAAACATTTAAAAGGTTGATTAAGGGGTATGAACTTACCTGTAGTTAGTGATGCTACGGTAGAATCTGTTTAGGAGGTTGAGTGTTAATTGCGGACTTGAGCACCAACGGATCCTATTAATCATATAATGACATATATATGGGTGTAATTAGTGTTTGGAATAACTATTTATTGTAGTGGGACCTCTTTAGGGACTAGTAAACACTTATTATGAGGTGTTACAACCATATAAGGTTGTATATGAGTGGTATATGACTACAGAAGGGAGTGTATGGTCAAAATGTCCAACAATTGCATGTGTGCGGTTGTACACATGAGTGTGCGGCCGTACAGTAGGGGTATGCAGCCCTACACAAGAGTGTGTGGCCGTACACTCCTAATTTGTGTCCAAAATGTCGATTTTTGAGGTGATCTTAAGTCTTATGAATACATGAAGGCCAAACTCTTCACTTTGGAGAGTTTTTAAGGTGTGTGTGGCCAGCCTATGAAGGTGTGCGGCCGCACTCCTTCAAAGGATGAAGAACACATGAAGAACACTAAGAACACTATGAGTTTAAGCTTAGATTCAGATGTTTTACCTGAAATTAGCTGATTGATGGGGGATGATTCACGTTCTCGAGGCCCTTAGAGTGTTCTTTGGACGAGATTTTTAAAGAGAGAAAGTAGAGAGATTAGTAGATTGCAGCCAATGGAGGAAAGAATGAATAAAGGGGGTCCTCCCCTATATATAGAGGTGAGTGTGTGTGGATGGGAACGGGTGTGGCTCCGCACACACCTGTATGTGGCCGTACACTCAAGTGTGTGGCCGAACACTCCATGTTTTGGAGTGTTTGCCCGATTTTGCATGATACGCATTGCGTTATCCTGTTTCTCGGTTTCTACCTCATTTTCATTATGTTTAGAACGCTCCAATAGACCCTAAACGGTGTTGAGAGCTAACAAAATGAGTCTAACTTGGATTCAATTTGTTTCTTGTACAAGAAAGAAATTTCGGGTTGTCACATTATTCCCCCGTTAGAGGGAATTTCGTCACGAAATTAGAGTTCAAATGACTATGTATTACACAATAACTAAGCAAAAAGATGAGTGTATTTTAGTTTCATTTGATCCTTACGCTCCCAAGTGAACTCCGGTCCTCGTTTGGCGTTCCAACAAACTTTCACAACTGGGATGCGACTTTGTTTCGTTCGTTTAACCTCTCGTGTCATAATCTCCACAGGTTCTTCCATGAAGTTGAGACTCTCGTTAATCTCGATCTCATCGAGTGGGATTACAAGAGTTTCGTCGGATAGGCACTTTTTCAGGTTCGAGACGTGGAAGGTAGGATGAATATTACTAAGTTTGCGGGGTAGATTGAGTTTGTAAGCTACGGGGCTGATTATAGCGAAAATTTCGAAAGGTATTATGTAATTTGGATTCAGCTTTCCACGCTTTCCAAAGCATATAGAACCTTTCAAGGGTGAGACTTCCAAAAGGACTCGGTCTCCCACTTGGAATTCCAAGGGTTTTCTTCATTTGTCTGCATAGCTTTTCTGTCGGCCTATAGCGGCTTTCAATCGTTCATGAATCTGAACGTTCTTCTCTGTCGTTTATCAAATGATCTTCAGACCCGTGAGAGTGCTTTCAGGAGTTCATCCTCTAGCTAATTGAGTGTCACCCACTTCAGCCCAACACAGAGGGGACCTAGACTTTCGACCATAGAAGGCTTCAAATGGAGCAGCCTTGATGCTCGTGTGATAACAATTGTTGTAGGAATACTCGACAAGGGGTAAGTGGGTATCCCATGCCTTACCGAATTCAATCACACAGGCTCGTAGAATATGTTCCAAGGTTCGGATAGTTCTCTCACTTTGTCCGTCGGTCTGCGGATGGTAGGCTGTACTCATGTCCAGCCTCGTACTCAAGGAGTTTTGTAGCAACTGCCAAAATCTCGAAGTGAATCTGCTATCCCTATCGGAGATAATAGGTATTGGAATACCATGCAGTCATACGATCTCCCTAATATATGTTCTTGTGACCTTCTACATCTTGTCTATTTCTTTGATGGGCAGGAAGTGCACAGACTTGGTCAATCTATCGACGATGACCCATATGGTATCATCCCCACCCGTTGTCTTGGGTAGCTTGGTTATGAAATCCATAGTGATCCGCTCCCACTTCCATTCAAGTATCTCCGGTTGTCGTAGTAGACCTGATGGTTTCCGGTATTCGACCTTAACCTTGGCACAAGTAAGGCATATACTCACGAAGGTAGCGATCTCTGCTTTCGTGTTAGGCCACCAGTATAACTTTTTAATGTCCAGATACATCTTATCTGAACTTGGGTGGACGGAGTATCGAGTGTTGTGGGCTTCCTTCATGACTAACTCTCTAAAGCCACCGTGGAGCGCAGTCCAGATTCGGTCCATGAGATATAAAGCTCCATCACCCTTGACTTCCAAGTTCTTATCCATTCCTCGTAGGGATTCTCCCGCCACATTTTCAGGTTTCAAGGCTTCGAGCTGAGCCTCCTTAATCTGTGCGGATAGATGCAAATGGATAGTTATTGTTAATGACTTGATTCTTCTACCAGAATATTCTTTTCGACTTAGGGCGTCTGCTACGACATTAGATTTACCCAGATGATAACAAATTTCACATTTGTAGTCATTGCGTAGCTCGACCCACCGCCGTTGCCTCATATTAAGCTCCTTCTGGTTGAATATGTGTGGCAGGCTTTTGTGGTTGGTGTATATCGTGCTCTTTGTATCGTATAGGTAGTGTCTCTAGATCTTTAGGGTGAACACAATCACTCCTAGTTCGAGGTCGTGTGTGGTGTAGTTGACCTCATGTGTCTTCAGCTGCCTTGAAGGGTAGGCGATGACCTGACCTCGTTGCATTAGAACACAACCGAGCCCTTGATTGGATGCATCGTAGTATACTACAAAATCTTCTATTCCTTTGGGGTGGGATAGTATTGGTGCGGTGCATCAGGCGCGTTTCAGGGTTTGGAATTCCTTCTCTTGTTTCTCTCCATGGTCGAAGGGCACACCTTTCTGAGTTAATGTTTTAAGGGGCTTCGCGATTCAAGAGAAGTTTTGTATGAATCTACGGTACTAGTCAGCGAGACCTAAAAATTAGCGAATTTCTTTAGGCGTCTTCGGTGCTGAGCAGTTCTCGATAACTTTAAGCTTGGATGGGTCCACATGGATTCCTTCTTTGATAACCACGTGTCCTAAGAATTCGACTTTTCGGATCCAAAATTCGCATATAGATAACTTCGCGTAAAGCTTCTCCGATCGTAGGGTTTTCGAGGACTTGTCGTAGATGACTGTTGTGCTCTTCCTTACTTCGAGAGTAGACGAGTATGTCATCAATGAATACGTTGACGAACCGATCTAAGTAAGGATGGAACACCCGATCTAAGTAAGGATGGACATCATTACGAGTTCATAGTGTCCATAACGAGTTCGGAAGGATGTTTTTGGGACATCCTCCTCAAGCACTTGTAACTGGTGATACCCGGACCTTAGATCACTCTTGGAAAAGTAACTATCCCCTTGCAGTTGGTCAAATATGTCGCCTATACGAGGAAGAGGGTAACGATTCTTGACCGTTAGCTTGTTGAGTTCTCTGTAATCGATGCACATATGAAACAATCCATCTTTCTTCTTTACGAACAAGACCGGTGCTCCCTAGGATGAGAAGCTTGGTCTTATAAAGCCCTTGTTGAGCAGCTCGTTAAGTTGATCGGACAGTGCTTGCATCTCGGCAGGCGCTGGACGATAAGGCGATTGGGCTACGGGGGTAGCTCCTGGAATCAAGTCGATCCTGAACTCAACCTGACGTTGGCGAGGTATACCTGGTAGCTCTTCCGAAATGACATCTGGGAAGTCACATACTACGGGAAGTCTTTTAGATCTTTCGCTTTCCGGTTCGTATCGACGACATGTGCAAGGAATGCAAGATATTCTTTACACATGTATTTCTGGTCTTGAATACTTGAGTTGATACGAAGGCTCATACTCGGCTTGTCTCTGTAGATCATCAAGGTTTCATTATTCGGTAGATTTAGACGGATGGCTTTGTCAAAGCATCGGATATTGGCATGATGGAGACTCAACCAGTCCATGCCCACGATGACATCAAAATTGTTGATCAATACAGGTATGAGGTTGATTGGGAATGAGTGATTATCTAGCGTGAGAGTGCAACCCATGTAGATATTGTTAGAAATCTCTATCTTTCCGTTAGCCATTTCTACGACGAAGGTTTCTTTTAACGGTTGCGGGGATTGTTTAAGTAAGTGTTTAAAGTTTTCATTTACGAAGCTTCTTTCTGCCCCACTATCGAATAGGATACAAGCATAAGAATTATCAAGAAGGAACTACCCGTGACTACTGTGGGGTCTGGTACAACTTCATTGTGGCCAATAGCAAGTAGTCTTCCTGTTCCTCCAGTATTCCCAGTTTTCAGATAGTTTCTTTTGAAATTCCCTACTTCGCCACAGCTAGAGCAGGCCTGGCTTACTCCCGTGCTAGGGACCTGCGAAATGGGTTTCAGTTGAGACTTGAAAAACTAGATGGTATGGCCCTTCCGGTCGCAGTTAGTGCAGTGCAATTCACCACAGAGGCCATTATGATGAAAAACGCACTTAGTGCACTTGGGATGGCTCGCTGCATATGTTTTGGTCGGCACGAAGACAGTAGGAGTAGTGACAGCATGGACAGCTACCACTTGTTGGTTCTTTGAAGAGGATTGGGTTGATTTTCCCTTCTTCCTGTCCTACTGTTTCCTCTTGTGGTCGGATTTCTTGATGGGTACAGTAGCAATTGCTGTTTTCGTTGATGGAGTGGAAGGCGATTCATGGTCAATCAACCTTTGGGCCAATTCCTTCGCACTGTCAAAGGCCGTAGGGCGTGATGCTAAAACGTTCCGTCGATATGGAGGTACTAAACCCCAGATGTATCGCTCACTCTTCTTGCACTCAGTGGGGATCATGTTAGGACACATAGTTACCAGGTCGCAGAACCTGGCCATATAAGCCACCACATCGTTCCCTTTCATCCTGTGGTTCTAGAGTTCGTCCTCAAGTTTATGGATTTCTCCCCTAGGGCAGTACTCCCTTGTCAGAAGGTCCTTTAGCATGTCCCAACCCATGGCATTGGCTGTTACCAAGGAGTGTTATTTGACATGGCCATTAGACCATGTCAAGGCCCTTTCGGTGAAGGTGCAAGTAGCGAACTTAATCTTGCTTTCCTCGGGGCACGAGCACATCTCGAAGACGGCTTTGGTTCTTTCGATCCATTGGGACAGTGTAATGATCCCTTCGGTTCTATTGAAGAACGTAGGTTTGCAGCTCATGAAATCCTTGTAGGTACACCACTGTGTATGAGAGTGGATTTCACCATGTCTAGAGTTGGTGCCCATTCCGGCTCCACTTGGATTGCCTGAATTTATTTGGGCCATAGCTGCAGTCATAGTTGCGGTTACAGCTGTCTGAAACATCACTGGATCGAATTGTGGAGGAGGAGGAGGAGGTGGAGTTTGGTTCGTAGTCGTGCCTCTGATCGGGCACTTGTGAGGCGACATCTTTTACTGAAAATTTATTAGGATGGCGACAATAGTGACAAACACTAGTGAGTATGATGAGAGCATTTTATGAATTAAATCACCACAGACAAGTTGTCAGATAGAGTCATATACCGAGTAGGGAGACGTAAGAGTATAGACTTTTCCCAATAGGTTAGATGACTGTCAATACTACTGGTATTACTGATGTAAATAAGATATGGAAAAATGGCCTAACAGTAGACCTTACATCAAACCATATGAGGGGAAAATGATTGACAGTTTAGAAGACTACATAGCATACTGAAAGATGGGAATATTATATAGACAAGTGTTTCATTCAAGTGCACATGCTAAAGGCTATTCTTAAGTCAAAAGAAAAGATGTGCTAGTCATCTTTTAACGGTAGCGGCGGATGTTTCTCGGGCGAAGTCTAAGGTCGGCCAGTTGATGTTCCATGTCGAGGAGGTGTTGCTTGTAGACCCTCTGGCGAACCCGGAGCTTTATGAATTCAGCCTGAGTCTCCGCTAATGCCCGAAGAAAAGCCTCGTGGTCTGCTGGGGACCTCTCCCTAGCATGCTCCAGGCGGCTGGTGCGAAGGGAGTGCAATCCTCCAGTTGTATCAACTTCTGCAATATACTAGAGGGTTGTCCTGCCTTGGATTTCATTACGGGCAACTCTTCGGACCAGGATGGGCAAGACTCTGTCTTTCGAACCTCCTTCGCTCGTGTCATAAAAGCTTCGGTCTCCATTGAATGCCATGGGTTGATTTCGCTCTTTACTCCATGTCTCTATGCATTCCACCCATGCAGGCGTCGGGTCTTGGAAGGCCTGACGGATGTTAGGGTTTGCGATCGGGGCCACAGGGGGTAGGTTGTTGACTTCGGGTTCGGAGTCAGACATATCCGAGAAGCCTTCTGCTTGGTGGTCATCCAACGGGATTTGATGTTCCTCATCGGGCTCTCCTTCTAGCCATCATGCATTGCCGTGATTTGGGAAGTACGGGTCACCATGATGAAATCCGGCCATGATATCTATGTGAGAAAAGGGAAAGAATAGTTAATAAACGTACTAATCTAAGATACTTATAAGAGGATCGTTATTAGTCAGACCAATACTTGTATAGTGCATACTAATTACATGCGACCAAAACAATATAGACCTTCGAATAGGTGATCCTACCTCTAAATCCACAACCAAACAAGGAACAGGAAGTAACGCAAAGATCACATATTCTAAGTCTATAACGTCTTAGTCACATGTAACTGTAAAGTATCCACTTAGCAACTATTGCACTACTAGTAACGACCTTTTTAGTTCTCACGGAATACTCCTATAGTATTCTTGTTCTAATGTTCTTGTAGTAGTGTTGGCAAGTTTTTAGACTTGTTGCAACACCACAACCATCCTTAGGCACATGCTAGTCACTCCTAGGAAGATGTAGTTGATCATGCTACATCCACTCAGATTTGACTATATGTCTCTAAGCCTAATTGTGATGTTCAACAATTTTAATACTTTTGGTATGTTTTAGTATGATACTGACCCTATGTATTAAGTGGATTTTATATATACTTAGTTAAATATTTTATTACTTAAATGTATATATTCTTAGTCAGAGTGTTTTAATCCCGAAGTGTTTATAGTTCGTATATATTTTATGGGTTGATATACTTCATTCACTATAAGCAATGGTCTGATACCAATCTGTCACACCCCAAAACTGAAAACAGCAGAATACGTTCTGGGGTGGAGGCGTCATGTTCAGTATCATAACAATGCATAATAGTAAGGACAAGTAACAACATCCATTGCATTAGTAAGATAATTGTAATACAAACGTGTTCTGTACAGATAGACACCAAAAGTATAATCAAAATAAAAAATGAGTCTTGTATATATATTCTCCATCTTCACAAAAGTTGCATCCGTACCTACCTACTGATGAACTGAGGATACAAGTTATTTTAAAAACGAGTATCAACATAAAGTTGGTGAGTCCATAAGTATTTAGTATCATTGCTTGTATAAAAGTGTTTAAAACCAAGCAATACAATAATTGTTATCAAGTTTTGAAAATACTGTGAACCCTAGAAAATCCTATATTTTCCAGCGAAAGTAGTCTTTTACCAAGACTCGGGTATTTTTATGTTTGATTCTTTGAAAATGTAAGAGTTTTCCTAGTGAAAATGTTAGTGTGAAAATATAGTTTTAAATTTCGTTCATATAAAGAAATTGGAAGAATAGAGTTTTACCCTAGCAGTGTCACTGCCGACTAGATGTAATAGACATGTAAACTCCAGATAGTATTAAATGTGTACACACCCCATGAAGTCTATTTTTACCTTTAATTCTTAATATATTAATTAAGTTCTGAATGTGAATTCGTATGTAACCATGCCGAGTGACAGTATTATAACAGTTGACCCTCCAGGTCACATTTAGTGTAGTCATGTTTTTTCATCCCTGGGCCTAGTCGGCTCGGACTAGAGCTAGCAGTCGGGATGTGGGAGTGTCCGTCCTGTATAGATCTATATACATAGTGTTCTCTCTCCCTCCAGGAGGCTGTGGTTACACGATGATTGCATAGCGAAGTGTCGCATCGAGAAGTAGTGCATCACATTCTACTCTAGTATATTCTCTACTATAGTATATAGTATCATCTTCGTGTAGTATATAATGTTCTCTTCGTATAGTCTTTAGTGTTCTCTTCGTATAGTGTTTAGTGTTCTCTTCGTATAGTTTTTCGTACGTATAGAATCGTAACTTTACTGACCATAATGAGTATCATATTAGCAATAGTAATGAGTGGAAACCTTTAACTATACCTGTTATAGTTAAGTGGATATGTTAATTGAATGCCTTTGATACACAAAGGTGTTGAAATGAAGTGAAGACTATTATATCCAACACAAATATATATGATATATAACTAAGAATTCAATGACAGTCGGACAGATAACAGAATACCCTAAGTCCACAATCAAACAAGAACGGGAAATCAGGTGAGCCATCAGTTCTATGTCCTTCAATCCTTACTTATATAAATATATTAGTGTAGATATGATTTGAAAACAAAAATAGTTTTGAAAGCATTGGAAAACAGTTTTTAGCACAATTAAACATGAATATAAGTTTGATAAACATTTAAAACAACCTTACTGGCATGGTAATTTGAAAATATAGAAAATCCTTTTGATAACAAGTTGTAAATCACATATAATTATTACTATAGCTTGTTTGGTTCAACTTGTATCCCCCCATAAAACGTATAAAAACATTTAAAAGGTTGATTAAGGGGTATGAACTCACCTGTAGTGAGTGATGCGACGATAGAATCAGTTTAGGAGGTTGAGTGTTAATTGCAGACTTGAGCAGTAACGGATCCTGTTAACCATATAATGACACACACACACACACACACACACATATATATATATGTATATATATATATATATATATATATGGGTGTAATTAGTGTTTGGAATAACTATTTATTGTAGTGGGACCTCTTTAGAGACTAGTAAACACTTATTATGAAGTGTTACAACCATATACACAAGGGAGTGTATGCTGAAATTGAACAACAATTGCATGTGTGCGATTAAACACATGAGCGTTTGGACGTACAGTGGGGGTGTGAGGCCGTACACAGGACTGTGCGACCGTACACTACTAATTTGTGTCCAAAACGTCGATTTTTGAGGTGTTCTTAAGTCTTATGGATACATGAAGGCCAAACTCTTCACTTTGGAGAGTTTTTAAGGTGTGTGCGGCCACCTTATGAAGGTGTGCGGCCGCACTCCTTGAAAGGATGAAGAACACATGAAGAACACTAAGAACACTATGAGTTTAAGCTTAGATTCAGATGTTTATCAGAAATAAGCTGATTGATGGGGGTTATTCACGTTCTCGAGGCCCTTAGAGTGTTCTTTGGATGATATTTTTAGAGAGAGAAAGTAGAGAGAGAAGTAGATTACAGCCAAAGGAGGGAAGAATGAATGAAAGGGTCCTCCCCTATATATAGAGGTGAGTGTGTTGCTGGGAACGGGTGAGCGGCCACACACACCTGTGTGTGGCCGTACACTCAAGTGTGTGGCCGCACACTCCATCTTTTGGAGTGTTTGGCCCGATTTTGCTTGATACACATTGCATTATCCTGTTTCTCAGTTTCTACCTCATTTTCTTTACTTTTAGAACGCTCCAATAGACCCAAAACGGTGTTGAGAGATAACAAATTGAGTCTAACTTGGATTCAATTGGTTTCTTGTACAAGAAAGAAATTTCGGGTTCTCACACATTACCTGTAATATAGAAAGTTCAGTGGGTCACACTTGGGAGCCTGATTAGCATAAAATTCAAACCACAAACAATAAATTTTTTAATTTTCATCAACCAACAATAAATTTATTAAATTCATCAACCAACAATAACCCTGATTATCTATTCCTGTTATCCTCACTTTATGTCCCTAAACACCTATCCCGAGTGACCTAGTCTAAGGATTATAATCGGGATGACAACACTGTTTCGGCGGTTCCTCGGCAATTTATGTCAAATAAGGCAACCATTGGGGTGACAACACTTCTTTGGAAATTCCATAACAATTTATGTCAAATAAGGCAACCAATGGGGTGACAACACTGCTTTCCTCAGCAATATACGTCACATAAGTCAAACATCAGGTGACAACACTGCTTTTCCTCAGCAATTTATGTCAAATCGGCATGAAGTCACATCGTCGCCAAGGTTTATACAAGAGACACTAAGTCCATAGCTGCCAGGTTTGATACAACATGTGCTAAGTTCATGGCTCCTATTTATTAAGAATCATCTTTCACTCATTTCTAAAGATTCCTCCTAAGGAATAGGCACGACGTCCATCACTGCCAGATTTCTCAAATTACAGTTGATGAATACGTAGTTTAAAACATCTGGTTCAAAAAAACACCTAGTTCAAAATACTTAATGAACACCTAGTAAACACTTATTTCAAAAATAACTAATGAACACAATCACCTAGTGAACACTCTGTTCAAATAACTAGTGATCGCTATCACCTAATGAACACATAGTTCAAAACATCTGTTAAACACTTAGTTCAAAAATACCTGATGAACACATAAGTTCAAAAACACCTACATGATTCATGCCTGTTAACTTTCCATTGGATTGTGTAGAAAAGTTTGTGCTTGTCATCTATATTCCACTAGATGACTGGAAGATCATTACCATCAGGACATCTCATATTTTATTTCGTATCACATCAATTATTTCATCTACCTATGTTATATCCAACATACTTGTAGATAAAAATACATATATAGTTTAGAATCTGTATAAAACAATCTTTCATCATCCATCTCAAATAAACAAACAACATATATATATATATATACACACACACACATAGCTCGTATTTGATATAAAATCATTCATATCCATGTGTAAGATGAAAGTGACTATACACTCACTTGGTTTAACGATAATCAGGCAGCACTTCATTTCTTTAAACGATCATTTATGATAAAACTAGGATGTTTTCTCAAAAACCGGGCTTCACGCAGACAAAGTTTCATCTTGAAAACTATTTTTGTCAGGATCCTCAGGCTCTCTGGGGCTTGCTTATGATGCTAAGATGATATAATCGGCTTGGGGGTAATTTTTCCAATATTCAAGAAAGTGTAGGGGATATAGAACAAAATTTGGAACCTTAAATCTGTGTTGGATTAGATGTCTAATTCCAAATTATTATTGGTATGTATTCGACTCGACCTGGCATGGTCCATTTAGGTTACATGGCATCGAAACAATTTGGATAGATTTTTGTGAGAAAAGGATATTTATGGTTTGTTAATATATTATAAGTTCTAATATATTAGTATGAAATCATATTATTTATTTAGTATTGATCAATATTTAATTTGGAATTAATTTTGTGATCAAAAGGAAAATAATTAAATATATGGGGGTTGATTGTGTAAATCATTTATTCTTATATATGTGAGCTTATGATCCATAGTTATTTATGTTGGGCTAAACCCATGGAGTAACCCATGGATAATCCGTGGAGGTTTTAATCCATGGAGCATGAAGAATATGGAAAGACATGAGTTACATGGTGTAACCCTAATAGCCACTATATATAAGGACCCTATGGCTCAAAAAATTGGCACTAGTGTTTGTACACATAAGGGCTAGCCGATTTGAGCATAGAAACCTTTTCTCTGAAGTTATTCCAAGTTGTTGGTGATGTTGTGTGAAACATTTGAGGTGTCACACTTGAGGCACTAGGCTCCTAAGCTCCATGGAATCAAGCTACAACAAAGATGTATGTTGTTCTACTAGATTTTATATTACGTGTACTTCATAATATGCTCGTTAGGATAATACCGTGGAAAATATGATATCTGCATGTATAATAAAGAAAACATAGATTCAAGGTATTTACGGTTGCATGTACACCTTAGGAGTGTTAGAATGCTCAAAACCCTTCAATCGAATGGCATTGGGTGCTATTTACTAGGGCTGAACCATCAGGTTACGTTGGGCATAAATTTAGAGTATGCTGGGCGTACTCCCTCTTCAACCAGTACGCTGGACGTACATAGAGTACGCTGGGCGTACTAAGGGATAGGCTCGAACGCGTCAAGGATACGACGCGTATACATCATGCGAAAGAGTAGGGCTACATGGCCAATCTCGAACCGTAAACACTCACAAGAGTACGCTGGGTGTACTCCTTCGGTATGTTGGTCGTACTCCCCTGGACCAACCTCGAAGTTTGTGCCTAAAACATAAAAAATCCATAACTTTCACAAACGAACTCCATTTTTGATGTTCTTTATATCCACACGTAGGTGAAATAAGGCTCTACAACATTTGTTTAGACTCTGTTGGCTAATTTTGACTTTAATTTTAAAGTTATATTTATAACAGGCAAGGATAGGAAAAGTACGTTAAAAATTCATAACTTCTTCATAAAAAAACTATATTCGTCTATCTTTTTACTGTTTAACTACAAGAAAAAAGATCTTTCATTCTCATTTAGATTGTTTCGGCCAAAAATCACTCGATCTAAAATTCGAGTTTCCAAGTGCATACTGCTATGCCAAATCTTAGAAAATTAATAACTTCATCATATGAAGTCAGATTTGGATAGTCTTTTTATTGAAGGTCTCGGTTTAATGAATACTATGAATTTCATTTACATCACAAAGGCTAAAAAGCACTTTAACGAAAATTCACTTTTTACATCATATAACATTGTTTCGATTCTGTCACGAAACTTCGACATGTCATAACTTCTTCGTTATAACTCGAATTTAGGCGTTCTTTATATATCCAGAATCCTTGTCACGACCACTACAACTTGGTTAAGATTATTCATTCTAAATAATATTTTATCAAAAAGTCATTTTTAAACGCCTATCGTCTCTAAATTGACTGGCCTGGATCTACGGGCGTTACAATTGTCTCCCATTTAGGATGATTACGTCTCAATATCATCAACGAAATAGGGCTTGTATAATGATTCCATATGTTTTCTCTTCAACCTAGGTAATAAACGTGACTTCTTTGTTCCTTCGAACGAGTATCTAACTTTTGGACCTCTCGGCCGCAGGCAGTGCTCAATCCTGCACATGCTCCACGTATTATGTCGGACAATATTTGATATGACCACTAGGGTCATATTCACAATCATCTCCTTAGTCATTACCAAAATGATGGTAATGGCAGACTAGAAAAAAACGGAATCAATTACTAGCTTCTTGGTAATCTTGTTACTTTTCGTTGATCCAAGTGTGAGTCCTATGCTTCCAATAATTTAGGCCTCTACTATTATTCACACCTACTCATACTCGTCCCAAGTATTGTCTTGCAGTTCTCCCAGTCCCCATTCAAAATTTCACATTTATTTAATACATCAAATAACAAAACGAAGGTTTATATTATTTCTTGAGACAATTATAAAGATGTTATAGTTTAACCTACACTATGCGTCTCATAGGCTACACCACCGAATACTATATTCATGATTGCGTTATATCTTGATTTTGGAACATATAGCCCTTACACCTAATCCCTTGCATCCTCGCGTGGTTCATTAAGGATCATCGGGAATGCTTTTACCTTTGTTTTCGGTGGTACATTTGGCCTTGCTGGTTCATTCTTCTTTGGGTAATTCTTCGAAATATGCCCTTTTTCGTTACATTCATAACATATCTTCTTGCTAGATGTACACTAATTGCCGTAATGCCTAGATTTTCCAAATCTGAAACATGTCACCTCCTCTTCACATTTCCCAAAGTGTTTCTTCTTGCATTTATCGCACCACCTTGCTTCCCTTCCTCCTCCTCCTCCTCCTCCTCCAAACATCGAGAATTTGGTCTTCTCGTTAGACCCTATAGCTCATTCAAACTTTCTTTTCTCGCCAACTTCAATGTGACAACCCGATATTTCAACTCTATGTAAACGACCTAAAAAGTCAAGTATTGTAACCACGTTTGTTATAATGAAATTTACTTCGAAAAATAAAATATCCAAAAATCACTAATTAAATTACCTACTATGTTAGATGTCATTAAACTGTGATCGTACGTAAAAAGAACGCCCAAATCTGACTTCGTATAAGGAAGTTATGAATTTTCCAAGTTCGACTTAGCAACGGACAACTAAAATCTCGAAACAGAGATCGAGTGACTTTTGACCGGAATGACCTAAATGAGAATCGAAGGTCTCGACAATAGTTTTTCAACGGTAAAAAGTCTGGCAAGAACAAATTTCAGATAAAGAAGTTATGAATTTTTAATGAAATTTTCTTATCGCGACCTTTTAAAAATAAATAATAAAAATAATTTCAAAATTTGGCGACAGAATCTAAACGAAAGCTGTAGAGTATAGTCTCACCTACACGTGGATATAAAGAACATTGAAAACGGAGTTCGTATGAAGAAGATATGAATTTTTGAAGTTTATTAAATATTTAAAATATAAATTTTAGTTGAAAATTCGGTATTATACGAAGGCTAAGTCACGCACGCGTACGCCCAGCATACACACGTACGTCGAGCGTACTCAAGGCCTTGGCCTCGGATCGTCCACGTCGCACCCTATGCGAGCTATGTCAAGTCCCATCCGGGGTTCGAAGCAGTCGAGGATGCGCGCATGCGTGACGCACGGGTACACCTAGCGTACGCGCGTACGCCCCGCGTACGGAGGCGATTCACACCTGCTATAAAAGGGATGTGAGGGTTCCGAAGAAAAGGGCCATTCCCTCTCATCTCTGTTGCGTTCTTGCCTCGTTTTCCGTGCTCGTGCTATCCCGAAGTCCCGGTCACATTGCTCAAGTCCCGGGGGTCGTTTGTGCTCCTGAGATTCCCGAGAAAATCCGCTTTCTCGAGTCGAAATTATGTCCGGTTTTCATCTCGCCTTCTCCGATCTTTCAAGTGAGTTCATAGCCCTATAATTCACACTTTTAAATGTTTTATAAATACTTTTATATGGTTTTAACGGGGGGAGTACAAGTAAAACACTCGATTATTATTGTGTGTTATATAAAGTTTCATTATACGCTTTTTATCAACGGAATCATATGTGATTTATAATTATTATAGGGAAACTTTCATATGCGAATTATACCACGATAACATCTTATCTTTTGAAATAAGAAATGATTTATGTATTTATGTAAATCAGACACTCTGCTTATACTATATTTATGTGTGTGCGTTTTGGCACTATAAAGATTATACTTTACATAAAAAGTGAGCATTTTCACTAGGGATTATTATACAAATGAAACACACTTTTAGGAAACTATAATGGGTATAGTTTCACGAGAATACTACGAACTTTTACATACTGGAAATACTAGTTCAAGAAGCTACTTTCATATACAAGAACAAACGAACATTTTCACACGTAAATCTGTTTTATACTAAGTTTTATGAGACATTAGACTTCACGTACGCTCGAGTACACATTTCAAGTCCTGTATTATATACCAGAATCCCTTGGAGAGGGAGCATGGTGTTTATGTATAGATCTATACAGGATTTACAACCCCGCACCCTGACTATTAGCTATAGTACACCATTTGGGGTGACAAACGTCAGAACATTCCAACGCCTGAAGAACGGTGTGTATAGGCATTCCTTGTCAATAGCATCGTTATAAAACTCACACAGAGTATTAAAAACACAATAATTTACGGGGGTTTTCGGATGTAACGGAGGTTTTATACGTACATAAATTCATTTACTTTATGCATGAAAAACCCAATTGTGATATAAGTTTGGAACATCTAACCACTACTCATAGATGGGAAAACATCAACTTTTTTAAACATATATTGGTCTTGATTTAAGGCTACGCTTATACCTGTAGGAAATATGAGATTTTCTAGAAACTAACAAACAAAAACGAACCATTTCATTTTCATACAAATACTATCATTAAATGATTATGAAACTCACCAGCTTAAATGTTGATCTACTCTTTCAAAACTACTTGTATGTCCCAAGGACTCAGTAATTACAGGTACTAAACAACTTTTGAAGAAGGAACGATGCGGTACTAGTTTAAATTCATATTTTTGCATCATATTGTAATTGGTTTTGAACATGTACTCTTTTAAAAAATGTAAACTTTCAATTATATATATGATGGTTGTATTAAGACATGTTGGACACTACGATTAGTTCTCGATATATGTAATCGAATTTGGGACGGATATAGCCTGATCAACTATATTTATCCGAGATTGGACTAACGTATATCGAGGAATGATCGTAGTGAGCAACAAGTCAAAACTTACCAAAATGGACACTAGTATCAAACATACAGTTTAAATACTAAAGGAGTATTTGGTGCATACAACAGATTAATTAGTGTTACATGTTTTCAAGCTTTGTTCAAATCTTATAACCCTATTCTCGTATAGTCAAATTGCTGGATTTCACCCATAAGGGGACCCATACTAACCGAACCAGGGCAATGGATGATGGGTAGAGGAGGATCCGGAAGAGGATGAAGAACCTATCGAGTTGGAAGAAGGGGACGACTCTGGTACAGACTTGAAACCATAAGTAGTCGACCCTCCAGCCATTAGGAGGAACTTCCAGGGACCGACTCACGTTTGGGGAAGTCACTTCCACCATTGGAGCCAACAAAAAGGGATACGCTCTCCCTACGGTATGTGTCGAAACTTCTACGACATCAGGGATGGAGGTTCAGCCGAAAGAGCACTTCCGGTCATGGTAGGTAAACTGGCCAACCAGTCCTATCAATCGTGAGTACAAGCAAATCGAATCCGCGAAGTCAATGTGGAAGTACAAGTTCACACGACCAACATACGTCGTTCGGATATGTTATAGAATGACACCCACCTCCGCACTGACGCATTCCAAACACAAATGAATGCAACCCTAGCAGAGTTGAGGGAACAGCAAGCTGCCTTCGATAGGCGTCTTATGGAATCAAAGAAATAGAATGCGGAGTCAAGCTCCAAGCGCAACACACGTCGCAAGTTGTACTTGCGAAAACCTCAAATTTTTTTATAAGTTAGGACCTCGGCTAAAAGTTTTACTTTCTTAAAATTCTTGTAATCGGAGACCCTTTTAAGGGTCAAATTTTCGTGATCGTTGTATTATTTATTATATTAATATAATTCGCACGCTATTATTACTACGTTGAGTATCTCGTTCAATCTTTATAATATTATGGGAAAACCATACACTTGTTCATATATTCGGATTTACGAATAACCTTTGTTCTTAAATCTTTGAAACTCATACTATCATCTGTTGTTGAACTATAGCGATTTAGTTCATGAGACACGTACATTTTCTATACTATTGACTTCTTACCCTTGTCTTTTCAATGTTTAGTTGAAGGATGCCTCCACGTAGAAATCGAAGACAAAACAACGCTGTGGAAACACCGACACCACCACCACCTCCACCTCCTCAATTTGATCTTGTCATGTTCCAGGCAGCAGTCACCACAGCTGTGGAAGCTGCCATGTCACAGATCAATACCCCTGTTGGGATACATCCTTCAAACCATGGCGATAGTCATGAGCAACCCCGGGAGTGCACCTATAAAGACTTTACGAATGCTGAACCCCAAATGTTTAATGGAACCGGTGGTGTGATGATTTTAAGGCAGTGGATTGAAAGGACGAAATCAGTCTTTGAAATCTGCTCCTGCCTCGAACACAACAAAGTCAAGTTTGCAACTTACACACTTACTGATCGAGCTTTAACTTGGTGGAATGGCCACGTTAAGGTACTTACTCTGATAGTGGAGAATTTAATAAGCTAGGAGAGCTTAAAAATCATGCTGATGAGGGAGTACTGTCCACGAGGAGAGATTCAAAAACTCGAGCACGAACTCTGGACTCTTGGAATGATTTGTACGAACATAGCAACTTATACCAAAAGATTCTGCGATTTGGCAATCCTTTGCCTAGATATGATTGCTCCTGAGAGCAAGAAAATAGAGCAATACATTTGGGGACTGTCGCCCCTAATTCAGTCAAGCGTGTTAGCTTCAAAACCTGACACTTTTGAAAGTGCCAAAGAGCTGGCACAATCGCTTATCGACCATGGAAATCATCAAAACTGAACAATTTCTACACCAGAACCACAAAAGGGAAACAACAATAACAACAACAATAAGAAAAGATGGTGGAATAAGGGGAAGGGTGGGTCTTCCCAAAAATCCTCGAAGAAACAACAACTAGTTACAGTAAATGTTGCTACTGTACCTACTACATACAAACCTCTACCGAATAAAGACTTATGTGGGAAACCTCCCAAAGTGCACGAAATTCAATTACCACCACCACGGACCTTGTCGGGAAATGCATTGCTCCAACTGCAACAGAAAGGGACACAATGTCCATTTCTGTAAGGCCCCCGTAAAGCCGATCACTCAAGTTCCCAATACTAGTGTAGGCGAAGCATGCCACGATTGTGGCGAGGTGGGCCACTAAAAAAGAAACTGCCCAAAGGCAGCGAATACCGGCGGAGTGGGACGAGTTTTAGCTATTGGTCACGAGGAAGTCGTAGCTGATCCTACAGTAGTTGTTGGCATGTTTCTTCTCGATAATTCATATGCATGCATACTATTCGATAGTGGAGCAGAGAGAAGCTTCGTGAGCCAAAAATTTGTTCACTTAGTTAAACATAAACCTAGCATGTTAGAAGAATCATTCACTGTAGAAATGGCAAATGGAAAAATGGAAAACAGTAACTGCATATACATGGGTTGTACATTAACTTTAGACGGTCACTCTTTCCCAATCAACCTCATGCCAGTCCAAATCAAAAGTTTTGACGTCATAGTTGGCATGGATTGGTTAAGTACTCTTCGCGCCGACATCATGTGCTACGAAAAAGCCGTTCGTATAAATCTCCCTAACAATGAAACATTAGTGATTTACGGCGACAAATCAAGTACAAACCTTTGCATCATTTCGTGCATCCAAGCTCGGAAGTGTTTGCGGAAGGATTGTCAAGCATTTCTTGCACACATCGTCGATACGAGTTGGAAAGTAAAGGACATTAACAACATTCCAGAAGTACCTGACTTGCCCGATATCTTTCCAGAAGAACTACCGGGATTACCACTACAACACCAAGTCGAGTTCAGAATTGATTTAGTTCCAGGGGCTACCCCTGTAGAAAAATCGCCTTATCATCTAGCACCAGCAAAGATCCAAGAACATTCCAGTCAGCTTAACGAACTCCACCAAAAAGGATTCATTAGACCAAGTTTCTCACCTTGGGGAGCACCGGTCTTGTTTGTAAAGAAGAAAGACGTATCGTTCTGGATGTGCATCGACTACCGAGAGCTGAACAAACTCACTGTCAAAAATCGTTATCCTCTGCCCCGCATTGACAACCTATTTGATCAACTTCAAGGAGCAAGCTACTTCTTGTAGATAGATATACGATCCGGATATCACCAATTACGAGTGCTACAGGAAGATGTTCCCAAGACAGCCTTCCGAACCCGTTATGGACACTACGAATTTGTAGTCATGTCGTTCGGATTAACCAACGCACCAACAGTATTAATGGACCTAATGAATAGAGTGTACTGTCCTTACTTGGATAAGTTCGTCATCGTCTTCATCGACGATATACTTATCTACTCCCGAAGTAAGGAAGAAAATAGTCAGCACCTACGAAGAGTCTTAGAAACACTACGATCAGAGAAGCTCTATGCGAAGTTCTCTAAATGTGAATTTTGGATTCGAAGAGTCAAAATTTTGGGCCACGTTGTTAGCGAAAAAGGGATACATGTGGACCCCTCCAAAATTAAGGCCATTAAGAAGTGGTCGGCACCAAAGACACCAATAGAGATGCATCGATTTTTAGGTCTAGTTGGCTACTATTGCAGATTCATAGAGAACTTCTCTAGCATCGCGAAACCTCTTACTACATTAACCTAGAAAGGCATGGTCTTTGACTGGGAAGCAAAACAAGAGAAGGCGTTCCAAAGACTGAAACAAGCCTTGTGCACCGCACCGATACTATCCCTCCCCGAAGGGATAGAAGATTTTTTAGTGTATTGCGATGCATCAAATCAAGGACTTGGTTTTGTTCTTATGCAACGAGAGATGGTTATTGCCTATGCCTTCCGTCAGCTTAAGATACACGAAGTAAACTATACAACACACAATCTTGAGTTAGGAGTAGTGGTATTTGCTTTAAAGATATGGAGACATTACCTGTACGGAACGAAGAGTACTATTTACACCGACCACACGAGCCTTCAACACATTTTCGATTAAAAACATTCCGGATTACTACAACAACCAGAGATACCGGAATGGAAATGGGAACGGATTACTATGGATTTCATAACCAAGTAGCCCAAGACAACGGGTGGACTTGATACCATATGGTGCATCGTCGACAGATTGACCAAATCCGCGCATTTTCTACCAATCAAGGAGACTGACAAGATGCAAAGGCTTACAAGAACTTACATAAGGGAAATAATGTGATTGCGTGGAGTTCCAATGTCCATTATCTCCGATAGAGATAGTAGATTTACATCAAGGTTCTGGTGGTCACTACAAAGCTTCCTAGGGACTAGACTAGACATGAGTACAACCTACTAGGGATGGCAAAAGAAACCGAAACTGATGGTGAAAACCGAAAACTGACATATTAGGGTCGGGTTTGGGGTCGGTTAATTGGGGTCGGGATCGGGTTTGGTATGCTTTTAGAAAATTTTCACGGGTTTGGTTACGGGGACGGTAAACAAAATACCTGTCCCGATTACCCGAAGCCAAAACGAAAACCGAAACCCGTTACCTGAAACCATTAATATGATTATATATATATATATATATATATATATATATATATATATATATATATATATATATATATATATATATTATGTCCTTTGAGTTATCTTCTTTGTTGTGAACGATTTAAAGATAATTTCTTGAGATAGCTTCGTGTTTATTTGTAATGTTAGTGTTTTGACATTTTTTTATTCATATTACTTAGAGTAATAGTGATATTATGGTTTTTGAATGTTAGTGTCTTTATTGTTTTTGTTGCCACTAGTAACCACTTATGTATCAGAACAAATATGTATGCTCTTAGTAGTTTTGTAAATTATCAAAATTATTTTGGATATGAATTTATGTTTGCATCACTAAGTCTAATGGTTTGTATTCTCATTTCATCAAAATTATTTTTAATTTGAATGTTAAACAGGGATCCCCGTTACCCCGTTGGGATACCCGCAGACCCGATAATGTTTGGTAAACGGATACCCGTTGGGAATCGAGCCGGTGATGGGATCGATTTTCATATTCGGGGACGGGGGCGGGATTACCATAACCCGTCCCAAACCTGCCCCATTGCCATCCCTACAACCTACCATCCACAAACAGATGGGCAAAGTGAAAGAATGATACAAACTTTGGAAGATATGCTGAGAGCCTGTGTGATTGAATTTGGAAAGGCATGGGACATCCATTTATCCCTTGTCGAATTTTCATACAACAATAGTTATCATACGAGCATAAATGTTGCTCCATTTGATGCCCTCTATGGCCGTAAGTGCAGGTCCCCTCTATGCTCGACTGAATTTAGCAACACACAGTTAGCTAAAGCACGAGATACTAAAAACACTCTCACCGGTCTGGAAATCATATGAAAAACGACAGAGAAGATCATTCAGATTTGTGAACGGTTGAAAGTTTCTAGAGACCGACAGAAAATCTATGCTGACCAACGGAGGAAACCTTTGGAATTCCAAGTAGGAGTCCGCGTTCTATTGAAAGTCTCGCCGTGTAAAGGGTTAATACGCTTTGGAAAGCGTGGAAAGCTAAATCCAAGATACATAGGGCCTTTCGAGATTCTCGCCAGAATCGGCCCTATAGCTTACAAACTTAATCTACCACGTGAACATAGTAACATACACCCAACCTTCCACGTATCGAACTTGAAAAAGTGTCTGTCTGATGAGACTCTTGTTATCCCACTCGACGAGATCGAGATCAACGAGAGCCTCAACTTCGTGGAAGATCCGGTAGAAATAATGGACCGATAGGTCAAACAAACGAAACAAAGTCGCATACCCATCGTGAAAGTCCGTTGAAACGCCAAGCGAGGACCTGAATTCACACGGGAACACGAAGATCAGATGAAAGAAAAGTACCCACATCTTTTTCACTGATTCACTTGTATCTTTCTTACTTTAAATTTCGGGACGAAATTCACTCTAACAGGGGGATGATTTGACAACCCGATATTTCAACTCTATGTAAACGACCTAAATAGTCAACTATTGTAACCACGTTTGTTATAATGAAATTTACTTCGAAAAAAAAAATCCAAAAATCACTAATTAAATTACCTATTGTTTTAGATGTCATTAAACTGTGATCGTACGTAAAAAGAACGCCCAAATCTGACTTCGTATAAGGAAGTTATGAATTTTCCAAGTTCGACTTAACAACGGACTCCTAAAAACTCAAAACAGAGATCAAGCGACGTTTGACCAGAATGACCTAAACGAGAATCTAAGGTCTCGAAAATGGTTTTTCAATGGTAAAAAGTCTAGCAAAAACACACATCGGATAATGAAGTTATGAATTTTTAATGAAATTTTCTTACCGTGACCTTTTAAAAATAAATAATAAAAATAATTTTAAAATTTGCCGACAGAATCTAAACAAAAGTTGTAGAGTATAGTCTCACCTATGCGTGGATATAAAGAACGTCGAAAACAGAGTTCGTATGAAGAAGATATGAATTTTTGAAGTTTATTAAATATTAAAAATATAAATTTTAATTGAAAATTCGGTATTATCCAAAGGCTGAGTCACGCACGCGTACGCCCAGCGTACTCAAGGGCGTGGCCTAGGATCGACCATGTCGCACCCTATGCGAGCTATGTCAAGTCCCATCCGGAGTCTGAAGCAGTCAAGGATGCGCGCATGCGTGACGCACGGGTACGCCCAGCATACGCGCGTACGCCCCGCGTACGGAGGCGGTTCACACCCCCTATAAAAGGGATGCGAGGGTCCCGAAGAAAAGGGTCATTCCCTGTCATCTCTCTTGCGATTTTGCCTTGTTTTCCGTGCCCGTGCTATCCCGAAGTCCCGGTCACATTGCTCAAGTCCCGAGGGTCGTTTGTGCTCCCGAGTTTCCCGAGAATCCCGAGAAAATCCGTTTTCTCGAGTCGAAATTATGTCTGGTTTTCATTCCGCCTTCTCCGATCTTTCAAGTGAGTTCATACCCCTATAATTCAAACTTTTAAATGTTTTATAAATACTTTTATATGCTTTTAAGGGGGGGGGGAATACAAGTAAAACACTCCATTATTATTGTGTGTTTTATAAGGTTTCATTATACGCTTTTTATCAATGGTATCATATGTGATTTATAACTATTATAGGGAAACTTTCATATGCAAATTATACCATGATAACATCTTATCTTTTGAAATAAGAAATGATTTATGTATTTATATAGATCATACACTCTGCTTATACTATATATATGTGTGTCGGTTTTCGGACTATAAAGATTATACTTTTCATAACAAGTGAGCATTTTCACTAGGGATTATTATACAAATGAAACACACTTTTAGGAAACTATAATGGGTATAGTTTTACGAGAATACTATGAACTTTTACATACTGGAAATACTATTTCAAGAAGCTACTTTCATATACAAGAACAAACGAACATTTTCACACGTAAATCTGTTTTATACTAAGTTTTGTGAGACATTAAACTTCACGCACGCTTGAGTAGACATTTCAAGTCCTGTATTATATACTAGAATCCCTTGGAGGGGGAGCATGGTGTTTGTGTATAGATCTATACGGGATTGACAACCCGAAACCCTGACTATTAGCTACAGTACACCCTTTGGGGTGACAAACGTCAGAACATTCCAACGCCTGAAGAACGTTGTATATAGGCATTCCTTGTCAATAGCATGGTTATAAAACTCACATAGAGTATTAAAAACACATTGATTTACGGGGTTTTCCAGATGTAATGGAGGTTTTATACGTACATAAATTCATTTACTTTATGCATGAAAAACCCAATTGTGATATAACTTTCGAACATCTAACCACTACTCATAGATGGGAAAACATCAACTTTTTTAAACATATATTGGTCTTGATTTAACGCTACGCTTATACCAGTAGGAAATATGGGATTTTCTAGAGACTAAAAATAAAAAACGAACCATTTCATTTTCATACAAATACTATCATTAAATGCTTATGAAACTTACCAGCTTAAATGTTGATCTACTCTTTCAAAACTACTTGTATGTCCCAGGGACTCAATAATTACAGGTACTAAACAGCTTTTGAAGAAGGAACATTGCAACACTAGTTTAAATTCATATTTTGGCATCATATTCTAATTGGTTTTGAACATGTACTCTTTTAAACAATGTAAACTTTCAATTATATATATATATATATATATATATATATATATATATATATATATATATATATGATGGTTGTATTGCTTTCTTTACTATGTATTCATTTGTTACGTTACCACATGAAGTCATCCACCCCTGAACGTTTTCGCCGTTCCGGTTTTGGGGGTGTGATAGACTTCAACCTTGTTTGTAAACCCTTCCCTCAATCATATCTTCAACAGACTTTGCAACCTAGACAGTTGCCTCTAGATTAACTTCCTGACGCAATGGTACTGCATACTCACATGGAAGTCGCTTTGTGTACCTGTCGATTTTTTTCACCTTGTCTGGGACAATACACAAAGAAAACTCCATTTTGTTTGTAAAGTTATTGGTGTATTCATCAATGGACACACTTCCCTTTTTCAATGTCAGAAATTAGTTCTCTAGCTCAAGCAAATTTTGGGCCGAGCAGTACTTGCGCTTGAATTGAAACAACAACTCTTCCCAAGTCAGTTGTAGTGGCTCATTAGGTCTTAGGGTGTTCCCTAGAGTGTTCCACCAGGAAAAAGCGCCACCACCTGAGTAACGTACTGCAGATGTGGTTTGTAGTTTGTCTTTGCAACCACATGTTAGGAAGGCTAATTCCATTTCCGAGATCCAATTTTTTACTCCGATAGGATCTTCCTTTCCAGTGAAAGTTGACGGCTTGAGAGTCATAAAGTCATTGAAATTGCATCCATTTCTCTCAACTCAATTCTCTTGTTTATTCCTCCTAATGAAAGGTGGTTCAGCTTGACCAATAGATCTACTCTAATTTCCTTCATCTGACTGATCGTCATTTAATTCCGTTTGTTTAACATGCATTGAAGGTTCACTCTTGTTTTTCAGCAACAATTGTCTCATTTCCTCCCGTTGTTCAGCCATCAAGGATTGAATCAAGGCTCGCACTCCTGTCATTGTGATTAGTTCTGGTGAAGCTTCTGTTGTAGAGACCTGCTCAATCACTTAGGGTTGAGGTTGTTGATTCCTATTCACATTTCCAGCTCCACTTTGGGTTCTTGCAATTATGATCTATAAACCAAATTAGGCGAATTTAGATCTTCATTCATGATAGATACCTAAATTCTTCTTATCACTCCGAAACATTTAAATGCGAGCTCTAATATTGTATTCATATGCTTAAAAATCCTGAACACAACGTTTCAAGTTCCGGTTGGCAACAGACCATAGATCCGAACAAATAGTATCATATATGGCATACATTTAGCATTTATCACATAAAATCGTTTTAGGCATCTTTACTAAAATATACTAGTGCTCGTGTCTAAAATATGGTAGACACTCCTCTCACAATCATCGCTTATCATTTTAAGTTTAAGTCTAGAAATCCTACAAATTCGTAGTTCTCTGAAATGAATGCTCTGATACCAACTTTGATATCCTCCAATTTCTCAGCCAGAAAAGACCGATTTAGTTTATGCTTTTAAAATAAAATCAAAACAATTTTCCAAAGGTGTTGTGGAATTTGTTCCCAAAAAAAATACATTAAAAATTTATCAAAGCATTTCTTAAAGAAATGTATTTTCATTATATAAGAAAACCTCCGGATGTCATATTCTAATACAGACCAAAAGCATAAACAGTACATTATACGCCTTACAATAGTTATTTACATCTAGTGGCCTATAATCCAAAATCCATCGTGATTGTCCAACTATGCTCTTAATTCCACTACCCACAATATAGAAAGCTAAGTGTGTCAAGTTTGGGGGACTGGTGAGCATATACGGTTTTCAACCCACAAATACTAAATTTATTAGTTGTCATGAACCAACAATACAATTATTAATTTCATCAACCAAAAATAACCTTGATTACCCGTTCCTGTTATCCTCACTTTACATCCCTAGACACCTAGCACAAGGGACCTTGTCTAAGGATTATCACCGAGTGACAACACTGCTTGGGGGGTTCCTCAGCAATTTATGTCAAATAAAGCACCAATCGAGGTGACAACAATGCTTTGGAAATTCGTCGGCAATTTATGTCAAATAAGGTAGCCAATGGGGTGACAACACTTCTTTCCTCAACAATTTATGTAAAATAAGGCAGACATCAGGGGTGACAACACTATTGTTCCTTAGCAATTTATGTCAAATAGGCACGATGTTACATTGTCGCTAGGGTTTATACAACAAGAACTAAGTCCATAGCTACCATATGTTATACAACATGAGCTAAGTTCATAGCTCTCATTTATTAAGAATCATCTTTCACTCATTCCTAAGGATTCCTCCTAAGGAATAGACACGAAGTCCATCGATGCCAGATTTCTCAAATTACAAATGATGAATACGTAGTATAAAACGTCTGGTTCAAAAACACCTAGTTCAAAAATACTTAATGAACACCTGGTGAATACTCAGTTCAAAAATACCTAATGAACACAATCACCTAGTGAACAATCAGTTCAAAATACCTAGTGATCGCTATCACCTAATGAACACATAGTTCAAAAACACCTGATAAACACATAGTTTAAAACATTTGTTAAACAATCAGTTCAAAAATACTTGATCAACACATCAATTCAAAATTGCCTATAGGTTACAAGCTTGTTAACTTTCCACTAGATTGTTTAGAATAGTTTGTTGTCGTCATCTATACTCCCCCGGACCAACCTCAAAGTTTGTTCCCAAAACATAAAAAATCCATAACTTTCACATACGAACTCCATTTTTGATGTTCTTTATATCCACAAGTAGGTGAAATAAGGCTCTACAACTTTTGTTTAGACTCCGTTGGCTAATTTTGACTTTAATTTTAAAGTTATATTTATAACAGACAATGATAGGAAAAGTACGTTAAAAATTCATAACTTCTTCATCAAAAAGCTGTATTCATCTATCTTTTTATTGTTCAAATACAATAAACAAGATCTTCGATTCTCATTTAGATTGTTTCGACTAAAAATCACTCGATCTAAAATTCGAGTTTCCAAGTGCTTACTGCTATGCCAAATCTTAGACAATTCATAACTTCATCATATGAAGTTAGATTTGGACATTCTTTTTATGCAAGGTCTCAGTTTAATGAATACTATGAATTTCATTTAGATCACTAAGGCTAAAAAGCACTTTAACGAAAATTCACTTTTTACATCGTATAACATTGTGTCGATTCTGTCACGAAACTTCGACAGGTCATAACTTCTTCGTTATAACTCGGATTTCAGTGTTCTTTATATATCCAGAATCCTTGTCATGACCACTACAACATGGTTAATATTATTCATTCTAAATAATATTCTATCAAAAAGTCATTTGTCAATGCTTATCGTCTCTAAATTGACTGACCCGGATCTACGGGCGTTACAATTGTCAACCCCTTAGGATGATTACGTATCAAAATCATCAACGAAATAGGGCTTGTATAATGATTCCATATGTTTTCTCTTCAACCTAGGTAATAAACGTGACTTCTTTGTTCCTTCGAACGAGTATCTAACTTTAGGACCTCTCGGCCGCAGGCCGTGCTCAATCCTGCACATGCTCTGCGTATTATGTCGGACAATATTTGATATGACCACTAGGGTCATATTCACAATCATCTCCTTAGTCATTACCAAAACGATGGTAATGGCAGACTAGAACAAAATAGAATCAATTACTAGCTTCTTGGTAATCTTGTGACTTTCCGCTGATCCAAGTGTGAGTCTTAAGTAATTTAGGCCTCTACTACTATTCACACCTACTCATACTCGTCCCAAGTATTGTCTTGCAGTTTTCCAAGTCACCATTAAAAAATTTCACATAATCATTTAATACATCAAATAACAAAATGAAGGTTTATATTATTTCTTGAAGCAATTATAAAGATGTTATAGTTTAACCTACATTATGCCTCTTATAGGCTACACCACCGAATACTATCTTCATGATTGCGTTATATCTTGATTTTGAAACATATAGTCCTTACTCCTAATCCCTTGCATCCTCGCGTGCTTCATTAAGGATCAGCAGGAATGCTTTTGCCTTTGTTTTCAGTGGTACATTTGGCCTTGCTGGTTCATTCTTCTTTGGGTAATTCTTTGAAATATGCCCTTTTTCATTACATTCATAACATACCTTCTTGCTAGATGTACACTAACTGGCGTAATGCCCAGATTTTCCACATTTGAAACATGTCACCTCCTCGTCAAATTTCCCAAAGTGTTTCTTGTTGCATTTATTGCACCACCTTGATTCCCTTCCTCCTCCTCCTCCAAACTTCGAGAATTTTCTCTTCTCGTTAGACCCTATACCTCCTTCAAACATTCTTTTCTCGCCAACTTCAACCTTGTTGTTAAACCCTTTCCTCAATCATATCTTCAACAGACTTTGCAACCTAGATAGCTGCCTCCAGATTAAGTGCTTGACGCAATGGTACTACATACTCCCATGGAAGTCCCTTTGTGTACCTGTCGATTTTTGTCACCTTGTCTGGGACAATACACAAAGCAAACTCCATTTTGTCTATAAATTTATTGGTGTATTCATCAATGGACACACTTCCCTTTTTCAATGTCAGAAATTGGTTCTCTAGCTCAAGCAAATTTTGGGCCGAGCAGTAGTTGCGCTTGAAATGAAACAAGTGATGGGTTTTGGTCATAAGACATCCTATGTGCTCATACAAACCCTAAAGCTTGGATCTAGGTTTCTCTATTGTACATGCTTTGAATCCAAGACTATAAACCCTAATTCTAGCATACAAATAATCATATTAACATAATAATGAATTTATAATGTTACCTTGATTGTTATGTAGCAATAACAATCCCAAATCTCCTTGATTTGAGTTTGGAATGCTTAGAGTCACAAGTGTCACTCCTCTAATGGCTTACAAACACCAAGAGCAAATGGAGAAGGTATAAAGAGAGAGGAGAGGTATAAGAATTCGTCTCTAGGATCTCTTGAGAAGGCTTACACGAATTCATGAGTCTTAGGGTCTTTATATAGGTGTAGAGATAGGGTTTCAGTCATTATCCTTATCTAGTTGCTTATCCACCAAGCAACCCATAAGATAATCCTTGAATCCTTATCATAGTCGAATTCTAAGGTCTTATCACCTTAAATTCGTCCATCCTAATAATAAGATAATCCTTACCTTATTTTGTAACTATCACATAATTACAAATCACCCCCTCTAGTTTAATTAATTACACTTGATCACAAAATTAATTCCTAATTAATTATCGACCAATATTAATTAAACAAATATGATTTCTCCTTTAATATATTATTCTTATAACATATTAATAAATCATAATAACCTCTCTCTCTTTATTTATTTCTCCAATCAAGTTGCTTTGGTGAAGGCAACCCAAAAGGACCATGCACCATCGGGTCAAGTACATACCAAAATAGTTATGGACTTAGACACTAATCCAACAGTCTCCCACTTGGATAAGTCTAATAACTATTATGCGTATGACTTCAGATCCTGATCTGCAATCGTAGCTTTCCAAAGCCGTTGTCAACTCTGATCCTATCAGATACGCATGTCCTTAGATAAGGGATCATATATTCCTCCATTATAGATATCGTATGAGATATGATTTCTAATCATTCTCATTGTACTACTTCTCGATTTCGACAGACTAATTGAACAGATCAAATTAGCCCTAGCTCAGCCGAGCATTTACGTTTATCATCACTAGACCATCTAGGGTCCAAAGATATCGCATTTATCCTACTTGGGATAAAAGGAACGGATAAACTTTGATACAATGCTCGCTTGCACTCACTAACCAAATCACACACAACAATATGTTTTATAACACAAAGTTACTAGTGCATTTACATATTAGCAATGTACAACCGATTAGCAAGATACAACTCACACATCTCGGTTTCAAGAATATAAGATGTTATCGTCTCACCAATCACTCGTGACACAATTCATGGAGTGATCCAAGTGAGTGTGGGTTTAATCCAATGCTCAAATTCATATTCATAAGCACTCATGAATGTTGCAGCAAACATTTGCTTATGTCTAATACTCTTTTAGACAATCCACACACCAATTCACGACAGTCTTCATTCATATCTACTTCCAACATATGAACGACTGTGGCCCGTTTGAATAATTCAATTATTCTTAATAAACTCAATTATTCTGGAAGTCAAAACATGCAAAGTGAAACACAAGAATAATACTAATCCCATACGGCCTCAAACCTTTGAGTATAAATAAAACTCCTTTTATGTATCACCATATTGATTACTCATTATTTGTCGTTTCGGGTAATCAACTTCTTACTTGAATTATTACACTTGTCCCATGCTCCCAGCATGCACACAATGTTTACTTATGGTTCTTACTTTGTGAAAAAGATCAAATTATACACATTTCCAATCATTCTCATTTCACAACTCCAAATCCTTTTTCATAAGTGAAAGAATATCAAATTCTTGCTACTTATAGAATATGCTAGATTCTAACATTCTATGCAATGATTCTTTCGTAATATCATTGTACCAAAGTCACAAAGACTATTGCCAATGATATTACAAAGTCCTCTATCGGATATTGTTACAAGACAATTCCTTAGATATGATGTCTCTCACTCAAAGTACATTCTTTGAACATCCTTTTGCATAAAAGTTTCTAATCTAGACATAGATTTTCAATATTTAATTCCCAATATGGACACGCTTCTATATTTTCCATTTGATAACTCATTCTTAATAGAATCTTGTCTATTCATAATAATGTCGATATGGTCCATTCAATACCATGCTTCCAACTACTCACAAGCAACCAATCCTCGTTGACCTTTGGATTGTCCTTTGATAGTTGTTTAATTATTTTAGTCAAAGCCAATTCTAGTCCCTTTTTCCCTCTAAATGCGCTAGAAATTTGGAAAATTTTAGAATGGTCAAACATTAAATCATTTTCAATTGATCCTATACCCGAAGCGTATGGGACCCAATGCACAATGTTTTATTTGCTATGTTCTCAAAATTCGAATTGTGAAAAGGAATTCCGTAATCATAATCGAAATTTTAAGAACACACTATGTACCTTTGACTAAATTATTAACATTCCACAACTTAAGCCTCTAGATTTGAAATGAAGCATAATATTCTCTCCCTTAATTATAGCAAAACAACTATTCCATCCTTACGACTTTGCAAATAATGACTCTTGTTTTCTATAATTAATATTGCCAACTTGCAATACTTGCCTTAACAATCATACAATCATAACATTTATGCTCCCACTATCATGATGATTATTATAAACATAACACTTATGCTCCCACTAGCTTTGACATGTATTCATAAACATCTTAACTTTCAGTAAAATAATACCTATTGAATTTCTTAAGTCCATGTTTCTAATACTTAATGCTTTGATAATCTTTTATCAAGGCTTCTCGAACTTATACACCTTTGCCTTAGATAGTTCATATGTGTGTCTAAACACTTAAGACTAATTACCAAACCTCACAATTCAAATCATGGAAAGGTATACCGTAACAATAATCGAATTCGAGAATGCAATTTTACAATCACAATCTTCTTAAAATCTTTCTTAGTGAAAACATTTCCTCACAATCATTTTCATGAAGGAGGAAATCTTATGACACTTAGATTTAAATGGTGTATGTGTTCCTATCCATGTGAATTTGTTAAAACCAAAGTTTATGACAAATTCAAACTCATATGGACCGAACTTTCTTAATCTTGATTTCTTGCCTTATCGTAGCACAGCTGCCCACCACGTCTTCCAAGTAGTTAAGTAGCTCACCTTTTCCTATCAATGTACCTTTCATTGATTAAGGTGCCTTGCCTTTTATGCGTTCAAAATGAGAACTCATAGGACTCACATGCATAATTAACTTAATTGGAACAACACAGAATCAAAATATTGTCAACACGATAGGTTGTAAACCTCAACTCGTGTGCTAGTGATGACCGATAAGGTTTATTTGATTTGTTCTTGAAACCTTTCAAGACCATTAAGACTCCCACTGACTCCATGACATATACGATTCTCTTGTCAATAACCATTTCTTGACAAACAATTATTCAAGAGTTAGTGTAGCTTTTATCAAAACACTTCATAAATTGGTCCTAGTTGGCCTTTGTCTTATCCAAGACATCACAACTTTCCACATTTGATGAATGTTATAAACCTTTAATACATTTCACTCATTGTCACAATCTTAACTTTAAGACTTGTTACTGAAACGAATTATGATTGACTTTTGATTTAACCATTTCTTCAATTCTTGATTCCTCTTCTTAAACATATAATTGTACTAAGACTTACTTAGAGGATCAATTGAGATATGGTTCTTAATCATAAAGACCTATCATAAAGCATAAAAGCTACTCTCGCTTGTTCTTAGAATGGAGAAACTTTTATCTTTCTGCCTACTTGACTCTTATTCGTTTTGCTATTGATTTAAACCCTTTTAATCAATTACGAATTATAGTTAATCTTGTAAGTGTAATCATATTTACTAAGCCTTTAGTAAATCATGACGAATATCTTTGTTACTCTTATGGTGAACTTGATCAACACACACAACTTTGTGTACTCGATCTCCTAGTCCTTCACTTGATACTTTGTCAATGAATTTGTCTAATTTCCAAATATGAAATTTCTCATTCATTATGCAACCAAGTTGCGTGATTCCAAATTTCATTCCAATTGAAACTTTGGGTGACGAGAAACTCTTCCTATTTGGTAAATTCTCGACATTTCCATAAATAACATAACTAGAATCATATCCATTCGTTATAGAAATATGCAAACATCAATTTTCATAACGATTTCATTGCAAGGAAGTAAACAAATAAATAAATAAGTCAAAATTTATTTTATTTATAAAAGCAACGGAAAAAATTTGTCCTTACAATGCAAAATCCATTGAAAACTATGTATTTCAAACTGGAAATTTCTAATAACTCTATTATAACTATCTAAGCTCAAGATCTAATCTTCAAGTCCATGCGATCAGGACCTATTTCTTGTGATTAGATTCATCTTGCTCTTTCACCAAGCTTCCTTTCTTTTCACCGATCCTACAAAACATTCAAATGCAATTTTATTACATCATGTATTTGAATCAATGAATAGGAACTTAACGAAGTTAGATAGTGGATTTTACCTGAAGCGCAGTCATACTCTATGACTCTCCCATCTTTGGAATTGTCAGGCTCTTGGGGCAGACTTCTATCCAACGCCCTTTCTCTTGGCAGCAAACACAGGTCGGTTCTCCTAGAACGTCCTCGGAAGCATGGTCGGTTGACTCTACCAACAAATACGCTCCATTGCTTCGCCAAATCATTTCTGATTCAGCAGCAATGAGCATGTAGGTTAGGTCGGTGAGGTTGTCATCATGATCCATCATATAATACTTTCTTTTGAACTCATTATATGATTCAGGAAGTGACTGCAAAACCCAATTTACAGCCAACTCATTTGGGAATGACACACCCAACATAATCAACCTATCGATGTGTGATTTCATTCTTAGAATGTGGGCACACACAGATTTACCATCTTCATGCTTCATTTCCAGTAGGGCCTTAGTGATATTGAACCTTTCAATTCTTTGATCTTGTAGGTTAGGGAGAACAATTGGAGGAGGAGGAGGAAGTGAAGCATGATTTCTTGTTCCTCGATCGAATCGTGGAATATCATCTTCATGTGGAATGCTTGTTCCACGGGATTTGGGAAGACCATAGTTGTCGAACTTTGACATCTATAAAACGGGAGAAAAACGAATTCAAGTTAGTTGATAGATTGAGTCCTTAGTAAATCACCCAAATGAAATATTAAGGCTAGGACCCAACACAATATTCTACAACTCGGGAGAGGGATTCCGTAACCCTAATTGCAGAATATTTGAAGGTAAGTGAATGACGATTCACTAATTTCCACCACGAAAATCGAAAAAGAAATTTAAGTTTTAAATCTATGAAAACTCCTAGATCCTTTGAGATTCATTGAACTTTCAATGGCATGTTTAAATCCCGATATGCCCCTCTAGTTTGTGACTGGGATGCCGAGGATCACAAAGCGGGTGTGAATAACCATGCAAACTTACACGGTGCCCTCACATGTTACAGTCACCTATTCGATGTGCCGGTAAACCACACACGCTCCACCGAACTATGAAAAAAATTGAGACACCCTTTACTACCTTTGCTTAGAACCATTTAGTGTGCCGGTAAACCACACACGCTCCACTAACATCTTCGCAAGGGCACAAAGTGTAATTTCATGGAATTGCATCAATTCACTTTTGCCTAAGTAACTAAGATTGGGAATTGGAAAAACATTTAGTTACTTTGTATTTCATTATACTTATAATGGAAGGTTTTGTCCTATCCTACCCGTTCGGCTAACGACCCTCCAATAGTCAAGAGTGCGGTGGGTAAGAGTGGATACCCATTCAATCGCCATTTTATAGGCAATTTCCTTAAACACCCCTTATAGACCAGCTTCGTGAATGAGGCCTACTAACGGTAAGACTGACTTTTACTCATACATATATATAATGTTAGACTTTTAATGTTATATATATAGTATAGGGTGCATTTTATACTTTTAAAGTACTATGTGGTTAACTTTAACAATTACACTTTTAATTCAATTAAATGGTTAGCCTAAACTTTTATGGATTTATTAAATCTTTTTTAATTATACTCCTTAATTAATTAATAAAACCATAAGGGTGTATTTGAACTTTTCAAAACATTTCTAGGGTTTTAGAATTTAACATTCCTAATTAAATTTTAATCAACTTTTAAATTCCAAAACTTGAGGGCAAGTTTTGAAACCTTTTTCAAAACATTAGGGTTTTAACTATTTAAATTTAAAAACTTCAAAACTTTTGGGTTCAAAATTAAACTATAAAACCTAAAGGGGAAAAATATGAAACTTTTCATAACAACAAGGATCAAATAACAAATAATCTAAACTAACATTTAATTACATAATTATCCATATTTGATTTGTTTAATGATTTCTTGCAAAACAATTTATCAATTTACTTAAAATAATTAATCAACTATCTTATAAGGAAACAATTATCTTATTAATTGATAATTATCTTTAACTAGATCAAGAATATAGTCATATATATCATAAAATCGGATTTATATTGATCTAATATGATAAGGTAACTATCCTAATGCGAAAACAGCAAGAAATCCCGAGATGGACTCGGCGAGTTCAGCTATGGACTCGGGGAGTCCAGCCTCTAGAACACCAAAAAACGAATTTTTTTTAGATATACAATGCATCAATACAATTGAAACCATCCTAGCCTCTGATACCACTAATGGGTTTTGGTCATAAGACATCCTATGTGCTCATACAAACCCTAATGCTTGGATCTAGGTTTCTCTATTGTACATGCTTTGAATCCAAGACTATAAACCCTAATTCTAGCATACAAATAATCATATTAACATAATAATGAATTTATAATGTTACCTTGATTGTTATGTAGCAATAACAATCCCAAATCTCCTTGATTTGAGTTTGGAATGCTTAGAGTCACAAGTGTCACTCCTCTAATGGCTTACAAACACCAAGAGCAAATGGAGAAGGTATAAAGAGAGAGGAGAGGTATAAGAATTCGTCTCTAGGACCTCTTGAGAAGGCTTACACGAATTCATGAGTCTTAGGGTCTTTATATAGGTGTAGAGATAGGGTTTCAGTCATTATCCTTATCTAGTTGCTTATCCACCAAGCAACCCATAAGATAATCCTTGAATCCTTATCATAGTCGAATTCTAAGGTCTTATCACCTTAAATTCGTCCATCCTAATAATAAGATAATCCTTACCTTATTTTGTAACTATCACATAATTACAAATCAGCCCCTCTAGTTTAATTAATTACACTTGATCACAAAATTAATTCCTAATTAATTATCGACCAATATTAATTAAACAAATATGATTTCTCCTTTAATATATTATTCTTATAACATATTAATAAATCATAATAACCTCTCTCTCTTTATTTATTTCTCCAATCAAGTTGCTTTGGTGAAGGCAACCCAAAAGGACCATGCACCATCAGGTCAAGTACATACCAAAATAGTTATGGACTTAGACACTAATCCAACAACAAGAACTCTTCCCAATTCAGTTGTAGTGGCTTATTAGGGCTTAGGGTCTTCCCTAGAATTTTCCACCATGGAAAAGCGCCACCACTAGACTAACATACTGCAAATGTGGTTTGTAGCTTGTCTTTGCAACCACATGTTAGAAAGTCATAAAGTCGTTGAAATTGCATCCATTTCTCTCAACTCAATTCTCTTGTTTATTCCTCCTAACGAAAAGCGGTTCAGCTTGACCAATAAATCTACTATAATTTCCTTCATCAGACTCATCGTCATTTAATTCTGGTTGTTTAACAAGCATTGAAGGTTCACTCTTGTTGTTCAGCAACAATTGTCTCATTTCCTCCCGTTGTTCAGCCATCAAAGATTGAATCAAGGCTCGCACTCCAGTCATTGTGATTGGTTCTGGTGCAGCTTTTGTTGTAGACACTTGCTCAATCACTTGGAGTTGAGGTTGTTGATTCCTATTCACATTTCCAGCTCCACTTTGTGTTCTTCCAATTATGATCTGTAAACCAAATTAGGCAAATTTAGATCTTCATTCACGATAGATACCTATATTCTCCTTATCACTCTGAAAAGTTTACATGATAGCTCTAATATCGTATTCATACGCTTAAAATGTTGAACACAATTTTTCATGTCCTGGTCGGCAACAGACCATAGATCCGAACAAATGATATCATATATGGCAAACATATAGCATTTATCACATAAAATCGTTTTAGGCATCTTTCCTAAAAATATACTAGTGCTCGTGTCTAAAATATAGTAGACACTCATCTCACAATCATCGCTTAGCATTTTAAGTTTAAGTCTAGAAATCCTACAAATTCGTAGTTCTCTTAAATCAATGCTCTGATACCAACTGTGATATCCTCCAATTTCTCGGCCAGAAAAGAACGATTTAGTTTATGCTTTTGAAATAAAATCAGAACAATTTTCCAAAGGTGTTGTGGAATTTGTTCCCAAAAAAAATACAATAAAAATTTATCAAAGCATTTCTTAAAGAAATGTATTTTCATTATATACGAAAACGTCGGGATGTCATGTTCAAATACATACCAAAAGCATAAACAGTACATTATAAGCCTTGCAATAGTTATTTACATCTATTGGTCTATAACCCAAAATCCATCGTCATCGTCCAATTATGCTCTTAATTCCACTACCCATATTATAGAAAGCTGAGTGGGTCAAGTTTGGGGGCCTGGTGAGCATCTAGGGTTTTCAACCCACAAATAAGAAATTTATTAGTTGTCATGAACCAACAATACATTTATTAATTTCATCAACCAACAATAACCTTGATCACGCGTTCCTGTTATCCTCACTTTACGTCCCTAGACATGTAGCACAAGGGACCTTGTCTAAGGATTATCACCGGGTGACGACATTGCTTGTGGGTTCCTCAGCAATTTATGTCAAATAAAGCACCAATCGAGGTGAAAACACTGCTTTGGAAATTCGTCGGCAATTTATGTCAAATAAGGCAACCAATAGGGTGACAACACTTCTTTCCTCAGCAATTTATGTAAAATAAGGCAGACATCAGGGGTGACAACACTGTTGTTCCTTAGCAGTTTATGTCAAATAGGCACGATGTTACATTGTCGGTAGGGTTTATACAACAAGAACTAAGTCTATAGCTACCATATGTTATACAACATGAGCTAAGTTCATAGCTCTCATTTATTAAGAATCATCTTTCACTCATTCTTAAGGATTCCTCCTAAGGAATAGACAAGAAGTCCATCGATGCCAGATTTCTCAAATTACAAATGATGAATACGTAGTTTAAAACGTCTAGTTCAAAAACACCTAGTTCAAAAATACTTAATGAACACCTGGTGAATACTCAGTTCAAAAATACCTAATGAACACAACCACCTAGTGAACAATCAATTCAAAATACCTAGTCATCGCTATCACCTAATGAACATATAGTTCAAAAACACCTGATAAACACATAGTGAAAACATTTGTTAAACACTCAGTTCAAAAATACTTGATCAACACAAATGTTCAAAATCGCCTATAGGTTACAAGCCTGTTAACTTTCCACTGGATTGTTTAAAATAGTCGGTGATCGTCATCTATATTCCACTACATGGCCGAAACATCATTAACATTATGACCTCTCATCATTTTATTTCATATCACATCAACTATATCATCTACCCATGGTATATCCAACATATTTGTAGATAAAAATACATATACAATTCAGAATCTATATAAAACAATCTTTCATCATCCATCTCAAATAAACAAACAACATATATAGACACATAGCACGTATTTTTTATAAAATACTTCCTATCTATGTGTAAGATGAAAGTGACTATACACTCACTTAGTTTAACGATAATCGGGCAGCACTTCGTTTCTTTAAACAAACGTTTCCGATAAAACCAGGATGTTTTCCCAAAAAATCGAGCTTCACGCGGGCAACGTTTCAACTCGAAATCTCTTTTTTCTCGGGATGTTCGGGCTCTCTGGGGCTTGCCTGTGATGCTAGGACGATATAATAGGGTTGGGGTTGTTTTCGATATATTCAAGAAAGTATAGGGGAGAGAAAACAAATATTGCAACCCTAAATCGGATGGCATCGGGTGATATTTATAGGGGTTGAACTATCGGGTTACGTTGGACGTAAATTTAGAGTACGTTGGGCGTACTCCCTCTTAAACTTGTACGTAAATTTAGAGTACGTTGGGCATACTCCTTCTTCAACCTGTACGGATGCGACAAGGCTATGACACATGTCCATCATGCGAAAGAGTAGGGCTACGTGGTCAATCTCGGTTCGTGAACACTCACACAAGTACATTGGGCGTACCTCCCCAGACCAAAGTTTGTGGCCAAAACATCAAAAAATTGTATATTTCACAAACAAACTCCGTTTTTCATGTTCGTTATATCCATGAATAAGGATATTAATGCTCTATAACTTCCGTTTAGACTCTGTTGGCTAATTTTGAGGTTAATTTAAAATTTATTTTTTGTAACAGGCCATGATAGGAGAAGTCTGTTAAAAATTCATAACTTCTTCATCCGACATCTGTTTTCGTCTATCTTATTACCATTAAACTACAATCAACAAGATCTACGATTCTCGTTTAGATTGTTTCCGTTAAATATCACTCAATCTAAAATTCGAGTTTCGGGCTACACACTAGTGTGCCAAATCTTCGAAAATTCATAACTTCCTCATACGAAGTCATATTTCAACAATCTTTTTATGCACAATCTCAGTTTAATGAATACTACGACTTTCATTTAGATCATTACGGCTAAAAATCACTTTAACAAAAATTCACTTTTTACACCACACAACGGATTTTGGCGTTTTTTATTGTCACACCCCAAAAAAAAGAATGACAGAAAATGTTTTGGGGCGAAGGACTTCATGTACAATATCACAACAGAGAATAATAGTAAACAAGTAACCAACATCATCCATTGCATTAATAATGTATTGTAATAGAAGTGTTCTGTATAGTTTATAAGATACCAAATATATGAATCAAAATAAAAGATAAGTCATGAATGTGCTCCATCTTCTCAAAAGATGGCATCAGTACCTGTCTATAGATGACCTGAGAATACAATTTATTTTGAAAGAGTTTATCAGCTTTAAAGCTGGTGAGTTCATAAGCATTTTAGTGTCATTGTTTGTATGAAAATGTTTGTAATGGTGTTTGAAGTATGAGTTTGTAAATGTTTGTTGATGTTTGTAAATGTTTGTAAATGTTTGTAAATATTTGTAAATGTTTGTATCTCCTAGAAAATCCTATATTTGCTACTAAGAGTAGCCTTCTACCAAGGCCTGATTGTTTTGTAATTTTGTTTCTCGCAAAAGTGTGTAATTTTCCCAAATGTGACTATCATTAACAAAATATACTTTATACATTATCGTTTGTTTGAGAAGATCACAAAGTGAATGCAATGTGAAAATAATATAGTATTGTAGTGTTGTGTTATAATGACTACAGTTGTACTAACTACCTTAAACCGGTTTGTTAATGAAGGTAAAATGTGATATAATTGTAACCATACTTGACCGACCTAGTAAAACACAATCCTCGAAGATGCCGAAATGGTATGACATTCATCACCCGAAGACCTGTAAGTCCCACTATAGCTAGCAGCAAGGTGTAGGACGGTCAGTCCAGTATAGATCTATACACGAATTCACGCTCTCCCTTCAAAAGACTCTGGTTACAAAATGAACCATGGCAGAGATGCCATGCTCAGAAGTAGTGGCTCACAATTATGTTATAGTATGTATGTATTGTATGTACTAGTGTAATGTATCTTCTCTCTGTCTAGTATGATGTATGTTCTCTTGTATAGTGTAGTGTATGTATTGTTTCTCATCATAGTGTTCTCCATCTGTTTCTCTTTATAGTATATTCATTATGTTTCTCATAATAGTATGTAACGACTCATTTATGAACTGACTCTTTGTATGTTTCATTGTACTAGAAATAGTGGGTAATAACTTCCTAAACTATACCTATTATAGTTTATAGTAGAGTTGTTTGTATAACTGAGGGTATTGACTGAGATAAAAGCCCTTATATCTATACACATATACATAATATATAACTAAGGATCCAACGACACTCAGACAAGCAACAGGGTAGTCTAAGTCCAAAACCAAAACATGGAATAGGAAATAAATTGATTTATCAGTCCTAAGTCCTTCAAACCTTACTTATATAACTAGATATGTATTAGACATGGTTTTGACAATATATAACTTTGAAAGCTGTAAAAGAAAAGGTTTGGCATATAAGAGTGAGTTTGGTAAAGAGTTTAACATGTAGAAGAGTTTGATAAACAGTTTGAAGTAATTTTCTTGATAAAACAGTTAAAAGCATAGTAAATTCATTTGTTTGATAGTTATTAGTAACATGTGATTGGTATAATAACTATAATGTTTCAACTTGTATCCCCCCCCATAAAAGCATTTAAAATCATTTAAAAGGTTGATTAAGTGGTATGAACTCACCTGTAGTGAGTCGCTTGGATGAACATGTGGTATAGGATGCTAGGTGTCAAGTGAAGACTTGAGCACACACACGGATCCTAGATAGCACATTATGATACATATATGCATCTAATTAGTGATGATTAAACAACTAATTAAGCAAGTATAGAAACCCTTGAACATGGAAAACACTTTGATTTAAGTGTTATAAGCACAAAGGGTTGCATCTAAGGGTTGTAGGGCTCCACCTTGGTGTTTATGGCCTAAGTGTAAACTCCCCATGAGTTCACGACCAAGGGTTTGTGGCCCTAATGAGTTTACGGACATAGAATCATGGTAACTTGTACCATTTTGATGTTTAAGATCCTTTACTCGATTTTAAAGTGTTGTAGACCTAGTTCTAAGGCTAAGGAAGGAATTAGGGCTCATTTGCACCATCATTACGGTTTACGGCCCAAGGAGATTGCCTTGGATGTAAACTCTCTTCTGATCTTCATTTCTTATGTTTTCAAGTCCTTAATTCATCAACCTAACTAATAAACATGTATAGGCGGTAGGGACTTACTATTTGAAGGCTAATGAAGGGTGTTTTCGGCCCAAAACACTTAAGTTTTCTTGGTGTTCTTGATGATCTTGAAGATCTAGTTTCAAAAGATGAAAGTTATGCATGGATTCAAGCATGAATCAAGAAGAAGTGATGTATAAGACTTAGATGGAGTGATATAATTACATGATTGGAAGAGAATTCCGAATTCTTGAGCTTGAAATGTGAAGAATGAGAGAGAATGAAGAAAAATGATGTATATAGCATGATTTTACGGCCTCCGTGTGTTTACGAACGTAAACCCACATGGTGTGGTCACAAATTCCACATGATGAGGGTTAGGGCTTGTTTGTTAGTTGAAAAATTCAATTGATACTTCCTTTCTCTTATTCCTCAGATGTATTAAGCCCATAATGCTCAAACAGACTCCAAAAAGTGCTAAAAGTTTGCAGAAACAAGCTTGAATTTGATTGTAATGTAGGGTTTGTACAAGATAGAAATTTCGGGTTGTCACATTATCCCCCCGTTGGATAGAATTTCGTCCCAAAATTAGACTCTAAGCGATGAATAGTTACAAATAACTAAGCGAAAAGATGAGGATATTTCAGTTTCATTTGATCTCGCTTGGCATTCTAGCGAACCTTCACTATCGGGATATGACTTTTCTTCGTTTTCTTCACCTCTCGGTCCATGATCTCTAGTGGTTCCTCCATTAAGTTGATGCTCTCTTTGATCTCGATTTCATCGAGTGGGATAACAACAGTCTCGTCGGATAGGCACTTTATTAAGTTCGAGACGTGGAAGGTAGAATGTACGTTTACGCGGGGTAGGTTGAGTTTGTAAGCTATAGGACCGATTCTAGTGAGAATCGCGAAAGAACCTATGTATCTTGAATGGAACTTCCCATGCTTTCCGAAGTGCATCAAGCCCTTCCAGGTTGAGACTTTCAAAAGAACGCGGTCTCCCACCTGGAATTCGAAAGGTTTCCTTCGTTTGTCTGCATAGCTTTTCTGTCGGTCTCTAGAGGATTTCAATCGTTCACGAATCTGAATGATATTCTTTGTCATTTCATGAATGATATCCGGACCTGTGAGAGTGCTGTCAGGAACTCGTCCTTTAGTTAGTTGGGTGTCACCCACCTCAGCCCAACACAGAGGGGATCTGCACTTCCGGCCATAGAGGGCTTCAAATGGAGCAGCCTTGATGCTAGTGTGATAACTATTATTGTAGGAAAACTCTACAAGGGGTAAATGAGTATCCCATGTCTTCCCAAAGTCGATCACATAGGCTCACAACGTATATTCCAAGGTTTGGATAGTTCTGTCACTTTATCCGTTGGTCTTTGGATGGTAGTTGTGCTCATGTCCAACCTGGTTCCAAGGAAACTTTGTAGCGACTGGCAGAACCTCGAAGTGAATCTACTATCTCTATCATAGATAATGGATAGAGGAACTCCATTTAGTCGTACGATCTCCCAAATGTATGCTCTTGTAAGCTTCTCCATATTTTCAGTTTATTTGATAGGCAGGAAGTGTACGGACTTGGTCAATCTATCGACGATGACCCAAATGGTATCAAGTCCACACTTTTTCTTGGGTAACTTGGTTATGAAGTCCATAGTGATCCATTCCCACTTCCATTCTGGTATATCTGGTTGTTATAGTAAACTTGAGGGTTTCTGATATTCGACCTTAACCTTGGTGCAAGTAATGCATTTACTCACGAAGGTAGCAATTTATGCTTTCATGCTAGGCCACCAGTATAACTTTCTAAGATCAAGATACACCTTATCTGAACCCGGGTGGATGGAATATCGAGTGTTGTGCGCTTCGATCATGACCAAGTCTCTAAAGCCACGGTGCTTCGGTGTCCAGATTCGGTCCACGAGATATAAGGTTCCGCTACTCTTGATTTCAATGTTCTTATCCATCCCTCGAAACGATTCACCTGCCACATTTTTGGGTTTCAAGGCTTCGAGTTGAGCCTCTTTGATTTGTGTCGACAGATGTGACTCGATAGTCATGTTCAATGATTTGACTCTTCGACCAAAATATTCTTTCCGACTTAGGGCTTCTACTACTGCATTGGCCTTACCCGGATGATAACGAATTTTGCATTCGTAGTCATTGAGTAGCTCGACCCACCATCATTTTGTCATGTTGAGCTCCTTCTAGTCGAAAATTTTTTGTAAACTCTTGCGATCTGTAAAGATATTGCTTTTTGTACCATACAGATAGTGTCTCCAAATCTTCAGAGCAAACACAATTGCTCCTAGCTCAAGATCATGTGTGGTGTAGTTGACCTCGTGTGTCTTCAGCTGCCTTGAGGCATAGGCGATGACCTTACCTCGTTGCATGAGGACACAACCGAGCCCTTGGCTGGCTGCATCGCAATATACCACGAAGTCTTGTATTCCTTCAGGGAGGAATAGTATCAGTTCGGTGCATAAGGCTCATTTCAGTGTTTGAAACACTTTTTCTTGCTTCTCTTCCCAGTTAAAGACCACGCCTTTCTAGGTCAATGCCGTAAGAGGTTTCTCAATTCACGAGCAGTTCTGTATGATTCTACGATAGTAGCCAGGAAGGCCTAGAATTTGATGAATTTTTGTAGGCGTCTTCGGTGTTGAGTAGTTCTCAATGGCTTTAATTTTGGAAGGGTCCACGTGGATTCCTTCTTTGCTAATCATGTGTCCTAAGAATTCGAGTCTTTGGATCCAAAATTCACATTTAGAGAACTTCACTTAGAGCTTTTCCGATCGTAAGCTTCCTAGGACTTGTCGCAGATGATTGCTATGTTCCTCCTTACTTCGAGAGTAGATCAGTATGTCATTAATGAAGACGATGACGAACTGATCCAAGTAAGGATGACATACTCTATTCATTAAGTCCTTGAATACTACAGGCGCATTGGTTAATCCGAATCCTATCACCATGAACTCGTGGTGTCCGTAACGAGTTCAGAAGGCCGTCTTCGGGACATCCTCTTCTAGCACTCATAACTGGTGATATCCGAATCTTAGATCAATCATGGAAAAGTAACTCGCCCCTTGCAGTTGGTCGAACAAATCGTCTATGCAAGGCATAGGGTAACGATTTTTGACTGTGAGTTTGTTGAGTTCTTTGCAGTCGATACACATACGAAACGATCCATCTTTCTTCTTAACGAACAAGACCCCTGCTCCCCATGGTGAGAAACTAGGTCTGATGAAGCCCTTGCTGAGCAATTCTTTAAGTTGACCAGATAGTTCCTGCATCTAAACTGGTGCTAATCAGTAGGGTGATTTGGCTACTGGGGTAGCTCCTGGGACTAAGTCGATTCTAAACTCGACTTGTCGTTGCGAAAGAAATCCTGGTAGTTCTTCTGGAAAGATGTCAACATGAGAAAGGAATGCACGATATTCCTTACGTAAGTACCTATGGGCTTGAATGCTTGAGATGATATGAAGGCTTGTGTCGGGTTTGTCACCATAGATAATAAGAGTTTCATTAGATGGAAGGTTAAGGCAAACAACTTTCTCGTAACACATGATGTCGGCGCGATGAGGAGTCAACCAATCCATGCCGATTATGATGTTAAGAACTTCAATTGAGACCTGCATCAGGTCGATTGAGAAGGTTTGGCTATCTAGAGTTAAGGTGCATCCTATGTATATACTGCTATTGCTCTCAGTTTTTCCATTAGTCGTTTCCACTATGAATGGTTCCTTAACTGTGCATGGTTGTTGTTTAAGTAGGCGAGCAAATTTTTGATTTACGAAACTTCTCTCCACTCCACTATCAAATACTATGCATGCATAATTGTTATCGAGGAGAAACGTACCAGTGACCACTGTAGGGTCGGCAACTGCTTCCTCATGTAGCAAAAATTCTTCCCACTCCACCAGCATTCCCTGCCTTCGGGTAGCTCCTTTTGTAGTGGCCCACCTCGCCACAACCGTAGCAAGCATGGCCCACACCAGCACCGGGGAATTGGGTGATCGGCCTTGTCGGAGCTTTGTAGAAATGGACAGTGGGTCCTTTCCTACTGAAGTTAGAGCACTGCATTTCCCGACAAGGACCGTTATGGTGGAAGTTGCATTTCTTATAGTTCGACAAGTTTCCAGCGTAAGGCTTTACCGGAGCAACAACGACAGGTGCTATCGAATCATGAACCCCCACGACTCTCTGCTTTTTGGTAGCATTCTACTTCTTCTTGTCATCCCAAAACTTTCCCTTATTATCAACAGCTTTGGAGGGTTCTGAGATGACAAGGGTTGTTGTTGTTGACGGGGTACGGACCCCATGGTCAATGAGCTGTTCTGCCAATTGCTGGGCACTATCGAAGGTAGCAGGGTTTGAAGCTAGTGCATTCACCTGAAATGGAGGCACTAGCCCCCAGATGTACCTATCTATTTTCTTTCCCTTCATGGGAAACATGTTGGGACATATGGCCACCAGCTCGCTGAATCTGGCGGTATACGAAACTATGTCGGAGCTCCTCGTGGTTAGGCTCCATAGTTCTTGTTCAAATTTCTGGATTTCACCCTGCGGGCAGTATTCTTCAATCATGACATCTTTCAAGGTTTCCAAGCCCATATCGTTCGCCACTATTAGAGTTAGTGACTTGACATGGTTGTTCCACCATGTCAGGGCTATTTCCTCGAAGGTACAAGCAACAAAATTGACCTTGCTCCCTGCTGAGAAGGAGCAGATCTCGAAGATCGACTCCGTATTTTTGAACCATTGCGAGAGGGAAATGACTCCGCCAGTCCCTTTAAAGGACTTTGGCTTGCAATTGGCGATGTCATTTTAGGACCACTCTCTCGAGCTCATGAGGATTTCACCTTGAGTAGAATGAACAGGTGTTCCACATCCCCTGGCACCAGTAGAGTGATATTGGGCCATGATTGTTGCCACAGCCACAGCTACTGCAACATTTAGAGATGTCGTATCAATTAGTAGAGAGGTGGAGGTGGAGTTTGATAGAGATGATTGTTGCCACAGCCACAGCCTCTGGTCGGACGTTTGTGAGGTGCCATCTTTTACTGAAAGTTTATAGAGATGATGATAATAGTAAGAATCAATTGTAAAGTATGATGAGAGTGATCTGTGGACTAAATCGCCATAGTCCAACCATTATGATTAGTGTAATTTTTAAATACATACACAACAATAGAGTAGGGAAAACATAAGGGTATAGACTTTCCAATAGATTAGATAATTGCCAATATTACTGGTATTAATGATGTAAATCAGTTTGGGAAAAATGACCTAACAGTAGTTCTTACATCAAACCATATAAAAGGAAAATATTGATAGCTTAGTAGTCTAGATAACATACTGAAAGATAGAAATATTTTACAAACATGTGTTTCATAGAGCACAGATAAGAAATGCTATTCCTTAAACCAAAAGATGAGTCAGACATCTTCTACCAGCAACGGGCATTCCTCAGGTGAACGTCATATCCGCCAGTTGACGTACCACCTCTTGAAGATGTCACTCATGAGCTCTCTGACGAACTCGATGTTATATGACTTCAGCTCGGGATGCAGCTAGCTATTGCTGCAGAGTCTCGTTAGCTCTTCTAGTCCTTTGCATAGCCTCTTCGAATTGATGAATGTGAACTGTGTTAACACTTGAATTGGCTTCAACTTCCATTATTCGATCGATGGTTGCTCGACCTTGCTCCACAATCCGAGCAATCCTACAGACCATGATGTGCAGGACTCGGTCAGCTGAGCCACCCTCGCTTAGGTTGTAAAAGCTTCGGTCCTAATTTAGGGTAACGGTTGACCCTGTTCATCACTCCAACAGTTCAAGTTTGTCGCCCACAAGGGTGTGGGACCTTGAAATTTTGGTCGGGGGTTGAGATTTGGGACTTGACCCTCTTGGAGTAGGTTGTTGACTTCTGGCTCGAAGTTAGAAACATCAGAAAAGCCTTCAGCATGGTGATCATCCAAAGGGATTGGGTGATCATCTTCTGACTAGTCTTCCAGCCATCCAGCATTGCCTTCGTTTAGGAAGTACGGGTCGCCAGGATAGTGGAATCCAACCATGATATCTACATGAGAAAAGGGGTATAAGAATATAATATAAATAGATGTACTACTTAAGATAATTATAAGATGATCCTTACCAATTACTTCAATAATCCCATAGTGCATACCAGTTATATGAAATCAAAACAGGATAGAACTTCGAATAAGTAACCCTAACTCCAAATCCACAACCAAACAAGGAACAGGAAGTAAAGCAAAGACCACAAATTCTAAGTCTATGCCACCTTAATCTTATATAACCTTAGTGTATCAACTTAGCAATTATTGACCTACTAATAAAGACCTTTTAAGTTCTCAGATAATAATTGTAGTAACATAAAATACTCGTATAGTATTTTAGGTTTATGTTTTGTTCTAATGTTATCATTGTAGTAGTATTGGTAAGTTTTTAGACTTGTTTTCCATATCACAACCATTCTCGGGCATATGCTAATCACTTCTCGGACCAACATAGTTGATCAGGATATGTCACTCCCAGAACTGGCCATACATCCCCATGCCTACTTGTGATATTCAACAATCGTAATACTTTTGTTCTGTCCTAGTGACACTGATTTTAGTATGAATACATGTAAGTATACTTAGTTAAATATTTTATTATTTAAAAGTATAAACTCTCGGTCAGAGTATTTTAGTCCCATTATGTTTATAGTTTGTATATCTTTTAAGGGTTGATATACTCAATTCACTATAAACAATGCTCTGATACCAATCTGTCACACCCCCAAAAATGAAGAACGGCGGAAAACATTCTAGGGAAGAGGACGTCATGTACAGTATCACTACACAGAATAATAGTAAACAAGCAACCAACATTGTCCATTGCATTATTAATGTGTTATAATACAAGTGTTCTGTATAGTTTATAACACCAAAAATATGAATCAAAATAAAAGAATAGTCCTGAATGTGCTCCATCCTCTCAAAAGCTGGCATCGATAGATGTCTACTGGTGACCTGAGAATACAAGTTATTTTGAATGAGTTTATCAGCTTTAAAGCTGGTGAGTTCCTAAGCATTATAGTGTCATTGTTTGTATGAAAATGTTTGTAACGGCGTCTGAAGTATGAGTTTGTAAATGTTTGTAGATGTTTGTAAATGTTTGTAAATATTTGTAAATGTTTATATCTCCTAGAAAATCCTATATTTTCACTAAGAGTAGCCTTCTACCAAGGCTCGATTGTTTTTTAAGGTTGTTTCTCGCAAAAGTGTGTAATTTTCCCAAGTGTGACTATAATTAACAAAATATAGTTTATACATTACCGTTTATGTGAGAAGATCACAATGTGAATGCAATAAGAAAATAGTATAGTACTGTACTGTTATATTATAGTGACTGCTGTTGTACTAACTACCTTAAAGCGATTTGTTAATTAAGGTAGAATGTGATGTAATGGTAACCATACTTGATCGACCTAGTAAAACACGACGCTCAAAGATGTCGAAATGGTATGACATTCGTCACCCGAATACCTGTAGGTCCCACTGCAGCTAGCAACAAGGTGTAGGACAGTCAGTCTGGTATAGATCTATACCCAAATTCACGCTCTCCCTTCAGAAGACTCTGGTTACAAAACGAACCATGGAAGAGATGCCATGCTCCGAAGTAGTGGCTCACATTTATGTTATAGTATGTATGTATTGTATGTACTAGTGTAGTGTATGTTCTCTCTGTCTAGTATGATGTATGTTCTCTTGTATAGTGTAGTGTATGTATTGTTTCTCATCATAGTGTTCTCTATCTGTTTCTCTTTATAGTATATTCATTATGTTTCTCATAATAGTATGTAACGACTCATTTATGAACTGACTCTTTGTATGTTTCATTGTACTAGAAATAGTGGGAAATGACTTCCTAAATTATACCTATTATAGTTTACTAGTAGAGTTGTTTGTATAAATGAGGTTATTGACTGAAATAAAAGCCTCTATATCTATACATATATACATAATATTTAACTATGGATCGAATGACACTCGGACAAACAACGAGGTACTCTAAGTCCACAACCAAACAAGGAACAAGAAATAAAGTGAGTTATCCCTCCTGAGTCGTTCAAACCTTACTTATATAACTATATATATATTGGACATGGTTCTAACAATATATAAGTTTGAAAGCTATAAAAGAAAAGGTTTGGAATATAAGAGTGAGTTTGGTGAAGAGGTTAACATTCATAAGAGTTTGATAAACAGTTTGAAGTAGTATTCTTGATAAAACAGTTAAAAGCATAGTAAATCTATTTGTTTGATAGTTATTAATCACATGTGATCGATATAATAACTATATTGTTTCAACTTGTATCCCCCCCCATCATAAAAGCATTTAAAATCATTTAAAATGTTGATTAAGGGGTGTCAACTCACATGTATTGAGCGACTTTGATGAACAAGTGGTATAGGATGGTAGGTGTCAAGTGAAGACTTGAGCACACACACGGATCCTAGTTAGCACATAATGATACATATATGCATCTAATTAGTGATTAAACGAGTAATTAAGAAAGTATAGACACCCTAGAACATGGAAAACACTTTGATTTAATTGTTATAAGCACAAAGGGTTGCATCTAAGCGTTGCAGGGATTCACCTTGGAGTTTACATTAAAAGGGTTTGCAGCCGTAAACTCATGGTAACTTCTACCATTTTGATGTTTAAGGTCCTTTACTCAATTTAGAAGTGTTCTAGATCTACTTCTAAGGTAAGGAAGTAATTAGAGCTCATTTGCACCCATGATTAGGGTTTACTGCCCATGGAGATTGCCTTTTCCATAAACTCTCTTTTGATCTTGATTTCTTGTGTTATCAATTCCTTAATTCATCAACCTATCTAACAAACATGTATAGGAGGTAGGGACTTACAATTTGAAGGCCAGTGAAGGATTTTTTCGGCCCAATACACTTAAGTGTTCTTGGTGTTCTTGATGATCTTGAAGATCTACTTTCAAAATATGAAAGTTGTGGATGGATTCAAGCATGAATCAAGAAGAAGTGATGTATAACACTTACATGAAGTGATATAGTTACATGAATGGAAGATTGGAAGCAAAGGTCTCATGATTCTTGAGAGAGAATTCTAAATTCTTGAGCTTGAAATGTGAAGAATGAGGAAGTATGAAGAAAAATCATGTATATAGCATGAGTTTACGGCCACAATGTGTTTATGGCCGTAAACCCACATGGTGTGGCCGCAACAAGCTTGACTTTGATTGAAATTAGGAAGAATGAAGAAAAATCATGTATATACCACTTCCTTTCAATTATTCCTCGGATGTATTAAGCCTAGAATGCTCAAACAGACTCCAAAAAGGGTTAAACGTTAGCAGAAACAAGCTTGACTTTGATTGAAATGTAGGGTTTGTACAAGATAGAAATTTCGGGTTGTCACATTTATATATCTGGAATCCTTGTCACGGGCACTACAACTTTGTTAACATTATTCATTGTAAATAATGTTCTATCAAAAAGTCCTTTTTCGACGCTTATCGCCTCTAAATTGACTAGCCCGGATCTACGTGCGTTACAGTTCAATTGAGAAAATAAAAAAATGTTGAGAATGAGAGAATCATTCTCAGCCAATCATTTAATCTAAGAATAAAAAGAGACGGTGGCAAACTTGTAGATTTGATAATAACTTTCAATCTCAAATACGTAACAGTAGAGAATTAGATAACATTTCAAACCCATTCCTAATCGATCGTTTATCATCCAAATTTCTTCTCCAACCTTCAACAATCATCCAGATTTCTTCAATTAAACCCTCATCAACATAATTTAGTGCTAATCAATAATTGATCTTCGTCAATAACATGTTTATCAACACCATTCAACAATTGAATATAAACATTCGTTTTTGCTTCTTTTAATCCAACCTTCAATTCTGCTTGAACACGATCAGATCTTCAACATCTAAGATTAATTATACTCCTAATGTTATTAGATCAACATCATCAATAATCAACAAAAAAATCCATTTCATATCATTCATTCAACATCGATCATCATATAAAACTTCAAAATTATGGTTAGAAAAAGATCAAATTGTTTGTTTTTTTGATAAACTTCATATAATTCTCTATTAATCTACTATTTAATAATATTTAAATAATCATAGTATCATGTTTTTAACATTTTAAAAACATTAACTTGTATACACCCTAACTGTTTGATGAAACGCATAAACTAAATTACCACACTATATTCACATATGAATATATTTTCTCACCTGAATCAGTACATGATTATTAAAACACAAAACAAATATGGAAGTCTGTATGTTATTTATATGCGAACAACATATAAAAATTATATATATATATATATATATTTGTGAAAATACCTTGTAATATTCATATGGGAATATACTTTATAATATTCATAAGTGAATATACTATCTAATATTCACAGATCAATATACAATGTAATATTTACAACTCATTGCATCGTCTAATACTTAAATATGAATATATATATATATATATATATATATATATATATATATATATATATATATATATATATATATATATATATTATATTTGATATATGCTATATTGGTATATAAGTGATACTTAAATTATAAAAAATTTAATCATTCTTTTTATTCACAAGTGAATAACGAATGTACTCTAATAAAACTGATACATTTTTATTCATTTATGAATAACGATAACTGAAAATATAAAAAAAAAATTATTTTATTTTAAAACTATATCAATATGAATATCTATTTGTAGAGAATAAATATAATGAATTTTTGTATATTTAAAATCATTTTTTCGATAAAAATAGCTCTTAAAAATAAAAAAATAAAAAAACGAAAAAAAAAACTATGTTTTTGCATATATTAAGATAATAATTAGCATAGTTTAATAAAACATATTTTGCTGGAAAACTCGTGTCTATTCTTTTCCATTTCCGCTGGTACGATGGAGGTTTTACAGCAAAAATAAATGAGTGGCTGAGAATGATTGTCCATAACCTTTTTTATTTTTTCAATTGACTTCTCTCTCTCTCTTTCTCTCTCTCTCTCTCTTTCTCTCTCTCTCTCTCTGTATATATATATATATATATATATATATATATATATATATATATGTATATATATATATATATATTAAGGTTGTAAAAATCGCTCGGCGGTAGCTCGACGGTCGACTGGGGTCAAGCGATTAATCGGTTTGGTGGGATTAATCTGAGGATTAATCGGGGATCATCAATTACTTATCAAACTATTTTAAAAGTTAATATATCCTAAGAAAAAATAGTATTTGAAAATTTAAAATTTTTAAATTTTGAATTTTTGAAATATTTAGTATCATATTTGAAATATTGAATTTTTTAAAATATTCCCGCCAAGGACCGCCGAAGACCACCAAGGACCGCCTAACCCGAGTATGACCGATACTGATCAGTTTCCGCCTAACGCCACTAATCGTAATCAGTTGCAGACCGCCTAGTGCCTAGGTGCCACCTAGGCTGATATTTATAACACTGATATATATATATATATATATATATATATATATATATATATATATATATATATATATATATATATATATATATATATAGACACACACTAAGCGGTCTATCTAATTACAGATCGAAAAATGAGGGATATGATGCATGTTTAATTCTACCCCAACAAAATCTACCGGAATGCTACCCCATGTGATCTTCTTTAAAATCATGTAAATTACTTTTAATATAATCTTTCTTAATAAATGAAAGTTTTTTTTTTTTTTTTTTTTTTTTTTTTTTTTTTTTTTTTTTTGCTATATATCAATCTCTTATGAGTTTTGACGCTTGTCATTTTGTGGTATTTTTAAATGAATGTTTTTTTCATTTGTCATTTTCTTATTTTTTTTTATCTTTGTTAATTAACACATCATATTTACACTTTAATTAATAATTACCTTAATTAAAAATAACCAATAAGTTATAATATTACAACTTATATAATATTTAATATGTTTCTTTTTAAAATTCAAATTCTAAATTTCAAATTTAAATAATTTTTTTTTTAAACCTCATATTTAATTTTTTTTTTATTATATCTAACCCGTATAACATACGGGTCACACAACTAGTTGGTTTACAAAAAATTGAATTTACATCGTTATGTTAGATAGATTCATGATGTATTTGGTATAAGTATATAGGATAATTTTTTAATTAGTAATTATTAATTAATCAATGAATTAGTACTTGTCAATGCTTCAAGGTTATAGTTGATCCACAAGTGTGTTATAAATAATGTTCTTTTGTCTATATTTATAAAAAAATGTTCTATATTATCTATTAGACATTTACCTCATTTAGTTTGTAGAGTTTTTGTTTTTTTAAAAGAAAAAAAAATTGTCGTTGTCTTCAAGAATGATATAGAAGTTTTTAAGAAAAAACCAATTTTCTTTATCACACATTTTATTTAATTGAATAGCCTAATAAAACATCATTTAGCAATTACTTTGATTGAATTAAGAGTTTTCAAATTATAAATAAAAAATTTAAACAAAACATGATAAAATATAATTCAATATCATTTATTTTGAGTTTTGGGTTGAAGAGTTTATTTTCACCGAAAGTGACTTTTTGATTTTAGTGTAAATGTTTTTTTTAGATCAACGTTGTTTAAAAAATGTTATAGAACCTTTTGATAAAAAGAATTTATTTATCTCATATTTTATTTAATTGCATAATATAATAAAAAAATCATTTATCAGTTACTTCAAATTAAGTTTTTAAAATTATAAGCCAAGCATGAATAAAAAGTAAATTACATAGATGATCTTTATGGTTTAGGGTAATCTCCACGTTTGATCGTTAATTTTTTTTCTTAACTAGAACGGTCCCTAATACATATTTTAGTTATGCATTTGGTTCTTTTTAGATTTAAAAAGACAATTGTGCCTTTAGTAATTTATTTATTTATCTGTTACTTATTCATTTACCTTTTTATTCTATTTATAATTAAAAAAAATATTAATAAATACAAAAATGTTTTGATATATATATATATATATATATATATATATATATATATATATATATATATATATTGGATTAGGTTTCTAAGCTCAAAACTATAATTGATATGTACTTGACATGATAGTAGCATGGTTATTTTTGGTTGCTTTCACCATAGCAATTTGATAGGATGAATTATGAAGAAAGAGGTTAATTCTAATTTATTAATATGTTATAAGAATAATATATTAATTGAGAAATCATATTGTTAATTTGTATTGATCAGAAATTAATTTGATGATAAAAAAGACTAATTAAATTAAGAGGACTGGTGTTGCAATTATCTAATAGTTGTAAGTCGGGCTTGTGGCTCATTGTGGAAGGGTTGGGTGATTTATATGTGTAGCCCACATAGATTTCCGTTTATATGAGGGGTTCTGGAAGGATCCACAAGTTGCCTAAGGCCTAAGCAAGGTAATTAGGGTTATCAAGTAGGTAACCATACGGAGCTTAACTATAAAAGTACCCTGGAGGCACTAGAAACTGGCCCTATGCATTCAAGAGAATATCCTAGCCGGTTTTAGGAGCCTATCACATCTCTCTTATAATCCTCACTGCTACTTGGTGTTTGTGATCCATTTGAGGTGCAACATTTGAGTTACAGAGCTCTTAAAGGACAAGGTTAAGCAAGCTACAAGAAAAGGTATTCATCTAACTTTCTATTAATTGTAAATTTCGAAATATTCTATGCTAGTTAGGGTTCATGTTTTGGATTATTAATACTTTATGTATAACTTGAGAAAAACCTAGATCTAAAGCTTAGGGTTGCATGTACACCATAGGAATGTTGTAGTGCTCTAAACACATCCGTGGTATCAGAGCTTAGGGTGTTTTTTGTTATATTTGATGCCATGGTTAATTCTTCAAAACTGAGAGCAGTCGAAATCTGGGATATGATAGATGAACTCAACAAGTCCATTATGGGAATTAACGAGTTGAGGCAACTCGATGAGTCCATTGCCTAACTTGACAATTTGAATCGTTTACTACACAATTTTCGGAATTAAAGCTTAAATTAGATTTGGATAATTACCATAAACTATTTTAACTGATAAAATTCGATTTTTATATTATAGTAATAAATATCCTCATCTAATTGAAGGATGATTGTCAAATTTTAAGATAATTACAAGATTATGTGATACATTTGTAATTTGTAAAATTTGATTTGAATTATCTTACCAAATAAAATTGGATTAGGTCAAATTTTTTATAAAGATAAAATTATATGATTATGTTAATTATTTTAAATTTGATCCACAAAGTTTTGAAAAGTTTCATAACTTGTCATCAAGTTTTGGAATTTAAAATTTGATTAAAAAGTTTTAATTTTGAAATATTAAATTCTAAACTCTAGTGTTTTAAAAGTTTAAAATAAAACCCTTATACTATTATAATATTAAAAGCTTAATATATATATATATATATATATATATATATATATATATATATATATATATATATATATATATAAGATGAGTCAGTGTTACTGTTAGTAGACCTCATTCACGAAGCATGTCTATAAGAGGTGTTTAACGAAGCGTCCTATAAAATGACCGCCATTGGGTATACGCTCTTACCCACCGCACTCCTGACTAGTGGTGGGTCGTTAGCCGAATGGGTAGGATAAGACAACTAATTCCTCATTAATAAGTATAAAGATTTTTATGAAGTAACTAAATGTTGTCATAAATTCCTAATCTTATTTACATTAGGAAAAATATGAAAATGATGCTATTCCATTAAATTTTACTTTGCACCTTGCCAAGTCATTAGTGGAGCGTGTGTGGTTAACTGGCACACTAACTTGGACTAACAGAGGTCTAAAAGGGTAGCTTGATGTTTATCATAGATTAATAGAGCGTGTGTAGTTAAAAGGAACATTGACTAGATGATAAATGACACTGAGAGTACCTGACACATTTGTATGGTTATTCACAACATGTTAGTGATCCTCGGTATCCCAGTCACAAAGTTAAAGGCTATAATCGAGATTAAATCATGCCATTGAAAAGTTTAATGAATCTCAAAGAATCTACGAATTTTAATTCATTTAAAACCTAATGTTCATTTTCGTTTTTCATGGTGGAAATTGGCAAATCATCATTTACCTACCTTCAAATATTTAGTAATTGGATTACGGCATCCCTCTTTCGAATTGTAGAATACTGTGTTGGGTCTTATCCTTAATATTTCATTTTGGTGCTGTATTAAGGATTATTATCTAATCTAAACCTTGTCTTATTTCTTTTTCAGATGTTAGGCTTAAACTCTTCCAATGCCAACTCCACGAACCCACTTTCTCTCTTGGGCATTTGTGGGAGGGTGAAACTTGATGGATACAACTTTAACGATTGGATTCGCAACATTCGCATGGCTCCAAGGTATGATGACAAAGAAGAGATTCACGACAAAGAACTCGTCGAGATCAAAGAAACTACTACTACTCCCGAACATATCACCGAGTATACGGCTCGATTCAAAGAGGCAACAAAGGTGTCGTGCATCATGGTAGCCGGTATGAATTCCGTGCTTCAAAAGTTCTATGGGGACTACTGGCCTTACGACATGCACCAAGATTTGATGGAAGTATAATCAAAGTGCGCGTCAAAAAAGGTACAAAATGAATGATGGAGAGTCCATCACGACCCAATTGCAAATAATGCAAAGATAAGTGAATCGTTTGCTCAAGTTGAATGTCAACTTCGATGAAGAGTTAGCCATTGATATTATCCTCCAGTATTTACCTCCTTGTTATGAACAGTTCAAGATAGCTTATCATATGAACAAGGATGAGGTAACCTTGAGAAAACTTCAATGGTTATTAAGAACTGCTGAAACCGGCATGAAAGGCAAAATTGCCGCATCAACTCCTACTCCTACTGCCCATGTCTTGGAAATTGGACAAGGGAAGGGGAAGAAGAGGAAAGATCCTTCTAAGAGCACAAGGGAAAGTCGCATGATGGTTCTTCTTCAATTGGAACCAAAGGTGGTTCTGCTGCTCCATCATCCAATCCAAAAGATGTAGAGTGCTTCTACTATAATGATAAAGGGAATTGGAAACGAAGATGCCCGAAGTATCTACAAGATACCAAGGATGAGAAGATAAATGCCACCTTTGCAGGTATTTGTTGGATAAGGTGTCTAAGTCCATAACTATATATGGTATGTACTTGACCCGGTTTAGCATGGTCCATTTGGGTTGCACTTCGCCGTAACAATTTGAACTTTTGAGAAGAGGATATGTATCATTTATTAATATATTATAAGTTATAATATATTAATATGAAATCATATTATTTAATTAGTATTGATCAAGAATTAATTTGGAATTATTTTTCTGGTCAAAGGAGACTAATTAACTATATTTGGATTGATTGTGTAAATCATTCATTCTTTTAATGTGGGCTAATGATCTATGATTCCTTATGTTGGGCTTAACCCATGTAGCAACCCATGGATACTCCATGGAGGTTAAAACCCATGGATCATGAGGAATGTGGAATGTCATGCATATTAGGGTATACATGGTGTAACCCTAATGTAACCACACAATATAAGAAGCCTTTTGGTTCAAGAAATTGGCACCTAGAATCTTTGCAAGAGCGTGGCTGATTTTGTGAGCTAAAGAGTCCAGTTCCAAGTTTTCCAAGTGTTAGTGGTGATATGTGATTCCACTTGAGGCATTCACATTACTGGTGGTAGGCTCTTCAAGCTCCAAGAAAAAAGCTACAACAAAAGGTATGTTTTCATTACCTATGTATTAAAGTTTTATATGCTAGTTAGGGCAATACCTTGGAAAATGAAAGTTTTCATGTATAATAGAGAATGCATAGATCCAAGGTATTTAATGTTGCATGTACACCTTAGGAGTGTTAGAATGCTCAAATACCTTTCAGTGGTATCAATGCCTATGCTTGTTTTTAGTTATACTCGATGCTACTTGCTTAGAAATGCTTTAAAACTCAAACATCTATTGTATAGACAGTGGACTCGCTGAATCCACTAGGGGACTCGCTGAGTCCCTTCACAAAACAAGCCAACTCGCCGAGTTTGTTCATACACTCGACGAGTTGGAGCCCCTGAGCGCAGATTTCCGAGTTTCAAGGATAGAATTGGACTAGGATCATTCCCCTAAACTTTTTTTCAACTTATAAACCTATTTTTGATGGCGTAATGATCATGCTTATCCAATTCAAAAGATAATTTTCAAAATTTCATGTTATGTATTAGTTTATATGATTAGTCTAATTACATGATTTTTTTATTTGAATTTTCGTGTTTGTATGAGTTTAATCTAGAACTTGAACATGCTTGTTAGTTTAATTGGTGATTTTAGTGGACTTCATAGCTTGTCCTGAAGTTATGGAATTCCAAAAAAATTTCATTTAACTGAATCATTAAAAATCATAGGTTATAGAAAATGAAGAGTCTCATTTTAAAAGCCATTAAACTCATATGTTATGAAGTTGAAAAGTTTCAAAACTTGCCCTCAAGTTTAATTTGTAAAATCACACACAATTAATAATTTAAATTCAAAACCATAGAATTTTAAAAGTTTAAAATTCAACCGTTATACTATTATAAGATTATAAGTTTAATATTATATATATATATATATATATATATATATGTGTGTGTGTGTGTGTGTGCATGCGCGTGTGTGTGTGTGTGCGTATAAGAACAAGTCAGTATTATTGTTAGCAGGCCTCATTCACAAAGATGGTATATAAGGGGGTATAAGGTTACTGCCTATAAAAGGGTTGTTTTTTGAGTGTTCACTCTCACCCACCACTTCCTTGACTGGTGGAGGGTCGTTAGCCAAACAGGTAGGATAGGACATTAATTCTCATTAAGTGTAATGATAGTTATAAACTAACTAAATGTTTTATCAATTCCCAATCTTAGTTACTTTAGGAAAATGTGAAATTGATGCAAACCCATGAAATTATACTTTGCACCTTACCAAGTCGTTTGTGGACTGTGTGTGGTTAACCAACACACTAACATAAACTAGTAAGGGTAGAAAATGGTAGCTTAATGTTTGTTAGAAATCGATGGAGCATGTATGGTTAACCAACACATTGATTAGGTGATAAATGACATTAAAAGTACCATGTATATTTGCATGGTTATTCACACCTTGTTTGTAGTCCTCTGTATCGCAATCACAAACCTGAAGGGCATAATCGTCATTTAAACATGACATTGAAAAGTTCAATGTGTCCCAAAAGAATCTAGGAATTTCAAATCATCTAAATCCTAAGAATCAATTTCTTTTTTCATGGTTGAAATCGGTAAATCATCATTTACCTACCTTCAAATATTTTGCAACTTGGATTATGGAATCCATCTTCCAAATTGTAAAATATTATGTAGGTTCCTAGCCCTAATATTTCATTTTGGGTGTTATATTAAGGACTCTATATATGATCTAAACTTTTTCTTTCTTCTTTTTCAGATATCTTCCAACAATGCTCTTGGCTCAAACCCTACCGACTCCTTGTCTTTCATGAATCTTTGTGGGAGAGTCATCTTCGATGAAACTAATTTCAACAATTGGATAGGAAAATCATGATGGCCACGCGCTATGAGGACAAGGAAAATGTCCTTGACAAGGAGCTTAAGTTCATCAATGAGTCTTCTGCTACTCCCTAGGAGATTGTTGAGTACACTACCCATAAAAAGGATGCCACTAAGGTATCATGTATCATGTTGGTGACTACGACAACAAAATTTCAAAAGTCATATGAGGACTTCTACCCTTTTGAGATGCACCAAGACCTGATGGAAAAATACCACCAGAGTGCTCGTCAAGAGAGGTATGAAATCATTACCTCCATGATAAAAACTAAAATGAAGGATGGAGAATCCATCACAGTCCACTTGCAGAAAATGTAAACATTTGAGGACCGTTTGCTTTAGTTGAATGTGAACTTTGATGAGGAGCTAACTATAAATATCATTCTACACTCCTTACATCCATGTTATAATCAGTTTCGCATGACCTATCATATGAAAAAGGAGGAGGTCATTCTACATTCCTTACCAATCCTACTGCTGCCCCAGTCCCGATAATCGGGTAAAGCAAGGGAAATAAGAGGAAGACCTCTTCCAAGGGTCACAATGGAAAGTCTCTTGATGGGTCCTCTTCAAGCAAGACTAAAATCGGTCCTGCTACTCCCTCCTCGAACCCAAGGAACTGAGGGATCATAGAAGATCCTAACACATCGACATAAACTACCACTTCATCAGACATCACGTAGAAGAGTGACTCCTCGTAGTAAAGAGGGTATCATCAGAGGAGATCCCAGTAGATCCCCTCACAAAGGGTCTAATCAGGATTAAGCACTTACAACATGCAAGGACCATTGGTCTGAAGAACGATATTAGTTTTAGTGATTAGATAGTTATTTAGAAACTTGTAATAAATAAAATGTAGTTAGCATTTGATGATTGAATAAAGGAGTTTTCTTTATGAATAAATTTACTATATTGTGTCAATTCTTTATTATTGTTACGGTTTTGAACATTTTAACTTCCAGAATAATAGGATTATTCGAATTATCCACATTCGATCATACTTTGGAAGTAGGCTATGAAGTTAGACTATCATGAATTGGTTTGTAGATTGTGTAAGCATTTAGACATTGCAAAAGTTTGCTGTAACGTTCATGAGTACTCTTAAAATAAGATTCGAGTATTGAATTAAACCCACGCTCATATGAATCACTTGATGGAATTTATCACGAGTGGTTGTGAGATGATCATATCATATAGTCTTTAAAACGAGACAGATGAGTTGTTGTTTACAAGTTGGGTTTTCATTGATAGTGTGTAAATGCAATAGTAGCTAGATGTTATAAAATGTATCATTGTGTATGATTTAATATGTAAATAGTGCGAGATTATATGTCAAAGTTTATCTGTTCCTTTTATCCTAAGAGGATTAAAAGCGATATCTTAGGCCCCATGATGATTTTGTGTTGACTTATGTTTCGGGCCCGGTCAGGACTTAATTGATGTGTTCAATTAAGTTCTATGTCAAACAAATAAGAAATCAAGAAGAAAAATGTTGGACAATGAATATGATTTTAATCCATATATTTGTCGACACGATATCTTGAGATCGGAGGCTTACATGATCCATTATCTAAAGGACGCGTCATTGACTAGGTCAGAGTTTGACAACGACTTTTAAGAGCTTCGATTGCTAATTAGATTTTGAAGTCGTACTAACAATTTTAGTTATTACACTTATCGAAGTGGGAGACTCTTGGATTAGGTGTCTAAGCCTATAACTATAATTGGTATGTCCTTGACCCAATAGTAGCATGGTCCTTTTGTGTTTTCTTCACCATAGCAATGTGGTAGGATGAATTATGGAGAAAGAGGTTAATTAGGATATATTTATATGTTATAAGAATAATATATTAATTGAGAAATCATATTATTTAATTAGTATTGATCAGAAATTAATTCGGTGATCAAAAGAGACTAATTAAATTAAAGGGAACTGGTATTGCAATTATCTTATAGTTGTAAGTCAGGCTTGTGGCTCCTTGTGGAAGGGTTGGACGATTTCTATGTGTAGCCCACATAGATTTTCGTCCATATAAGGGCCTTCTGGAAGGATCCATAAGTTTCTTAAGGCCTAATCATGGTAATTAGGGTTAGCAAGTAGATAACCCTAATGAGGTCAACTATAAAAGAACCCCTAAGGCACTAGAAATCAGCCATATGCATTCAAGAGAATACCCTATCCAATTTTAGGAGCTTCTCACCTCTCTCTCATACTCCTCCATTGCTAATTTGTGTTTGTGATCCAGTTAAGGTGCAAAATTTGAGGCACTAAGCTCTTGAAGGTCAAGGTTAGGCAGGCTACATGAAAAGGTATTTATCTAACTTTGTATTAGTTGTAAATTTTGATATATTGTATGCTAGTTAGGGTTCATACTTTGGATGACTAATATTGCATGTATAACTTCAGAAAAACCGAGATCCAAAGCATTAGGGTTTCATGTACACCGTATGAATGTTGTAGAGCTCAAAACCCATCAATATAATCCCTCAAATCTATCGTATCTCGCTCCCTCCCTCCATTCTTCTTCTTCTTCTTCTTCCCTTTTCCCCATTCCATCATTTCCACTTACATCCCTACATCGTCAGTCACCTACCTCACAATCTTTTACACTTCTCCTTTTCCACCATCAAATTCTATAATTTCACTGTCTTTATCCATCATCAACTGTATTCTTCTTTTATCTAGAATTAGAATAACAGAACCCTAAAATTTAAAACTCATTACCCTTTTCTCATTGAGAAGCAACAAGTTCACCCACTCACTCACCATTCTCCTTTAGGTGTATCACCACTTCGTCTTCCATATCGACACCTCCATCATATCCGTCCATCGGAGCCTGCATCAATCATCCCCTTTCTTAGTGTACAACCCCGACACTACAACCCACTTTTGGCCCATTCTTCTGTATCATCACTGCATGTGAATGCCTACAATTGTAGGTCTTGTTGGATATAGGAAAAATAAAGGATGCTAGTAGTGGTTTGAGGACCGACGTGATGCAATGAACACATTGAATTGTTTTGTTCTACAACCGACAAGAGGCAGGGATTCACTTAATTTTGGTTTTGTTTTCTTAACTGATTTGAATATTTGTAATAACCTCAAAATACAATAAAAAATTTAATTTTTAAAAACAGGTACTACAAGTATAATTTTTTTTTCTCCAAAAACCATCAAAATGTATAAAAATCACATCATCAGAGTATAATACGAAAATGCATAAATAAAAAGAGAGAATGTTGTGCCATTATGCTAGGCCCTTCACCTTAGTACTGAAACTACCTAAAACCATAAGCACAATATGTAATAAAAGGGTTAGTAAGTTTTCCACAAAGTACCACATAGCAACATACAAATTAATGCTATCGGCCAAACCATTGTGTTATGTATAATTCCTGCCGAGGGCCAAATCCCAATCTTCCATATAGTTGACAGGTGCCAAATCCTGGTCTTTCATGCAACTACCAGGGGCTAGATAATGTTCTTCCATACAGGTGCTAGGGGCCAAACCCTAGTCTTTCATACACATATCACATAAGTAATTGTATCCCATAAAAGAAGTAATGGTCCGGCCTTGGTGCCTTTGACCCATTGTTAATGTGAGAAAATTCACCTCAGTCTGCTGGAAGCAACAAGATGCTTGACTTCTAAGCAGGAAGATCGCACACTACCCATACAATTAGCCTTAATCAAAATGAGGTTATAATCCTAAATCATGGGCCTAATCTCTAAGTCCAAACTCCTAAAATAAGGGCTCAAATACTATTTCCCTTAATGGGCTTAACCATTCCTAACCTACTTGCAAAAATGGATCCAAGGCCCAAAAGGCCTAACTACGTCACTTAAGGCCCATTAGCAAATTTAAAGATCCACCTACTCTAAACAGATCAAGGACCAAAACAAAATAAGGCCCAATGCCATAAAAGCCCAACCCCAGTCCAAAACCTCATTGGGAGATTATGCACGGTGTAATCCTAGAACGTTGAGCATACTTGACTGCCACATAGTATGCATTACGTACACCTTGGTACGCTCAACGTACTGCTCTCCTCAGTACCATCAGCTATTTGGTGCTTAATCCACGCAATCACTTATTCTAACTTCTAGATTTTGGTCATTAAGAAGGTCCTAGGGCATAAAGTTGGTCAGCATAACTCTTCCGACGACTCTGCGTGACTAGGATGACACCCTTCCAAGGTGACACCTTCATTAGAACCAACTCCCCCACATGAAACTCAAGGTCTGAACGATGTCGGTCAGCATAAATCTTCTGACAACTTTGCGTGACCCGCAGTCTATCGTGCACCTACTAAATGGACTGTGTGGTCTTAGGCACCACCTCGGTGCTTCCCATGACCTGATGACCGACATCCTCCCAAAAAAACGTGGTCGTACAACTTCTTCCATACAACATATCAAAAGAAGGTCAACCAATACTACCATGTTAATTTTTGTTATAGGAGAACTCTGCCAGCAGAAGCTAAGTATCCCAAATTCCTCCAAAATCCAATACGCAGACCCAAAGAATATCCTTGAGTGTGTGGATTATTTGTTCACTCTGACCATCGGTCTGACAGTGTTATGTTGAACTGAAATGCAATTTAATACCCACTCCTCATGAAACATCCTCCAAAACCTGGAGGTGAAATGAACATCACAGTCTGAGACCACAAATACTGGAACCTCATGCCTGACTACCACTTCTTGTACAAAGATAACATCTAAATTTTCCATGGGTATGCTTTCGGAAATCGGGATAAAATGTGCAATATTGGTAAACCTGTCTACAATGACCTAGATAGAATCAACACCCACACCATCATGGGTAATTTTTTGATGAATTCCATAGTGATCTCCTCTCACTTCCATATAGGAATGGGTAACGACTGCACCTTGTCGTGAGGTTTATAGCTTTCTTTTCTTTGACCCAACAAACTCCCCTAAAAATGTAGCTGGCTTTTCTTGTCAATCTTCATTTGGAGATTGGCTTCAGCCTTTTGTCTTCTATTTCTTCACAACTGCAAGATAAACATATGAATCTTCTAGGTGAATGACTTCATCTTGAGTAGTTGGTCTTTTCATCAAAATTTAGCTTTGAACGAACGTTGGGTACGGAGGCTTCATGTAGAGATTCTTGAAAGTTTGCTCTTTCAGCTTGAGAATTTACAGAGAGAATATCGGAGATAACGAATCCTCATGATTACATAAGCAGGTACATAGATAGCAGCAGATTGATTGATGAGGCTTCATTGCAATATGTCACATAATCTTGAAGTACACCTTCACCTTGTTTATGGGGTTGAAAGATTAGTTGTTGAAAGAATAATCTTCATTTCTTGTTCCTTTGAATAAGAATTCTTCAACAATCATGGATGAAGCTTTGTCTCAAAATATCTTGATACAGTCTTCATGAGTTTCATCTACATCTGAATTCACTTTTCAAGACAAAGAAAATTTTGAGATAAAAACAAAACTACAAGAAAACTTAGCTCACAATACTTTTGGATTTTTCAAATTGTCTGAAAAAAGAAAACAGAAACAAAATCATTTTTTGGATTTTTGATTTTTCTGGAAAGAAAAAACAAAAAAAAAATTATTTTTGGATTTTTTTTCTAATTTTTGTTTGATTTTTAAAATTTTTAATTCTCCCCCTAAATTTGTGCATAGAGGAAAACTATGACCACATTTTATAAAAACAAAAATATTTGGGATCAATGTTGTCAAGCAATTCAATCTCGATTATTAGCACACGCCTGCATGTCCGAATCTGGTCAACCATTGGTATTGTGGTCCACTTAAATACAAAGGATGTTGAAAAATTGGACATGTTATAAGTGACAACACAGTTGAACCTATAAACTTAAATAAACATATAGCTGACGACGACCAATGATATTGTTGTCGACTTAAATTTAGCAGCGAGATCTACGAACAATATTGTAAATTGTTCAATTTTAGATGCACCAGAACATGTTTCCCACTTCCCGATATACCCCGATAATCACGAACTTCCAAAGAATTCCTTATTTTAGGTGAGTATTCAATCATTTAGAGATAAGTCAGATACAGAAACGCATATGTTGCATCCCAGGTCAGATGTCTTCCAATCACAAAGAGGGAACAACATATGACTAACATAGATAGAGGGTTATCATGATAGTTGGGTGCATATGTTGTGTCCTAGGTTGGATATTTCGATCTCGCCGAGGAGACAACATATGACTAACATATAGAAATGATATTTATAGAGATTGAGATTCATATGTTTCATTCCAGGTTGGATATGTTCCAATCACGCAAAGGAGGAAACATATAACTGACAGATATAAATCAATAATATAATTTCCAACAGACCTGCTTTATCAGAACACCCCAGTTGCCCTATCATTATAGGAATTAAGGACATAAGTCTATACATCAGGGAATATTAAGCCACAGTTCTAGATAATTAACTGTTGGTGTATCTCGCAGGTTCCCATGTTTATCTCACTGCTCAATCTACCCGAGCGTCGTATGGTCAATCCAAATATAACTATCTAAGTTAATATTGTCTAGTCCTTTCATTTTCAAGCTAAGTCCAGTCCTTTTGAATCCTTTGTGTCTACCAGCACATTGAACACAGAGTCTTGATAATTCAGCTTTAGTGCATTACACGCATCATAAACTTCCATTTAGCACTAGATATCATATCAATTCCCAATAATACCTACTAACGAAAAACTATAAGAAAATAAAATATTGTCTTCAAAATGAACCAGTTTAAGATAAACCCAGGAGTATCGAGAAGAAAACTCAAACCGTAAGTGACCGATTCAATTTGAATCTAGATGGTCTGACAACGTCACACATAATCTCAAAAGAGATCTGATAATCACTCACATCGTTAAGCACAAACCCCATGTGTGATCCTTTCCTTACTTCCATCCCCGCAAAGGATACATACTCTCAAACAAAGTTCTGAATGTTGTACAGTTGAGAGATATCCCCAATCATGTGCCTGGAACAGCCACTACAAGCAAACTGAAATCTGATGATATGCCTCCATAGCTGCTCCACCACAGAGCGGGATTTGTTGGTCTTTGGAACCCAGTCCATTTTAGAACTAGGTCGACCTTTGTCATCCTTGGAAGGTACTCTCTCCCTTGACATATCCTGATTATCATAAATAGAATATGAAGAAATGTTAGAATCATTAGATGATTAGGGAGATTGAACCTTTGGTACTAATCTGTAGTTGGGTTTAACTCATTTCTTGTTCACTCGGATGGGTACCTTGGAACTTGATTTTGAACTTGAAGTCGATCTTCGAGATGACTTTGATTTAACCGGTCATGGTTTCACTAGAGCTTCTCTTGGATTGGTCTTCTTGGCTGGCATTCCCTTCTTGACTTTGGTATTTTGATTCTTGGTCTTCTGTGCATCCCAGTCACCATGGTTTGAACATGTCCTCGAACACTTTTGTTTGGAAAAGCTCCCTCTTTCTGCGTTCAGCCCGCCTTGTGCATAGTAGGGAACATATGCTCGATTTGGACAATTTCTGGCAATCTGTCCAGGTGTTCCACAGTGAAAACATATATGTTTCTTCATGTAGGAGTTGTTTCTCCCTGCCCTGGTGGTGTGTCCTTTCCTCATTTCTTATTGTTCCTACAAGCAAACTTGCAACAAGCACTTTGTTTCACTTGTTTTGGTGGTCTATATTTCCCAATAGTGGGTTTAGAAATAACTGAGTTAGAAGCAACAAATTCATATTTCAAGCAGTCATTGGTTTGTTCAATAGTGTTCTCCTTTTTCTCATCTTCCACTACTTTTCCTGCACAAGAAGTAGAATCATAAAAAATGTTCACCTTAATATTCTCAGTTGGTCCAAATTGTATAGTCTTAACAAAAGCTGACAAATTGATTTTTCCATACTGAGCAGGAATTTCTTCCTCAATGATCGTAAGGGGTGGGTTATTGTTGTCATTAAATGGAGGTGGAACACTATTATAGCGTAGACCCTTACTTTGATTATCTTTGAACTTTAGTTGTTTTTCAATCATGTATGCAACTACCTCACCTGACATATCAAATTTCTTAAATGTGAAATCAACATCGTTATATTTAGCTTTCAATGCATCATGTTTGAAAATTATTTCTACATGTTGACTCTTAACATAGTCATAGTTTTCACATTTGTTGCTATATTCCTCTTCAAGTTTTCGAAAATCCATAGTTGTGGCCTCTAGTTGTGTTTTTAAGGGTTTTTGGGCCTTCCTAAGAGTGCATCCTTCATATTTAAGGTCCTCATTTTCCTTTTTTAGTAAATCGTTTTGTACACGAAGAAATTTAATTGTAGCTTCAAAAGATTTAGAACATGAAAGTTCATTGATCGGATGTTTGAGGAACTCATTGTTTTTTAAAAAAATTGCCCTTTGAGTTAAAACCTCAAAAGTCACCCTCAAAAGTCAAGCTTAAAAGATCAAACTTAAAAATCAAACCGGAAAGCTAAAAGTGAAAAATTGAAGGTTAAATGTGAAAGTAAAAATATAAAGTCAAAGGTCAAACTAGAAAGTCAAAGTCACATTTTTATGGTCAAAAGTCAATTTAGGAAGTAAAAAATTAAAAGTCCAAGTTTTGGGTAGAAAAATGGAATTTTAAAATTTGAAAGATTGAATTTGGGCCCAAAAATGTCAAAATTGCGAAACTAGGATCAAAACAGTTAGGCTATTTGATCAAAATAAGGAAGGTATCAAGCATCAGACGTGCTAGATGGATTGGTAAGAACATTGGTTTAGTATGCAAGGGACCCGGGTTCGAATCTTTGCATTCCTCAAAATTTTTGAATATTGGCCGCGAATGCGAAGGCTGAATCCGAACTCGAGCTAGGCCGAAAACCTATTGGCCGAGAACTGATGCGAGACCGAAAAGAGTCGAGGCTGAAAATGTTGAGGACCGAACATGTACTACGAACGAACATGTGCGCAACCGAGAGCTTTCCGAACTGAAAACCTCCGAAGCCGAAAATGAATATCGTCTCTAAACACTTCAAGACGAAAACTCACTCGCTCCTCCTGACCGTAAACACGATTCGACTGTAAACTACTGAACCACAAATCGTTTCTGGCTGGAAACCCCTCGCAGATTACAAACAAAAATAGCATTTTTCACCTTTCTAGCTCCAAAACTTGATCAAAAACTCATTTTTATGAAAAACTCGAAGAACGAACCCCCAATATTTCTTGAAAAAGTATAAAAAAATGTAACATCCTTTAAGAAAGAGTGCAAAAACGCTCCAGATCTTGCCAAAACGATTGATACAATCCAAGTTTTGATACTAACTCTAAGTCCCACATTTTGCTTGATGTATCAATACGATCCACTTGATGGTGCAGAATCCTAATCAAGTGGATGATCCAAGATCAAAAGGAGAAGAAGGAGAAGAAGAAGATGATGAATCTATGATGTATTGATGATAAGATTGATGCTCCGACACAAGATTCACACACACACACATAAACTCTTCTTCTATCTAACTTTCTCTCTATACAATATGATTATGAATGAATGCCCCTAGACTCCTCATCCTTACATCTACAATATGCTTAGTCCTTACCCAATACTAGACCAAATACACATGGCTCCTCTGTCTAAGATAAAAATAAACAAAATATTATTTTCGGTCGAAGACTAAAAATAATAAATTCTTAGAAAAGAAAAGTATAAACCATATTTTTTCCACAACAATTCGCTTCATGAGGCTTCAGCTGCCTCGAGGCGTAATCAATCACATGTCCTCTTTGCATAAGAACAACTCCCAATCCTGAAATAGAAGCATCGCAATAAACCAAAAAATTATCCAATCCCTTAGGTAATGCGAGAATCAAGGCCTCATAAAACCTTTGCCTCAGTGTCCCGAAGGCTAACTATTGATCTGGACCCCACCTAAAGGTCAGACTCTTCTTGGTCAGACGGGTCAGAGACACTACAATCTTGGAGAAGTCCTAAATAAATCTTCGATAATATCTTGCAAGACCCACGAAACTATGAATCTCGAAGTTTTCTGGAACCTCCCAAAGCATCACAACCTCAATCTTGGCTGGGTCCACGAAGATCCCATCCTATTTGTTAATGTGCCTTAAAAACTGCACCTCACGCAACCAAAACTTGCATTTGGAGAATTTAACATACAATCGCTCCCTCCTCAAGATCTCCAAAACCTCTCGCAAATGTTTCTCATGTTGCTCTTTAGTCTAGGAGTAACCCAGAATACAACAATAAAAACAATCACCGATTGATCCAACATCACCCTTCAAACCATATTTATGAGGTCCATGAATAGTACTGGCGAATTGGTGAGGCCGAAGAGAATCATTACAAACTCGTAATGACCATAACAAGTTCCAAAGTCTGTATTCTGAACATTCTCATCCCTGATCCTCATTTGACTTATGTTGGTCAAATAGATCATCATTCCTCGAAAGTGGGTAACGGTTCTCCACTGTTAGCTTGTTCAATTCCTGATAATCGATACACATCTTGTGTGACCTGTCCTTATTTTTCACAAACAAAATCGGTGCCCCTGTGAGGAAATGCTCGGATTGATAAAACCCATGTCTAGGATCTACTATAGTTCCATAGACAACTCCTACATCTCAGGCGGTGTTAGGCGATATAGAGCCTTAGGTATCGGAGCCGAAATAGGCCTCAAATCAATCCGAAACTAAACCTGCCTCTCGAGAGGCACTCTCAGAAATTCCTTGGGAAAAATATCGGGAAAATCTCACATAATGGGTAACCTGCTTAAATTTGACATGGCCTCAACCCATGTATCAGTAACTTATGCCAAAAACCCAGAACAACCCATCGGTAGAATCTACCTAGCCATCCCAACTATACAGGGAGTCAGTCCATGCGAAGCTCTCTCACCATGAATGAATGGTTCTTCCCCATTTGGGGCTTGAACTCTCACTAACTACTGCTCACGATCAATCACGACCCCATTGGGCCCCAAACAGTTCATCCTAATGATGACCTTCAATACACTCAAGGGTATTCGTACCAAATCAATAGGAAACGTCTCACCAAACATATTCAGAATACACTCTTAGAGAACCGTCACAACAGTCACATTACCATCATCCACAATCTCCATCTCTAGAGGGGAGTCCAAAGTCCTCGGAGCGTTTCGAATCAAAGAGAACATGAGCTGATAACCCATTGACCAAAAGGTTCCCTATACAGATCATAACAAACATAAGCATACCAGGAAATCAATATAAGATAGAGAGAAGTGACATACCATTAATTACATCCGACATTGTACATGCTTCATCGGTAGTCAACTGAAAGGCCATGATCTTCACCATAGGAACATCCGTCTTGCCTTGGTGGCCATCGATAATCCTTAAAGTGGTGGCACAGGCGCCATCATATATCAGAGCCGTCTTGGGGAAATCCCTTCTCACATGGACCACCTGACCACAAATGAAACACCCGAATCCCGTATATCGACAGGCTTCTCTCTACGGCTTTCCGCACTTAGCACATCAGCACCGACCCTGCTAGCCTTTTCTGTGAGTATCAGAGGACTTAGGCTTCTTGCCCTAACCCACTGCTGTCTGCACCTGCTCTCGATTTTGCTTTTCCCGGAGCTCCAACTCAATTTCCTTCTCACAGGCCTTCTCAATCATATTATTAAAGGTATTGCACCCTGAAAAGCTCACGAACTCCCTGATATCATCCCTCAACATAACATGATATCTCATCTTCCTCATCTCCTGATCTGCAATGTAGTGTAGAACCAATAATGCTTTCCCCGAATTTGGAGGTGATCTCCGCTACAATCTTTGTAGTTTGGTAAATGTCCTGAAACTCCCTCAAAAGCTAATGCACCTCAATAGCAGGTGTAAACTTGTAAGGGTCGAAATTTCTAGTGAGGTGTCAAAGTCTTATTTGGTGTGTTTTGTGTCGCAGTCTAGCACTTCACTACGTATGTATTTTGTAAAGCATTGTGAAATGTCGAAGCATATTGTGTAGTCCTTACATGTTTTTTGTGAGTATGTATCACCATATAAATAGGGTTAGTATAGAGGTAGAGTAGCTTTGGGGAACTTTGTGCACTTTCTCTCTCTTTTACTTGTATACTCTTTTCTACTAATCAATGAGCCAAATTGAAATTATTTATGATTGTGTTCTTAATGATTTATGTTCTTGATTTTGTTCTTTAAACACAATCCAAACTCACTACATTTGCTCTTTAAGATTCAAAAATTTCCGCACTAATGATTAATAAAACTTGTTCTAATTGACTTATTTGTTTTGATTCTGCAATCGGTTTGATAAATCGAGTGTTTACTGATCAATTTCAGGTAGATTCGTCCATTAGAACTCATTTTCCAAATCTCATCGTTACTTTTGTCCGTATGAAAATGTTGAATTTCAACATGAACGCTATATAAAGTTTTTCTCTTAATCATAGATCTTCCACTAAGATTCCAATGCTCATTTAGGAGTATTATGAGAAGTCGGTGGATCACATGGAAGATTATCTCAACGAGATCGACGAAGATCTCTAGCGATGTGTTACTCGTGGAAATTATCGCCCATATATATTTTCTCAAGTTGGAAATGTAGGTTTATCCACTAGTATAGCAACACAAAACGAAAAGTATGAGGCTGATGATAAGCAGTGTCTTTGTGAACTTCACGGTTCTCTTCCACCGATGGTTTACAACTTTGTTCGAGGATGCAAGTCTTTAAAATAGATTTGGGATACATTGAAAAAAAAGTATCAAGGAAGTGGAAAGATGAAGAAGAGCTATGTAAAGCCATGTTTACTTGAACTAGGCGAATTCAAGAAGATGGGATGTGAAACCATCAACTCTACAATGATCGCTTGAAAAAGTTGATATTCCTGTCACTACTAGAAAAAAGGCCTTTTACGACGCGCAAACCACGACACTCGTTGATTTATGTTACGCAAAAGAGAGTGACATTAAAAAAGTGTCATCTCTTCAGAAAATTTAACAATAGAGGACACGCATTATTGCATGCCCTTAAATTAGTGTCTAAAAAAAAACACGGAGGGCACCTATAATAAAACGCGCTTCGTCTAAGGATGTCGCTTTATAATTTTGAATGGAACGCGCGTTCCATCCTTTAACAGTGGGGGGAAATGAAATTCTAAAAAAATTAAAAACCCTGCCTTCCTTTTTTTTCTCCTTTCCCTCTTGCCCAAATTATGGATGCTCCTTCCTTCCCCCTCCCGACATTGACTGCTGCCTACTTCTTCCCTCACTTACTTCTACCTACTGGAACCACCATATCTCCCACTCGATGTTGAAATTGTTAGAAAAATCCCTAATTATACTCTCAAGTCTAAATATTAGGAATGCAAATCTTGATTCTCGTTTGTTTCAGATTCCCCAAAGATTAATCGAAAAACACACAACGAAGAACTGTAACATTGCTCCATTAACTTCCCGATTACATCTCATCACCACATTTGAAACTTCTGCATTAGAGACCTAGGTAATGCTTTTATTTTTTCGATTCTTCACATATCTTTTTCTAGTTTTGAATGATTTGGTGGCTCCTATGTAAAATTTGGACCGTATCCAGCAAAAAAATTGGACATTTTGAATAGAAAGCGAATCTGAATCTAGCACTCTTGATATGATTATCAGGCTCAAAGGAGTGGGCGTCGTTGATCCTAAACCAAAATCAACTGAAAATGGAACCGATCGTACCAATCGAAATACTTAGTTCTCTGATTCTCGGAGATCTGATCGCTTTTGTAGCCTTTAGTAGCTACTTTCGCAAGAGGAAATTGGAGGTTGCTTCCATCACAAAGCCCGCCGAAGCGGCGGCACCGAATCTGAAGAATTCAAAGCCTCAGCAAACTAAGAAATCTCAGTCCAAGCCTCATCATTCACATGCTGATAAGGTAAAAAACAATTATAAGCGACATTCAGTTGATAATCATATGAGGCGATGGGTCGATGGTTATGTGTTTATTAATTGATATGTTTTTTGGTGAATCAAATGATTTTGAAGTTGGTGGATGAAATGAGTCACTAATTCTAACCTAATTTTGAGAAATATGATTAAAAGCTTGATGTTCACGTTGAATCGTTGATAAGTTATGAGTATAAAACCCTTCCATCTTCAATTTCTAGGGCTTTATACACGGCTATCTGTACCAACATTTTTTGTTCACGTTATAAGTATATGATATTGCGATGGAGATATACATGTGAAATCTGGTATACTAGCGATTGTCATGTCAAAACAATGTTGATGTTAAAATTCTAAATGAAATCGTCAGGGGAGGGCGATACCTATAAATACGGGAATACAAATGAAAGTTATTTCTAAGATTTTGAATCATTAGTAAGGATCATTCATATCCTCTACATAGATACCAATATTTGTCCATAATTAGATGCACTGGAATATTCATGATGCTAGTTAATATGATTACTGAAGTTAGAAGTATTGAATATATCTCAAAATTCAAAAGTGGACATATAAGTTTTAGTATCCATGCTGATAAGATTTTGTTATGTGTACACATTTTCTGATGGAACTTCTGGTATGTTGTTTCTACTGCATGCTGATTTTAAATTTATGAAATCAAGCCTGGTTGCTGAAATATATGATTAAAATTTAAAATTAATGATGTAGTTGTATCTATGTATCTTTAAACTGTGATAGGTGATCTAGTTGATTCTTAACAATCTATTTATCAGATCATATTCTCATTTATCACTAATAGCTGTGAATGTAGGATCTGAACAAGCGCCATCACCCATTAGACTTAAATACTTTAAAAGGTCATGGAGGTTCTGTTAATGGCTTATGCTTCTCATCAGATGGTCATAGTTTAGCAACCGGTAATTCTCATCACAATCTTTAACTTTACAAATAATAACCCAATTATGAGTTTAATGAATTCAACTTATGTGTCCTTGCAGCTTGTGATGATGGTGTAGTCAGAGTATTTAAGTTGGATGATGCTTCAAGTAAAAGCTTTAAGTAAGAAGTCCTAAGTTTTTATAATTTTATACCAACTATTATATCAATGTTTCCCACATTATAATGATTTCTATTATTTTGGTACTATCATAAATGTAGGTTTATGAGAATTAACCTGCCAGCTGGAGGCCATCCAACTGTAGTTGCATTTGTTGATGATGCTTATTCAGTTATTGTGGCTTCACAAAATCTTACTGGTGCAAATTTATACATGTATAGAGAAGACAAGCCAAAATCTGGCGATAATATTCAACAGTCAAAGCCTGAAATAAAATGGGAACACCATAATGTTCATGATAAAAAGTATACCATCACTTTATTTGGCACTAAAGCTACTCATGGTGCTGTTGATGGAAGTACAATTATTGCATCAAGTTCAGAGGGTATGTTCTTATACCATGCCAAGTGTTTTATACGTAAAGACTTATTCTTTTATGGACTGGATGGAATGAATCCGAGTAAATGACCATTTTACCCTTTGTTATTTGCCTTTACAGGAACTGATATTAAACTTTGGCATGGCAAATCTGGAAAGCTGTTGGGAAATGTTGACACTAATCACCTAAAGAACAATATGGCTACCATATCGCCAGAGGGGCGGTTTATTCCATGTTTGATGAGTTAGAAGAAATAAACTTGTAGGTATGGTCTGATTAGGATCCCAGACCCACGTTTGCTGAAATCTTCTAGTATTATTTGTTGGTCTGTTTTTTTAGCCCCTGTAATACAATTTCTTTTGATCATTAGGAGGCTTTGCTCTCCTTGAAGAAGAGTGGCAAAATTGATGAATTATTATTACAAGTAAATCCAGTTGTCCATTTTTTTATTTTTTTTATATTAACATTTTAAATTTATAAGACTTAACAAGATTACCTCAATCATGCTTTTCAGGGTAAAGAGTACATCTTGTTGCTAAACTCAGATAATTTGGTTTAAGTTGTGGACCTAAGTATCCTTTTTAAGTTTATAATTGTTAGTTTCTTTTTGACTTAATGAACTTAATATATATATATATATATATATATATATATATATATATATATATATATATATATATATATTTGAGTATGGCTTCTCAAATATTTTTATAAACATCATTTATCCTGGGAAAAATGTTATAAATTAAACAATTAAACAATAACCAACTATATGATTTTGGGATCCTTATGATATGTACCAGAGATTCTAAATCATCTTATCCAGAAGAACATTGAGTATTGCATGGAGGTAATTACTATAATGCCCTTTTCTTATATGTTAATTCTTACCTTTTGTCTATGTAGGATCCACCAGGAGCAGGAAAAACACAAATAATTCTTGCGCTTCTTAGTGCCATATTACAAACCAGCTGAGTATATAAGTCTCTTAGTAACTTATGTAGTTAACAATATTGCTCATAGCTGGGCTGTTAATGTTCCTGTTTGTTTTCATTTATGCAGGTAACAATCTTGTTGAAAGGACTTATGAATCAGATATTAATGGTAACAAGTTTAACACTCGAGTCCATACGATTAGATGTTAATGGTAACAAGTTTAACACATGTGTCTCTTTATGATAGGGCCTTCCTTGACGCGCATTTGCGCGTCGTCTGAGCGTTTTACGATGCGCAATGAGCGTCGTAAAAGGCCTTTTTCTAGTAGTGTGTCCAATCTTTATGATGTTACACACTCAACTCTTGAATGCAATCTTACATTTCTGATGAGATTGTGAAAGGGGTGGAGGAACATCAGCCTGGTGATAAAAACTCAGCAATTTTTTCTTGGCTATTCCTTGGGAGATTTGTACAATGTACTCAAACCTCGTAAGAGTGAAATCAATGAAATCACAGAAAAAGGAAATATGAGTTTAGGAGCTCCTTTGGCCTTAATGTCGAAAGTGTCAACAAAGGATTTTTTTGAACAATAAATTGAAAATGTTCTTTAACAAGCTTTTCAATCCAAAATTCAAAAGAAATAATGAATTCAAGCGTAACACTTCATTCAAAAAAGGAACAAGAGTGGAGTCGAAGGAAGAGAAGTAAGATAGTAAAAGTGTTGTTGAGAAGAGTGAGAAAAAACTGAAGGGAGATACAGGATTCGATTGTAACTACTATAATGGTGCAAATCATCTTGCAAAATATTGTACGCTGAGAAAAAAAGAGGAAAAGAAGGAGAGAGCAAAAGATGAAGTGTAATATGTTAAAAGGCTGGAAGAGGTGAGACTAAAGACCAAAGGTTTATCATCGGTCATGAAGGGTGGGAATGCAAAAGATGGAACTTACCAGATATGGTCATCTAGTTCAGATGATGAAGAAATGAGAAACTCGACTCATTGTGTGATGTTTGCATAATTTGAAGAAGACAGTTCGAAAGAGAAAAAAAGTTACTAGGAGGTGTTAAGTGTCAATAGGAGCTGATAAGTCAGCTGTGACATCGAAGGTACATTCTCTTCTGATTTTTATGGTACTCTCACATATGTTAATGATATGCTAATTTATCTTAGTATCGAAACTTAGTGTTTGAATACATTGTTGTTAGATGCTCAAAATCATCTGGGATCTATGAAGAGTAGAATAGATAGTCTTGAGCTTCAATTGCAAAATATCACTCTAGATAAGGATTCAGTTGTAGTTGATAATCCATTGTTAGTGAAACAAAGAAACATCTATTGTAATAGCGTTAAGAGATTGTATGCCAACTTAACTGAACTCCAAAATTCGTCAGACATTTGCAAAGGGAAACCTAGGAAATTATTACCTTTCTTAGAGTATGAAAGAGAGAAATTTTATGCTACTTCTTATGATTGGAAAAGAAGATATCTAAATTTGATAAAGCACCTAGTTGTTCATATTCTTATGGATTTTTAAAATTTGTTAAGGCTTGAATGTTGATGATTTCGTGCATATTGCTAATGAAACTCTCTCTAAAATAGGACAGGTTAATGACTGAGAATTTCACATTAGACTCTCAACAAAATGTTCCTAGTATCGAAGATGCTTCTGAGAATATCATTGAAATTAAGGAAGAGGAAATTGTAGATTGTTCTTAATTATCTGTCATTAATATGACTTCGATGGCTAAGGTCAAAGAAAATTTTCATGATTCAATGGTGAAGGTATATAGTGACCAACCCTCTACATCGAAAGTTCATGATTAAGATCAAGTTGTTGTAGAATACTGTGATAGTGATAGTGACCAGGATGGCGTTTCGATTGGAAAAACTATTCCCATAGTTGTTGTCGAACATGTTTATGAAGAAACATAACAGTTTGAAAAGATGATGAAAGACAAAGGTCCTCATTATCTTGAATCAAACTCAATCGTCTATCCATATTTCAAATGTAGAGATGTAGTTGTGTTCCCAAATCAAGTGTTTCTCACTACTAGAAATGGTGACAAAGTGAATCCAGAAATAAGCAAAATGATTGAAGAGGACAAAAAAGTTGTGACAAAATATAGTTTCTTCTCAAATAAAGGACGATTGAATACAATCAAAACAAGAACTCAACAACATTCCAAATACAAAAACCAAAATGCGTTTGGTAAGTAAAATCTGAAAAATTAAAAGTTGATAATAAAACAAAAGAAACTGTTTTGAAAAATCAAAATACAAAGTCACATGTCTTCATTGAAAGTGTTCCAAAAGTTGCAAAAAAGAGGGTGTTTCGATGTCAAATGCTTCAAACTAAGTTAATTGGAATCAAGACTTTTCAAGAACAAAAAGTTTTTAATCAAAAATCAACTGAACAATTTAAGACTTTTTCTCAAAACAAGACATTTGTTCAAAATAAGTCAACCTAAAAGCAAAAGGATTTTCCAAAAGGTCAATCAAATGTTCAAAAACATGTTCGAACTCCAATTTTTCAAAACAAAAGAAATGGAACTTTTGCTCAAAACCAACGTTCAAGGAATTTTGGTCCATATCTTCAAAATGAAAGGGTTTTTCGAAATAAAATTTAAATAAATGTTGTTCATTATAATGAACAATGAAAATTCAATCAACCTGGAGGTCAAAGAAGTTTTCAATAAGGAGAAAATGTTTCTAATCGAAGATATGTTTGTTAGAATAATCAATATCAAAATCAGTTTCAGAATTCTCCAAAACCATCTTTTCCAAAATCAAAATTTGAAAATTTCAAAGTAAAAGGGAAGAAACATGAACTATTTAAACCCACAAAACCTCATTTTCAAAATCCTAAGTAAAAGCAGACAGTCAAAGTTTCATTTGTGAAAATGAGAAATGATGTGAAAAATATCAACCATTGGCTCGAAGGCAAAGGAAAGCAATACCAATGAGCAAAGTAATCTGAAGAGCAAATTATGTATGCTTATGAAAGCTTCTTAAATAATTCCATTAATGGTAGTTCATCATCACTAGAGTCGAATGCATCGGTGAAATGGTGGAAATAAATTCCTAAGACAAAGGTTATAGTACAACGAACTTGTAAGGTCATAAAACGGATCTTACCAGTGATCAAACAGCATATACAATCAGTTAGCAATTAAGAACGAGTAGAATCGAGAACAAACAAGCTTGCACGCACTTTTCTATTAGAATCATGTCTCGTACAACTTGCAGTTTAAAGGAGCCGAGAATACTGAGGCATGAACAACTACAAAAACACCTAGCAAACCTCTATATATACTATCATGGGCCGACCTTAGGTTTACGGCCGTAAACAACTTATGGCTTTAAACTCCTTATAGTGATCGTAGTCTCCAAACAAACTACTATAAGCTATCAAATGGCCAAAAGAACCTATTACATAGAAAGCCTAGACCAAACCACTAATTAGACGTTTCAATCTCCCTTTGGTTTGGTGGTAGCTTTATGCCAATCTTTGTTCACGATCATTATATCATCTAGCCCCATGGCTCCAATCCACATTCTCTTACTAATAATCTTAGCAACCATTGCAGTGTAATCTTTCGCAACCATCGCATTAGTCTTGTACTTAAGACCAAAATCTTCTTCAAGATTCTTTTTTAGATCAAAGTAGCTGGAGGTTAAAAGATTGAAATGAGCTTGGAGCTCAAAAATCTGCTTGGTCTTTGTAGCTCCGTCTTCTTTCAAATTAGAGACTTGAATCTTTAAATTTGTATTTTCACTTAGAAGATCTTCAACTTGGATGCTGAGCTCAATATTTTTTTGATCAAGCACATTTACTCTTTTCTGATGTTCGTCGATCACATAATCTTCATCTCTAGACTGACCCTCATTAAAAATCATCCCTTTTGCATTAGAAGCAGTTGCAGTGGTTTGCTCTTGAGCCAAAAACTGAGCAAAACGAATTGAAGCCTCTTCAAGATCTGCCCCTGGGGGAGAGAACCTTGGTGGTATAGAGGAGCCACCGATTTCAAAAATGGCACTAGGGCCTTCACTAAATGGTTATGCGGTTATGATAGCCGGAGTAGTAGGCATGCCTTGAGAAAGGACAAAATCTTGAAGCCTGACAACTGGATCTCTTCTTCTTCTTTTTGATGGAGGTTGCACAGTCTGTCCTATTGTTGATCATCTTGAAGTGGTTCAAATATAGGCAATGCACTATCAATGGGAGGAATCCCTGACACCGTCACCGTAGGAGTTGAAGAACTAACCACTTGCTCCTAAGAAACGGGCGTTTAATCAAAAACGTATTCTTGTTCCCTTTTCTCCATTGCTGTGATAGCAACATCACTCACACTGTCTTGCAAAGTATTGAGATTTACACTTGTTAGAAGTCATCATTTCTTCCGAAAGTCTTAGGAATATCATCTTGATCAAAGCCGGTAAGATCAAGGTCTTCAAATTGATTAGGCTCAGCAGTTTTCTTAGATCATCCTTCATTGTAATCTCCTTTAACTTGAACAAATTCTAGGTTATGCTCCTTTGCAACTGATACAGCATGAGCAATAGTCTCTTCTCCTTATTGATCCAACACTGTGACAACATTTCCTTCTGAAATAACCTTTTCTGATGAAGTATGCTCTGATGAAATCTTGTCTGACGATCCATGTGACTCGGTTGCTTCGTTGGGTTCAGCAAATCATCCGAACTTGACCAATGGATACAACCCCTGAAAGACCACCTTTCCCTTGTGGTTTTGTTTAATGAGTCCAATGGTGTGACGACACAAAGACTTCATATCGAGTGTTTCTCCATCCCTCACCAAATTGGGAAATTGCTTATTAATGAAGAGCTGAACCAACCGAGGGTACATGAAAAAAGTATCCCGAGTAGTGGCATTAATGTTCACCAGAAACTCGTCCAGAATAAACCTAGAAAAGTTAAAACAGATCCCTACAACAAGAGAAACAACAATGCCAGTGTTTCTCAGGGATATCTCATCAGCACCTGACCTTCTGCCGGAGGTACAGCTCTCGAACACGTGGGCTAGAAATCTCCAATAAGGCGGCAAAAGTTTCTTCATTGTTGGTGGAGAATCGCCCTCATATCCCATCTTCCTTAATATTCTTTGAGCATCACTAATACCAATCTTCATGGAAAAGGTTGGAAGGTCGTTGATCAGCAAAGTCTCTCTCAAAAAGGTCTCATCGATAACAATCTTGCATCCCTAAACGATCGCACTTACAGTCACAGCTCCATTATCGTCCCTTGTCATTTTGGCAGTCTGCCGGAGTTCCCGAATAATCTTCTGGTAGACAACCGTGTTCATTTTGATGGCAGATGCTAGACAACATTCTTGTAATCCGTGAATCATCAACTTGAAGTCCCCATGGGTCAACGGAGGATCAACGAGAACCATAGCCAGATTGTCCATATCTGCAAATTTTAAGGCTGCCAACTTATCTGCACCAAAACACACCAAGGAAGAAAAATAATGTTTTAAATAATTTAATTTAAAGCCCAATAGTGAATTAATAATTTTTTTAAAACTGAAAATTTGGTCAAAGTCAAAGTTTGCGGTCAACGAGGGTTTACGGGTGTAAACCCTTGACTGTACGCTAGTGACCACTTGGGTAGTTTACGGCCGCAAACACCTTACGACCGTAACCTTCGATCGTAAACTCCGACACTTCGTTTTTTCTCGATTTCAACCTCAAAACATGGTTAATCACACAACGAAATGCATATTCCTGGTCGAAAACGCAGTACCTTCAAAACTATCGGATTAATTTCGCAAAAAATCGATGAATTTTTTTCGAGGAGAGAGACTGTGAAAGAGTTTGCGACTGGAATCAAGAAAATGATTATGATTCAGGCTGTAAACCTTTTTTTATACATAGCTTCCCTTTACCTGATGACCGCACAATATAAGACAGGATCCAACATAATCCAATATTTTTCAAAAAATTAAAAACAAATCTTTTTGAGGATTAATATTAAAACTAAAATTAAAATTAAAAATAAAATAAAATTAGCTCTATAAAATTTAAAAATAATGGTTAGATTTCAACAGTTAACAAAATAAAATAAATTAAAAAATAAAAATAAAAATAAAAATAAATTAACTCCAAATAAAATATACAACACATAAATTTAACTTTTGAGAATGAATTTGTGACGCTCGGATCAAAGTTGCTGGACAACCTTATTCCACTTGTCGGTACCCTTATCTTCACGTCTTCGTCTGATCGATCGCCAATATTGTGGTCCACTTAAACACGAAACATTTGTGACATGATTTGGACAATTTACCATCGATATGACACACACACACACACATGCACACACACACAGATACACACATATACACACACACACATATATATATATATATATATATATATATATATAATTTTTATTATCATGATCGGCCCTAATTCTTAATTAATTTTTCTTATGACCATTTAACTAACTACAACCAGGGATATTGTTGTCCGCATAAATTGAGCAGCGAGGTCTACACACAACCTGTATGTGTGCATTTTTAATTGTACTAGAATGTGCTTACGGCTTCCTAACATGCCCCAACCATCAAGGACTTCCAAAATACTCCTTACACCGGGTGAGCAGACAATTATTAAGAGAGAAGATAGATTTAGAATGCCTATGTTTTATGTCCAGTTCGGATCTCTTTCAATCACGCAAAGGATGAAACATATGACTAACTGAAGTTTTAGAGAAATTGAGAAGAGAACGTTGCATATACTGTGTACCAGGTCGGATTTTGAGTCACACAAAGGAGACAGTATGTGGCTAACAGATAGACATAATTGCATAGAGAGAAGATGTAGAGAGATAGAATTGCATATGTTATAGTCCATGTCGGATCTCTCGATCACGCAGAGGAGACAACATATGACTAACAGAAAGAAAGCAAAAAAATAACCTTATACAGACCCAGTTTATTGGAATTCCCAGTCACCCCATCTAACCGGAATTAAGGACAAAATCCGCACATTCAGGAAGAGTGAATCCACAGTTCTAGATACAGGTTCTTAAGTGTTACTAGTAGATTCCCATGTATATCTTCCTGCTCAACCTATCCCAGCGTCGTGATGTCAGGCTAAACGGATCTAACTAGGTTAATGTTTGTCAAGTTCTTGAATTCATTAAGTTCTACTCTCCCTAGTCAAGTCCATTGAAAATCTTTCGTGCCTACCAGTGCGTCATTACAGAGTGTAAACGATTCAACTTAGGTACGTTAAGCAGATTCGGATTGCCCGTTATCACTTGCTAAATTCATTACCCATCACAGCATCTGCAAACAGAACTATCAACAATAATTTTTTAATTTTCTGGATTTTTTTAATGTTGGATTTTTCAATTTTTATTGTTTTTGGATTTTTTTATTATTTCTCCCCCTAAATTATGCATGGGTGAGAATAAAATAAATAAAAAATAAAGGAATGTAATATGCGCAAATTTAATTTATCCTACCTACAAAAAAAAACTTAAAAATTTGAGGAATTAAGAAAAGAAACGAAAATAAAAAAACTTAAATCCTCAAAACAAATTATTTTCAGAAATCCCACAAGCACATCGAAACGAGCTTTGTTAAAAGGCTTAGTGAACAGATCTGCCACATTATTAGTAGTAGGAACCTATTCCAGCCGGATTAGTGAACATTCATAACAGTCTCTCATAAAATGAATTTTAATGTCGATGTGTTTGGTTTTAGAGCGTTGGACTGGATTTTTGGCAATTTGAATTGCAGCTCATTATCACAGTAAATGGGGGTTTCTAAATAATTTAAACTGTAATCCAACTGCTAATGTTGGATCCAGATAACTTGAGAACAACAGGTAGATGCAGCAACGTATTCCACCTCCGCTGTTGAGGTTGAGACATTGTGTTGCTTCTTGCACTGCCACGAGACTAGTCTGTCACCTAGATATTGACACCCTCTTGAGGTTGATTTCCTATCAAGCTCATAGCCTCCATAATTACTCTCAGCAAAAGCATATAAATCAAATTCAGAATTCTTCGGATACCAAAGAACCAATTTTCGGCTACCTTTGATATACCGAAAAATTCTTTTGACAGCAATAAGATGTTAAAGTTTACGATTAGCCTGATAACGTGCGCATTGACAAACTACAAACATTTTGTCAGGTCAGCTTGCAGTATGATACATCAGCGATCCGATCATTGATCTGTAGCCTGATAACATGCGCATTGACAAACTTCATAATTCCTTCGAATTCCTTGCAGAGTTGTGGACTAGTCGACCCAAAGATAATGTTGTCAACATAGATTTACACAAGTATCTGATCATTACCGACATGCTTGATAAACAAATTTTGGTCAATAGTGCGACGAGAGTAACCATGCTCGAGTAAATGCTTTGTTAGAGTTGCATACCATGCTCGAGGAGTTTGATGTAACCCATACAATGCCTTGTCCAACTTGTAGACATGATTAGGAAACTTTGAGTCAACGAAACCATAGGGTTGATCAACGTAGATTTCTTCCTTCACCTTGCCATACAAGAAGGCGGTCTTGAGGTCCATTTTCATGTAAGAAGCATATGCTAGGAAGATACGAATAGCCTCCATGAGAGCTACTGGAGCATAAACTTCAGTGTAATCAAGACCCTCGACTTGTCGAAACCCGCGAACCACCAATCGAGCTTTATTCCGCACAATAACCCTTGAATCATCCTGCTGATTGCGATAAACCAATCGTATGTCAAGAGACTTCTTGCTCTTTGGTAACTTAACTAACTTCCAAACTCCGAGTTTTTCAAATTGATGTAGTTTGTCGTGCATTGCATCTACCCAGCTGGGCGCATTCAGTGCCATTTTAACATTCTTAGGCTCTATTTGAGAGATAAAGAAAGAGTAAATACAAGTATTAACATCTCCACTTTGACTTCTGGTTTTAACACCGTCGCCCAGCTGACCAATGTTGTTATCGATCGGATGATCGTGTTGAATCCTTGAAGGTATCTCTTGGCTAATATCATTAAGAGAGATAGGAAGAGTGTGAATGTTGACACCTCCTTCATTTGTTGATTGAGCCGCTCTAGACAGCTTTGCTATAAACTCATTTGAGATAATCTCAGGAAAGAGTAGTTCCATAAAAGTTGAAGAGATGGCGGAAGCATCATTAGGCATGAACTCTCTTTCTATAGGAGTGAGTGGCGTAGTTTCAACATCAGGAGTATTATTTTGCGCTGGAGATTTAGGACTATTATGTCGCATATATGACTCCCCCTCAGGCGTAGCAGAGGACTCCCCTTCAGGCATAGTAGGGGACTCCCCCTTAGATGGTGAAGTGGATGCCAATGGAGATCTGTAGGCAACTTCTTCGTCTTCATCTTCAGAAATATTCTTCAAGCCAGATACATATCTAGATGAGCTACTCGAAGACACATTTATTAATTTGAATAGCGATGTGTAATCAAACAACCAATCCGAACCCACTCTAGCGTCCGTCTCATTTTCTTCCAACCAACGCACGTCATAAGATTCCACAATATGCTTTGTCTTTTTATTGTAGACCCTATAGGCATTGCGAGCAGCATACCCTACAAAGTAACAATCATCGGCATTGGCATTAAACTTTAGGTTGGTTTCGAGGTGAAGAAGGGTGCAAGGGCAGCCAAATACACGGAAATGACTGACGGAAGGCTTCTTACCATATAAAATTTCACACGGGGTCTTCATATGTGCTTTGTTGATCAACAAGCGATTCTTAACGTAGCAAGTTGTATTTATCGCCTTGGCCCAGAAGAAAACTGGTAATTTAGAGTCACACAACATCGTCCTTGCAGCATCTTTTAAAGTTCTGTTTCTCCTCTCAGCAACACCACTCTGTTTCTCCTCTCAGCAACACCCTTTTCTTCACAAAAATGATCGAATACAGAATTCTTGAACATTGTTCCGTTGTCAGTATGAAGCGCCTTCACCCGGTTGTTAGTTTGGTTCTCAATCAATACAGTGAATTTCATAATCAAATCAGCAACTCCAACTTTGTTGGATAGAAAGAAAAGCCATGTAAAACGAGAGAAATCATCAATCACAACTAGACAATAAGAATTTTTGTTGATGCTGAGAACATTTACTAGTCCAAACAAATCCATATGTAGCAATTAAAGCCCCTGACTAATTGAAGTTGACCTGTTTTGGCAGGTTTGGTTTTCTATGTTGCTTACCTTGGGCACATGACATACACTTCTCAAATGTGATAAAGTCTTTGACAGGAAAACCACAGACCATCTCATTTTTTTCAAGACGATTCAAGTTCTTGGCTTTAGCATGACCAAGTCTTCGGTGCCACAGCACTGCAGTTTGTTCTGAGATCTTTGGAAGGAGGCACGTAAGTTGTTTTGGAAGATTGCTATTCATATCAATGATGTAGGCATTCCCATCCCTTTTAGATTTGACAAGAATCCACTCTTCTGGAATGACAAAATCTGGCTTGAGAATCATGCATTTGTTATTAGTGAAATGCGTAGAATAGCCTCTATCACATATCTGGGATACACTCATCAAACTTTGCTTCAATTCGCAAGAAAAGTTAACATTTTCAAAACTCAACACCCCATTTGTTATAGTTCCCTTTTGAGTAATCCTGCCTCCTTCTCCACCTGCAAAGGAGATATATTCCCCATTAAAGGATTAAATGTTGTGCAGTTGGGTGATATCTCCTGTCATATGCCAGGAGCAGCCGCTATCGACGACGAACCAAGGTCTGACGACATTCCCCCATAACTGTCCCTACAAAATGTGCGGGTTTACTTAAATTTGGGAACCAAGCTCATTATTTTCCTGGGTGGTGCCGATGCTGTGACATCCCCAAAATCACGGCCAGAAAAGACCGGTTTTGTTTATACTTTATTTCAAAATCAGAGTTATCTTTTAATAAAAGGGTTGCGAAATTTGTCCTAAAACAATAATATGATAAAGATTTATCAAAAGCATTTCCATAGAAATGTATTTCATTAAAAGACTCGGGATGTCATGTTCGTACAGATCAAAAGTATAAACAGTACAATATAAGCCTTACTACATTATTTCATATCTACAGGCCTATATCCGTAATCCCTTGTCCAAAACATCACACCTATGCTCATGCGCCACTACCTATAATATATAAAACTGAATGGGTCAGGCTTGGGAGCCTGGTGAGCACATAGGTTTTCAACCCACAATAAATAAGTTTATTAATTTCATCAATCAACAATAACCCGATTACCCGTTCCCGTTATCCTCACTTTACGTCCCTAAACACCTATCATAAGGGACCTAGCCTAAGGATCATCATCGGGACGGACGCTACTGATAAAGGGGTTCCTCAGCAATAAATGTCCTAAAGGCAACCATGTGGGGGATGGAGTACACCGGTGAACACATCGTTCACAACACCTACAGGTTGCGAGCCTACTAGTGTTCCACTGGACTGCCTAGAAGAGTCCGTGGTCATCATCTATACTCCGCTAGATGACTGGATCAACAACAACAACATTGAGGCCTCTCATTATTTTATCACATATCATTTTATTACATCTACCTGTGTTTTACCCCAACATTTTTGTAGATATAAAATACATATACAGTTTAAATCATTTAAAACTTGTATAAAAGCATTCATCCAGAATAGATAACAACTATACAGATAATATGCACACATAACACGTAATATATTAAATACTTCATATCTATGTGTAAGATGAAAGTAACTATGCACTCATCTGATTAGGTGGTGACTCAGCACTCGGACAGCGCTTCGATACTCTCGAAATGATATTCCTTCGATAAAACCTAGTATCGATACCACTAGGGTTTAGTTTAACGATAACCGCAACAAATTAATTAGTTCGAGTATTATTAAGCGTTAATAATACTCGATATATCTCATAATAATAGCCCAAAAAATTATTTTAAGGACCTAATAACACTCCTATAATTATCTGAAAGCTATATTAAAAATTGCGTAAGCGTAGCATACTTACAGCGAATTTTATCGAAAACCGGAACTTAATTGGAGCAGAGTTTCGAAACCGAAAAACTCATTTTTCTCGGGACTCCAGGAGCCTCGGGGCTTCCTTCTGGTGCTAGGGGATCACCGAGGCTTAGGGGTGGGTTAGGGGGTAGTGAGAGAAAGTAGAGAGTGAAACTTGGAGTGAATTGATGAGAAAATATGGTAGCCCTCGCAGCCCTTTTATAGGCTGGTCCTCGGACGTACGCTGGGCGTACAGGTCCTCGGACGCGGGGCGTAACTCCGGATAAGGGTGCCAGATGGCGAGACCTTGGTCGGGCGACGGGACTTCTTCTCGGACCAAGCAGATGGACTACGCGCGGCGTTCCCTCTTCGCACGCTGGGCGTACCTCGTACGTGAGCCGCTCCTCGGCTACGCTTGGCGTAACCCTTGCACCAGGTGTCATCATCCGAAGCAAGGCTTTCTTCTGCGATGGACGGTCTAGATTGCGCCACGTCATCACCCTCGCAACGGATCTCGCAAATTCGACTATAAACTTTAAAAATTCATATCTTTCGCATACGATCTCCGTTTTTGACGTTCTTTATATCCACGCGAAGGTGGGAACGTACTCTACAACTTTCGTTTAGACTTCATCGGCTAATTTTGGCTCGATGTTTAAATTTTATATTATCAACGAGCCGGGATAGGATTGGTCCGTTAAATCCTCATAACTTCTTCATCCGACATCTGTTTTCGCCCATCGTTTTCTCATTACGCTACTCTCAACGAGATCTTTGATTCTGGTTTAGGTCGTGTCGGCTTAAAATCACTCGATCTAATATTCGAATTTCGGGTTGTACACTTTTATTCCGAAACTTCGTAAAATCATAACTTCTTCATACGAAGTCAGATTTGGGCGTTCTTTTTATTAATGTTCTTAATTTAACATATTCTACGACTTTCATTTAGATCGCTAAGCCTAAATCTCGCTCTATCATAAATTCACTATTTACGCTTTCCGGTATCGTGCCGGTTCTGTCGCGAAACTTTGACGGGTCATAACTTCTTCGTTATAACTCGGATTTCGGCGTTCTTTATATGTACGGAAATCTTGAGACATATTCTACAACTTTATATAGAGATATCAGGATTATCTCACACTTTAATTTTGACGCTCATTTTTATTCTTTATTAATTATACATTTATAATTAAATAATAAACACATAAACACACATAATTCACATAATACTCAACTATTTCATCTTTATTACTTCAAAAAGAGTTACAAGAGTTGACGTAGACTATCACATTGACACAAATGCTTAGCCCTGAAACCCGAACGTTACAATTCTCTCCCCCTTAGGATGATTCCGTCCCGGAATCATGCATCAGCAAACAGATGTGGATAGCGACTCATCATGTCATCCTCTGTTTCCCAAGTGAGATTTGGCCCATTCGAATGTTTCCATCGGACTAGCACTAAGTCGACCATCTTGCGTCATAACTTCTTAGTCTTACGGTCAACAATTTCCTCAGGCTCTTCGATTAGCCTTTTATTCTCATCCATCCTTAACTCTGAGATTGGAATTATGTTGGGAACATCTCCCGTGAATTTCCTCAAATAACACACATGGAAGGTGTTATGAATACCATTGAGTTCCTCGGGCAATTCCAGCTTGTATGCTTGGTTCCCAATCTTCTGAAGAACTTTGAACGGTCCAATAAACCTTGGACTCAACTTTCCTCGTTTCCCAAATCGTATAAGTCCCTTCCACGGTGAGACTTTAAGCAAAACAGAATCCCCAACTTCGAAGGTTATCGGTCGTCTTTTCATGTCGGCATAGCTCTTTTGACGATCCTGGGCTGCTAACATTCTTTCCCTAATCACCTTCAATTTCTCAGCAGTCTCACGGACTATCTCGGGGCCCATAAACTGCTTCTCTCCGGCTTCAAGCCAACAAGACGATGTACAACACTTCTGTCCATAAAAGGCTTGATAAGGTGCCATCTTGATGCTCGAGTGAAAACTATTGTTGTAGGAAAATTCTACTAGAGGTAAGTGCTCGTCCCAATTCCCTTGGAATTCGAGGGTACATGCTCTCAGCATATCTTCCAGCATCTGAATCATTCTTTCGCTCTGACCATCAGTTTGCGGATGGTAAGTAGTACTCAAACATAATTTCGTACCCAATTCCTCTTGCAGACTCCTCCAAAACCTCGACGTGAAACGACTATCATGATCTGACACAATCATAAGAGGGACACCGTGAAGTCTTACAATTTCCTTCACGTAAGCATTTGCGAGCTTATCCATAGACCACTTCTCGTTGGCGGCTATGAAGTGTGCCCTCTTGGTGAAACGATCCACGACTACCCAAATCATGTCGTGTCCGTTCTTCGTTCTGTGCAGTTTAGTTACAAAATCCATGGTGATGTCTTCCCATTTACCCATGGGTACAGGTAAGGGTTCTAAACTTCCATACATTTTTTGATGTTGTGCCTTAACCCTCGCACACATTACGTACTCGGCCACATACTTCACAACATCGAGCTTCATCGTCGGCCACCAGTAGTAGGGTTTTAGCTCCCTATACATTTTAGTGCTACCGGGATGAATCGAGTACATGGTCTTGTGTGCTTCTTCCATTAGAAGATCTCTTATTCCTCCCATATTAGGTACCCGGATTCAATCTTGGAATACCTTCAGTCCTTGACTGTTTGTTCTAAATACTAACGTTTTGCCCAAACGTTCTTCCTTTCGGTCATTCTTCCCTAAAGCTTCTTCTTGAGCTTTCCTGATACTTTCCACAATCATCGAGACGACTTCAATTCTTAACGTTCTTGGCCTTTTCCTTTCAAGGTTGACTTTCCGACTGAGAGCATCAGCAACAATATTTGCTTTAAATGGGTGGTAAAGTATCTCACAGTCGTAGTCTATGAGAAGCTCTAGCCAACGTCGTTGCCTCATCTTCAACTCCTTCTGATTAAAGAGATACTGGAGACTCTTATGATCAGTGAAGATCTTGCACTTCATGCCGTAGAGGTAATGCCTCCATATTTTTAAGGCAAATACTACCGCTGCCAACTCCAGATCATAAGTGGGGTAGTTCTTTTCTTGCTCTTTCAATTGTCGAGATGCGTATGTTATAACCTTTTCTCTTTGGCTCAGAACACAACCCAACACGACTCCAGATGCGTCACTGTAAACCGCGAAATCTTCGACTCCATTGGGTAGAGAAAGTATCGGTGCTTCACATAACTTCTTCTTTACCTTCTCGAACGCCTCATTGTGTTTCTCACTCCATGTATACGTAGCTCCTTTATGGGTCAAAGCTTTTAATGGAGTAGCTATCAAAGAAAAGCCTTGGATAAATCATCGGTAATATCCGGCTAATCCTAGAAAGCTTCGAATCTCCATGGGACTCTTCGGATGTTCCCACTTCATTACATCCTCGTTCTTGGCGGGGTCAACCATTATTCCTTCTTGGTTAACAACATGACCCAAGAATTGTACTTCCCGTATCCAAAAGTCGCATTTGGAGAACTTTGCAAAAAGCTTCTCCTTCTTTAACACCTCCAACACTTCTCGTAGATGCTTGCCATGCTCCTCCTGGCTTTTCGAGTAGATGAAAATGTCGTCGATGAGCACTATCACAGATTTATCGAGGAATGGTTTACAAACCCTGTTCATCAAATCCATGAATGTTGCGGGAGCATTGGTTAGTCCGAATGACATAACCAAGAACTCGTAGTGTCCATATCTTGTTCTGAATGTAGTCTTCTCAATGTCCTTCTCTCTCACCTTCAGCTGATGATATCTTGACCTAAGATCGATCTTTGACAAGTAGCTCGAACCTTGCAGTTGATCGAATAAGTCATCACCTCGGCAATGGATACTTGTTCTTCACCGTTGCCTTATTCAGCTCTCGGTAGTCTATGCACATCCTCATGCTTCCGTCCTTCTTCTTTACGAATAACACCGGAGCTCCCCAGGGTGATGAACTAGGTCGAATGAAACCGCTGTCCAACAGCTCCTGAAGTTGCGTCATGAGCTCCTTCATCTCCGTCGGTGCTAATCGGTAAGGTGCCTTTGCTATCGGTGTTGTTCCTGGTAATAAGTCTACACGAAATTCCACTTGCCTGTTAGGTGGTAATCCAAGAAGATCTTCGAGAAAGACTTCTGGATAATCGCACACAACCGATATATTCTGCACCTCTTTCTTTTCTTTCTTAGCATCTATTATGAATGCCAAGTACGATGCACATCAACATTTCCTGGCTTTCATCAGGGAGATGATTCCAGAATTCACTCTGCGTTTGTCCCCGTACACCATAAATGATTCCTTTCCGGGTGGGTTTATCCTAACTATCTTCTTTCGGCATAATATCTCGGCATCGTTGGCGCTAAGCCAATCCATACCCAAAACGATGTCGAAACCGTTTAACTCTATGGGTAATAGTTCCTCATGGAATTCGTTTCTGTTTAGGTCAATGACAATGTTCCTAATACGATTACTAACAGGTACAAATTCGCCACTGGCAACTTCTACAATCAGGGTGTTATCAAGTTTTTCTACAGGTAATGCTAATCTCGCACTAAATTTATGCGACACAAAGGAGTAGTTGGCTCCGGAATCAAACAGTATATTTGAAGGCAAACCATTTACAAGAAAGGTACCCGAAGCGACGTCTGCTGCCTCCTTTGCAGCCTCGAGCGTCATCTGGAAGACTCTTGCCTTCGGCTTTGGTGGTATGTTGGGTCTTCCTGCCTCCTTCTTCTTCGGGCAGTCCTTCAAAATGTGCCCTTCTTCATTACACCCATAACAGGCCTTCTGGTTGAGGGTGCATTCATTGGCATAGTGCCCAGGCTTTCCACATTTGTAACAAGTGACCCCTCCATCACACTTCCCAGAGTGCTTCTTCTTGCACTTATCACACCACTTTGCTTCTGATCCTCCTCCTCTCGAACCAGACTTTGAGAATTTACCTTTCTTATCGGACCTCGAGGATCCGTCAAATTTCCTTTTCTCTCCCACTTCCGCTCTCTCCAGACCCTTCTCTCGTATCTGGGTCTCCACATTCTTAGCAGCCCAGATGGCGGCTTTCAGAGTGGTAGCTTGCTTGACCATTGGATCGAAGTACGCTGGTAATCCGAGGGCAAATTTGTTAACCTTGGAGAGTTCAGTTGGGACGAGGTGAGGAACAAGCTTCATTTTCTCTGTAAAGCTTGTAGCGTATTCAGTAAATCTCATTCTTCCCTTCTTCAGATTCTGGAATTCGTTGTTGATCTCCAGAAGATGCTGCTCGGAGCAGTATTGCATCTTCAACTGTACCAGAAATCCTCACACGACATTTTGTTTGCTTCACCTTTGGGCATCGAATCAGCTAATAGCTTCCACCAGCTTAGTACTCCAGATTTCAATAGAGGAACTGCGAGAGCGTTCTTCTGCCTATTGCTACACTCGCAACTCTCAAACATTGTCTCCATCTCAGAGATCCAGTTCATGACTTCCACCGGCATCGGGCTTCCAGATAGACTCAGTGGTTTGGATGCCATGAAATCCTTGTATTTTCATCCACGTCTATCATTTCCTCCATCCTGGTGGTTTTGCCTAACTATCGGTGGGTTGGCTTGACCAATAGTCCCACTGTAGTTTCCTTCTTCAGTCTGCCCTTCGTTCAACTCGGGCTGTTCGATCTGAATAGTCGCTTCCTCTCGATTTTGCTGGAGCAAATGCCTGGTTTCCTCCATTTGACGATCCAACATTGCCTGGATCATCGCTTGCACTCCGGCCATCGTTATTGGTCTGGCAGCAGCTTCCACAACTGGTATTTGCTCGATCACTGGGGGTTGGTTCCTACCTCCATTCGCGTTCACGTTTCCGCTACGGGTCCTTTCCATCTTGATCTATACACCGAATAAGGTGAATTTAGATCTTTATTTAGGAGAGACGTTTTAAATCGTCCTTATCACTCCGACACATTTACATGCTAGTTCTAATATCGTAGTCATACGTTTAGAATCCTAAACACATAAGGTTTCCAGATCCGGTGGGCAACAGACCATAGATCGGAACAATTAACAACATATCGGGCACAAAGCATTTAGCATTTTAGGCATAATTCCTAAAATAAGCTAGGGCTCACGCCTCACAATCATCGCTTATCATTCTAAGTTTAAGTCTAGAAATCCTACAAATTCCTAGTTCGCTTAAACTAATGCTCTGATACCAACTGTGACATCCCTAAAATCACGGCCAGAAAAGACCGGTTTTGTTTATACTTTATTTCAAAATCAGAGTTATCTTTTAATAAAAGGGTTGCGAAATTTGTCCTAAAACAATAATATGATAAATATTTATCAAAAGCATTTCCATAGAAATGTATTTAATTAAAAGACTCGGGATGTCATGTTCGTACAGATCAAAAGTATAAACAGTACAATATAAGCCTTACTACATTATTTCATATCTACAGGCCTATATCCGTAATCCCTTGTCCAAAACATCACACCTATGCTCATGCGCCACTACCTATAATATATAAAACTGAATGGGTCAGGCTTGGGAGCCTGGTGAGCACATAGGTTTTCAACCCACAATAAATAAGTTTATTAATTTCATCAATCAACAATAACCCGATTACCCGTTCCCGTTATCCTCACTTTACGTCCCTAAACACCTATCATAAGGGACCTAGCCTAAGGATCATCATCGGGACGGACGCTACTGCTAAAGGGGTTCCTCAGCAATCAATGTCCTAAAGGCAACCATGTGGGGGATGGAGTACACCGGTGAACACATCGTTCACAACACCTACAGGTTGCGAGCCTACTAGTGTTCCACTGGACTGCCTAGAAGAGTCCGTGGTCGTCATCTATACTCCGCTAGATGACTGGATCAACAACAACAATATTGAGGCCTCTCATTATTTTATCACATATCGTTTTATTACATCTACCCGTGTTTTACCCCAACATTTTTGTAGATATAAAATACATATACAGTTTAAATGATTTAAAACTTGTATAAAAGCAGTAATCCAGAGTAGATAACAACTATACAGATAATATGCACACATAGCACGTAATATATAAAATACTTCATATCTATGTGTAAGATGAAAGTAACTATGCACTCACCTGATTAGGTGCTGACTCAGCACTCGGACAGCGCTTCGATACTCTCGAAATGATATTCCTTCGATAAAACCTAGTATCGATACCACTAGGGTTTAGTTTAACGATAACCGGAACAAATTAATTAGTTCGAGTATTATTAAGCGTTAATAATACTCAATATATCTCATAATAATAGCCCAAATAATTATTTTAAGGACCTAATAACATTCCTATAATTATTTGAAAGCTATATTAAAAATTGCGTAAGCGTAGCATACTTACATCGAATTTTATCGATAACCGGAACTTAATTGGAGCAGAGTTTCGAAACCAAAAAACTCCTTTTTCTCGGGACTCCGGGAGCCTCGGGGCTTCCTTCGAGTGCTAGGGGATCACCTAGGCTTAAGGGATGGTTAGGGGGTAGTGAGAGAAACTTGGAGTGAATTGGTGAGAAAATATGGTAGCCCTCGCAGCCCTTTTATAGGCTGGTCCTCGGACGTACGCTGGGCGTACAGGTCCTCAGACGCGGGGCGTAACTCCGGATAAGGGTGCCAGATGGCGAGACCTTGGTAGGGTGACGTGGCTTCTTCTCGGACCAAGCAGATGGACTACGCGCGACGTTCCCTCTTCGCACGCTGGGCGTACCTCGTAGGCGAGGCGCTCCTCGGCTACGCTGGGCGTAAGCCTCGCACCAGGTGTCATCATCTGAAGCGAGGCTTTCTTTTGCGATGGACGGTCTAGATTGCGCCGCGTCATCACCCTCGCAATAGATCTCGCAAATTCGATTATAAACTTTAAAAATTCGTATATTTCGCATACGATCTCCGGTTTTGACGTTCTTTATATCCACGCGAAGGTGGGAACGTACTCTACAACTTTCGTGTAGACTCTGTCGGTTAATTTTGGCTCGATTTTTAAATTTTATATTATCAACGGGCCGGGACAGGATTGGTCTGTTAAATCCTCATAACTTCTTCATCCGACATCCGTTTTCGCCCATCTTATTCTCATTACGCTACTCTCAACGAGATCTTCGATTCTCGTTTAGGTCATGTCGGCTTAAAATCACTCGATCTAGTATTCGAATTTCAGGCTGTACACTGCTATTCCGAAACTTCGAAAAATCATCACTTCTTCATACGAAGTCAGATTTGGGCATTCTTTTTATCGATGTTCTTAATTTAACATATTCTACGACTTTTGTTTAGATCGCTAAGGCTAAATCTCACTCTATCGTAAATTCACTATTTACGCTTTCCGGTATCGTGCCCGTTCTGTCGCGAAACTTTGACGGGTCATAACTTCTTCGTTATAACTCGGATTTCGGCGTTCTTTATATGTACGGAAATCTTGAGACATATTCTACAAATTTATGTAGAGATATCGGGATTATCTCACACTTTAATTTTGACGCTCATTTTTATTCTTTATTAATTATACATTTGTAATTAAATAATAAACACATAAACACACATAATTCACATAATACTCAACTATTTCATCTTTATTACTTCAAAAAGAGTTACAAGAGTTGACCTAGACTATTACATTGACAAAAATGCTTAGCACTGAAACTCGGGCGTTACAGATGCCTTTTCAGATTTATTATCATTTAAGGATTTTTCGGAGGACACGAATGATAAATTGGAATCTAATTTGGCCAACCAATGATAATTACGTTTTCTAATAGTCCAAGGTGATTTTGAAATCGAATGTTTATCAGTTTTCTTGAAGAACTTGGGTTTTCTACCAGAGTTGGTTGAAAACTCACTGCTTCTTCTTGACGAAACCGAACCCGGCTTGGTAATGCTCGGTTCTGGCAAACTGCTTGGGTCTTTGTTATGAAAAGCCTTTTTATGTAAGGTCCTAAAACAGATCTTACCACTGATCAAACAGCAAATATAATCAGTTAGCAATTAAGAACAAGTAGAATCGAGAACAAACAAACTTGCACACGCTTTTCTATTAGAATCATGTCTACAAAAAGACCTAGCAAACCTCTATATATATATACTATCATGGGCGGGCCTTGGGTTTACAGCCATAAACAGCTTATGGCCGTAAACTCCTTACAGTGAACGTAAACTCCAAAAAAACTACTATAAGCTATCAAATGACCAAAGGAACCTATTACATTGAAAGCGTAGACCAAACCACCAATTAGACCTTTCAGAACCATCGATTAAAAGGGGAAAGTCATTGTTGTACCTAAACCTTTGAATGAATACATTTCGATGCCCAAATCTATCAAAATTAACTTAATAGATAGTTTAAAGTCAAAAGTTTGAAATTGCATAATAGGTTCTTCATTTCACAATGCATTCAAAACTAATATCCAAGGGCCCAAAGAGCCTTGGGGACGTTAATTCTTCTGAATGTTCGTAGGTACCGTGTAACGAGAAATACAATGAGCATTGGTATATCGACATTGATTTCTCTCGTCGTATGACTGGGTGAAAAGAGAATCCACATAACTATTGAACTTTAGTGAATGCACGGGTAGTGAAATTTGGAAACAATAAAAAATGCAAAGTGAAAGTTTATGGCAAAGTAATGAACTAGAAGTTTACTACAAATAGGGTGGCATATGTCAAATGCTTACAACACAACTTGATAAGGTTTTAACAACTTTTTGTGGGCACAGGAAATCAAGTAGTCACCAGTGAAGAAGGAAGTGTCATTTCTAACAAAGAAATGAAGGAAGTTCTTCTCAAGTAAAAAAGGAAAGGTGACATGTTCACACTCAACATAAAGCTAATTATTGGTGCTCCCTCTTTCGGCTTACTTTAGAAATCCTTATCACATCTTAGGTGGTTGTAGCATCGTCGACTCTCCTATCTGAATTTCAAGAATCTCAACAACTTGGTTTCACATGATCTTGTTCATGGCTTACCTATATTAAAATTTGATAATTATTTGTTATGTGCAGCTTGTGAACAGGAAAAGCAACATCTTCAAGGACATCCCATCGTTATCGACTCAAAGATCATCGAACATCTGTAACTTCTTCACATTGACCTTCGTGTACCTCTGACTATTGAATGTCTCAATAAGGAAGAGTATGTATTGGTTATTGTTGATGACTTTTTAATGTTTACTTGGGTTTTCATTCATCGTCATAAGCCTGAAACTGCACAAGTGATAATAGATTTCATCAAGGAGAAGGAATTAAGTTTGAGGAAGAAATTTAGAAGAATAAAAAGTGATAATGGTTATGAATGGACAATTAAAAATCTTGATTCTCTCTTGGATGGATTAGATATTTTTCATAACTTTTCATCTCCTTACACACCGCAACAAAATGGTGTTGTCGAACAGAGGAATAAATCTCTATACGAAGCCACAAGAAAATTTTGGAACTATACGAATCTACCTCAATATCTTTGGGCAGAAGCAGTTTCGATAGCATGCCTCACTCAAAATTGTTCTTTCATTCATCATCATTTTAATATCACCCCTTGTAAATCATTGACAACCGAAAGCCTAATGTTAAATTCTTTCATGTTTTTTTTGAATGCAGGTGCTTTATCATGAATCTCATAGATAATCTTTCTAAATTTCAGTAAAAAGCTATCGAAGGAACTTTCTTTGGATACTTGCATAACTCTATTTCATATCGGGTGTTGAAGAAGCTAACAAGAAAGAATGAGGAAACATTCAATCTGACTTTCGATGACTATCACATCAAACGTGTTGAACATACTTTTCCTCAAAAGCCAATTCTTTTTGAAAAGAATGATGACTCAGAAATTGTGAATTCTTTTGATATTAAATATGACTTGATTTTGGTATTCTGGACAGATCTATAGATGCTGAAGTTCATGCTGAAGATAACCGTATTCCGGAAGAATCAACACATTCTGATGATTCGACGGTTACTAGGGCTGAAGACGATTTTTAGTCTACCTCAACTTCACCAGTGCATGTCAAAGGTATACGTTTTCTGCCGAGTGATCAAGTGGAGGCAGAGCACTTTTGTTCAAAGTCACATGATCTTATTCATGATTCAACTATTGAGGGGGATGATGATTAAAATACACATTAGTTCTAGATGGAGCATGTATTTAACACGAATGATGTCAATGGGGAGCATCTCAATGAGAATCCATTAGTCGAGACGGTGCTAAATGGATCAATACAAAATATTAACACTGATCAAACTATGAATTTTCATGATGTTTCTGATAATGTGTCAAATACAGGTGAAGTTTCTGAAACATATGATATATTTGAAGGCACACCTTTCGATTTTGATCCTACATATCCACCGATGGAATGATAGACACTAAGTTATCCAGAAGAATAGGTTCCTTGTGATCTTCATGCTAGATTTATGACACGTGAACAAATTCGAGCTAAAATGGATATACTATATCTGACTATGAATACTATATGTTCAATGCGTTTATTTCAAAACTTGAACCCAAAACAGTAAACGTTACATTAGGACACTCAGACTGCGTTGCTGCAATGCAATCTCAACTAGCAGAACATGAACGAAACAAAGTTTGGAGGTTAATTCATAAACCATAGGGTTTTTTGATAATTGAGTTAAAATGGATCTTTAACAATAATATTGATAAAGAAGGTAATGTGATTTGCAATAAAGCAAGATTAGCTGTTAAAGGTTATCCACAACAAAAAATAATAGATTATGAGGAAACCATTGACCCTATCACAAGACTCGAGGCTACTTTCATCTTTTTTGCTTATGCAACACACAAAGATTCTAACATGTATCAAATGGACGTCAAATATGCATTATTAAATGGTGAATTAGAGGAAACGTTATATGTCAAACAACCACTAGGTTTCGTCAACGATAAGTATCCTGATTGTTGTTATGTTCTCCATAAGGTAGTTTATGGGTTGAAACAAGCCCTTCGTGCCTGGTATTCAACCTTAACCAATTTTTTGAATGTTTCTAAATTTAAACAAAGATCAATTAATCCAATTTCATTTCGAAATAAATTTGGGAAACACGTGGTACTTGTTCAAACTTACATCGATGATAAAACTTTTGGTTCATTGAACCTTTACTGTCGAAGAAACTTGAGGAGTTAATGAAAACTATGTTTGAAATGAGCATGAAGGGTTAAATAAATAATTTTATAGGTTTACATATTCGTCAGAGCAGGGAAGGCATTCTCATAAATGAAGAAAAATACAAGCACAAACCTATTAGAAAGATTTTGAATGATGAAAAGCTCAAAACTGAAAGTACCAATGGCTATTGGAGCATGCTTGAATCCTTCGTTGGACAAGCAAGTTGTGGATGTTGCTACATATCGAAGCATGATAGGTTCTCTTTTATATTTAAATGTGAGTAGACCTGATATCATGTTTGTTTTATGTAACTATGTCAGGTATCAATCGAATACAAGATAACCCAATCTTACTAGTGTGAAGAACATCTTTACCTATATGAAGGGAACAGTGTCGTTGGAACTTTCGTATCTTTCGCATACAAGAATCTTTATTCAATACGTTTTACATACATACCTTGGTGGATGTCAACTGGATCAAAATATCACAAATGGTGGATGTCAGTTACTGTATGTGAAGCTTGTAAGCTGGAAATCAAATAAACAAACTTGTGTTTCGATTTCCATAGCTAAAGCAGAGTATGTTGTAGCTTCAACTTGCACTCCTCAAGTTATCTGGATTCAAAGTCAACTTCGTGATTATGCAATCAATATGAAGAAGATCCCTTTCTATTATGATTCACAAAGTGCCATTCTCATCTGCCTTAATCCAATCCAACATTCAAAGACAAAACACATAGCTCTTTGCTATCATTTTATCATAGACCATATCGAAGATAGTAATATAGAGGTTAATTTTGTTAAAACAACAGATCAAATTGTAGACATATTCATAACCTTTAAATGAGAAATCGTTCTTAAGGATTTTGAATTGTCTAAGAATGATTGAAGTAAGTTGAGTTCCTGCTACTTCGTGAATAAACAAATGTCGAAGTATTGTTGAATTGTTAAGAAGTTATTGTTCACCGCTCAACGTTCACGTACCTTCTCTTTCAACATTCCTCAGAATGGTTAAAATCACACTTTGCCTTATGGGGAGAAAATTTGTTCGATGTACACTGTCTATGAAACTTACTACTTCTTACATCGAAAGTCTCCGGTAACACTTATTGTTTTTTTTTTCAGCATTACGAACAAAAAAATCCAAAATGATATTCTTATTTTTGTATTTAATTTTCAAAAACAAAAATTCCAAAAATATTTTATTATTTTTGTATTTATTTTTCAAAAACAAAAATCCAAAAATATTTTCTTTATTTTTTATTTTCATATTGTGTTTAACCTTGATTTGACTCATTGTATCAACTTATTGTGATGGCGAATGCTTAATCGATTATATTTAAGAGAGGGACATGTATGATTTCGAACTACTAAACTAGTTAGGAGTACCTAGAAGCATGTTGTTGTATGCTGACCTCAAGCCTCAAAGAATTTCTGTGTTCGAAGCCTTAAAGGATCTCTCACTATGACTGTTCCTTCCTAATTACGCTATATTCACATAAGTCGAAGAACTACTTTCGGTTCTCATTTTGAGTAAAGAGATTTCTGTTATGTCCATATCTTTTGCAGAGGTACAATGTGTTTCCTTAACCAATCTTTTTCACCAAAAAATTTTCTTCACAATCACTCTCATCATTCCTTAACCAAGTCTATGTTTATGATCCTGATTGATTTTTCTGTGATGATGGTGAAACCCAACAAATCCAACTTCTAAGAAATTGATGGTGAGCATTATATTCAAGATTATAATGAAACATTTGTTTCAGTATCACTTTTTGATATTCAAAATCATATTCCTTTTGTTATGTGTGCTCTTTACAAAATGTTCTTTAACCACAATATATTTTCCCAACATATTCCAGATCTTATTTTTTATGGTATATGATTTTCGTCTAAATATCGTTCGAATTCTAGTCGGTTTGAAATATTACCCATCCTCACACTTGTTCTTGACTACACCGTTCATACAAGTAATTTTGTTCCATCAACTCACACTTATGTTAAGTTTTGGTATTGAGAAAAATTGAGCCTACCTTAGAAACTAGTGAAAAAAGAGGCCCTCTGATACTCATTGAGGATTATTCTCTTGATGTGAATGAAGTGATCTTTGCCTGGGATCCAACTGATTTCAGATCAAACGTTATTTGATGTCACTATTCGTACATTTTTTTTATAATTTGATTCCCACTAATTCTTTGAAATGCATTCACAATGATGTTGTTGTTCTTTTACCAAAAGAGGTTGATGGTACATTGAAGGCTGCTAAAACTTCAAAGAAATTGTAGAAGAATGAACAACCAAACTCTGTTCACAAGCATGTTGAAAAGAAAATTACAAAAACTGGTCAAGAGAGTGTCGAGAAGGAAGTTCCTAAGGAGGCTGATCCTTTAAAGACTTTCCTTCTAAAAATAAAATGCAAGTCAAATCACCGACCTCATGATTCTCCTAAAAGAACAATAATTCAAGAAGCTTCTAAGCATGTGTCTTCAAAGAAGGGGATTAAGAAGATATGTAAACCTCAACTTAACAGAGAAGGTGTGCTCATTCCTGAAGTTCCTGCTTCTGTGTCCCCTACTTCCAAGAAAAGAAAAGCTCGTAAAATGGTTAAAAATGCAACATCCCAAATTCTGAGAATGAGATTTTAAGGGTTTCATGCAATTTAAGAAGTCTACTCGATGAGTTGGAGGCCCCAACTCGTCATGTAGAATTTAGTTATCCTGCATGATTTATGAGATCTACTCAACGAGTTGGAGGACCCTAAGATGAGTAGGAGCTGGAAGAGAGGACCCTAATTTCCAGGGTTTTGCACCCTATTTAAAGGGCCATTAGCCTCCATCGGCCTCTCTTATAGTCCCCCTCGAGCTTAGAAAACCCTAATCAAATCTACTCTCCATTTGTGTGTGTTAAGAAGCTTGGAAGGTGAAATTTTTAAAGTGAGCTTAAAGTCTAAGGAACTTGGAGAAAAGAGAAGCTTATGGATCTTCTTTTTAGTTTGTCTTAGCATCATCTAAAAGATAACAAGTCATTATCTTGGCTTCTCTCTAGTTAGATCTCTTCATGCAAGGGTTTAGGTCTATTTCTAGTGTGATATGGAATTATTTAAGGTTTTGGGCATGATTTTAAGTTGTAACTTCAGATCTGGACTCCTCAAGCTACTTATAGTCATAAAGTTCTAGCCTTTAGCAAGTAATGGCCTTCTCCTTTTCTAGAACTTCTTGTTTAGCTTGGTCTTGGCCTTTAGGACCTTGCATGCATGTAAAGTTTGCAACTTTACGTGATAACCATGCCTTAGGAAGTTAGATCTACAATTTGGAGCTTTAGGGTAGCTTAAAAACATCTAAATGAGAAATAGACTGAAGGGACTCGACGAGTAGCGTGGTCAACTCAACGAGTCAGCTGAAGATTTTCAGTTGTTGGTTTCTGTATATACTCGAAAACTCAGTTAGGGTTTTGCTGACATTTAGACACCGCATGGACATGAAGAGTTGTTTGGAAACTCGGCGAGTAAACCAAGGTTTTCACGATTTCTCGAGCTCTGGAAGGACTCGATGAGTCAGAGGGCTACACTCGATGGGTTGGGTCAACATGGGTACTTGAACTTGATCATTGAATTTGACTTTCACCGAAGGTTGACCAGTGTGACTTTTGGCGGTATTTTAGTAATTTGGGAATTTACTTAAGTGAATCATTGGTGAATATAGGTGTAGATTTTGTGGCTGTGATTCAGGTGTGTGATCCTATCACCACAATTCGACATTGTGAGGTGAGTCTTCCTCACTGTACTCAAAGGGTCTAAGGCACAATGGTTGGATATTTGGATTGTTAACATGCTTGTTATTAGAAATATCGGTTAGATGGGTATCTAGGTAGATATGAGGTCGCTATGATTAGAGATCTGTAGTTCGGTTTCACTGTTTGTAGGTTGTTATGTGATTCCCTGTTCTATGTGTACATGCTTGATTGGTAGTTAATGGTATTCCATTCTTTGGATGATTGGACCCTAGTACATTATCTTTGTAGACTGTTATCTAATTATCTTATATAGATGCATATACTTGATTGGTAGTGAGAGTATTCCATCTCGAGGATAATTAGACTCGTAGTATGGTGGCATTCCAACCTAATGGTTGATGGCCTGAGGTATTCCAACCCGATGGTTGATTGGACCCATAGTATTTTGGCATTCCAACCCAATGGTTAAGGGCCGCGGATATTCCAACCCGATTGTTGATTGGACCCATATTATGTTGGCATTCCAACTAGATGGTTGATGGCTAGGGTATTCCAACCCGATGGTTGATTGGAACCGTAGTATATGGGCATTCCAACCTGATGATTGATTGGACCCGTAGTATGTTGGCATTCAAACCTAATGGTTAAGGGCCCAAGGTATTCCAACTCGGTGATTATATGTATATTGTTGTGTGTCTGGGTATTTTGGGGGGAACTCATTAAGCTTCTGGCTTACAATTTTGGATTTCATTTCAGGTACTTCAGATGATCGCAAGAAGGCGAAGGCATGATCGTGTACCTCCTCACACTTTTATGATATAGATTTCTGTAATACTCTGATGTTTAAACTATTTTGTAAACACTTTGTAATAACTTAATGGTTTTGAATGATTGAAAAAGTTTTAATTGGCTTGATTTTTTATGGGTGTTACAAGTTGGTATTAGAGCCTCGTTTGAGTGAATATGTGGAATACTCATGTGAATCCAGTCTCAAACCAAGGAAAAGATTTTCAAATGGTTTTCAAAATTTATAAAGGAGGATGCGGAGTGTACGATCAACCGAAGCCAGTAAGTAGACGCCAAAATACCATACAGTTATTTGATATCATGATATTTTAGAACAACATGCTAGTACTAAGCTAGGGATCATCAGGAATTACAAGATAGAATTGCTTGATCATATGATGCCTGGCAGCCTAGGGTTTCTTCGTATATGATACTGACATCATTATTGTAGTTGCTTAGTTTATGCATCATGGACGTGCATAATTAAGATCTTGTAGCTTGAGAATGTGTGGTTTGACCTTATTTCCTATTCTTGTATGATTAAGGGCTTAGGGTAGGATCAGGTATTCGAAAGTCTATAGGGTCCAGTGTTATGTATGGCTAGCATACATAAGTGTTGCAGGGTTGGTGGAAGTTACATGGATGGTTAGGTGTGCAGTGTCAGTAGGCCAGTTATGAGATAGTTAGCCTTCCTCTAAGAGTGAGGATTGAGCATGCACCATGCTTACGTATACTGTTAGGGTGTTGTGGTGATACTTGATACAGATATGGGTAGGTGTGGGAGTTAGTATGGGCTAGTACTACTGAAAGAATAGGGCCCATACGCCTAGCAAGGAAGTCACAACCCCTAGGGTTTAGTTGGGGGTAGGTTCCCCATTTTTCATGCAAATTATCTGATATCTTCCTGGAATATTTTCAGCATGGTAGTTATTAGACGATTTATGACTTGATGGAAATCAAGATCAGGTGATGACGGTCAGGAGGAAACAATGGTACCCGCGACTATCAGTCAGATGAGACCAGATGAGATGGATACTAGGATTCAGGAGATCCCGCACGACCAGGTAGCTGTAATATTCCAGGCATAGTTGTCAGAGATGTTTGGGTCTATTAAGACCGCCATGGCTGAGTATTTTGTTGAGCATTATGCAGCCATTGTTGAAATGGCTACCGCATCAGCTATAACAATTGTAACAACAGTAGGAGGAGGAGCTAGTCGGGCTTTCTAGTACTATGACTTCGAAAACACGAAGCCCTCTACTTTTGATAGGACTTAGGATCCGATCGTACCCATGAGGTGACTATGTGACTTGGAGGGATGGGTTTTCACATGTTCATGCCCTGCTGACTAGAAGGTCATGTGTGCTCTGAACCCGCTGAGGTCCGAAGCAAAGGATTGGTGGAGGTTGATTACTGAATCATATTCAGATGAGCAGCAAGCTGTCGTTACTTGGTATTGATTTTAGGATAAGTTTCGTATGTGTTACATCCTGCGGGTTGAGCGAGAGAGACTGGTGCAACAATTCTTACATCTACGATAAGATTCAGAGTCGACGACGAAGATCACCCACATGTTTACTGAGAGGGAGATGTTTTTTCTTGATTTTGTTTTGGAGCAGGCTCAGATGACCCGACATTTGAGCATGCTCAAGACGGACATGAGATAGTTAGTGTCCACACAAAGATATGATACCTTGCAAAATTTCCAGGAGGCTGCAAGGCGGCATGCGTTGGTGATTGAGCTTCAGCTGAGGGAGGTGAGATAGGCCCCAGTGTAGTCATAGTCTATGCCGAAGCAATTTAGGACCACATGTTATAGATAGGAGAGTTAGAGGGGTCACCCTTGTGGGATATGTCGCAAATGTGTCAAGGAGGGTCACATCGCAAGGGAGTGTAGGTTATAGGCTCCAGGTTTGGGTGTCAGACTTTGCTAACATTATGAGCATGTGGGCCATATGAAGGCCCAATGTCCCCTACTAGTTGCCAGGTTGTCGTTGGCTCTAGCGCTGGCTACACTGAGGATTATTTACATGGGTCAAGGTAGAGCAGAACCTCCGAAGGCTTGGGGATACGTCTTCCAGCTTACAACCAAGGAGGCCAGGACAACACCATATGTGGTTGTTGGTATGTTTCTACCTCTTATCTTATTTTTTATGATTGTATTGTGAACTTTTAGTTACCTTCTGCATAAGACGTTAGGTCATAGGACGTTTAAGGGAATTTTGTATCAAATGGTTGTAAATGGTTAGGATTCAGGGATGCATTGAGGATGGGAAGTTAGGCTAGAGAATTGCTATTCCAGGATCAGTAGGCCTAATTTGGAAATTCAGAAGTATCCAGTTGGGATTCAGGTTTCCCGTGAAGTTCAGTTGCTCCATGATGGGAGGATTGTTTTGCGTAGGTTAATCATTCGAAGGTAAGTATGGTAATACCTAGTAAGGACACTTAAGCTGTGTTTTGGTTTCATCTCTAATATGTAGTGGTTAATGTCCCAAGTGGGCGAGAATTGAGAATTCTCAAATGGAGCATCAGCTATTTAGGGGTTTTTTTGATACCAGGGCTCTACAACACATTCGATATGGGTGTGCGGGTTATTTAGCATGTGTGGTGGATGCGCAGGTCAGGGATCAAAGCATGGTTTCCTGAGAGGGTGGGCGATCAACATGAGGGCTAGAGTTTGGTTGGGATTATAGTCTGTGGAATTGATTTGGAGTTCAAACCCTAAATGGGGAAGAGCTGGCTATATGGGAGAGGGAACCGTGATGGGTCCAGGGTTTTGCTTAGCATACCTAGGGTGGCCCGGATAGACTGAAGACCTGCATCGCTTACTAGTCATGCCAACGGCTAGGAGAATGGTCTAGACAGGCTAAAGGCCCAGAGAGGTGGTCCAGACGTGATGAAGGTTCTGAGAGTGGTCTAGATAGGCTAAAGGCATGGTGAGGCATTCTAGTCATGATGAAGACTATGTATGTAATCTGTTAGAAATACGTTCAGGAATTGAGTGTGTTGTTATGCTGTAGCAATAATTAGGTCTGTCTCTTTGTATTGAGCATGTTATTTTGTGATAATTACCTGTGGATCTGTATGCTATTTGTACTTGCTGGTTATCACCTATGGAGTGCCATCAGGAACCGCATGTGATCATGTAGGGGAGCCTGGAAACTTCTATGTAGCATATGGTTCCTGACGGTACTCCATACGGTTGGTATTCCAAAATACTGACATGTTTAGTATTCCAACCCAAGGGTTGATTGGGCCAAACATGTGTGTGATACAAGGGTATTCCATCGTAAGGATGACTAGAGCCATCATAGGCATGCCTGCTATTCTAGCCCGAGGCTGATTGGGCCATGTATCAGTGTTGAAGCTTGTGAGCTAGTTGTTTATCTTTTTGTTTCAGGAGTTGAATGACACTTTATCCTATCAGCACAAAGGTATTTGCTTCAGGAAAGGTAAATATAGGTCTCTGATACATTAGGTCATCAGCATTTGGCCAGAGGTCGCAAGGTGACATATAGGATAGTCCCTCTAGAGGAGTTTGGTTAGATTCATGTCACTTTTCATGTCTTGCAACTATGAATAGATGCACATTGGATAGGAAGGCAGTTGTATCAGTAAGTGATATTCAAGCCGAGGAGCACCGAATTAAGCAAAGAGACCAGTAGCCGTAGTGGACAGGAAGATGAAGATTCTATGTAGAAAGTAAATACCTTTGGAAAGGGTGTAATGAGAACATCGGAGGGAATGCGAGTAGACTTGGAAGCCAAAGGTTGTGATGCAAGAGCATTATCCGAATTTGTTCTCCGCAACAGGCTTTGAGGATGAAGCCTAGTTTAAGTGGGGGAGATTCGTAACATCCTGATTTCCGAGAATGAGATTTTAGGGGTTTCATGCAATTTAAGAAATCTACTCGAAAACTTGGAGGCCCCAACTCATCATGTAGAGTTTAGTCACCCCACATGATTTATGAGGTCTACTCGACGAGTCAGAGGAGCCGAAAGAGGAAACCCAAATTTCCAGGGTTTTGCACCATATTTAAAAGGTCATTAGCCTCCGTCTGCCTCTCTTATAGTCCCCCTTGAGCTCAGAAAACTCTAATTACATCTACTCTCCATTTGTGTTCGTTAAGAAGCTTGGAAGGTGGAATTTGTGAAGTGAGTTTGAAGTCTAAGGAGCTTGGAGCAAGGAGAAGCTTTTGGATCTATTTTCTAGTTCATCTTAGCATCATCTGGATGGTAACAAGTTGTTACCTTGGCTTCTCTTTAGTTTGGTCTCTTCATGTAAGGGTTTAGGGCTATTTCTAGTGTGATGTGGAAATATTTATGGTTTGGGCATGCCTTTAAGTTATAACTTCAGATCTAGACTCTTCAAGCCCCTTATAGTCATAAAGTTCTAGCCTTTAGCAAGTAATGGCCTTCTCCTTTTCTAGAAATTCTTTTTTAGCTTGGTCTTGGCCGTTAAGACCTTGCACGCATGTAAAGTTTGCAACTTTACATGATAACTTTTCCTTAAGAAGCTAGATCTACAATTTGGAGCTTTGGGGTAGCTTATAAACATCTAAATGAGAAATGGACTGAAGGGACTCGATGAGTTGCATGGTCAACTTGACGAGTCATATGAAGATTATCAGTTGTTGGTTTCTGCATAGACTCGACAAGTCAGTTAGGGTTTTCCCAACATTTAGACGCCGCATGGACAAGTCATTTAGGGTTTTCACGATTTCTCGATTTCTGGAAGTACTCGACAACTCAGTGGGCTACACTCGATGAGTTGGGTCAACATCGGTTGTTGACCTTGATCATTGACTTTAACTCTCACCAATGGTTGACCAGTGTGACTTTTGGTGGTATTTTTGTAATTTGGGAATTTATGAAAGTGAATCATTGGTGCTTATAGGTGGTAGAGTTTGTGGCTGTGATTCAGGAGTTTAATCTTATCTCCACAATTTGACATTGTGAGATGAGTCTTCCTCACTATACTAAAAGGATCTAATGCACAAAGGTCAGACCTTTGGATTGTTAACATGCATGTTATTAGTAAGATTGGTTAGATCGGTATCTATCTAAATAAGAGGTTGCTATGATTAGAGATCTATAGTTTAGTTTCACTGTCTGTAGGTTGTTATGTGATTTCCTGTTATATGTGTATATGCTTGATTGGTAGTTAAGGGTATTCCATTCTTTGGATGATTGGACCCTAGTATGGTGTCTCTGTAGACTGTTATATGATTATCTGATATAGGTGCACATGCTTGATTGGTAGTGAGAGTATTCCAACTCGAGGATAATTAGACTCGTAGTATGTTGGCATTCCAACCCAATGGTTGAGGGCCTGGGGTATTCCAACCTGATGGTTGAATGGACCCATGGTATTTGGGTATTCCAACCCAATGGTTGAGGGTCAGGGATATTCCAGCCCAATTGTTGATTGGACCCATAGTATTTTGGCATTCCAACCACATGGTTTAGGGTTGGGGGTATTCCAACCTGATGATTGATTTGACCCGTATTATGTTGGCATTCCAACCCGATGGTTGAGGGCCTGGGGTATTCCAACCTGATGGCTGATTGGACCTATAGTAAGTTGTTTATGATTATATGTATATTGTTGTGTGCATGGTTATTTTAGGGGAAATCACTTTTAGATTTTTTTTCAGGTACTTAAAATGGTCGCGGGAATGCAAAGGCGTGATCATGCACCTCCTCACATTTTTATGATCTGGATTTTCTGGGATACTATGACGTTTAAACTATTTTGAAAACACTTTGTAATAACTTAATGGTTTTGAATGATTGAAAAAGTTTTAAATTGGCTTGATTTTCGTGGGTGTTACGAATAAGATCAACAAGAAGAAGAGACAAATGGAAGATCGACTTGATGAAGCTGTTGTTGAAATTGAGATTGACAGTGGAAGTGAAAGGTCAGACATTCGGTATAGTAATACTAGTTTTTTTTTTCAACTCAATGGTATTCCCTAGTCAAGTCGATTTTCGAGGAGACTAAAAATCCTGGTGCAATGTGCATGTATCTAATACAGATACAACCACCAATTTGAGTGATCCTCTACATACTTCCATCCTTGAGAAGGCAACAATCACACCACCCGAGGTTTTGTTAACTTAGTCCACTATGGAGGACATTCGAACCTCAAATATCCTATGAGCGTATCTAACACAAACACAAATTTCACGATGGGTGAAGGGATGATGAATAAAGACGACCCTGGTACTTCTTCTCTTGGAATCTCTACTACTTTTACAACCCTTATATTTTCTTCTACCATCAAAGAACACAACTTGATACCTTAACTTTGTTACCAATCTTATCTTCTCCTATCCCATATTCACTTCCTGCTTCTACAATCTCACCAACATTTTACAACATCATGCACGAACCCATCACAACCCTTTTCTCTTCTCAATCCAAAGAAGAAGAAAAGATTATTCAAGACAAAGAGCCTGATGATGCTAAAGTTGTGGTTTCCTTTGTAGATTTACAGTTCGATCCTGAAGAAGACAATATTCCTGATAATATGCTTATCTTAGGAAAATAGTTTAAGATTATTAACAACAAGCTTAACTCTTTGTTACAAATCCAACCTGATACAGGAGGACGAAACTTTGTCTCTGGGATTGAAGTGGAGTTTACGCATAAATCTTAGGAGAATCGCCTTAAGATTGCAATGGAGAAAATTAAGCAACAGCATGTTGATCGATTAAAGAATCATCCTCTCAGTTTTGAATATGAGGTTACAAAACATTGTGACGTTACTAAAGAATGTCACGCAATTTTTGTTGAACAAGTTAAGAAGTTATAAAAATCTATCAATCTCAAGGTTGCACAGCTTAAGTCTGAAATGATGAAGGAAGTGGAGAAGTTAGAGAAAAATTATTCAACTCTTCATCGCAAAGTTGATGTTATAGATTATGCAAGGGCAAGCTTGTTTAATATAACACTTTGTATTCAAACAAGATTGATGCGAAAACAGAACAGGACTCAAAAGTTTTTGAAAAGATGGAGGAATTTTTAAGCAGTCTAAAAGAATGTCTTTCGAAGGTTAATCATTCCCTACAAACTTCAGTTTCTCAACAATCTATTTCCCATATGATCTTTTTCAATTGTATCAAAAATCAAGGTGGAGCTTGATCCCATCCTTAAGTTGGTACTTTTATTACCAACTAATGCTTCATAGTGAAGCATGTGCTATAAGGGGGAGAAAAATGATGTGGTGGTTTTGGTCGTTCCAAAGATACTAATAAGGCTACAATGGAAGGGAAGGTGATATCGACTGAAATTCCTACATCACATCCAGATTCATTGACAAACACTCACTACAAGAAAAATGCGATTTTGTTACAGAATGAATCTATTGCGAAAAGTTGAAATTCCGTTGCAAAAGACGAATAGCGACGGGATTTGCAACGCCCTCTTTTCGTCCCTAAAAACGTCGTAGTGAGGGGTTTGCAACGGAAACGATAATTATGTCACAATTGTGACAACGAAATGAAATCCGTCGTAGACGGTATTCCGTCGCGTATACCGTAGTAGGTTTCCACCACAAATTCCGTGGTAGTTCTTCCATCACAAATTATGTTGTAGTCAATCCCTAGCAAAATCTGTGGTGATGAATCCCTAGCAAAATCCATGGAGATGAATTCCTAGCTAAATCTGTGGTGATGAATCGCTAGCTAAATCCTTGGTGATGAATCCCTAGCTAAATCCGTTTGATGATCTACTAGCAAATTCCGTGGTCATGAATCCCTAGCAATTTTAGTGGTGTTTATATTATATACTTGATTCAATATGGACCGATGATAATTGATTTATAAATTATATCCAATTAATTTCGTAGTAATATATGAAAAACAAAAAAAAAACAAAAAACTCATAACCATTATATCATAAAATAACAAAAAAATTATTTATTACATGGAAGAAAGAAAGTTTCTAATCTAAAATACATAATCTTCAATAAACATATATCAACCTACTACTATTGTTGTTCAGTAATGACATTAATAAGATCCAATGTCGTTTGAAGTTTTTTTTCAAGATGCCCAACCCTTGCTTTCTTTTCATCTTGTTGGGTGTTCATCATTTCTTTAAGCTCTTTGTTTTGTTGTTTTTGTTTAGCAACAAGCTCCCTCATTTCTTCTGTTTCATCATTTTTTTTCCGGAATGTAAGATAAATCTGTATTACCATTCTTATTGGGAACCACCTTTGCAAAAGAGCTTAATCCATAAAGTCTTCTTTTTTTATCATGACCACTAACAACAGCATAAAATAGCTTGTCCTCCTCAAATTGAACATCTTCAGCTTCCAACTCTTCCCGTTTTTCTGTATAGGCCGCCTACAAAATAAAAATATTATAAGTTAAAAGATATCAAATTTAGGAATGGTATTATGAATTAGCTACAATATAAAAGTTAATTTAAACTTAAATGAATATTAAATGAATTTGTCTATCTTTTTCATTTGTGAAAGTGACTCCATCATGATTCTTAGTGTGTGTATATAGGAACAACTGACTATGGGTGGCTTATGTCCTAATTTCCTCCTTTACATAAATATCATATAAAATGTCAAATATGCAGATAAAGATATGCATACATTGATACAATGTACCATTTAAAAAATTACCAAATCAGAAGCAATCTTCAAATGACATGTGGCTCCAACATTACACCTATTTTTCTTGTTCTGCTCAGATTTTAGCTTATATTGTTTTGTATTCCATTTTAATTGCCAGGAGTTCGAGACTTCCTGTCGAATATGAGCTGGTTTAAAGCCATGTTTGTTTCTTTTTGGGCTCCTCATGTTGATGAGATATTAACCATAACTTTTTGCCGCTTTCCTTGCCCAAGCTTGCCTTACCAGCGAGTCTATTGTCTCATCCCAACAACAATTTTTCTACGCATTAACAATATAAACATATGTTGAAGTGTAAATGTTTACCAAGCAACAACTTATAGTTACCAGATACTCCTCCCAATATAATTCGCACATTTCTTTGCATACTTGTGCCTAAGCGTACCCTTCTGGATCTACTCTTTGTTTAAATGACTGATTAATAACGTGTGCACAAGGGCCTGGTGACATTAGCCTGCAAGTAATCATGTGATGTGTTAAGTTATGAATTGATATGTAGGTGTACACCAAAATTTAACACATAAAAAAAGTTGTAATTAAGATTTGAATTGGTAACTCACGTATTTTTCCAAACATGAACATTAAAACGTCTATCTGGTCCACAATCTTCTAAGGAGGGTGTGGATGTTTTAAGTGATGGCGAGGATGTGTTAGTCATCGGTGATGTTAATCATAAAGGTTTAGGGGTTTTTTTGGTAGATGTTATAGGTGCTTTGGAAGTGGTTTTTGGTATTGGTAAGTTGATTTCTTAATCTCGTAACTGTCTGTTTATGAATGTTGTAGCAGAAATCCTGTCGCGTTTCATAACTTGTGGTGCAATGAATTTAGTTGGCTTCACACTAGATGCTCCTTTTGCTATCGAGGTCGACATCTTTCTGACACAAACAATAAAAATAAATTATATATGAATGCATTACTTTGCTTGCAAAATATTGAATACAATCAAAACCAATATACATGATGATGATCAGAGAACAAAAAATGATCGATCGTCACGACAACCGTAAATTAAATAAATATAAATTTTAGATGAGTGACAACCTATATCGCCAAAGTCAGTGCACAAAATTATAATGAACAAAAATTTTGATCAATAAGCCACTGGAAATGATGATTACAGAAAATGTAAACCCTATTTCTAATAGGTAAACTTACTTACCCTAATATGCAGCATAAACATGTGTAGGTTGGAGGGAAACGAATTATGAAATACTTTGAAACTCCGATAATAAAAAATTCAACCTGTGCTAATTACCACTAAATATTTAGTAGTTCAAATTTATTTAAAGTAGTTACAGATTGATAAATAGGGTATATAAATACAAATAACGTCAAGAAATAACATAGAGTAACGACGTCTTCATAGTATAATTTTAACTTATAATTATATACGAGGACTAAACATTGATAAACTATACATCTTTATGATTTTTTGTTTAAACCGAAGTTTGTATACAAAAGACGTACAGGTCATGTCAGTATATATGATAGTCTCTTATGATGTTCATGGATGACATATGGGCCATTGGTTGACATGGTAGTGGCTAATTGTGTCCATGGACGACATATGGTTAATTGGACCACATGGTAATGGCTTATGGTATCCAAGGTTGACATATAGATGACATATGGGCCATTGGTACACATGGTAATGGCTTATGGTGTCCATAAATGAAATACAAGTCATTAATCAACATAGTAGTTGATTTTGGTGTCCATGGATGACATATGGATTACCTATGGGCCATTGGTCAACATGGTAGTTGCTTATGATGTCCATGGATGAACTACGGGTCATTGGTCAACATGGTAGTTTATTATGGTGTTCATGGATGACATATGGGCCATTGGTCAACATGGTAGTTGCTTATGGTTTCCATGGATGAAATACAGGTCATTGGTCAACATGGTAGTTGATTAAGGTGTCCATGGATGACATATGCATGACAGATGGGCCATTCATCAACATGGTAGTTGCTTATGCTGTCCATGGATTATATATGGGTCATTGTTCAACATGCTAGTTGAGTATGATGTACATGGATGACATATGGGCCATTGGTCAACATCGTAGTTGCTTATGGTGTCCATGGATTAAACACGGGTCATTGGTCAACACGGTAGTTGATTATGGTGTCCATGGATGACATATGGGTTATTGGTTAACATGGTAGTTGCTTATGGTGTGATGGTGTCACCCATGGATGACATATGGGTCATTGTTCAACATGGTAGTTGCTTATGGTGTGCTTGTATCACCCATGGATGAAATACGGGTCATTGGTCAACATGGTAGTTGATTATGGTGTCCATCGATGACATATGGATGACATATCGGCCATTGTTTAACATGGTAGTTTCTTATAGTGTTCGTGGATGAAATACATCATTACTCAACATGGTAGTTGATTATGGTGACTATCGATGATATATGGCCATTGGTCAACATGGTAGTTGCTTCTGGTTTGATGGTATTACCCATGGATGACATATGGGTCATTGGTCAACATGGTAGTTGCTTATGGTGTGATGGTTTCACCCATGGATAAAATACGGGTCATTTGTCAACAAGGTAGTTGATTATGGTGTCTATGGATGACATATGGATTATATATGGCTGATTGGTCAACATGGTAGTTGATTATGGTGTCCATGAATAAAATACGGGTCATTGGTCAACATGGTATTTGATTATGGTTTACATGGATGACGTATGGGTCATTGGTCAACATGGTAGTTGCTTATGGTGTGATGGTATCACACATTGATGTCATACTGTTCATTATCAACATGGTAGTTGCTTATGGTGTCCATGGTTGACATATGGATGACATATGGGTCATTGGTCAACGTATATCATTTGTGCTGGTTGTGTGTTAAAATTTAAAATTTTTAGATACTTAATTATGTAGGAAATATTAATTTTTTAAATAATTCTATTATTAATTTAGGGTACCCGATTAATCCTCGTTGAGTCTGATTAATCGCTTATCGCCGGTCGACCGTCGAGCGACCGACGGGCGATTTTTACAACCATGATTAAAATAGTAATTGAATTTTCTTTTAAATATGAATTTTTACAAAACTACCCTTACTAGTTAAATACGAGTCATTGTATGTATTAAGACAATTTGGTCATTTTATAATGGAACATCTTCTAGGCGCCATAATGTTTTCCAACGAAACACGTTGTTTCAGTTCTTCACTAAACAACCCTAATTTCAAAATTCCGATACTCAAAAAACCCTAAAATCATTTTTGCAGAATCGTTATCATAGTGAATGTTTATTATTATGGAAGCCAATACTTCTTCTAAGATTCAATCAAGAAATCAAACGAAATCGCTAACAGACATGCCATTTGAAGTGATGGAGAAAATAATAGTCTACTTGGCAAAAATTTCAGCAGTAGAGGCTTTCAGGATGAAGAGTGTGTAAGTTTTTCCTTTGATAATTCTATTTCACATGTGTATTTGAGTTGTCTTTACATTATGGAGCGAATATTGTGTCTCGTTTGCAGTTTGAATGTTCTTCAACAAGGCAGGAAAAATGGATGAAGTATATAAACATATGGAGTTAGATGGATTACGATTTCGTGTTTGGTCTGACCAAAAACATGCAGTTGTCAATAAATGCATAGAGATGAGAAACCCAAATATTCTATTCAGGAATGGATTGGTACGTTGTTATATATATATATATATATATATATATATATATATATATATATATATATATATATATATATATATATATATGCATAGTAGTAATTAATCTGTTACTTGTTTTGCATAAGTTTAACTAGAAATTATGAGTTTAATGTTTTTTTCAGATGAAGTTATTTTTCTTAGAAGCTGAATATGAAGGGAAAACAATGCTTGAAGAAGCATATGCATTCGGAAATTTGGATTCAAGATTTGTCCTGGGAATGATGTTGATGGCTGAAGGGAAATATAGGAAGCAGGAAGCTTTGGACATGTTGAACAATGCTTACTACAAAGCAAAATGTAATTGGAATCTTAGAGAAACTTGTTCTAAGGTTCATCTCCACTTAAATAGGGAGGGAAGGAAACATGTACACTTCCATGGCTTCCATAGATCTTGTGCATTGCATAAGTTTGTAGTTATTGTGTCAGACGCTTTTGTGAATGCATACAAATGGGTGTTTATGTGTGAAATTTGTTTATGGGATGCTTGTTTCTTTAGGTTTTCCAGGGACTTTACTAAAGTTTATGAGTAGTTTGTTGCTATGTACTTTCATATTATGACAATTAAAGCTATATAGATTCTTTATTTGATGTTGTTACTTGATTAGTAAATATGTTTTCTTGTTAATAAGGTACTAAAAGAGTTCATGTTTGGAATGATGTTTGAATGATGTTTATATAATGTTTGAATAATGTATTTTGGAATTTTAATATTAGTGTGTGTATTGTATTGTGATTATAGTTGTATGTAGCAAATGTTTGTTCTTTCCTAGTATTAAATACATATAAAATATAATTGTAAAGGCATAAACAGACATGTATTTTATTTTGGAGTTGGTAATTTGGTTTAATATCTACTAGTAGAGAACCCATGTTTTGCATAGGATAAAATTGTAAAGGAATAAACATACGGACTAAAAGTGGCAACAAAGAAAAATTATTGTGGCTAAAATCAAACTAAAAAAAGTTAGTATAAACATAGGGACTAAAAGTGGCAATAAAAGAAAATTATTGTAACATCTGGGAATGTGGGTATATCTATTTAACCCTTCTCTTTTGTCAAGTTGTCTAGATTGGTCCCTAAGTGGGAAAAGTTGCAAATGAGTAGGCTGGGCGTACTGGAGAGTACGCTACGCATACTCATGCGCTTGAAATGGACGTAGACTCCTTAAGGTACGGTGGGCGCACCAAAGTTACGCTGGGCGTAACTGGTCCAGATGCAAACCCTAATTTGATGCTTGAGCCCTATATAAGAAATGATATGGCCTTATCCTCGGCCACCATTTCATAAAGAGAAACCCTAAGAGAGCATTTCCTTCGTCCTAAAGCTTGTGTGTGAGTGTTTTGAGCGTTAAAGTGCCATTTCAAGGTGGTGAAGGAGAAGGGTAGGCCATTGTAGAAGCTAGAAGTTGGTGGACAAGAGTAGATATGAGTTCTTTAGAGGTTGGAGCTTCCTTCTGAGGTAAAAAGCTCAAAGCTTTCCTTGTCTTTCGTGATTTGTGCTTCTTGGACCAATTTTTAGAGTTTTGCTCCCAATATGGAGACTTTATGAGCAAATGGTCTCCATAAGACTAGATCAGCCATATTTCGGAGTAAAATGAGTTGTATGTTCATAAAAATGTGATCTTGGATGAGATTATTGAGTCGTGCATGAGGTCTAGATCTTTTGAGGAAGGAGGAAAGGTGTTAGGGAGTGTAGCGACCTTTACAGCCATGCAAAGGCTTAAAGGTTCCGACTTTATGGTTTAAGGACAGTTAGGGAGCTTAGATCCAAGAGATTGACTAAGGTCTTAACGGGGTAAGACCCAGAAAATGGATTAAGTGAAACGGAAGTTACGCGCCACATAATTCCAGTACGCCCCGCGTACTGGGTTGAGGTCCCCGATTAGTTCTTTGGGAGTTTTTGTACGTTGAGCGTACAAAGGAGGTACGCCCTGAGTAACCCCTCTGTGGGCTTTTGGAATAGAGTTGATATTTGGGCCTTAAGTGTTGGGCTTGAATCCTTGGGCCTGCGTAGTTGAGCATATGAGCATAGAATTAATTGATGTCTTGGTGCTCATGTTTGGCTTGTCTTGCAGGGTGAGGTTGTGCCTTGGGGAAACCCATTTATTATTGGGCCTTGGTGGGACCAATAGAGCATCGATGGGCTGGTAATTGGTCTATCATTAGACCTAATAAGTGAAAGGTTGGTCCTAGTTTCTAATTGTGGCAATAATGGGATTTGACACCGAGTTAGAGGCTGGTGTTTAGTTACAGCGCGACTAGAGGATGATTCTTCATTCCAGGTGAGTCTTCTCACTATACATTACCTAGAGTGGTATTATGAGTTGACCGGAAGGTCTTATGTGCTATGTATGAGATTGTGTGCCATGTATGAGATTATGTGCTATGTGATGTATGTATGATATTTAATTGTATAGACCGGACTGGAGGGTCCAACAAGACAGACCGGATCGGAGGGCCCAATGAGCTATGACCGGACCAGAGGGTCCAACGAGCCAGGGGATCGGAGGGTCCCGCTGAGATGCATCGACCGGAGGGTGGTACAGTAGCCTCGAGTGGCGTATGTGTTTTATGTGGTATTTTGGGGAACTTACTAAGCATTTATGCTTACAGTTGTTGTGTTTAGTATTTCAGGTACTAGCGAGGATCGCAGGAAGGCGCCGACATGATCCGTGCACACTCATCGAGTTTATGTTATTGATATTTTGGGGACATGTTTTGTATGACACAGTGATACGTTATGTTTTGAGAGTATCATGTGATTGAAAGTATGATTTAAAAATGAAAAATTGTTTTGAAAATTTACGTTGTTACAAGTTGGTATCAGAGCCTTGGTTTGAGGGATTTGGGTGCATCTTCAGATGAATCTGAACTCAAACTGAGGAATTGGGAAAGTTTTCATAAAAAACAATTTTTCTAAAACAGTAAAAGATTTTGAGAAAGGCAGAAGGAAGAAGTGTGTACAATCAGCCAGCGCCCGAACGGTGATTTCCCAAAATACTCTTACATTATGTATTATGAGATAGGTTATGATGATATGCATGCTAGAGTATGGTAGGCACTCATATTAGGACTAGAGTGGCCTGATTTGTGATGCCTTAGCCTAGGAAGGATTTTGCTGCTATGTGATGCTTGAGAGCGAGTAGGTAGCAGTCAAGAGCTAATGAGAGGTCTACTGAAGGGTAGCCTATGCCAGTGAGATATAGGGTACTTGTGATCTGGGATCCAAGGAGGAGGACTTAGGGTGAATACTGATGTAGTGTGGACGGTAGTATAGGGCCCATACTATTGAAGACACCAGAGTAGTGCGCACTCTAAGTAAGAATCCTTTAGGCACCAAGAAACAAGTAGGGTTGTGCGATTGAGTGCGAGCATACTCTATCGATTCTCTGGAATCTTTTTGTTGTGTTTCAGAGACATCATGGTTGGTACACCACACACATAAGAGAGCAGCGGTGTTAGCGATAATGAGATTCGTCGTATGATTCATGACGAGATGACCGCGACTATCGGGAAGGCTAATCCGGAGGATTTTGAGTAGTGGATTGAGAAATGATGACATGGTTTGAGTATCATGATGAGTAGCGGATTGAGAGGTGATGTTATGGTTCGAGTGCCATGATGTGAGGTGGAATGAGAAGACGGAACATGGTTTCGAGTACCACGATTCATAGCAGATTGAGAGGTGGCCACGCTGTTTGAGTACAATGGCATGTGGCGGTTAGTATTCCTAGTTTTTATCGGTTATTCCAAGCGGATGGTCTAGTCTGATATCAGAGGTGAATGAGTCTGGGGCTAGAGGGCCATGATGAACGAGTTTAGTGGAACATCCCTTGAAAGGGAAATCGAGTTAGCTCCGAGGGATTGTTGGTGAGATGCCAGTTGGAGTCGTAAGACTCAGGAATGAGTAGGGATGGTACGTTATGGGAGAATACGGTCTGGGCTGAGCGACTGACCGAAGGTGGAGACGTCATTTTTTGTGACCTGAGCGGTGTTATTTCTGTTCTTAAGGGGAACATAAGGGGTATTGAGATTTTTGGTTTCCAAGGTTAGGGGCGAGCCCTGTGGGGTAGCTGTGGTTACGATCTTTCTTCAGAGTTTCCGGGTAGTATGTATGCCGAGAGGTAATGTTAGAGAATGAGCAGGTTGTCAGCAGGGACTGAGATGGTTGAGGACAAGGATACACCCTATTTGAGCATAGTAGGGCGTGCATTATCTGCAACGACAGACGATCAAGAAGAGGATATTATGGCAGTGGCTCTTTTTGTCTATGATGAGAATCGAGTGTGGTGATGAGGACTCCACTCTTACTACAACCCACGTGATGGAACGTTGGTTGAAGAGTTGAGGATGAGGAATATGTTAGTTCGTCGTTTTCAGACGGAGAGTTAGGGTTGCGACTGGATAGTTGAGATGTCCGGTAGTGGGATGGTACAGGATTCTGAATGAATAGAGGTTGTCATGATGAGAAGTTTCTGAGGATTTCATCGGAGATTCGGGGTATTTTGAATTGCTTGACCTCCATCGGGGAGATTATCGAGCATTGCGTATCGCCTTCCAAGAGTAGGTGCGATATTATTGCTAAAAAAATCTATGGGTTAGATTGTTGGCAAACCAATTGGTGATGGTTCGAACCCGGAGTGGGGGAGGGCCAGGTACTTTTGAGGAGGTCAGAGATTTGTTCAAGAGCCATTAGAGAATCGGATATAGAGGTCTACGGTGCGGATTCTTGGGACCAAGGTCATTGGTGGTTAAGGAGGGGTGCAGACTGAGATAATGTATGTGGTACGTTTTTGAGAAAGGATGAGTTTCTCCACGGAAATTAGCCGTTAGTCTGAGACCTTGTGGTGGATAGGAATCCTTCAAGGTTAGAATAGTGAATTCGAGGTGGTTGCCTTATGAGGTTGGTTCGACAGTCGAGAATTTATGGTTCTGGGTATGGGCTATTATATGTAGTATGGGAAGGGAGGAAGTTGATCGGATAACCAACTTCACGGTCGTTATGAGTATTTTTGCGTGAGTTTTGAGCAATAAGGGAAGGAAGTTTCGGATTGTCATCTACGTGTTCTGAGTTGTTGGCAGTTTCTCCTTGTTTTAATTTAGGAGATGGAGTATTCCAGGGGTTACAAGTGGCACAAGAGAAAGACCGGTTGCGAGATTCCGAGGAGGCAATGCGGTATCCGGGTATGATGCCATGAGTATGTGATCAGTGGTAGAGTCTAGACACTGCGAAGCATTATGGTGGTATTCTGGGGTATCTGAGTTTAGTGGCCTAAATCTCGGATTATTTTGAGTTTTGAGTTTGAGATGATGAGTGATGTATCAAGTGTCTATGGTTCCGGTGGGGGTCCTTCAGCTATTTGACACCAAAGGGATTTATTTGAGAATGCAAATTGCATCGAGAAAAAGAGGTTTGTCACGACGGTGGTCGTTCGAAGTAGTGATGCTTAGCCTGAATGGGTGTGTGTGCACCTATCTATGCTGGGCCGCAGAGCATGAGTTAATGATCGCAGTGTGGCCTCGATCTGAGAATGATTTGTGAAGTGGTAAGAGCTACTGGGGTGACACTCCTGAGAGTTGCAGTTAAATGAGTTAGTGAAAAGGGTGCTTTGGTACTATGGGGAGCCGTAGTACCCATCAGTCAGTAGGAGGTTGTTGTGATGCTACGGGGAGCCGTAGCACTCACTAGTTAGAGAGAGGTTGTTGTGATACTACGGGGAGCCGTAGTACTTACTAGTCAGAGAGAGGATGTTGTGATGCTACGGGGAGCCGTAGTACTCACTAGTCAGAGAGAGGGTGTTATCATGCTATGGGGAGCCGTAGTACTCACTAGTCAGTTGGAGGTTGTTTTGATACTATGGGGAGTCGTAGTATGCACTAGTTAGTGAGAGGTTGTTTTGGTAAAGCACTCTTGATCAGAGCATGATGCAGAAGGGTTTTAGGCTTGTATAGCCCTAAATTATCGGTTTTTAAGAGCCTAGTGGCCGCACCCGGAGCGAGACCGGGGACTCCTCAATGATTAGAAATCATTATATTCGTAGTGAGGTGGACATTCCAATCCAAAGGAATTGGATAAGTGAAGTACGCATGAGTTACGGGTCACAAGCCATGAGTTGAATGGGTCATTGTCACGAGCGGTTCCAACTTCGGGTCGGACCAAACTCTCGAATTGAGTTAAGTCATGTTGGTGTGTTGGATAGACGAGATAAGGTGTTAGAATCAGAGGTGGGTTCCATGTGAGGGGTATTGTTTGTCATCTGATGTCTTGGAACTGAGTAGGTCAGGACCATGGTTCGGGAGGTGCAACGGGATGCACAGAACTGCTGGATAGTAACCAACAGAGTTCCGAGGTGATTTGATCTTCAGTAGAGTTGTAGTGTTTGCTTAAGAGAAAGCGATCAACATAACTTGTGCGTCACTATGAGTTCAGACAGTTAGTATAAGATGGGAAGTCAGTGAGACCTTCTGCTTATGGAATGGGTGAACTTGAGGTTCATCCATTGGGTTTTAGAAGTCAGAGGATATTTTCAGGCAAGCATGATCACCTTCTAGTGCTAAACATTAGAGTTTGGGGTTCATTCTATCTGACGAATCCTGACGATGGTTTTGCAGTAAGACCTGAAGAAATGAGAAGATTATGACCTCTCTATCCTTTTGAGGTTGCGATCGGGATCGATCAGGGAATCAGGGTTGGTAGGATGTTCTTAGAGTATGTTAGTCGATAGGCAATTAACTAAATAAGGTTGCGAGGATGGTCTAGCAATAAATTAGACCGCAAGAGTTTCTCCAATTATGGGGATTCAGATTTGGGTACCACAGCGACAATTGGGTCTACCCCTTTCAGGTCGGGAGTCTCCAGTGGGAACGAGTATCCTTAGAAGTGATTGTTGGATGGTTTGACGACCTTCGGTGGTGCATCTTGATCTGTTGGGTCCGATCTATGTCTGGTAAGGACCGATTTCAAGAGTGAAATCTAATTCAAGTGGGGGAGAATTGTAACATCCGGGAATTTAGGTATATCTTTTTAACCCTTCTCTTTTGTCAAGTTGTCAAGTTTGGTCCCTAAGTGGTCCAGATGCAGAAATGGACGTAGACTCCTTAAGGTACGCTGGGCGTACTAGAGAGTACGCTGCGTGTACTCATGCTCTTGAAATGGACGTAGACTCCTTAAGGTACGCTAGGCATAACTAGTGCAGATGCAAACCCTAATTTGAGGCTTGAGACCTATATAAGGAATGATATCGCCTTATCCTCAGCCACCATTTCAAAGAGAAACCCTAAGAGAGCATTTCCTTTGTCCTAAAGCTTGTGTGTGAGTGTTTTGAGCTACAAAGTGTCATTTCAAGGTGGTAAAGGAGGAGGGGAGGCCATTGTAGAAGCTAGAAGTTGGTGGACAAGAGTAGATCTGAGTTCTTCAGAGGTTGGAGCTTCCTTCTGAGGTAAAAACCTCAAAGCTTTCCTTGTCTTTTGTGATTTGTGCTTCTTGGACCAATTTTTAGGTTTTTGGTCCCAAGATGGAGACTTTATGAGCAAATGGTCTCCATAAGACTAGATCTGCCATATTTCAGAGTAAAATGAGTTGTATGTTCATAAAAGTGTGATCTTGGACGAGATTATTGAGTCATGCATGAGATCTGGATCTTTTGAGGAAGGAGGAAAGATGTTAGGGAGTGTAGAGACCTTTACATCCATGCAAAGGCTTAAAGATTCCGACTTTACGATTTAAGGACTATTATGGAGCCTAGATCTAAGAGATGGGCTAAGGTCTTAACGGGTTAAGACCCAGAAAATGGATTAAGTGAAACGAAATTTACGCGTCGCGTAATTCCAGTACGCCCTGCATACTGGGTTGAGGTACCCGATTAGTTCTTTGGGCGTTTGTGTACGCTGAGCGTACCAAGGAGGCATGCCCCGCTTAACCCCTCTGTGGGCTTTTGGACTAGAGTTGATATTTGGGCCTTAAGTGTTGGGCTTGAATCCTTGGGCCTGCGTAGTTGAGCATATAAGCAGAGAATTAATTAATGTCTTGGGTCTCATGTTCGGCTTGTCTTGTAGGGTGAGGTTGTGCCTTGGGGAAACCCATTTATTATTGGGCCTTGGTGGGCCTAATGGAATTAGAGAATCGATCGGCTGGTAATTGGTCTATCTTTAGACCTAATCAGTGAAAGGTTGGTCCTAGTTTCTAATCGTGGCAATAATGGGATTTGACACAGAGTTAGAGGTCGATGTTTAGTATCAGTGTGACTTGAGGATGATTCTTCGTTCCAGGTGAGTCTTCTCACTATACATTACCTAGAGTGGTATTATGAGTTGACCTGAAGGTCTTATGTGCTATGTATGAGATTGTGTGCCATGTATGAGATTATGTGCTATGTGATGTATGTATGATATTTAATTGTATAGACCGGACTAGAGGGTCCAACGAGACAGACCGGGCCGGATGGCCCAATGAGCTATGACCGGACCAGTGGGTCCAACGAGCTACGCGACCGGAGGGTCCCGTTGAGACACTTCGACTGGAGGGTCGTACAGTAGCCTCGAGTGGCGTATGTGTTGTATGTGGTATTTTGGGGAACTTACTAAGCATTTATGCTTACAGTTGTTGTGTTATGTGTTTCAGGTACTAGCGAGGATCACGGGAAGGTGCTGGAATGATCCGTACACACTCATAGAGTTTATGTTATTGAGATTCTGGGGACACGTTTTGTATGACATAGTGATACGTTATGTTTTGAGAGTATCATGTGATTGAAAGTATGATTTAAAAATGAAAAATTGTTTTGAAAATTTACGTTCTTACAACTATCTTGTCTAAAATCTTAAGTATATAAGTTTACTGTTAAAATCTTGTACCACTTTTAATATGTATATTAGTACATGAATATATACTAGTAATTTGGTGAAATGTTAATAAATGTATTACATTACGGATTATGATATATATGTTATTTTTGTCTTTTTCATTTCAACAATAAAAAGTCCAATGTTACGTAGCTATAAAAAGGCTATAATATTTGAATATGTGTTTCAACACAAATACCCTTATTATTCAAATATTTGGAATGATTTCCGGCGCAATTTGGTCTTTTTGCACTCTAAATTTTTAAGGTACCATCATACCTAGGACGTCACGCCGGCGTTCCAGTTCTTCAACCGTTCATAACAGCTAAACTTTTCCGAACGATAAATTCGCATACAAACACTAAAACCCCTAAATTGGCGAAGGATAATCGTTCTCAAAAACGATTTTCTCCGATAATAGAGACTCCTGAACTCCTCTTGATCATATCAGCATAAAGTAAGTTTTTTTCCATACCCTGTTACACTATCTTTCATAGTTACGCTTGATTTTAAAAAAAAATTGAAATCAACTACTCCAATGTGTATTTATAAGTAGAATGTCGAATACTAGAAGTTTTCGTTCGTTAGATGATCTCCCGCTAAAAATTTTGAGTCAGATATTTGTAGTATTAGGGTTAGAATCTGCGAAAGACATCGTCTCTGCAAGACTTTGGTAATTCACTATAAACATCAACTAATGAATGTATATTTGAAGAAATAAAATTTATTTGTTTGTTATTTACTGTGTATTTAAATTTTTGAAGTTCAAAGAAGATATATGAAGCAAGGGGTGATCCTCAAGTGTACAGAACATCATGCATTGACATGTTTAAAGGAATGGGTCTCGAAAATTTGAAAGCTTATTTATTTATACGCACATGTGCATTACATAATGACATTGAAGCCGTGTTCAGAGAAGGAATTGTATGTGTAGTTTCAGTAATTATATGTAATCTATACCATTTATTAAAATTTAGTGTCATTGATGTTGTATATTGATATTGTTATTCTGTCAACAGGATGAGTGCTTTTATCATGGTAATTTTGATTTAGGAATGACTTTGTTGAAACAAGCAGCAGATGAAGATCATCTTGTGGCAATTTATTTGCTTGGAATGATCTACATTTCAAGAGGGCATCGTCAATGTGATGAAGGTATGTATATATGGTATATATGTAAATTAAATTATATATATAGTTAATTAAGGCATGTTTGTAGTTTGGCGTTAGTATTTATTTGTGTTGTGTTTTATAATATTTACTGATTTATTGAAAATGGTACATCGGATTAATTGATGGATATTTTAATGTGTAGGTTTACAATTAATTGATTCCTATTTTGGTTGGGCAGTTCCGGATGATGGGGAGTACACGGGTGTTGTTGATAGCGTCAAAGAGTTGTTGCGGGCTGTTGATGTTGTTTATAGACTTACAACCGATAACATCACATTCTAATGTGAAGACCCATGTCATTCTATTAAAGGTGCATTGGCAATAGGACATGAAGAGGATGAGGATCGACAAAGATATAGCACGGTTTGTCGTTGGTATGTAGAGTATGGTAGGTTTTGTATATTTTTAAAAAATATTAATGGTTGATAATAGAATGGACATTGAATATTAGTGTTCTTATTGTATTGCATATGAAGTTGTATAGTACAACTATAATTTTATTTTGGTTTTGTGTTTACATCGTTCTATTAAAAGGGCATTTTAGTTATTTTTGCTTGCTATGTTGTTTGAGTAGGATGAAGTATACGTAACACCCATCTTATTTTTGTGATGATGTATAGTTAATGTAATTAAAAATAAGTTTGTAATGAATTCGTTATTAAGGAAAATAATCTACATAGAGTATATATACTTTAACATGCCTGATTAATGTAATTAAAAATAACTTTGTAATGAATTCATTTTTAACTATTCAATGTATACTATGTTTTCAAGAAATTATACACAATTTGATTAGCACAACTGGCTTAACCGCGCTCTTTTCTAGCATAAGCTTAAGCTCGAGTGTGCTTGCCAACAATATTTACTTATAATTCATTTTTACATTTTTTAGCCATTAGTTTATGCCACATATTACCAATTCAACAACATTTTATTCAAACCATATCTTACAAATTCCAATGATCATAATAATAATCCATCCATAGTATAACAAAATTTATTAAGCATACAACATCCCAACAAATATCGTCACAAATTAGTTCTGCGTTTTGTTCCATATCAAAACAAGCAAACGGAATCATATTCCATAGCAAAATTCCTTAGCAAATACCTACGAATGGTAGCTCCGTAGCAATTCAAATATGGAATTGATTTCTGTCACAAACTCCATTGCATAGTAACCACGATGATGAATTCCATAGCAGCGGTACAAAGGAAAGTGATTTGGTAACAAATTTTGTTGGAAAATTGCTACGAATTTTTGCTCCATAGAACTATCGGTAGCATAATACCAACGAATATGGAGTCGGTAGCATTTTCCCTAGCAACTCCCACTCTCGCTACCAGAAATAGAATCCGTAGACAATGTGGCAGCAACATTGCTATGGAATGACATTCCACAGCATGATCCATTGCAGATTAACAACAAAAATATGTTCCATAGTAAAAGACCCTAACTTTCGTAATTTTGAAACAATGAAACTTTCATACTTCACAATATTATTACTCCAAAACATGCTACATGCATATTCATAAAAACAATATATTATATTGATAAAGAGGTTACAAACCACTAGATACAAACTGACTATTACAGAGTGTTATATAATACATAACTACCCATGATATTGTAATTTATACAAACATAAACTGAAGTACAAAAGTATTATTACAAACTATTCTAATTCTTTCAACAATATATGATTATACTAGTTACTTATCACCTGCATATGTTAAACATTGGTAGGGTAAGCAGTGACAGGATTATAGTCATGTCTAACCATTTGCCAATGTCATAGAATAGAAGTCATTCTCTTACGGAGATATGCTCTACATGACCAGAGGCTACGTACCAGTACCAATGTGAATCTAAGTCGTTTCACTGATCACATGGTCAATGGTATTACTTTTGCTATAAAAATAGCGAATAAAATAACACTGGAAAATAACTCAAAATAATAACACTGAAAAGCATATAGCACATATAACACATAACATACAATTGTTCCTATATATTGAACTCACCTTGAAATAACCGGGGTTAAAATAATAATTTGGGCAGCACTTCGGCTACAAATATGACTTTCATGGATGAAACTAGGGGTTTTAGTTGAAAATCGGACACCACTCGGGCAGAGTTTCGACTTGAAAATAAGATTTTCTCGGGAACTTCAGGGTGTCGGGACTTGCTTCAGATTTCGGGAATGATAACGGATCTTCTGGGGGTTAAAAGTGGCTTAAATGAGTGAAAGAGGGTGTAAAAGAGTGAATATGAGCAAACAAAACTGAGGAGCCTCGCACCCTATTTATAGGAGTCCGAAGCTGCTGACTACGTTGGGTGTAGTCTTCATGTACGCGGGGCGTACGAGCCATGGCTGTAGCTCGGTTCCCGGGTCTCGGACGTGGCTCTACGTGGCGATAATGCGAAGATGGGTAGACGTGGCTGACTCCAGATCGTCTACGTGCGAAGTAAGTTGGGCATAACTCTCGCGTACGCGGGGCGTACAGCTTCAGATAATACTTTGATTTTTCATTTATTTTTATTTAATAACTTCAAAAATTCATATCTTTCACATATGAACTCCGTTTTTTATGTTCTTTATATGCACGTGTAGGTGAGAATATACTCTACAACTTTTTTTTAGACTTAATTGGCTAATTTTGATTTCATTTTTATTATTATATTTTTAACAGACCAGGACAGGAAAAGTCCGTTAAAAATTCATAACTTCTTCATCCGATATCTGTTTTCATCAGACTTTTTACCGTTGTACTACAAATAATGACATCTTCAATTCTCGTTCAGGTTGTATCGGCTGAATATCGCTCGATCTAAAATTCGAGTTTTTAGATGTCTACTGCTAATCCGAAACGTAGAAAAATCATAACTTCCTTTAGATCACTAAGGCTAAAAAGTAGTTTATCAAAAAATCACTTTTTACATCATTCGGTGTCGTGCCGGTTTTGTCACGAATCTTCGATTAGTCATAACTTCTTCGTTATAACTCAAATTTCAACGAGGTTTTTGCCTAAATGTTTCTAACGAGATTATATACAACTTTCAATACTAAAATTTTACTTATTTCAAATTTTATATTTTCGCTATATTTCACTATTTGGTTTTTAATTGAAATCTCATAAGACTTCCAATATTTTATGAGTGCTTCTAAACATACTGTTACTTCATTTCTAGTAAAAACAATCTGTTAGAACTCAACACCCAATTTCTCATAGTATTTCACAATTTTATTTATTACAAAACATGATTTCAAAACGTGTATGTTACACATAGCGATCTTCCCTAGCAAAATCGTGTTTTTCTTGTAGTGACTTCTACAACTACAACATCAAGACCGATAATGAAAGGAATTATTATTGGAGAAAGTGTTTAAGGATCAGGGTCATATTTGAAACCGCCTCCTCTGAAAGATGATTAAGAAGATAAAGGGAAAGGCATTGAGATAGCTACTTCTGAAGAAGCTAAGAAGAAGAATTTAGAGTTGGAAATTGAAAGGAAAAGACAAATAAATAGCATTCTGAGGTTGAGCCAGATTGATCCACCAGGTTCAAATAAGGGTGATCCCAACAAATATTGGTGCTATGAAACTATCGATCAAGTAGTGTCTTTAGGGAAAATGCATGATTTTCGAAACGCTCCAAAGAAGAGTTATGAGATTGAGCACTCCGACTTTAATCAACTTGATTTTCCAATATATCATATCATGTTTGTTCATGCATAGTATAAGTTGGTTGATCAGTTCGGTGACAAAGATGAATATAATAGACTGAAAATGAGATTTCAAGCAGTCTTGGGTAGTAAAGAAGAGGACATATGGTCTTCAGTAAAGTTATTAAATTAATGAATATTTCAAGAGAGAGTTTGTTTGAACGTTTACTACATAATATTCACTATTTTGTTGTCAGACCGAATAATGTAGTATGTGACTTTTCAATTGCCAACTTCCCTTTAATGAACTTGAATAACCTAATCAACGTGACAAAGATTTTAAGTAGTTTTGATGTTTTGAAGCTTCAAGAAAACAACAAGGATGATTTCCTTATAGGGTTTTCTCATATCAAGGTGTTCATAGATAACTACAACGATTTCCTAGCAGTCACTAATATCGAGCTAGCAATGGTTGCTAATATGATTTGAAAGGTTCCTCAGTCTATGTTGAAAGGAATGATTGATCTAAAAGATTATATTGACGGGGAGATGGTGCATAAACCTTTAGGAGTTGTTTTTCAAGGAAAAAGCAAGAATAGGAAAATGACAAAGTTTTTGTTCCAAGTTTGTGATGTAGAGAGGTACATGAATTCTCTATATACAAGCCTGCTAGTTTGTCTCAACAAATGCAAACAGAATAATGCAGTTGATAAGGCTGAAATCTGAAAGATAATTATTTGGTATGTGGATGTCTGTAGAGTACTTCACCAAACAATGAAGCTGATGGCATGAGTTCAACACTTGTCACTCAAGGGGAGATTGTGAGGCTTAAAATGTCTAGTGAGGTGTCAATGTCTTATTTGGTATGTGTAGTGTCGAAGTCTAGTAGTTTGCTATGTATGTATTTTGTAAGGAATTGTTAGATGTTGAAGCATAATGTCTAGTCCTTAGATATATTTTGTGAGTATGTATCACTCTATAAATAAGGTTAGTATAGAAGTAGAGAGGAGCTTATGGGCACTTCGTTCACTTTCTCTCTCTTATACTTTTATACTCATTCAAACTAATCAAAGAGCCAAACATAAACTATTTACGATTGTGTTCTTAATGATTTATGTTATTGATTTTGTTCCTTAAACTTGAATCAAACTCACCACAAAAGTCCTGAAAAAACCTCTGCACAAAATCCTCCCAATTCATTACTATAACAGTCGTCGTCCCAGCTAGCCGCTCTAGTGACCTCCTCCCACTGGCCTTGTGCTCTGTCACTTAGCAAACATGACATGAATCCCACCATTTCCACCTGAGGGCAAAAGCTCGTGGGCTGAGAATTGTCCATGTTAGTGATCCAGCAAAGAGGTCCTTAGCCCCAGAGAACTCAAGCGCTCCACACACCTTGAACGCCCGAAACGAGGGAGTTCGAGCCCCAATCTAAGATGTAGCAATCTTGGCTCGAAATGAATTGTATTGCTTCTCCATGATCTTCATAATCACCTCCTTGACGGTACCAAAAATCACCAAGGTAGTGTCAAGGATGACACGAGTAACTTCGGTTGCGATAAGCTCACGCAGCCTCTCATCAATCGGCTCTACACATGAACCTAAACTCGAGCCAGAGCCCGATCATGAACCTGAACCTCCTCTTGTAGTAATCACCATCATCAAGTTGAAAATATAACATAGAAAATATCAATAAATAAGATCGAGGGGACTCCTCCTCACTGGTCTCCTTAGAGTTTCTAGATCTGCACTCGCCTCTGGTACAGGTCTTGTACTTCAGGTATTACGGGCGCAATACTACTTTCCACACTTACCTGTACCTTCCTCAAGGTTAGACCTGATTCCTCTAAATCACCAAACTATACTCATGAATAAGACACATACAACATAACATAGACTCTCCTAGGATTTCTCAACCCTCACAGAACCAGAAACCTCAATCAACACCGATGATTTCCATAAGCATGCAAGTTATACACGAATAGAATGATATAGACTATCAAATAAAGTTTATACCCTAGGTCCAACACCAAACAAGGAACACGAAATGAGGCAGAATACATCATTCTATAGCTATGTATTCCAAATCATATATAACTTTTAAAGAATACACTTAGAAAATAACAGAGTTAACTTCGATTTCAAGTAAAACATTGCATCCAATTCTCCTAGGATATAAGCGTCACACAAATCATGCAATTCTATCAAATAATTCTTGAATTTATCCTTAGCCCTACTCAAGCATGCATGTCACACCCCTAATCATAAAGGCCCACAACCAAAACCATCCAAAGCCCACGTATGGCCTAATTTTCCAAATTGGGCCCAAACCCTTACTTGGGCCTTAACCTAAAGCCCAATAACTTGTCCTTAATCCAAAACATATATTCTTAGATTGCCCAACAAATCACCCAAGAAATCAAACCCAAACTGAAGCGCAAACACTCAAAGCCCAATAGATTAAGCATGCAGGGCGTACAAGCATGTACGCACAACGTACTAGCTTAGAGGCTTGTATGTTGTGCCTACCTACATGTACGCCAACATACTCACCTTATTCAACCCATACCTTATTTTCACTTAATCCATTAAGACATAGCTTTTCAAACCACACATCTGACCTCCTTGAGCTGGAATACCACATAAAGTTGCCAACTTTACGTTCATACATGACTACAAGAAACTCTTAAGCTAAAAAGGAACTTAATGGTTAACTTAATGCATGCATGACTCCATAATACACATAAACCTTGCACCTTTATGATCAAGGATAGCAAAATAAACTAAAATCTAAAAAGATGAACCCTTAAACAACCTAACTCATGCATAATATAAAAAGGAAGTCCAAAATCATAATAAACTAGCCTTCAAGAGATCTAATCATACAGAAACCAAGATAAAAACTTGATACCTCAAATAGCTTTCCCACAAGATGGTGATTTTGGATCCACAGCTTTCCCACCAAGCAAAACAACTTCAAGCTTCTCTTGTTCCTTCCGAAGGAAAAAATGAGCATCAAATCCACCCAATAACTCAAGAACATCTCCAAGAGGCTAAAAGGCCGATTTAGGGTTTTAGAGTGTGGAGGGTGACTTAGAAATGAGGGAAAGGAGCTAACATAAAACTTTAATATGGTATATTCCTTAAATTAGGTTTTCTCACTAACCCTCTGTGACAACCCGAAACTTTTATCTTGTGCAATTGATCCATGAATCAATGTTTAACTCGGATTTACCATCTTTTAGCAAATTGTGGGTCCATATGAGTGCTTTAGGCTTAGTATAACATAGATTTGAGTCTTAAGAAGGGTTAGAAAGTGTGTAGCATCACAAAATCGAGCCAATCACACTATGTAATGTGTGTGCGGGCAGCCAGCGACACACCCAGTCGCACACACACCCCCAGCCCCACAGTCGACCCCATATATAGTAGAGGACCCCCTTTCATTCACTTTTTCTTCTTTGGTTGCGCACTACACACTCTCTCTACTTTCTCTCTCTAAAAGTCTCATCCAAGAACACTCTAAGGGCCTCAAAATCATGATTAACACCACCATCTAGCTTGTTGTACAAGTAAACACCAAAATCTAGTACTAAAACTATGTATGTTCTTCGTGTTCTTCATCCTTTGAAGGAGTGCGGCCACACACCTTCATAAGGTGGCCGCACACACTCAAATACCCTCCAAAGTGAAAGTTTGGCCCTCTATATTCGAATTAAGACTTGGTTTGGAACTTGAAACACCTCAAAAATCGACATTGCAGGCTCAAACGAGGAGTGTACGGCCGAACACACCCTCTGTACGTCCTCACACTCCTATGTGTAGCCCCACACGTAGTCTGGCCGCACACCCTGGCTGCACACTCACCTTTATGGCCATACACTCACTCTAATACTTATATTTGGCCTTAAACTTGTAAAGATCACTAAGTATGGGATAGAGAACACTTAGTTCTAGTGATTCCATGTATTTAGGGTGGTTTCCCATCATGGTTTGTCATGGAATACTTAATATAATGCATACATGTGCGATATATGTTAATAGGGTCCACACGCGAACAAATCATTGGGTTTCTACCTAATATTTAGAAACAATTATCCCTTTTGTAATATGCGGAGCATAAGGGATGTTTTCTAATCATAATTGCATAGTTTTCAAAACCAGGCACAAGGTAACAACCATTCAAACAATAATAGGTATAGTTTGGGATTTCATTACTAGTCTTACAGATCCAAACTTCATGCAAAGTCAAACATATAAACTACTTTAGATTTAGTTTATCCATTACTACGAATTCAAAACTAGATTATTATGTTGAATAATTATTTTATGTATAATTATTTATACTCTACACCGTTAAAAATGATCTCGAACTCGAGAACAACCAAATAAACATGTAAACTAGTTAATACAGGATTGTGAGACTATCTTCGTTTTCCCCCTCAGGGTACCAATAAATCCTCACCGGTAGTATAACAAGAGTCTCCTGGAGGGAGAGCGTGAAATTTGTGGATAGATCTATTCGGGACCAACAATCCCACACCTGAACTGTTAGCTACAGTTAGGTAGGCACGCCTGGGGTGAAAAAATTTGTAATCGTGCGATGCCTGAAGAAACGTCAAGGAGGTCATCTGCCATATTAGTATGGTTATATGATTAATCATTGTTTACAAGATTTCTTTCTTCTATAGTTTTATTTTAAGTAATAAAACTACTTATCTACTTACTGGAGGGTATTCCAGGGACAAAATCTATAGTTTTATTTTAAGTAATAAAACTACTATACACACTGGAGGGTATTCCAGTGTTTATGAACAGAACTTACATTACATACTGGTGGTATCCAAGGTTTTCCAAACAGAACGTACTTTCCTTACAAAAACCAACAAACATGTTAGAAAATATTGGATTTTCTTGGTAAGCATGCATACATATTTTAGAACTTGTTAACAACAGATTTCGATACGAATGATATTTACTTATAATGGAAAGAAAACATTTATACATATTTAGTGACTAGTTTTCAATACAAAAACATGCTTATGAACTCACTAGCTTTATGTCGTTTTCAAAACCGCTTGTATTCTCAGGGCAACGATACACAGGTACTTCACCGGCTTTTTGGAGAAGACGGAGAATTTTTGAAGTCTCGTCTTTATCTTTTGTTATATAATGTTATGTACAAACTATGTTTTCAAACAAATGTAAATATTCATATTGTAATGTAATGGTTGTGTTTACTTTGATTGCTATGATACGATTGTTGTGACACTATGTATGACGTCGCCGCCACCATATGTTTTCGTCGTTGTTTTTCTGACGGTTCGCGGGTGTGACAGATTGGTTTTAGAGCTATTTTTTATTGTAAACTACGTATTCCGGACCTTACATGGTATAAAACTATAAACACTAAGGGGCCTAAGTGCTCTGAACTAAAACTATACTTTAAAATATAAGTATTTTTACTCTAAGTATACAAGCATACCTACATACCAGAAACCATATTGTGAAAAGAACCAAACAAAAGTATTTGGATGTTGAACATTGTGGTTAAACCTTGGTAGTTTTGTAATCATTTCTTGGGTCAATATAGCCTGATCAACTATATTGATTCGAGACATGACCAAGATGTGCTTGGGAGTGACTGTGGTGTTGCAACATGCCTAAAACTTACCAAATATTTCTACTAAAAGAAATCGATGGAACAAAACCTTAAACATAAAATACTGTAGGAGTATTTTATTCAAAGCAAGATACATTGTAAAAAATCATTCCAACTGTTGCTACTCCTTCTTTCCTAGTGATATTTTACTTGCCTTAGTAACTCCTTCCTGTTTATCGTTTAGTAGAACACTTTATCTATCATAAGAGATACATCTTGTTTCATATCTCTTGATTCAATTCAGTGGACTTACCATCCTTTCCTTCCTGATCATTTTAGAACGAGAGGCCTCAAAAGAAAAGACCCAGCTCAAAGAACAACAATCCTCCACCACCACCTCCCCAGTTCGATCCCACTATGTTCCAGGCATTTGTTGCTGCCGCTGTGGTTGCCGCAATGTCACAGATGAACCCTGGCGGCTCTGGCAGGCCAGGAGGTGATACCCATCCCCAAAATCGGGAAGGTGGTCAGGGACACCAGAAGGAGTGTTCCTATAAAGACTTCATGAATGAAAAACCCACATCTTTCGACGACACTGGAGGTGTCATTGCCTTGACTCGATGGTTCAAGAGGATCGAGTCCATCCTCGAAATCTGTTTCTATTCGAAAGCCAACAAGGTGAAATTTGCCGCCTTCACTTTCACTAACAAAGCATTGACCTGGTGGAATAGTCGGGTCAAATCCCTAACCCTATCGATTAGCAAATGCTATGGGTTGGGAGAGCTTCAAAGAGCTCATGCTTACTGAGTACTGTCTGTGGGGAGAAATGCAGAAACTGGAGCACGAACTCTAGAACCTAAAGATGAAGGGTTCTGATATTGCTGCCTACACTTCTAGGTTTGATGACCTAGCAATTCTTTGCCCGGGAATGGTCACCCCGGAAAGCAACAAGATAGAGAGATACATTTGGGGATTGGCGCCCCAACTTAAGGGAAGGTTTTGGCTGCCAGGCCAATTACTTTTGATAGCACCAAGTGCCTGGCACAGACTCTCATAAATCACGATGTTGATCTTGACCAAGTGACAGCTGCTCCCGAACCAGCAAAAGGGAGTGGTGAGAAGAGAAAGTTCTGGAAGCAGCGAAAGGGCCAGTCTTCGCAGCACCCATCCAAGAAACAACATACAGTGGCAATCCATGCTGTCACTACTCCTACAGCTACCCCTGCAACTCAAGCACCTACTGATACCCTTCCTCAGTACAACAAATTTAATTTTCATCATCATGGGCAGTGTCGTGAGATGTTGTGCAAAAGCTATGGCAAGAAGGGTATACATCTTGATTTTACAGAACACCAGCCCCACCAACCAATCAGGCATCTGCAGCAGGTGTCGGTTAGGCCTGCTATGGTTGTGGCGAGGTTGGGCATTAGAAGAGAAATTGACCCAAGGCAGCAACAACTAGCAATACTGGGAGAGTTCTAGCAATGGGGCAAAAGGAGGCAGTTGTTGATCCTACCGTTGTCACGGGTACGTTCCTCCTCGACAACTCTTATGCATGCATTGTTTTCGATTCTGGTGCAGAGAGAAGTTTTGGCAGTCATGCATTCAAACATCTTCTCAAACATAAACCTAAATCTTTAACCGAAACATTTACTTTCGAAAATGGCTAACGGGGAGAAAGAGAGCACTAATGATATAATTCGCGACTGTACCCTTACCTTAAACGATCATTCCTTTCCCATCGATCTTATACCAGTTTCCATAAAGAGCTTTGATGTTATCATTGGTATGGATTGGTTGAGCCCCAAACGTGCTGGTATCCTTTGTTATGAAAAACCTATCCGTCTCAACCTTCCCTCTGGAGAATCACTCGTTATTTATGGTGATAAACTCATCTCAGATCTTCGCATTATTTTGTGCATCAAAGCCCAAAAATTTTTGTGAAAGGAGTGTTGTGCATTCCTAACCCATGTTGTAAATGAGAAACAGGAGGTTAAAGCCCTCGAGAGCATCCCCGAAGTCTGCAACTTTGCTGATGTCTTTCCCGAAGAGCTTCCGGGAATTCCTCCTAAGCGTCAAGTCGAGTTTCTCATCAACTTAATCCACGAAGCTACCCCCATAGCTAAGTCCCCATATCGACTAGTGCCATCAGAAATGCAAGAGTTGTCCAGCCAGCTAAATGAGCTGCTCAGCAAAGGATTCATCAGAAGGAGCTCCTCACCCTAGCGAGCCCCGGTTTTATTTGTGAAAAAGAAGGATGGATCTTTTCGGATGTGCATTGACTACCATGAACTGAATAAACTCACCATCAAAAACCGATATCCTCTTCCTCGGATCGACGATCTTTTGACCAACTTCAAGGAGCCAGCTATTTTTCCAAAATAGACTTTAGATTATTGTACCATTAGCTACGAGTCCACGAGAGTATTGTTCCTAAAACAGCATTTTGGACTCGATATGGTCACTATGAACTCGTAATAATGCCCTTCGGTCTAACCAACTCACCGACAGTGTTCATGGACCTGATGAACCGGGTGTATCATCCTTTCTTGGACAAGTTCGTTATCGTGTTCATAGACGATATACTTGTCTATTCCAAGAGCGAGGAAGATCACAAACAACACTTGATATTAGTGTTGGAAACTATAAGAACAGAAAAGCTATACGCGAAATTCTCCAAGTGTGAATTCTGGATTTGGAAAGTAACTTTCTTGGGTCACATGGTGAGCGAGGAAGGTATACACATGGATTCGTAGAAAATCAAAGCGATAGAGAATTGATCAGCACCGAAGACACCCATGGAAATCCGTCAATTTGTGGGTCTTGTTGGATATTATCGTAGATTCATCCAGAATTTCTCCAGAATTGCCAAACCCCTAACCACTCTAACTCAGAAAGGTGTACCCTTTTGTTGGAGTGAAAAGCAAAACACTGCATTCTAAACATTGAAGCGAGCCTTGTGTAGTGCACCTATGTTGTCTCTACCCGAAGGGATGGAGGACTTTGTTGTCTACTGCGATGCATCCAGCCAGGGCTTAGGATGTGTGCTTATGCAACGAGGAAAGGTTATTGCTTATGCTTCGAGACAATTAAAATCACACAAAATCAATTATACAACTCATGACCTGGAGTTGGGAGCAGTTGTCTTTGCATTGAAGATTTGGAGACATTACCTCTACAGAACAAAGTGCACGATCTTCACTGACCATAAAAGCTTGCAACAGATTTTCAACCAAAAAGACTTAAACATGAGACAACGTCGATGGGTAGAACTACTCTATGATTATAAGTGTGAAATACGCTACCATCCCAGCAAGGACAATGTGGTAGTAGATGCCCTCAGTTGAAAAGAGTACTCAGGTCGCAGTGTGAAAGCACTTACCATGACCATCCATTCCCACTTATCCGCACAAATTAGAGAAGCTCAGTTGGAAGCCCTAAAACCAGAGAACGCGGTGGAGGAAGCCTTAAGAGGAATGGAAAAGAACTTAAAGATCAAGGGAGACGGAGTATACTATTTCATGGATCGGATTTAGACCCCAAAGTTCGGTGGTTTCAGAGGAGTCATCATGAACGAAGCTCACAAGACTAAATACTCCGTCCACCTAGGATCGGATAAGATGACCTTGATCTCAAAAAATTATATTGGTGGCCAAACATGAAAGTCTAGATCCCTACCTTCGTGGGCAAGTGTCTGACTTGTGCCAAGGTGAAGGTTGAATACTAGAAGCCCTCAGGTTTGATCCATCAGCCGGAAATACCTGAATGGAAGTGGGAGAGGATTCCCATGGATTTCATTACCAAATTACCCAAATGTACGAGTGGATACGACACCATCTCGGTAATAGTCGACCGATTGACAAAATCCGCTCACTTCGTGCCAATCAAAGAAACTTTTAAGATGGAAAGACTCACACGAATCTACATCCAAGAGATAGTTCGACTACACGGTGTGCCCGTATCTATCATCTCCGATCGTGACAGCAGGTTCACATCAAGATTTTGACAGTCCCTAAAGAAAGCTCTTGGAACTAAGCTGTATATGGGTTCCGCTTATCATCCTCAGACAGATGGATAGAGTGAGAGAACCATCCAGACCTTGGAAGACATGTTGAGAGCATGTGTCATCGACTTCGGTAAATCGTGGGATATCCATTTTCCCTTGGTTGAATTCTCCTACAACAATAGTTATCATACCAGTATCAAGGTTGCGCCTTTCGAAGCTCTCTATGGCCGCAAGTGCAGATCCCCTCTGTGTTGGGCTGATGTAACGACCAAAAATTTCAACAAATTTTAACTTTTCAAAAACAACCCATTTTAATAATGTTATTACAAAAAGGTTTTCAATACATTTATTATCAGAGTATTCCCAGAACCATTTCATAAAACATAAACACGAGGAGCGGTACGATCACGCATTTGTCTTGCCACAGTCTCCTGAAGAACTTGAAAAACATTAAACCACAACTGTAAGCCCGAAAGCCTAGTGAGATATCCCCAAAATACCAACCACATATACCATACGCACAACATGCTATATCACAACAAATCGTAGAGCAGCCATGCATATCGGGTCTACTATGTGACTGGTCCACGATGTCGTGCCTTCAGTCCACCTGGTCTACCCTCCGAGTCTAGTCATGTCCCTCAAGTCTGCAGTATGGTTGGTCCGCCCGCACCAGCCCTTCAACCCACTTGGTCCACTCTCTGAGTCTACAGTATGACTGGTCTGCCTGCATCGGGCCTTCAGTTGGCCTAGTCCACTCTCCGAGCCTCGGCACGTGTGGTCCGCCCTTGTGGGGCCTAGAGCCTATCCGGACTGCTTGTTGGGCCTTCGGAATAACCGGTCCGCCCTAGGTATGCTGGCCTACAGCACAAAGCAGGTCCTGCCTCAACCCAACCCCAGTCAAACAACCATGTGCACATAAACATACAATCATATAACAATTTACATTCAATCAAACCGATGTAGTAGATCACGTAACAAAACATACTCTAAGTAGGATACCAACCTAACCAGACAATAGCATAGCATCACCCTATATACTAGGATACCGACCTTAACCAGGTCTTTAACGAATACCATCCTAACTACCAGGATGCAAACATAGTAAAACAGCAACATAACAACAATACCCGGATTACAATCCAATAAAGGGCCGGCCTTGGTGCCTTGGACCCTGTTGATATAGTGAGAATAACTCACCTCATAACTGCTGAGTGGAAAGATAAGACCGAAATGCTCCGACCATTGATACGATCTCCACCACTGGCTAGCACCAACACTGAACTCAAAACAAAGGCCAACAATTACCAAAATGCCCTTAGAAGTCAACTGGTCATCTCTTGGTCAAAGTCAAAGTCAAAGTCAACCTTCTGGCTGACTTGCCGAGTCCCCCCCCCCCCCCCAACACTGAAAAGGACCCATTTCAACTCACTGAGTCATCCCTTGACTCACCAAATCATAGCTTAACCAGGAAAGGCTAAGACCTCAAGACCAGACTCGTCGAGTCCAAGAACAGACTCACCGAGTCCAAGGCTATCTTTAACGAACTCGCCGAGTTGTTCTACCAACTCGTCGAGTTCCTGCCCACGTTCAAGCAACTCGCCGAGTACACCCTTGTGACTCGCCATGTACCACTAGCTCTTAACCCATACAAAAGCCTTCCAGGCCATGCAATCGATCGAAAACGTAGATCTACCCTTCTACAACCCTTCCATCACGTAAAGTGGCAAAATTTACGTGAATCCAAAGAGATCAAGGCATTTTACACTCTAGGGGCCAGGGTTTGGGACAAGATGGCTTCACCAAACACTCAATAATAGGGACTTTAATGCACTCTAGACATTCTCCATTCCAGATCTGAGGTAGCAACCTCAGATCTAACCTTCAAACTCTAAATACCACAAGCTAAACTTCCCACACATCCCAAAAATGATGAATCTAGATGAATAGCAGCCCAAAAACGAGATAATACCTCAAAACGAAACCCCAACAGCAAGGAAATCCGAATCTAAGCAAAGCCCTTTGCTCCAAGCCTCCCAACTCTCCAAGATCTTCCTCCAAATCTCTTCTCCAAGGCTCAAATGCACTCAAATCCTTCACAATCACGCTTTTAGGGTTTTTTGGACTTCAAGGGGAGGTAAGGAGGCTGGGGAGAGGGTATAATGTCCTTTATATAGGGCTCATCGCCCGAAATTAGGGTTTTCTTCACTCAGCGCCTGCTTGCAGAGTCCAGCCTTGGACTCGCCGAGTTGGCCGCTTAACACGCGACCTGAGTCGCGACCCTACTTGCCGAGTCCACCCATGGACTCGCCGAGTTGCCCTTCAAATTTACACTTTGAACCCCGAACTTGAACTCCTGGACTCGGGATGTTACAATTCTCCCCCACTTAAATTAGGCTTCGTCCTCAAAGCCTACGGCAACACAACTTCAGAACTACTCTCGCAATGCACCTCCTGACATTAACCAGACCAGATTCCTCAAAACACAGCCATCGAAACCCAAAACCCAACTTTCCCTCTTGCGTTGTCCTAACCACCGCTTCAAACCGGCCACCGACCTCATCCTTTGATAACCACACCTAACCACCCAGTACCACTCCCTGATACTTCGCTCGCTCCAATTCACAACAATCATTTGACTCATGTGAGCTAGAATTAATCCCAAAACCACCAAAATCCCAGTATGAATTTAACTTTACCAACTCCATGCTGATAGGATGATGAATCCCTCAATCTCATAGCAACTCTCATGAGTTCCCCTCCGCAATCTCATACCCATGCTGAACTGACTCTAGCATCCTTGGGTTGGAAAACTCGATACACTAACAATACCTCCAAACATCCCCCAGGATGAATTACCACTACATACACAATTTCTAAACCGAAATCGAGTTGGCAATCCAAGACTCCATCTCTGCATCCCTTACGAGCCTCTTGACTTTACACCCTCGGAAATTCCTTCCGTGACCTCGGCAAACATCCAAACTTGATGTGATTCCATATCACCGTCGTACACACTGCTCAATAACCATAATTAAAGCACTCCAATCATAACTCCGCACAACTGTTTTCACTTCCGTGAACTTACACTCCTTCTCGGAGCTACATTCCTTTCCTTTTTCCTTACGAAGGAGATCCACTTGGCTGCCTTGACACTAACACATGTGCCACGGTGCTCACCCAATACTACACCATTTCCTTATGGCATAACCGCTATCCCATGCACCACACATACTCTGAATCCGCTCGTAGGGAATCTCGAGTCAATGCACTACCTCCACTAAACGTGATCAATATCTGGGGCCAGACCTTCTAATGCTAACATATCGCGACATGCTCAATCCATTTCATCGCACCGATCTAACGACACATGTAGAGTCTTCAGCATGAATGGACCACCTTACTAGGCCTTCAGCCAAACTGGACCACTCTCATAACCTTCAGCCGACCTGGACCGCCCTCCAGGGCCTTCAGTCTGGCTGGACCGTTCCCCAAGCCTTCAACCTAACTGGTACGCCTACCGGCCTTCAGTCTATCCAGACCGCTCGACTAGCAATCAACATTCCGAGTTACTCCTTCGGGAACTCCTCCCATGCATAATGTTCTAGCCCTCTAAGGGTTCCGAACTCTACCTCCATCCCATATACTCAGTCCCGGCCCGATCCTAGGCCGTCCACAATCAATCGCTCTTGGTCTGTATCTCGCCCCGCATGCCTGCCACTTACTCATACCAGCCTACACCTTTAGCTGACCGAAACAATGTTGAGTCCCACGCAGCTAAACAAACTCTCATGCTTACCGATCTTCTGGAGAATTCTCCAATTCTCCCCCACTTAGAGCACTAACTATCAACCACCGGTCGCCATCACCGACCTCCCTCAACAACCCTTCACGACACATACTCTTACACGCGAACCGATTCCCACTAACACGAGCAACCTTCACCAATCGCATAACAATATTGATCATCCCGGCATGAAAGAAACTCGATCTTCAGCTAACCACTCCTCAGACTGCAAATGCTACCCGATATCCAGACCAACACCCGATTCCCATGAATAATCCTCATGAATAATAACCAACGAAATTTCCAACACTAAACCCATAACCATACCATAACCCTCAAGGAACAACGAATACAATACCGAAAACCGCACAACGATACTAGTAAATGAGCAATATTCCACATCATAAAATAATATGACATCAAGAAGAAACATACCCGCAACTGCATCCGGTACTGCCCTGACCTCCTCCGCTATAAGCTGAAAAGCACGACCCTGAGCCCTTGAGGGCTCCGCTCCACCCTGAACTCCACTTGTGATCCTCAATGTGGCCGGTGCTGGAGCCTGCACCGGTCCCGCAGCAAGCAGTGGACAGTTGACCCTCAAGTGCCCACCCTGATGACAATGGTAACAGATCCTCAAATCTCGACCCGGGACTGCCTGCCAACAATCCATCGCGTAGTGCCCCTCCTTTCCGCACTTGCAGCATGCACCACCGGACCGAAAAACTCTGATGCGACCCTTCCCACACTTCCCACAAGTGTGGCTGCTCTGATCTCCCAATCTAGAATCGACGGTCTTAGGCCGTTTCGGCACCGGCTGCGAGTGCACCGGAGCTTGCCTCTGCTCTTGTAACTGCAACTCAAGCTCCAACTCACACCGTCTGGCGGCCTCCTGCAACTCTAACAAGGTCTCGCACCTCTACGTAGACATGAACTGCCTGATATCCCTCTTGAGTATACTCAGATATCGGGACATCTGAGCCTTCTTCAAAGCAAACTCGGGGCAAACATTGCCCTCTCAGTGAACATCCTGGTGATCTCCGTCACCGACTCTGAATCCTGCTTCAGCTCATGGAACTCCTGAGCCAATCTCTTCTGCTCAACCCGTGGAACATAACGAGTGCTAAACATCTCTCGGAACTGATCCCATGAAACCGTAGCCCTCTGTGCATCCGAATATGACCTCGTGGTCAATCTCCACCAATCCTTTGCCCCAAGCCTCAACAGGTTCAGGGCACACCTCACCCTCTGATCAGCAGGGCATAAACACATGAAGAAACACCCTTCTACGTCTAACAACCATCTCATAGCAACAATCGGGTCCTGAACTCCATCGAAAGTAGGGGGCTACATATTATCAAAGTCCCGATACGGGAAACCTCTACCAGCTCCTCCCCCTGTCGCTGCTACAGCCGCTGTAGCTGCTGCGACAGCCGTCTCTGTGAGAGCCGCATAATGCTCATCAAAATACTCAACCATGGCGGTCTTGATCGACCGAAACAGTTCCGGCAGCTTGGCCCGGAACAACGCAACAACCTCATCATGCAGGATCTCACGAATCCTAGCATCCAACTCGCTTGTGCTCATCTGACCAATAACCTCGGGCGGTACTGACCCGCCCTGACCTCCCTCTCCTACTCCCGATCCTGACCCGAATCCGCTCCCAGCATGCCTCGTGACCACCATACTGAAAAACAACACAAAATCTCAGATACTTCCCACTAACCCGAGAACCAAATCCCAACTCAACCCTAGAGGTCATGATTTCCCTTATACACGTATGGGTCCTGTGCTTTCAGTAGTACGGGCCCATACTACCTTCCACACCTACCCATATTTGTATGAAGTACTACCACAACACCCTAGTGACGAATATACATAACAAGTGCTCATTCCTCACTCCTAGAGGAACACTGGATATCTCATACAGAGGCAAACCCTAGGCTAGCAGGCATCATAAAACAGGCAACATTATCATGAAATCCTGAAGATCCCTAGCCTAGTACTAGCATGTTGTTCTATCAAAGCTCGAAAACAAATATCATGTATGGTATTTTGGGGTTACTTACTGGCTCCGGCTGATCGTACCTCTGCATCCTCCTTTTACTTAATTTGAAAACCATTTTAAATTCTCTTTTAAAAACTCTCCCTGATTTGAGACTGGATTCACACGAATGTTCCTCCAATTCACTCAAACCAAGGCTCTGATACCAACTTGTAACGACCAAAAAATTCAACAAATTTTAACTTTTCAAAAACAACCCATTTTAATAATGTTATTACAAAAAGGTTTTCAATACATTTATTATCAGAGTATTCCCAAAACCATATCATTAAACATAAACATGAGGAGCGGTACGATCACGCCTTTGCCTTGCCACGGTCTCCTGAAAAACATTAAACCACAATTGTAAGCCCGAAAGTTTAGTGAGATACCCCCAAAATACCAACCACATATACCATACGCATAACATGCTATATCACAACAAATCGTAGAGCAGCCATGCATATCGGGTCTACTATGTGACTGGTCCACCATGTCATGCCTTCAGTCCACCTGGTCTACCCTCCGAGTCTAGTCATGTCCCTCAAGTCTGCAGTATGGTTGGTCCGCCCGCACCAGGCCTTCAACCCACTTGGTCCACTCTCTGAGTCTACAGTATGACTGGTCTGCCTGCATCGGGCCTTCAACTAGCCTGGTCCACTATCCGAGCCTCGACACGTCTTGTCCACCCTCGTGGGGCATACAGCCTATCCGGACCGCTTGTTGGGCCTTCGAAATAACCGGTCCGCCCTGGGTATGTTGGCCTACAGCACAAAGCATGTCCCGCCTTAACCCAACCCCAGTCAAACAACCATGTGCACATAAACATACAATCGTATAACAATTTACATTCAATCAAACTGATCTAGCATATCACGTAACACAACATACGCTAAGTAGGATACCGACCAAACCGGTCACTAGCATAGCATCACCCTATATACCAGGATACCGGCCTTAACTAGGTCTCTAACGAATACCATCCTAACTACCAGGATGCAAACATAGTAAAACAGCAACATAACAACAATACCCGGATTACAATCCGATAAAGGGCCGGCCTTGGTGCCTTGGACCCTGTTGATATAGTGAGAATAACTCACCTCACAACTGCTGAGTGGAAAGATAAGACCGAAATGCTCCGACCACTGACAGGATCTCCACCACTGGCTAGCACCAACACTGAACTCAAAACAAATGCTAACAATTACCAAAATGCCCTTAGAAGTCAACTGGTCAACTCTTGGTTAAAGTCAAAGTCCAAGTGAACCTTCTGGCTGACTCTACTCGCCGAGTCAGCCTGCTGACTCGCCGAGCCCCCCCCCCCCCCCCCCCCCCACCACCACACACTGAAAAGGACCCATTTCAACTGACTGAGTCATCCCCTGACTCACCAATTCTTAGCTTAAACAGGAAAGGCTAAGACCTCAAGAACAGACTCGCCGAGTCCAAGGCTATCTTCAACCAACTTGCCGAGTTGTTCTTCCAACTCTTCGAGTTCCTGCCCACCTTCAAGCAATTCGCCGAGTACACTCTTGTGACTCGCCGAGTACCACTAGCTCTTAACCCATACTAAATCCTTCCAGGCCATGCAATCGATCCAAAACGTAGATCTACCCTTCTACAACCCTTCCATGACGTCAAGTGGCAAACTTTACATGAATCCAAAGAGATCTACGCATTTTACACTCTAGGGCTAGGGTTTGGGACAAGATGGCTTCACCAAACATTCAATAACAGGGACTTTAATGCACTCTAGACCTTCTCCATTCCAGATCTGAGGTAGCAACCTCAAATCTAACCTTCAAACTCTAAATACCACAAGCTAAACTTCCCACACATCCCAAAAATGATGAATCTAGATGAATAGCAGCCCAAAAACGAGATAATACCTCAAAAGGAAGCCCAAACAACAAAGAAATCTGAATCTAAGCAAAGCCCTTTGCTCCAAGCCTCCCAACTCTCCAAGATCTTCCTCCAAATCTCTTCTCCAAGGTTCAAATGCACTCAAATCCTTCACAATCACGCTTCTAGGGTTATCTGGACTTCAAGCGGAGGTAAGGAGGCTGGGAGAGGGTATAATGTCCTTTATATAAGGCTCATCGCCCGAAATTAGGGTTTTCTTCACTCAGCACCTACTCGTCGAGTCCAGCCTTGGACTCGCCAAGTTAGCCACTTAACACGCGACCTGAGTTGCGAACCTACTCGCCGAGTCGGCCACTTAACATGCGACCTGAGTCGCGACCCTACTCGTCGAGTCCACCCATGGACTCGCCGAGTTGCCCTTCACATTTACACTTTGAAACCCGAACTCGCACTTCTGGACTCGGGATGTTACAGCTGAGGTGGGCGACACGCAGCTAGCCAACGGACAAATCTCGGATACCACTCTCACTGGTCCAGAAATCATTCGCGAAACCATCGAAAAGATCATACAAATTCGGGAACGACTAAAAGCTTCACGAGATCAACAAAAGAGCTACACCGATAAATGACGAAAACCCTTGGAATTCCAGGTCGGAGACCGTGTTCTGCTGAAGGTCTTGCCTTGGAAAGGCATGATACGCTTCGGAAAACATGGAAAGCTAAACCCGAGGTACATAGGACCATTCGAAATACGTGCTGAGATTGATCCTGTAGCCTACCAACTTCGATTACCCCATGAACTCAGTAACATTCACCCTGTCTTCCACATTTCAAATCTTAAGAAGTGCTTATCCGATGAAACCCTTGTGGTCCCTCTCGACGAAATTAAAATAAACGAAAACCTGAACTTCGTGGAAGAACCAATCGAAATCAAGGACCGAGAGATGAAAATAACAAAGCAAAGCTGCATACCGATAGTGAAGGTTCGCTAGAATGCCAACCAGGGACCTGAATTCACTTGGGAGCACGAGGATTCAATGAAACAGAAATACACTCATCTTTTTCCAAATCCATGATTTGTATCCATATTCTTGAATTTCAGGACGAAATTCCCTCTAACAAGGGATGATGTGACAACCCGAAACTTTTATCCTGTGCAATTGATCCATGAATCAATGTTTAACTCGGATTTATAATCTTTTAGCAAATTGTGGGTCCATATGAATGCTTTAGGCTTAGTATAACATAGATTTGAATCTTAAGAAGGGTTAGAAACTGTGTAGCATCACAAAATCAAGCCAATCACACAAAGTAAGGTGTGTGCGGCCGCACACTCGAGTGCATGGCTAGCCAGCCACACACCCAATCGCACACACACCCCCAACTACACACCCGACCCCATATATAGTAGAGGACCCCTTTCATTCACTTTTTCTTCTTTGGCTGCAAACTACTCTCTCTCTACTTTCTCTCTTTAAAATTCTCATCCAAGAACACTCTATGGGCCTCAAAATCGTGATTAACACCACCATCTAGCTTGTTTTACAGGTAAAACACCAAAATCTAGGCCTAAAACTATGCATGTTCTTTGTGTTCTTCATCCTTTGAAGGAGTTCGGCAACACACCTTCATAAGGTGGTCGCACACACTCAAATACCCTTCTAAAGTGAGAGTTTGGCCCCCTATATTTGAATTAAGACTTGGTTTGGAACTTGAAACACCACAATAATCGACATTTAGGCCTCAAACGAGGAGTGTACGGCCGCACACTCCTATGTACAGCCGCACACACCCTCTATAGGTTTGCACACTCCTATGTGCAGCCGCACACATAGTTTGGCCGCACACTCACCTTTGTCACCATACACTCATTCTAATGCTCATATTTGGCCTTAAACTTGTAAAGATTACTAGGTATGGGATAGAAAACACTTATTTCTAGTGATGCCAAGTCTTTAGGGTGGTTTCCCATCATAGTTTGTCATGGAATACTTAATCTAATACATATATGTGCGATATATGTTAATAGGGTCCACACGCGAACAAATTATCGGTTGACACTCCATGCTCATAACCAATCAATCATTCGGATCCTACGATAAATTGTGAGTTCATACCCCTACACTTTTCTGAGTTTTTCATGTTTTCAGGGGGGGGGATACAAGCTAAACATAAAGGTTTTCGTGACTTAAAAACTGATGCAATTACAACTATTTCTACCAAATATTTAGATACAATTATCCCTTTTATAATATACGGAGCATAAGGGATATTTTCTTATCATAATTGCATAATTTTCAAAACCATACACAACGTAACAACCATTCAAACTATAATAGGTATAGTTTGGGATTTCATTACTAGTCTTACGGATCCAAACTTCATGCAAAGTCAAACATATATACTATGTCAGATTTATTTTATCCATTACTACGAATACCAAACTAGAGTATTTGTCACACCCCAAAAACCGAAGGCGGAAACATTTCCGGGGTCGAATCCACGTTGAGTATCAAATCCAATGCACATAGTAAGTAAAGTAAACAACCATTACATTACATAAGAAAAGTTTTACAGTTGTTTCAAAAAGTAAAGTTTGTACAGTTGTGATACATAGCATATATATGAACAAAATGAAACGGATCTTCATGTACTCCGTCTTCAAGCAAAAAGGATCTTCGGGTACCTGTTCTAATGCTGACCTGAGAACACAAGCAGTTTAAAAATCAGCATAATGCTGGTGAGTTCATAAGCGGTTTTTGTTTGTGAAAATGTTTCAAGTTTCCTTTTTGTTTCTGAAATGTTATGTATACCAAGAAAATCCCATATTTTCTTAATAGTTGATTGTTGTTTCACAAATGTAAAGCATAGTAAGTTCGTACACTGAAAACATGTCTACTCATGTGAAAATATATAGTTTGGATATCCGGCTTGTTAAATTGTTATGTTTACCTATCGTGAATTCCCAGGAAAGTCCCATACTTTCCTTATTGTGTATTACCAATTGTAAAAGATGTAATGTTATCCGGTTTGTTACCCTTTCTAGTTATGTAGGTGTTACCCAGGAAAGCCCCATGCTTTCCTGCATGTTGGTTTCCAATCTGAATGATGTAAAAGATGTAAACGTGATTAGGTTTCATGATTTCCCCAGGAAAGTCCCATACTTTCCTGAATGTTGATTACTGTACGTGAAAGATGTAAAAGGTGTGAAAGATGTATAAGGTGCTTTATTATTACTATAAGTAAATCTCTGTTATCCTAATTGAGAGTTCCATAACCATACGATGGACTAAACCTGTGGCAATAAGTAGTCTACATGTGGCAATAAGTAGTCCACATACTTATGACTTTCGTCACCCTTGAACCAATTCGGTTCGGCTGTAGCTAGCAGCCAGGTGTGGGGTACTCAACCACGTATAGATCTATACACTCAAGTCACGCTCTCTAAATACCATAGATTCTGGTTACGGGTGTAGTCCTCCACTCGCGTATCTCTGTGGAGTGTTTGCCGAGGACGTGTCTCCAATCATACATGATTAACAAATTTACTAGTAATAATATGATACTCCTCCACTCGCGTATATGTGTGGAGTGTTACCGAGGACAAAACAGTGTACAGTTATTATATTCAAATGTCTAATGTCACGCTTTTAACTGATAAAATATGGAAAGCTATTTGTGAAATATATATGTAAAACATAACAGTTTAAAGACCTATTTCACAAATATATGTTACGTGATCTACATGTTCAAATGGTTATCAGTTGTAGTAATCAATAATAAAATCATATGGAATACGAAACACACATTTGAAAAAATGTTTTGAGTACAAGACTTCCCTTGTACTTTGCTTGTGTTCCCCCCTAAAAACAGTGAAAACAATGAAAAAGGGTAGGGGTATGAACTCACCAGACTCGGGAATGTGAAGGTTTCGGACACTAGACGTTGGTTTGGGGTTTGATTACTCGCGATGTCCCTATGTAAAATGAAATAATTTCCATATATATTCAATTAGGGATACATTCACTAATTATATGGAACATTACACTCCGACGAGGTTAAACACCTCAAAACGAGCATTTGGAGTGACCCAGGTGACATCTTCGGACGTGTATTGGAACTAGGGAGTTGGGACTTGAGTTTACTCCCCAAGAATAAACATTTTAGGGAGTTTACGGCCACATAATACACCCATACATGAGTTTACGGCTGTAAACTCATGTTGGTGTGATTTTGAGTGTTTAATGGCTTGATTGGACTTGGGGATTGTTGGAATGGATTTCTAAAATGCCTTGGTTTAATTTGTTTGGATTTATACCATTGAAAAGGGAGTTTACGGCCCAAGCTTGATCCTTGGCCGTAAACTCATGTTCTTGGTCCCAAAACTAAGTTTAAACATCAATTTGAAGGCTAAAGAGGTTGGATAACAAGTTAGGGGTGTTACCTCTTTGATTGGAAGCCTTAAATCTTTGTTTTGGATCTTTGATTATGGATGAGGCGAGAGGTTGGGAGAGTTTTATGAGAAAATGGCCAAAGGATTCAAATGGAGGCTTAAAACACATTATATAGTGTCTAAGTTTTGGACACGGTGGAATTCTACCCGATACCGGCGTTAGGCGAGGCTTTTGGTCGTACCCGATTAGGTTGCCGTAACCCGATAAGGTAATTTCTAGAAATAATCCAATCACTAAAGTTGGGTGTTAAAATGATTTTCTAAATGTATTAAGACACCCATTAAGTCATTTTAGATACGTACCAGTTAATGACTTAATTAAACAGAAGATCGGAAATCAGATTTGGAAACGACGATTAGTTGCGTGAATTGTACTACGAAAGAGTTACAAGAGATGGTACGGAAATTTCGGGTTGTTACAGTATTATGTTGAATAATTATTTTATGTATAATTATTTATACTCTACACCGTTACAAACAATTTCGAACTCGAGAATAACCGAACAAACACGTAAACTAGTTAATACATGATTGTGAGACTATCTTCGTTTTGCCCCTCAGGCTACCAATAAATCCTCACCAGTAGTATAACAAGAGTCTCCTGGAGGGAGAGCATGAAATTTGTGGATAGATGTATTCGGGACCGACAATCCCACACCTGAACTATTAGCTACAGTTAGGTGGGCACGCCTGGGGTGACAAATTTTGTAATTGTGTGACGCCTGAAGAAACATCAATGAGGTCATCAGTCATATTAGTATGGTTATATGACTCACAATAAGTATAAACTAATCATTGTTTACGGGATTTCTTTCTTCTATAGTTTTATTTTAAGTAATAAAAATACTTATTTACTTACTGGAGGGCATTCCAGGGACAAAATATATAGTTTTATTTTAAGTAATAAAACTACTATAGATATTGGATGGTATTCCAGGGTTTATGAATAGAACTTACATTACGTACTGGTGGTAGCCAGGGTTTTTCAAACATAATGTACTTTCCATACAAAAACCAACAAAAATGTTAGAAAATATCGGATTTTCTTGGTAAGCATGCATACATATTTCAGAACTTGTTAACAACAGATTTCGATACGAATGATATTTACTTATAATGGAAAGAAAACATGTATATAAATTCAGTGACTAGTTTTCAATACAAAAGCATGCTTATGAACTCACCAGCTTTATGCTGATACGTTTTCAAAACCACTTGTATTCTCGCGGCAACGATAGAAAGGTACTTCACTGGCTTTTTGAGAAGACGGAGCATTTTTGAAGTCTCGTCTTTATCTTTTGTTGTATAATGTTATGTACAAACTATGTTTTCAAACAGATGTAAATATTCATATTGTAATGTAATGGTCGTGTTTATTTTGATTGCTATGATACGATTTTTGTGATACTGCGTATGACATCGCCGCCCTTGGACGTTTTTGCCCTTATTTTCCTGACGGTTCGAGGGTATGAAACCCTCATACGCCCAACGTAATCTTCGTATGCTCAGTGTATGAGGTCTTGCAACCTGATCCCATCTCCGAAGTATGCTAAGCGTACACTCCATTACATATGGGGTAACCCTCAACGCATCAATACGTCCTGCATACCACCTTGGTACACCCCGCATACTAGGGTTTTCCCTTAGACCCTAATTCACTCCAAAATCAATAACTTTCTCGATACAACTCCAGTTTTGACCATCCATATATACATGAAAAGGTATTGAGAAGCTCTACACTACTATTAACTGATAATTGCTATGAGATATGCCAAACGAACATCCACTTTCCATAAAATCCTGAAATGACAAATTACCGAAATGACCTTTGAATCCAAAACAAAAACTGAATACCTGAATCATGCAAATTACATTATCCAACCCTAACTAAGTCAAAATCTCAATTCCGCAAGGGTTCGAAGCCTGCATATACCCAACCCTTGATCACCATCCCCAAAATGAAAAATAATTCGAAAAAAGGCATTACAACTCTCCCCCTCTTAAATTAGATTTCATCCTCGAAATCAGCCCTTACCTTTCCCATAATGCCAATATCCTAAGTAACTCGACAACAATCTGGAGAATAGCACAACCTTTCAAAATCATTCGAAACCAACCCTCGCAGCACCCACCAAACTCGAAGAAGAACAGAGCTAAAACCCTCACAGTAAACCACTTCTACTTTTTCCCAAAACCTGAAATCTCAAATTGGTCTGATTCACTGAAAGACCGCCCGCACTGAAAAACTACCATACCAATTCAACATTAAATTCCAGATAAAACAAAACACTTCCAACCTTTGAGGCTTCCATAGGGAACCCAAAATCACTACCCATATATTGATGCAGAACACCTACACTTGAGAGAAGGTTCAAATAATCCTTCGAGTAGAAGATTCCTCCCTGCTACATTTAGACTGGAATGAGACATGTGCAACAGAGTCCAATCAACCCCTCTAATATTATTTAATCCAATTGCAAGGAAACTTAGGATATCCCCTGAATAACAAGCAACCCCACACACGAATCCCAAATCACTGAAATCACTCTGACTTCTCTTGCTACCTTCTAGTTGCTTTCCAAAAGCAGTCAAGACCTCCCTGGTCCCAAACTGTCTCCCAACTATCTAAGACACCAGAGTACTACACGGTGGCTGAGTCGAAAGACACACATACATAATCTCCCGATACGACTCTCGAGAGAAAGCTTATCTGGCAATAATTGCTTAAACCATCTCACCACCAAATCCACTACTAACAGAATACTACATCCCCAACTGTAGTCTCATATCATACCCAACCTCCAATGCCCTACTATTTCCTGATTCCAAACATGTTGTGTACCTCCTACAGATAGAACCATCCCAAGACACAAACACAATGGCTAGATCTAACATCAAAACTAAATACATTCTCTTACCTATGAACTTTTCAATTGATGCCCTCAGTGTAAGGATACCCCAATTCTTATTCCACTAAAAAGAAAATCTCACTCATAAACACTCATGATTCCCAACTCGAGAGCTCACCCAAAACCCAGCCCGGTACTCACTCACAACTTGAGATCCACAGATTTGCACTTGTATTTCACCCCAAATCTTATGTATTACGACAACCCACTTTGGACCGATATATAAAGGTTCCTAAACAATCTTGAGACAACCAGTGTCACACCTAGCCCAACCACCAGCTGCCCAAGAGACAAAATAACAAAGGCTATACAACCTATAAACCCCTATGCACCACCCACCGAACACCCACTTAACCCTGAAACTCACCAAAACCTAGACACAACGGTCTCCAACAGATCCTACCTATAATGCGATAATAACCCGGGCCTCGGCCACAGGTCGTACTCATCAGGAGCTACATGATCTCGATTCCGCCTCGGGCCCTAATGGTGCTCAATCTAGAACAAAGCAATACTCCTCGACAATCATGAATGGTGTGCCCAAGGCACGAAGTGATTTCCCCTTTGCACTCATTACAGGCTCCAATGATAGTCTACCTCGAACTGGAAAATGCTACGATTCTATTGGAGTTTTACAACACTTCCAACCAACCTTGGTTACCACTAATAGCCTAATAACTCCCTAACCATTCCAATACTACACATCCTGAGTTAAAACCTGCACCAAACAGAAGTTTGGGTCACATTTCGAATCCTAAATCCGTTTACCCCGACTTAACCGCAATCCTGCTATGCACAATAAGGAAGTTTCCACCAAACAGTTGGAAGTTTTTTGAACTCCCACTTACCCAATATCAATCTAACGACCCTGAACCATTCAATTGATGCCCTCAGCATAAGGATACCCCAATTCTTATTCCATTAAAAAGAAAATCCCACTCATAAGTACTCATGATTCCCAACTCGAGAGCTTACCCAAAACCCAATCCGATGCTCACTCAGAACTTGAGATCCACGGATCTGCACTTGTATTTCACCCCAAATCTTATGTATTATGACAACCCCCCTTTAGACCGATGTATAAAGGTTCCTGACCATCATTAAGACTACCAGTCTCACACCTAGCCCAACTACCAGGTGCCCAAGAGACCAAATAACAAGGCTATACAACCTATAAACCCTTCTGTGCTACCCACTGAACACCCACATAACCCTGAAACTCAAGATCCAAAACCTAAACCCAACGGTATGCAACAGATCCTACCTATAATGCCATAATCACATGGGCCTTGCCCATGAACCATACTCATCAAAATCTACATGGGACCGACTCCGCCTTGGACCCCAATGGTCACAAAGTGATTTCCCCTTTGCAGTCATTACCAGCTTCGATGATAGTCTACCTCGAACTGGAAAATTCTATGATCCTATTGGAGCCTTACAACACTTCCAACCACCCTTGTTTAACACTAATGGCTTAATCACTCCCTAAACATTGCAATCCCATGCATCCTAAGTCAAAACCTACACCAAACGGATGTTCAGGTCACACTTTGAATCCTAAAACCTTTTACCTCGAATTAACCGCAATCTTCCTATGCACAATAAGGAAGTCTCTGTCAAACAGTTGAGTGTTTTTTAAACTCCCACTTACCCAATATCAATATAACGTCCGCTTGGGTGGTCTCTTTTCTTGTCCAGGATGTAAAACTTCAACACCCTTCCAAACTTTCAGCATTTCTGTTCGGTTCTCCCCTACTTAGGATTCAATGAAGTTCTCTCATTTCTTAATTATGATGGATCTCCAACCCGTCTACCGCAAATAGTGTGAACCGCCTAAACCTATGCTAATCAATACCAATGTTTCATTGTTCTCCAAAGTTAATGATCACTGTATCCTAAAACCCTAAAGAATGCTCTTGAAATCTTAGCAAGTTTGATAATCGAAATCACCTCTTATGATATTATACCAATTCACCAAGTTCTTATCTTGGCAACTAAGACCCATAACCCTTTCCCTGAACTGATGAATCTCACTCCAGTTTTCATTTTCAAAAATCATTGAATCCTTATTAACTGCAACCTGAGTTAATCTAAAACTCCCCTAACATTTCCCATGACCAAACAACTCACGCACTGACATGACCATCTCCCTACTACCGCTCTTTTCCTAGAAACAGTAGTGTTTGAACCCCATAGTTCTTATATAGGCAACTGTCGCTCCTACCCTAACAAATACAAATACCACTGAACCTTGACGACACTAGAGAACTATCCTGCTGAATCCTACCTAATGATCTTCCACACAATACCTCTAAACTGATTTCGACGAAAAACTAGGATAACAACCAAACACATTGGATCCCGCTACAAGAGATACAACCCCTTAATAACCCACTAATGATCACGACATGCAAAAGGAATATAAAAATTTTTCGAAGATATAACCCAAGAATAACAGAGAACTAAACCAAAGATAACACTTACGCAAACCAATATAAAATTCCAAGCAACATGAATACTGATAAAAGCTGAAAGGAATGCAAAAGATAACATACCCACAAAGTCACCTATTGGAGCATGGGTCTCCCCTGACTCACACTGCACTGACCGACTTCTCTCTGCTAGGGATCATGACCTACTCTCGTGACTATCAAAGATCTGCAAAATAGTCAGAGCAGGTGCACTCAGTGCTCCTCCCTTCCTCATTGTACAGACGACCCTCTCTTGTCCCACTTAGTCGTGGAGAAAACATAACGGGTTTCCCCCAAGGAGAATCCCTGCTGACATGATAAATCCCAGTACAATTATAGCAACCCAAACTCTTGAAACGACAAGCTCCATTGTGCAGTTTCCCGTACGTGCCACAATGACCCAGCCCTGCTGGCCTTCAAATCGTTGATCCAAAGTCTTGGGTCTTTTCCTGGGACCTCCGTTACATGAACATGATCTAACACCCTCTTTCCTAGGTGCTCTAAATCGATCTCTTGCTCACAGCATGAAAGAGTGCGAGCTCCAATGATAGCCATAACCTCAACACCAATCGTACCCAAGCACTCATCCAAGATCTCCAGAATCTCCTCCTTAACTAAACCAAAAATCAAAAGATTCTGCTCTATAATACTGCATGTAATCTCCAATGATATGAATTCCTACATCTGTTCGCTAATCAGCTCAGTACTTGCACCTGAGCTGAAACCAGAACCTGGACTTACTCCTTGAGTGCTCATCACCAAACTGAAATACAACATGAAAGGATTAGACCGTACCCAAAATTCCTCTTCTCTCAATCTTCTTATATTATCCAAGACTCTCCCTGATTCGAGTATGGATCATGTGCTTTGAGTAGTACGGGCCCAATACTACCTTCCACACCTATCCAAACTTTCATCAAGAATCATCCTAAATCCTCTAAGTCACCTTCTCAAACCGATGTACCAAAAACTCACTAAACAGCACAACCAAACCCACTGAAGCACTTCCTAGGCTCTCTTAGGTTCCTAACCTCAACCGACCATCCGCTATTGAAGAACTCCACATAACGCCAGTCACCCACCTCATGAATGCAATTATATTCACTTAGTAGCTAACTCTCATTACCTAAGTGTTCCACATAGCACAAAGAAAGAAGCATTCATGCAATAACACTCAAATCCATAAAATGATCATTGGACATTCAACCCACATACCACAACTCATGCTATAAATTTCCACCCTCACTATTTGTTGTCTTATGCAGGCAAATTATGCACGTAATAGGATCAAATAAACTATCGAATAAAAGACTCTACCATAGGACCATAACCAGACAAGGAATAGGAAAGAAGGCCAAATCAAGTATTCTAGGCTATAAGATCCTAGTCGTATATAATTTTTAAAACATACACTTAGCAGTTACCGATACCAATAGATATTTCCATTACAACATAGCCTCCAACACTCCCAAGACTACAGATCATCACACAGTCAGGCCAATCTATCACTGACTAATCAGCTCTAGCAAGGAAGTCTACCAGCTCAAACAAAGGCATCTCTCCTAGCATTCTATCATGCAAAAGTGAGTAGATCCTTAGACCTAATTTGCATGTGATTCACAGACTCATAAGTTATCTCACATCAGATAACATGTATGGGTCTTTTTGGAAAACTTAGTTGAGCTCGATCGCATGCACCAGATCATTTTCTTATCTTAGAAAATTGTTTTCTTAAAAAAATTACTTTTCTTTTGAAAACTTTACAAATCCTCAGTTTAAGTTCAGACACAGCCGAGAGTATGCCCGAATCCATCAAACCAAGGCTCTAATACCAACTTGTAACATCCCCAAATTATGACATAAAATTTTTTGTTTTTAGATTATTAAATCGTTAATACATATCTTTCCCATAAATCAAGTAAACAAGTTTTAGAAAAACATCATCAAATTAGAGTAATTCACAAAATGCGGAAACATGTGGTGTGTGCTCTGCAATCATCCGGGGCCCTACCATTTGAAAACCAGAGTACCTGAAACATAAACTGAAAACCATAAGCAGAAAGCTTAATGAGTTCCCCAAAAATACTACATAAAACTCAATCGTTGAATATTATACAATGTACATATAATTGTCATCCCCCACCCATTATCTTTACCTAGAATGCCATGAGTTCCCCCCATGGAGCAATATCTAAGTGCAATGGGCATCCCCCCCCCCCTCATTGTCTTTGCATAGAATGTCGTGGGCTCCCCCCCATTATCTTTCATGCACGTATCACAAAGACAACTAACATTCCACATAACACGTAATGAGCCGACAATAGTGCTTTCAACATGTGGATATAGTGAGAAGTCACACTTCAATAGCTGAACCTACAGATAAGTCTCTGACTGTTGATGCACTAAAATCCCCATGCTATCAAACAATTAAAACTCAAATAACAATTGGTTTCCAAAACGAGTCCAATAATCCATATATAAGGTAAAATACCATTTTAGCACTCACCTAGTTTGGTCCAACTCTAAGGTCCAAACTCCTAATCATAAAGGCCCACAACCAAAACCATCCAAAGCCAACTTATTGCCTAATTTTCCAAATTGGGCCCAAACCCTTACTTAGCCTTACCTTAAAGCCCAATAGCTTCTCCTTTATCCAATACACATATTCTTAGATGGACCAACAAAGCCCCAAGCAATCAAAATAAAAAAGGTAGCCCAAACACTCAAAGCCCAATAGACTGAGTACGCGGGGAGTACATGTATGTACACACAACATACTCACTTGGAGGCTTGTATAGTGCGCGTACCTACTTTTACGCCCACCGTACTCACCTAATTCAGCCGAAACCTAATTTTCACTTAATCCATTAAGAAAATCTTTCAAAACCAGAAATCTAACCTCCTTGAGCTGGAATACCATGTAAAGTTGCCAACTTTACGTTCATACATGATTACAAGAAGCTTTTAAGCTAAAAAGTGACTTAATGGTTAACTTAACGCATGCATGACTGCAAAATAAACATAAAGCTTGCACCGTTATGATCAAGGATACCAAAATAAACTCAGATCTGAAAGGATGAACCCTTAAACAACCTAACTTATCTCTAATCTCAAAAAAAAAGACCAAAATCATAATAAACTTGCCATGACGATATCTAATCATACACACACCAATATACAAACTTGATACTTCAAAAAGCTTCCCCACAAGGTAATGATTTTGGATCCAAAGCTTTCTCACCAAGCAAAACAACTTCAAGCTTCTCTTGTTTCCTTCCCAGGGGCAAAAATGAGCATCAATGCCTCACAATATCTCAAGTCTCATCCAAGAACACTCTAAGGGCCTCAAAAATCATGATTAACACCACCATCTAGCTTGTTGTACAAGTAAACACCAAAATCTAGTACTAAAACTATGTATGTTCTTCGTGTTCTTCATCCTTTGAAGGAGTGCGGCCACACACCTTCATAAGGTGGCCGCACACACTCAAATACCCTCCAAAGTGAAAGTTTGGCCCTCTATATTCGAATTAAGACTTGGTTTAGAACTTGAAACACCTCAAAAATCGACATTGCAGGCTCAAACGAGGAGTGTACGGCCGAACACACCCTATGTACGTCCGCACACTCCTATGTGTAGCCCCACACGTAGTCTGGCCGCACACCCTGGCTGCACACTCACCTTTATGGCCATACACTCACTCTAATACTTATATTTGGCCTTAAACTTGTAAAGATCACTAAGTATGGGATAGAGAACACTTAGTTCTAGTGATTCCATGTATTTAGGGTGGTTTCCCATCATGGTTTGTCATGGAATACTTAATATAATGCATACATGTGCGATATATGTTAATAGGGTCCACACGCGAACAAATCATTGGGTTTCTACCTAATATTTAGAAACAATTATCCGTTTTGTAATATGCGGAGCATAAGGGATGTTTTCTAATCATAATTGCATAGTTTTCAAAACCAGGCACAAGGTAACAACCATTCAAACAATAATAGGTATAGTTTGGGATTTCATTACTAGTCTTACAGATCCAAACTTCATGCAAAGTCAAACATATAAACTACTTCAGATTTAGTTTATCCATTACTACGAATACAAAACTAGATTATTATGTTGAATAATTATTTTATGTATAATTATTTATACTCTACACCGTTAAAAATGATCTCGAACTCGAGAACAACCAAATAAACATGTAAACTAGTTAATACAGGATTGTGAGACTATCTTCGTTTTCCCCCTCAGGGTACCAATAAATCCTCACCGGTAGTATAACAAGAGTCTCCTGGAGGGAGAGCGTGAAATTTGTGGATAGATCTATTCGGGACCAACAATCCCACACCTGAACTGTTAGCTACAGTTAGGTAGGCACGCCTGGGGTGAAAAAATTTGTAATCGTGCGATGCCTGAAGAAACGTCAAGGAGGTCATCTGCCATATTAGTATGGTTATATGATTAATCATTGTTTACAAGATTTCTTTCTTCTATAGTTTTATTTTAAGTAATAAAACTACTTATCTACTTACTGGAGGGTATTCCAGGGACAAAATCTATAGTTTTATTTTAAGTAATAAAACTACTATACACACTGGAGGGTATTCCAGTGTTTATGAACAGAACTTACATTACGTACTGGTGGTATCCAAGGTTTTCCAAACAGAACGTACTTTCCTTACAAAAACCAACAAACATGTTAGAAAATATTGGATTTTCTTGGTAAGCATGCATACATATTTTAGAACTTGTTAACAACGGATTTCGATACGAATGATATTTACTTATAATGGAAGGAAAACATTTATACATATTTAGTGACTAGTTTTCAATACAAAAACATGCTTATGAACTCACTAGCTTTATGTCGTTTTCAAAACCGCTTGTATTCTCAGGGCAACGATACACAGGTACTTCACCGGCTTTTTGGAGAAGACAGAGAATTTTTGAAGTCTCGTCTTTATCTTTTGTTATATAATGTTATGTACAAACTATGTTTTCAAACAAATGTAAATATTCATATTGTAATGTAATGGTTGTGTTTACTTTGATTGCTATGATACGATTGTTGTGACACTATGTATGACGTCGCCGCCACCATATGTTTTCGTCGTTGTTTTTCTGACGGTTCGCGGGTGTGACAGATTGGTTTCAGAGCTATTTTTTATTGCAAACTAAGTATTCCGGACCTTACATGGTATACAACTATAAACACTAAGGGGCCTAAGTGCTCTGAACTAAAACTATACTTTAAAATATAAGTATTTTTACTCTAAGTATACAAGCATACCTACATACCAGAAACCATATTGTGAAAAGAACCAAACAAAAGTATTTGGATGTTGAACATTGTGGTTAAACCTAAGTAGTTTTGTAATCATTTCTTGGGTCAATATAGCCTGATCAACTATATTGATTCGAGACATGACCAAGATGTGCTTGGGAGTGACTGTGGTGTTGCAACATGCCTAAAACTTACCAAATATTTCTACTAAAAGAAATCGATGGAACAAAACCTTAAACATAAAATAATGTAGGAGTATTTTATTCAAAGCAAGATACATTGTAAAAAATATTCCAACTGTTGCTACTCCTTCTTTCCTAGTGATATTTTACTTGCCTTAGTAACTCCTTCCTGTTTATCGTTTAGTAGAACACTTTATCTATCATAAGAGATACATCTTGTTTCATATCTCTTGATTCAATTCAGTGGACTTACCATCCTTTCCTTCCTGATCATTTTAGAACGAGAGGCCTCAAAAGAAAAGACCCAGCTCAAAGAACAACAATCCTCCACCACCACCTCCCCAGTTCGATCCCACTATGTTCCAGGCATTTGTTGCTGCCGCTGTGGTTGCCGCAATGTCACAGATGAACCCTGGAGGCTCTGGCAGGCCAGGAGGTGATACCCATCCCCAAAATCAGGAAGGTGGTCAGGGACACCAGAAGGAGTGTTCCTATAAAGACTTCATGAATGAAAAACCCACATCTTTCGACGACACTGGAGGTGTCATTGCCTTGACTCGATGGTTCAAGAGGATCGAGTCCATCCTTGAAATCTGTTTCTATTCGAAAGCCAACAAGGTGAAATTTGCCGCCTTCACTTTCACTAACAAAGCATTGACCTGGTGGAATAGTCGGGTCAAATCCCTAACCCTATCGATTAGCAAATGCTATGGGTTGGGAGAGCTTCAAAGAGCTCATGCTTACTGAGTACTGTCTGTGGGGAGAAATGCAGAAACTGGAGCACGAACTCTAGAACCTAAAGATGAAGGGTTCTGATATTGCTGCCTACACTTCTAGGTTTGATGACCTAGCAATTCTTTGCCCGGGAATGGTCACCCCGGAAAGCAACAAGATAGAGAGATACATTTGGGGATTGGCGCCCCAACTTAAGGGAAGGTTTTGGCTGCCAGGCCAATTACTTTTGATAGCACCAAGTGCCTGGCACAGACTCTCATAGATCACGATGTTGATCTTGACCAAGTGACAGCTGCTCCCGAACCAGCAAAAGGGAGTGATGAGAAGAGAAAGTTCTGGAAGCAGCGAAAGGGCCAGTCTTCGCAGCACCCATCCAAGAAACAACATACAGTGGCAATCCATGCTGTCACTACTCCTACAGCTACCCCTGCAACTCAAGCACCTACTGATACCCTTCCTCAGTACAACAAATTTAATTTTCATCATCATGGGCAGTGTCGTGAGATGTTGTGCAAAAGCTATGGCAAGAAGGGCATACATCTTGATTTTACAGAACACCAGCCCCACCAACCAATCAGGCATCTACAGCAGGTGTCGGTTAGGCCTGCTATGGTTGTGGCGAGGTTGGGCATTAGAAGAGAAATTGACCCAAGGCAGCAACAACTAGCAATACTGGGAGAGTTCTAGCAATGGGGCAAAAGGAGGCAGTTGTTGATCCTACCGTTGTCACGGGTACGTTCCTCCTCGACAACTCTTATGCATGCATTGTTTTCGATTCTGGTGCAGAGAGAAGTTTTGGCAGTCATGCATTCAAACATCTTCTCAAACATAAACCTAAATCTTTAACCGAAACATTTACTTTCGAAAATGGCTAACGGGGAGAAAGAGAGCACTAATGATATAATTCGCGACTGTACCCTTACCTTAAACGATCATTCCTTTCCCATCGATCTTATACCAGTTTCCATAAAGAGCTTTGATGTTATCATTGGTATGGATTGGTTGAGCCCCAAACGTGCTGGTATCCTTTGTTATGAAAAACCTATCCGTCTCAACCTTCCCTCTGGAGAATCACTCGTTATTTATGGTGATAAACTCATCTCAGATCTTCGCATTATTTTGTGCATCAAAGCCCAAAAATTTTTGTGAAAGGAGTGTTGTGCATTCCTAACCCATGTTGTAAATGAGAAACAGGAGGTTAAAGCCCTCGAGAGCATCCCCGAAGTCTGCAACTTTGCTGATGTCTTTCCCGAAGAGCTTCCGGGAATTCCTCCTAAGCGTCAAGTCGAGTTTCTCATCAACTTAATCCACGAAGCTACCCCCATAGCTAAGTCCCCATATCGACTAGTGCCATCAGAAATGCAAGAGTTGTCCAGCCAGCTAAATGAGCTGCTCAGCAAAGGATTCATCAGAAGGAGCTCCTCACCCTGGCAAGCCCCGGTTTTATTTGTGAAAAAGAAGGATGGATCTTTTCGGATGTGCATTGACTACCATGAACTGAATAAACTCACCATCAAAAACCGATATCCTCTTCCTCGGATCGACGATCTTTTGACCAACTTCAAGGAGCCAGCTATTTTTCCAAAATAGACTTTAGATTATTGTACCATTAGCTACGAGTCCACGAGAGTATTGTTCCTAAAACAGCATTTTGGACTCGATATGGTCACTATGAACTCGTAATAATGCCCTTCGGTCTAACCAACTCACCGACAGTGTTCATGGACCTGATGAACCGGGTGTATCATCCTTTCTTGGACAAGTTCGTTATCGTGTTCATAGACGATATACTTGTCTATTCCAAGAGCGAGGAAGATCACAAACAACACTTGATATTAGTGTTGGAAACTATAAGAACAGAAAAGCTATACGCGAAATTCTCCAAGTGTGAATTCTGGATTTGGAAAGTAACTTTCTTGGGTCACATGGTGAGCGAGGAAGGTATACACATGGATTCGTAGAAAATCAAAGCGATAGAGAATTGATCAGCACCGAAGACATCCATGGAAATCCGTCAATTTGTGGGTCTTGTTGGATATTATCGTAGATTCATCCAGAATTTCTCCAGAATTTCTCCAAAATTGCCAAACCCCTAACCACTCTAACTCAGAAAGGTGTACCCTTTTGTTGGAGTGAAAAGCAAAACACTGCATTCTAAACATTGAAGCGAGCCTTGTGTAGTGCACCTATGTTGTCTCTACCCGAAGGGATGGAGGACTTTGTTGTCTACTGCGATGCATCCAGCCAGGGCTTAGGATGTGTGCTTATGCAACGAGGAAAGGTTATTGCTTATGCTTCGAGACAATTAAAATCACACAAAATCAATTATACAACTCATGACCTGGAGTTGGGAGCAGTTGTCTTTGCATTGAAGATTTGGAGACATTACCTCTACAGAACAAAGTGCACGATCTTCACTGACCATAAAAGCTTGCAACAGATTTTCAACCAAAAAGACTTAAACATGAGACAACGTCGATGGGTAGAACTACTCTATGATTATAAGTGTGAAATACGCTACCATCCCAGCAAGGACAATGTGGTAGTAGATGCCCTCAGTTGAAAAGAGTACTCAGGTCGCAGTGTGAAAGCACTTACCATGACCATCCATTCCCACTTATCCGCACAAATTAGAGAAGCTCAGTTGGAAGCCCTAAAACCAGAGAACATGGTGGAGGAAGCCTTAAGAGGAATGGAAAAGAACTTAAAGATCAAGGGAGACGGAGTATACTATTTCATGGATCGGATTTAGACCCCAATGTTCGGTGGTTTCAGAGGAGTCATCATGAACGAAGCTCACAAGACTAAATACTCCGTCCACCTAGGATCGGATAAGATGACCTTGATCTCAAAAAATTATATTGGTGGCCAAACATGAAAGTCTAGATCCCTACCTTCGTGGGCAAGTGTCTGACTTGTGCCAAGGTGAAGGTTGAATACTAGAAGCCCTCAGGTTTGATCCATCAGCCGGAAATACCTGAATGGAAGTGGGAGAGGATTCCCATGGATTTCATTACCAAATTACCCAAATGTACGAGTGGATACGACACCATCTCGGTAATAGTCGACCGATTGACAAAATCCGCTCACTTCGTGCCAATCAAAGAAACTTTTAAGATGGAAAGACTCACACGAATCTACATCCAAGAGATAGTTCGACTACACGGTGTGCCCGTATCTATCATCTCCGATCGTGACAGCAGGTTCACATCAAGATTTTGACAGTCCCTAAAGAAATCTCTTGGAACTAAGCTGTATACGGGTTCCGCTTATCATCCTCAGACAGATGGATAGAGTGAGAGAACCATCCAGACCTTGGAAGACATGTTGAGAGCATGTGTCCTCGACTTCGGTAAATCGTGGGATATCCATTTTCCCTTGGTTGAATTCTCCTACAACAATAGTTATCATACCAGTATCAAGGTTGCGCCTTTCGAAGCTCTCTATGGCCGCAAGTGCAGATCCCCTCTGTGTTGGGCTGATGTAACGACCAAAAATTTCAAAAAATTTTAACTTTTCAAAAACAACCCATTTTAATAATGTTATTACAAAAAGGTTTTCAATACATTTATTATCAGAGTATTCCCAGAACCATTTCATAAAACATAAACACGAGGAGCGGTACGATCACGCATTTGCCTTGCCACAGTCTCCTGAAGAACTTGAAAAACATTAAACCACAACTGTAAGCCCGAAAGCCTAGTGAGATATCCCCAAAATACCAACCACATATACCATACGCACAACATGCTATATCACAACAAATCGTAGAGCAGCCATGCATATCGGGTCTACTATGTGACTGGTCCACGATGTCGTGCCTTCAGTCCACCTGGTCTACCCTCCGAGTCTAGTCATGTCCCTCAAGTCTGCAGTATGGTTGGTCCGCCCGCACCAGGCCTTCAACCCACTTGGTCCACTCTCTGAGTCTACAGTATGACTGGTCTGCCTGCATCGGGCCTTCAGTTGGCCTAGTCCACTCTCCGAGCCTCGGCACGTGTGGTCCGCCCTTGTGGGGCCTAGAGCCTATCCGGACTGCTTGTTGGGCCTTCGGAATAACCGGTCCGCCCTAGGTATGCTGGCCTACAGCACAAAGCAGGTCCTGCCTCAACCCAACCCCAGTCAAACAACCATGTGCACATAAACATACAATCATATAACAATTTACATTCAATCAAACCGATGTAGTAGATCACGTAACAAAACATACTCTAAGTAGGATACCAACCTAACCAGACAATAGCATAGCATCACCCTATATACTAGGATACCGACCTTAACCAGGTCTTTAACGAATACCATCCTAACTACCAGGATGCAAACATAGTAAAACAGCAACATAACAACAATACCCGGATTACAATCCAATAAAGGGCCGGCCTTGGTGCCTTGGACCCTGTTGATATAGTGAGAATAACTCACCTCATAACTGTTGAGTGGAAAGATAAGACCGAAATGCTCCGACCATTGATACGATCTCCACCACTGGCTAGCACCAACACTGAACTCAAAACAAAGGCCAACAATTACCAAAATGCCCTTAGAAGTCAACTGGTCATCTCTTGGTCAAAGTCAAAGTCAAAGTCAACCTTCTGGCTGACTCGCCGAGTCCCCCCCCCAACACTGAAAAGGACCCATTTCAACTCACTGAGTCATCCCTTGACTCACCAATTCATAGCTTAACCAGGAAAGGCTAAGACCTCAAGACCAGACTCGTCGAGTCCAAGAACAGACTCGCCGAGTCCAAGGCTATCTTTAACGAACTCGCCGAGTTGTTCTACCAACTCGTCGAGTTCCTGCCCACGTTCAAGCAACTCGCCGAGTACACCCTTGTGACTTGCCATGTACCACTAGCTCTTAACCCATACAAAAGCCTTCCAGGCCATGCAATCGATCGAAAACGTAGATCTACCCTTCTACAACCCTTCCATCACGTAAAGTGGCAAAATTTACGTGAATCCAAAGAGATCAAGGCATTTTACACTCTAGGGGCCAGGGTTTGGGACAAGATGGCTTCACCAAACACTCAATAATAGGGACTTTAATGCACTCTAGACATTCTCCATTCCAGATCTGAGGTAGCAACCTCAGATCTAACCTTCAAACTCTAAATACCACAAGCTAAACTTCCCACACATCCCAAAAATGATGAATCTAGATGAATAGCAGCCCAAAAACGAGATAATACCTCAAAACGAAACCCCAACAGCAAGGAAATCCGAATCTAAGCAAAGCCCTTTGCTCCAAGCCTCCCAACTCTCCAAGATCTTCCTCCAAATCTCTTCTCCAAGGCTCAAATGCACTCAAATCCTTCACAATCACGCTTCTAGGGTTTTTTGGACTTCAAGGGGAGGTAAGGAGGCTGGGGAGAGGGTATAATGTCCTTTATATAGGGCTCATCGCCCGAAATTAGGGTTTTCTTCACTCAGCGCCTGCTTGCAGAGTCCAGCCTTGGACTCGCCGAGTTGGCCGCTTAACACGCGACCTGAGTCGCGACCCTACTTGCCGAGTCCACCCATGGACTCGCCGAGTTGCCCTTCAAATTTACACTTTGAACCCCGAACTTGAACTCCTGGACTCGGGATGTTACAATTCTCCCCCACTTAAATTAGGCTTCGTCCTCGAAGCCTACGGCAACACAACTTCAGAACTACTCTCGCAATGCACCTCCTGACATTAACCAGACCAGATTCCTCAAAACACAGCCATCGAAACCCAAAACCCAACTTTCCCTCTTGCGTTGTCCTAACCACCGCTTCAAACCGGCCACCGACCTCATCCTTTGATAACCACACCTAACCACCCAGTACCACTCCCTGATACTTCGCTCGCTCCAATTCACAACAATCATTTGACTCATGTGAGCTAGAATTAATCCCAAAACCACCAAAATCCCAGTATGAATTTAACTTTACCAACTCCATGCTGACAGGATGATGAATCCCTCAATCTCATAGCAACTCTCATGAGTTCCCCTCCGCAATCTCATACCCATGCTGAACTGACTCTAGCATCCTCGGGTTGGAAAACTCGATACACTAACAATACCTCCAAACATCCCCCAGGATGAATTACCACTACATACACAATTTCTAAACCGAAATCGAGTTGGCAATCCAAGACTCCATCTCTGCATCCCTTACGAGCCTCTTGACTTTACACCCTCGGAAATTCCTTCCGTGACCTCGGCAAACATCCAAACTTGATGTGATTCCATATCACCGCCGTACACACTGCTCAATAACCATAATTGAAGCACTCCAATCATAACTCCGCACAACTTTTTTCACTTCCGTGAACTTACACTCCTTCACGGAGCTACATTCCTTTCCTTTTTCCTTACGAAGGAGATCCACTTGGCTACCTTGACACTAACACATGTGCCACGGTGCTCACCCAATACTACACCATTTCCTTATGGCATAACCGCTATCCCATGCACCACACATACTCTGAATCCGCTCGTAGGGAATCTCGAGTCAATGCACTACCTCCACTAAACGTGATCAATATCTGGGGCCAGACCTTCTAACGCTAACATATCGCGACATACTCAATCCATTTCATCGCACCGATCTAACGACACATGTAGAGTCTTCAGCATGAATGGACCACCTTACTAGGCCTTCAGCCAAACTGGACCACTCTCATAACCTTCAGCCGACCTGGACCGCCCTCCAGGGCCTTCAGTCTGGCTGGACCGTTCCCCAAGCCTTCAGCCTAACTGGTACGCCTACCGGCCTTCAGTCTATCCGGACCGCTCGACTAGCAATCAACATTCCGAGTTACTCCTTCGGGAACTCCTCCCATGCATAATGTTCTAGCCCTCTAAGGGTTCCGAACTCTACCTCCATCCCATATACTCAGTCCCGGCCCGATCCTAGGCCGTCCACAATCAATCGCTCTTGGTCTGTATCTCGCCCCGCATGCCTGCCACTTACTCATACCAGCCTACACCTTTAGCTGACCGAAACAATGTTGAGTCCCACGCAGCTAAACAAACTCTCATGCTTACCGATCTTCTGGAGAATTCTCCAATTCTCCCCCACTTAGAGCACTAACTATCAACCACCGGTCGCCATCACCGACCTCCCTCAACAACCCTTCACGACACATACTCTTACACGCGAACCGATTCCCACTAACACGAGCAACCTTCACCAATCGCATAACAATATTGATCATCCCGGCATGAAAGAAACTCGATCTTCAGCTAACCACTCCTCAGACTGCAAATGCTACCCGATATCCAGACCAACACCCGATTCCCATGAATAATCCTCATGAATAATAACCAACGAAATTTCCAACACTAAACCCATAACCATACCATAACCCTCAAGGAACAACGAATACAATACCGAAAACCGCACAACGATACTAGTAAATGAGCAATATTCCACATCATAAAATAATATGACATCAAGAAGAAACATACCCGCAACTGCATCCGGTACTGCCCTGACCTCCTCCGCTATAAGCTGAAAAGCACGACCCTGAGCCCTTGAGGGCACCGCTCCACCCTGAACTCCACTTGTGATCCTCAATGTGGCCGGTGCTGGAGCCTGCACCGGTCCCGCAGCAAGCAGTGGACAGTTGACCCTCAAGTGCCCACCCTGATGACAATGGTAACAGATCCTCAAATCTCGACCCGGGACTGCCTGCCAACAATCCATCGCGTAGTGCCCCTCCTTTCCGCACTTGCAGCATGCACCACCGGACCGAAAAACTCTGATGCGACCCTTCCCACACTTCCCACAAGTGTGGCTGCTCTGATCTCCCAATCTAGAATCGACGGTCTTAGGCCGTTTCGGCACCGGCTGCGAGTGCACCGGAGCTTGCCTCTGCTCTTGTAACTGCAACTCAAGCTCCAACTCACACCGCTTGGCGGCCTCCTGCAACTCTAACAAGGTCTCGCACCTCTACGTAGACATGAACTGCCTGATATCCCTCTTGAGTATACTCAGATATCGGGACATCTGAGCCTTCTTCAAAGCAAACTCGGGGCAAACATTGCCCTCTCAGTGAACATCCTGGTGATCTCCGTCACCGACTTTGAATCCTGCTTCAGCTCATGGAACTCCTGAGCCAATCTCTTCTGCTCAACCCGTGGAACATAACGAGTGCTAAACATCTCTCGGAACTGATCCCATGAAACCGCAGCCCTCTGTGCATCCGAATATGACCTCGTGGTCAATCTCCACCAATCCTTTGCCCCAAGCCTCAACAGGTTCAGGGCACACCTCACCCTCTGATCAGCAGGGCATAAACACGTGAAGAAACACCCTTCTACGTCTAACAACCATCTCATAGCAACAATCGGGTCCTGAACTCCATCGAAAGTAGGGGGCTACATATTATCAAAGTCCCGATACGGGAAACCTCTACCAGCTCCTCCCCCTGTCGCTGCTACAGCCGCTGTAGCTGCTGCGACAGCCGTCTCTGTGAGAGCCGCATAATGCTCATCAAAATACTCAACCATGGCGGTCTTGATCGACCGAAACAGTTCCGGCAGCTTGGCCCGGAACAACGCAACAACCTCATCATGCAGGATCTCACGAATCCTAGCATCCAACTCGCTTGTGCTCATCTGACCAATAACCTCGGGCGGTACTGACCCGCCCTGACCTCCCTCTCCTACTCCCGATCCTGACCCGAATCCGCTCCCAGCATGCCTCGTGACCACCATACTGAAAAACAACACAAAATCTCAGATACTTCCCACTAACCCGAGAACCAAATCCCAACTCAACCCTAGAGGTCATGATTTCCCTTATACACGTATGGGTCCTGTGCTTTCAGTAGTACGGGCCCATACTACCTTCCACACCTACCCATATTTGTATGAAGTACTACCACAACACCCTAGTGACGAATATACATAACAAGTACTCATTCCTCACTCCTAGAGGAACACTAGATATCTCATACAGAGGCAAACCCTAGGCTAGCAGGCATCATAAAACAGGCAACATTATCATGAAATCCTGAAGATCCCTAGCCTAGTACTAGCATGTTGTTCTATCAAAGCTCGAAAACAAATATCATGTATGGTATTTTGGGGTTACTTACTGGCTCCGGCTGATCGTACCTCTGCGTCCTCCTTTTACTTAATTTGAAAACCATTTTAAATTCTCTTTTAAAAACTCTCCCTGATTTGAGACTGGATTCACACGAATGTTCCTCCAATTCACTCAAACCAAGGCTCTGATACCAACTTGTAACGACCAAAAAATTCAACAAATTTTAACTTTTCAAAAACAACCCATTTTAATAATGTTATTACAAAAAGGTTTTCAATACATTTATTATCAGAGTATTCCCAAAACCATATCATTAAACATAAACATGAGGAGCGGTACGATCACGCCTTTGCCTTGCCACGGTCTCCTGAAGAACCTGAAAAACATTAAACCACAATTGTAAGCCCGAAAGTTTAGTGAGATACCCCCAAAATACCAACCACATATACCATACGCATAACATGCTATATCACAACAAATCGCAGAACAACCATGCATATCGGGTCTAATGTGTGACTGGTCCGCCATGTCGGGTCTTCAATCCACCTGGTCTACCCTCCGAGTCTAGTCATGTCCTTCGAGTCTGCAGTCAGGTTGGTCCGCCCGCATCGGGCCTTCAACCCGTCTAGTCCACTCTCTGAGTCTACAGTATGACTAGTCCGCCCACATCGGGCCTTCAACTAGCCTGGTCCACTATCCGAGCCTCGACACGTCTTGTCCACCCTCGTGGGGCATACAGCCTATCCGGACCGCTTGTTGGGCCTTCGAAATAACCGGTCCGCCCTGGGTATATTGGCCTACAGCACAAAGCATGTCCCGCCTTAACCCAACCCCAGTCAAACAACCATGTGCACATAAACATACAATCATATAACAATTTACATTCAATCAAACTGATCTAGCATATCACGTAACACAACATACGCTAAGTAGGATACCGACCAAACCGGTCACTAGCATAGCATCACCCTATATACCAGGATACCGACCTTAACTAGGTCTCTAACGAATACCATCCTAACTACCAGGATGCAAACATAGTAAAACAACAACATAACAACAATACCCGGATTACAATCCGATAAAGGGCCGGCCTTGGTGCCTTGGACCCTGTTGATATAGTGAGAATAACTCACCTCACAACTGCTGAGTGGAAAGATAAGACCGAAATGCTCCGACCACTGACAGGATCTCCACCACTGGCTAGCACCAACACTGAACTCAAAACAAACGCTAACAATTACCAAAATGCCCTTAGAAGTCAACTGGTCAACTCTTGGTTAAAGTCAAAGTCCAAGTGAACCTTCTGGCTGACTCTACTCGCCGAGTCAGCCTGCTGACTCGCCGAGCCCCCCCCCCCCCCACCACACACTGAAAAGGACCCATTTCAACTGACTGAGTCATCCCCTGACTCACCAATTCTTAGCTTAAACAGGAAAGGCTAAGACCTCAAGAACAGACTCGTCGAGTCCAAGGCTATCTTCAACCAACTTGCCGAGTTGTTCTTCCAACTCGTCGAGTTCCTGCCCACCTTCAAGCAATTCGCCGAGTACACCCTTGTGACTCGCCGAGTACCACTAGCTCTTAACCCATACTAAATCCTTCCAGGCCATGCAATCGATCCAAAACGTAGATCTACCCTTCTACAACCCTTCCATGACGTCAAGTGGCAAACTTTACATGAATCCAAAGAGATCTACGCATTTTACACTCTAGGGCTAGGGTTTGGGACAAGATGGCTTCACCAAACATTCAATAACAGGGACTTTAATGCACTCTAGACCTTCTCCATTCCAGATCTGAGGTAGCAACCTCAAATCTAACCTTCAAACTCTAAATACCACAAGCTAAACTTCCCACACATCCCAAAAATGATGAATCTAGATGAATAGCAGCCCAAAAACGAGATAATACCTCAAAAGGAAGCCCAAACAACAAAGAAATCTGAATCTAAGCAAAGCCCTTTGCTCCAAGCCTCCCAACTCTCCAAGATCTTCCTCCAAATCTCTTCTCCAAGGTTCAAATGCACTCAAATCCTTCACAATCACGCTTCTAGGGTTATCTGGACTTCAAGCGGAGGTAAGGAGGCTGGGGAGAGGGTATAATGTCCTTTATATAAGGCTCATCGCCCAAAATTAGGGTTTTCTTCACTCATCACCTACTCGTCGAGTCCAGCCTTGGACTCGCCAAGTTAGCCACTTAACACGCGACCTGAGTTGCGAACCTACTCGCCGAGTCGGCCACTTAACATGCGACCTGAGTCGCGACCCTACTCGTCGAGTCCACCCATGGACTCGCCGAGTTGCCCTTCACATTTACACTTTGAAACCCGAACTCGCACTTCTGGACTCGGGATGTTACAGCTGAGATGGGCGACACGCAGCTAGCCAACGGACAAATCTCGGATACCACTCTCACTGGTCCAGAAATCATTCGCGAAACCATCGAAAAGATCATACAAATTCGGGAACGACTAAAAGCTTCACGAGATCAACAAAAGAGCTACACCGATAAATGACGAAAACCCTTGGAATTCCAGGTCGGAGACCGTGTTCTGCTGAAGGTCTCGCCTTGGAAAGGCATGATACGCTTCGGAAAACATGGAAAGCTAAACCCGAGGTACATAGGACCATTCGAAATACGTGCTAAGATTGATCCTGTAGCCTACCAACTTCGATTACCCCATGAACTCAGTAACATTCACCCTGTCTTCCACATTTCAAATCTTAAGAAGTGCTTATCCGATGAAACCCTTGTGGTCCCTCTCGACGAAATTAAAATAAACGAAAACCTGAACTTCGTGGAAGAACCAATCGAAATCAAGGACCGAGAGATGAAAATAACAAACAAAGCTGCATACCGATAGTGAAGGTTCGCTAGAATGCCAACCAGGGACCTGAATTCACTTGGGAGCACGAGGATTCAATGAAACAGAAATACACTCATCTTTTTCCAAATCCATGATTTGTATCCATATTCTTGAATTTCAGGACGAAATTCCCTCTAACAAGGGATGATGTGACAACCCGAAACTTTTATCCTGTGCAATTGATCCATGAATCAATGTTTAACTCGGATTTATAATCTTTTAGCAAATTGTGGGTCCATATGAATGCTTTAGGCTTAGTATAACATAGATTTGAATCTTAAGAAGGGTTAGAAACTGTGTAGCATCACAAAATCGAGCCAATCACACAAAGTAAGGTGTGTGCGGCCGCACACTCGAGTGCACGGCTAGCCAGCCACACACCCAATCGCACACACACCCCCAACTACACACCCGACCCCATATATAGTAGAGGACCCCTTTCATTCACTTTTTCTTCTTTGGCTGCAAACTACTCTCTCTCTACTTTCTCTCTTTAAAATTCTCATCCAAGAACACTCTATGGGCCTCAAAATCGTGATTAACACCACCATCTAGCTTGTTTTACAGGTAAAACACCAAAATCTAGGCCTAAAACTATGCATGTTCTTTGTGTTCTTCATCCTTTGAAGGAGTTCGGCAACACACCTTCATAAGGTGGTCGCACACACTCAAATACCCTTCTAAAGTGAGAGTTTGGCCCCCTATATTTGAATTAAGACTTGGTTTGGAACTTGAAACACCACAATAATCGACATTTAGGCCTCAAACGAGGAGTGTACGGCCGCACACTCCTGTGTACAGCCGCACACACCCTCTATAGGTTTGCACACTCCTATGTGCAGCCGCACACATAGTTTGGCCGCACACTCACCTTTGTCACCATACACTCATTCTAATGCTCATATTTGGCCTTAAACTTGTAAAGATTACTAGGTATGGGATAGAAAACACTTATTTCTAGTGATGCCAAGTCTTTAGGGTGGTTTCCCATCATAGTTTGTCATGGAATACTTAATCTAATACATATATGTGCGATATATGTTAATAGGGTCCACACGCGAACAAATTATCGGTTGACACTCCATGCTCATAACCAATCGATCATTCGGATCCTACGATAAATTGTGAGTTCATACCCCTACACTTTTCCGAGTTTTTCATGTTTTCAGGGGGGGGATACAAGCTAAACATAAAGGTTTTCGTGACTTAAAAACTGATGCAATTACAACTATTTCTACCAAATATTTAGATACAATTATCCCTTTTATAATATACGGAGCATAAGGGATATTTTCTAATCATAATTGCATAATTTTCAAAACCATACACAACGTAACAACCATTCAAACTATAATAGGTATAGTTTGGGATTTCATTACTAGTCTTACGGATCCAAACTTCATGCAAAGTCAAACATATATACTATGCCAAATTTATTTTATCCATTACTACGAATACCAAACTAGAGTATTTGTCACACCCCAAAAACCGAAGGCGGAAACATTTCCGGGGTCGAATCCACGTTGAGTATCAAATCCAATGCACATAGTAAGTAAAGTAAACAACCATTACATTACATAAGAAAAGTTTTACAGTTGTTTCAAAAAGTAAAGTTTGTACAGTTGTGATACATAGCATATATATGAACAAAATGAAACGGATCTTCATGTACTCCGTCTTCAAGCAAAAAGGATCTTCGGGTACCTGTTCTAATGCTGACCTGAGAACACAAGCAGTTTAAAAATCAGCATAATGCTGGTGAGTTCATAAGCGGTTTTTGTTTGTGAAAATGTTTCAAGTTTCCTTTTTGTTTCTGAAATGTTATGTATACCAAGAAAATCCCATATTTTCTTAATAGTTGATTGTTGTTTCACAAATGTAAAGCATAGTAAGTTCGTACACTGAAAACATGTCTACTCATGTGAAAATATATAGTTTGGATATCCGGCTTGTTAAACTGTTATGTTTACCTATCGTGAATTCCCAAGAAAGTCCCATACTTTCCTTATTGTGTATTACCAATTGTAAAAGATGTAATGTTATCCGGTTTGTTACCCTTTCTAGTTATGTAGGTATTACCCAGGAAAGCCCCATGCTTTCCTGCATGTTGGTTTCCAATCTGAATGATGTAAAAGATGTAAACGTGATTAGGTTTCATGATTTCCCCAGGAAAGTCCCATACTTTCCTGAATGTTGATTACTGTACGTGAAAGATGTAAAAGGTGTGAAAGATGTATAAGGTGCTTTATTATTACTATAAGTAAATCTCTGTTATCCTAATTGAGAGTTCCATAACCATACGATGGACTAAACCTGTGGCAATAAGTAGTCTACATGTGGCAATAAGTAGTCAACATACTTATGACTTTCGTCACCCTTGAACCAATTCGGTTCGGCTGTAGCTAGCAGCCAGGTGTGGGGTACTCAACCACGTATAGATCTATACACTCAAGTCACGCTCTCTAAATACCATAGATTCTGGTTACGGGTGTAGTCCTCCACTCGCGTATCTCTGTGGAGTGTTTGCCGAGGACGTGTCTCCAATCATACAGGATTAACAAATTTACTAGTAATAATATGATACTCCTCCACTCGCGTATATGTGTGGAGTGTTACCGAGGACAAAACAGTGTACAGTTATTATATTCAAATGTCTAATGTCACGCTTTTAACTGATAAAATATGGAAAGCTATTTGTGAAATATATATGTAAAACATAACAGTTTAAAGACCTATTTCACAAATATATGTTACGTGATCTACATGTTCAAATGGTTATCAGTTGTAGTAATCAATAATAAAATCATATGGAATACGAAACACACATTTGAAAAAATGTTTTGAGTACAAGAATTCCCTTGTACTTTGCTTGTGTTCCCCCTAAAAACAGTGAAAACAATGAAAAAGGGTAGGGGTATGAACTCACCAGACTCGGGAATGTGAAGGTTTCGGACACTAGACGTTGGTTTGGGGTTTGATTACTCGCGATGTCCCTATGTAAAATGAAATAATTTCCATATATATTCAATTAGGGATACATTCACTAATTATATGGAACATTACACTCCGACGAGGTTAAACACCTCAAAACGAGCATTTGGAGTGACCCAGGTGACATCTTCGGACGTGTATTGGAACTAGGGAGTTGGGACTTGAGTTTAATCCCCAAGAATAAATATTTTAGGGAGTTTACGGCCACATAATACACCCATACATGAGTTTACGGCTGTAAACTCATGTTGGTGTGATTTTGAGTGTTTAATGGCTTGATTGGACTTGGGGATTGTTGGAATGGATTTCTAAAATGCCTTGGTTTAATTTGTTTGGATTTATACCATTGAAAAGGGAGTTTACGGCCTTAAACTTGGAGTTTATGGCCGTAAACTCTAATATGGTCAAAACAATTCATTTTAGGTACAAAGAATAATCACATGTGATTCTAGTTAATTTCCCAAGCCTCGTTACGAATTTAGAACACCATTAAACATATTTTTAGGATTTTCCGGCCTAGAGGAATGTTCTATGGCCGTAAACTCTCCTATATTCATGAAAAATTAGTTTTTGATGCTTAAAACAATCACATGTTATTCTAGAAATTTATGCAAGCCATTAGAGTAAATTTGATGCATCATTTAACAAAGTTTCATGAGTTTACGGCCAAGGGTATGCTCCTAGGCCGTAAACTCCTATATGTGGCATTTTTGATGTGTTACAAACCCTTAAACAATTTTTAGATGAATCTAGAATTTAACACAAGGCCATTGGTTGAGTTTCAAGGCATTTGGACATGTTTAAAGGCACTAAATACCCCTTTTAGAGGAGTTTACGGCCCAAGAAGGAGCCTTGGCCATAAACTCTCTTTTGTCCCATATAATTCATGTTTAATGTGTTCCAAGTCCATATTTGCAAGCCTCAAGGTCATATCTAAGTCCCAACTATGATTTGGAAGGGTAAATTTGGCTCAAAAACCCCATTTTGAGGAGTTTACGGCCCAAGCTTGATCCTTGGCCGTAAACTCATGTTCTTGGTCCCAAAACTAAGTTTAAACATCAATTTGAAGGCTAAAGAGGTTGGATAACAAGTTAGGGGTGTTACCTCTTTGATTGGAAGCCTTAAATCTTTGTTTTGGATCTTTGATTATGGATGAGGCGAGAGGTTGGGAGAGTTTTATGAGAAAATGGCCAAAGGATTCAAATGGAGGCTTAAAACACATTATATAGTGTCTAAGTTTTGGACACGGTGGAATTCTACCCGATACCGGCGTTAGGCGAGGCTTTTGGTCGTACCCGATTAGGTTGCCGTAACCCGATAAGGTAATTTCTAGAAATAATCCAATCACTAAAGTTGGGTGTTAAAATGATTTTCTAAATGTATTAAGACACCCATTAAGTCATTTTAGATACGTACCAGTTAATGACTTAATTAAACAGAAGATCGGAAATCATATTTGGAAACGACGATTAGTTGCGTGAATTGTACTACGAAAGAGTTACAAGAGATGGTACGAAAATTTCGGGTTGTTACAGTATTATGTTGAATAATTATTTTATGTATAATTATTTATACTCTACACCGTTACAAACAATTTCGAACTCGAGAATAACCGAACAAACACGTAAACTAGTTAATACATGATTGTGAGACTATCTTCGTTTTGCCCCTCAGGCTACCAATAAATCCTCACCAGTAGTATAACAAGAGTCTCATGGAGGGAGAGCATGAAATTTGTGGATAGATGTATTCGGGACCGACAATCCCACACCTGAACTATTAGCTACAGTTAGGTGGGCACGCCTGGGGTGACAAATTTTGTAATTGTGTGACGCCTGAAGAAACGTCAATGAGGTCATCAGTCATATTAGTATGGTTATATGACTCACAATAAGTATAAACTAATCATTGTTTACGGGATTTCTTTCTTCTATAGTTTTATTTTAAGTAATAAAAATACTTATTTACTTACTGGAGGGCATTCCAGGGACAAAATATATAGTTTTATTTTAAGTAATAAAACTACTATAGATATTGGATGGTATTCCAGGGTTTATGAATAGAACTTACATTACGTACTGGTGGTAGCCAGGGTTTTTCAAACATAATGTACTTTCCATACAAAAACCAACAAAAATGTTAGAAAATATCGGATTTTCTTGGTAAGCATGCATACATATTTCAGAACTTGTTAACAACAGATTTCGATATGAATGATATTTACTTATAATGGAAAGAAAACATTTATATAAATTCAGTGACTAGTTTTCAATACAAAAGCATGCTTATGAACTCACCAGCTTTATGCTGATACGTTTTCAAAACCACTTGTATTCTCGCGGCAACGATAGAAAGGTACTTCACTGGCTTTTTGAGAAGACGGAGCATTTTTGAAGTCTCGTCTTTATCTTTTGTTGTATAATGTTATGTACAAACTATGTTTTCAAACAGATGTAAATATTCATATTGTAATGTAATGGTCGTGTTTATTTTGATTGCTATGATACGATTTTTGTGATACTGCGTATGACATCGCCGCCCTTGGACGTTTTTGCCCTTATTTTCCTGACGGTTCGAGGGTATGAAACCCTCATACGCCCAACGTAATCTTTGTATGCTCAGTGTATGAGGTCTTGCAACCTGATCCCATCTCCGAAGTATGCTAAGCGTACACTCCATTACATATGGGGTAACCCTCAACGCATCAATACGTCCTGCATACCACCTTGGTACACCCCGCATACTAGGGTTTTCCCTTAGACCCTAATTCACTCCAAAATCAATAACTTTCTCGATACAACTCCAGTTTTGACCATCCATATATACATGAAAAGGTATTGAGAAGCTCTACACTACTATTAACTGATAATTGCTATGAGATATGCCAAACGAACATCCACTTTCCATAAAATCCTGAAATGACAAATTACCGAAATGACCTTTGAATCCAAAACACAAACTGAATACCTGAATCATGCAAATTACATTATCCAACCCTAACTAAGTCAAAATCTCAATTCCGCAAGGGTTCGAAGCCTGCATATACCCAACCCTTGATCACCATCCCCAAAATGAAAAACAATTCGAAAAAAGGCATTACAACTCTCCCCCTCTTAAATTAGATTTCATCCTCGAAATCAGCCCTTACCTTTCCCATAATGCCAATATCCTAAGTAACTCGACAACAATCTGGAGAATAGCACAACCTTTCAAAATCATTCGAAACCAACCCTCGCAGCACCCACCAAACTCGAAGAAGAACAGAGCTAAAACCCTCACAGTAAACCACTTCTACTTTTTCCCAAAACCTGAAATCTCAAATTGGTCTGATTCACTGAAAGACCGCCCGCACTGAAGAACTACCATACCAATTCAACATTAAATTCCAGATAAAACAAAACACTTCCAACCTTTGAGGCTTCCATAGGGAACCCAAAATCACTACCCATATATTGATGCATAACACCTACACTTGAGAGAAGGTTCAAATAATCCTTCGAGTAGAAGATTCCTCCCTGCTACATTTAGACTGGAATGAGACATGTGCAACAGAGTCCAATCAACCCCTCTAATATTATTTAATCCAATTGCAAGGAAACTTAGGATATCCCCTGAATAACAAGCGACCCCACACACAAATCCCAAATCACTGAAATCACTCTGACTTCTCTTGCTACCTTCTAGTTGCTTTCCAAAAGCAGTCAAGACCTCCCTGGTCCCAAACTGTCTCCCAACTATCTAAGACACCAGAGTACTACACGGTGGCTGGTCGAAAGACACACATACATAATCTCCCGATACGACTCTCGAGAGAAAGCTTATCTGGCAATAATTGCTCAAACCATCTCACCACCAAATCCACTACTAACAGAATACTACATCCCCAACTGTAGTCTCATATCATACCCAACCTCCAATGCCCTACTATTTCCTGATTCCAAACATGTTGTGTCCCTCCTACAGATAGAACCATCCCAAGACACAAACACAATGGCTAGATCTAACATCAAAACTAAATACATTCTCTTACCTATGAACTTTTCAATTGATGCCCTCAGTGTAAGGATACCCCAATTCTTATTCCACTAAAAAGAAAATCTCACTCATAAACACTCATGATTCCCAACTCGAGAGCTCACCCAAAACCCAGCCCGGTACTCACTCACAACTTGAGATCCACAGATTTGCACTTGTATTTCACCCCAAATCTTATGTATTACGACAACCCACTTTGGACCGATATATAAAGGTTCCTAAACAATCTTGAGACAACCAGTGTCACACCTAGCCCAACCACCAGCTGCCCAAGAGACAAAATAACAAAGGCTATACAACCTATAAACCCCTATGCACCACCCACCGAACACCCACTTAACCCTGAAACTCACCAAAACCTAGACACAACGGTCTCCAACAGATCCTACCTATAATGCGATAATAACCCGGGCCTCGGCCACAGGTCGTACTCATTAGGAGCTACATGGTCTCGATTCCGCCTCGGGCCCTAATGGTGCTCAATCTAGAACAAAGCAATACTCCTCGACAATCATGAATGGTATGCCCAAGGCACGAAGTGATTTCCCCTTTGCACTCATTACAGGTTCCAATGATAGTCTATCTCGAACTGGAAAATGCTACGATTCTATTGGAGTTTTACAACACTTCCAACCAACCTTGGTTACCACTAATAGCCTAATAACTCCCTAACCATTCCAATACTACACATCCTGAGTTAAAACCTGCACCAAACAGAAGTTTGGGTCACATTTCGAATCCTAAATCCGTTTACCCCGACTTAACCGCAATCCTGCTATGCACAATAAGGAAGTTTCCACCAAACAGTTGGAAGTTTTTTGAACTCCCACTTACCCAATATCAATCTAACGACCCTGAACCATTCAATTGATGCCCTCAGCATAAGGATACCCCAATTCTTATTCCATTAAAAAGAAAATCCCACTCATAAGTACTCATGATTCCCAACTCGAGAGCTTTCCCAAAACCCAATCCGATGCTCACTCAGAACTTGAGATCCACGGATCTGCACTTGTATTTCACCCCAAATCTTATGTATTATGACAACCCCCCTTTAGACCGATGTATAAAGGTTCCTGACCATCATTAAGACTACCAGTCTCACACCTAGCCCAACTACCAGGTGCCCAAGAGACCAAATAACAAGGCTATACAACCTATAAACCCTTCTGTGCTACCCACTGAACACCCACATAACCCTGAAACTCAAGATCCAAAACCTAAACCCAACGGTATGCAACAGATCCTACCTATAATGCCATAATCACATGGGCCTTGCCCATGAACCATACTCATCAAAATCTACATGGGACCGACTCCGCCTTGGACCCCAATGGTCACAAAGTGATTTCCCCTTTACAGTCATTACCAGCTTCGATGATAGTCTACCTCGAACTGGAAAATTCTATGATTCTGTTGGAGCCTTACAACACTTCCAACCACCCTTGTTTAACACTAATGGGCTAATCACTCCCTAAACATTGCAATCCCATGCATCCTAAGTCAAAACCTACACCAAACGGATGTTCAGGTCACACTTTGAATCCTAAAACCTTTTACCTCGAATTAACCGCAATCTTCCTATGCACAATAAGGAAGTCTCTGTCAAACAGTTGAGTGTTTTTTAAACTCCCACTTACCCAATATCAATATAACGTCCGCTTGGGTGGTCTCTTTTCTTGTCCAGGATGTAAAACTTCAACACCCTTCCAAACTTTCAGCATTTCTGTTCGGTTCTCCCCTACTTAGGATTCAATGAAGTTCTCTCATTTCTTAATTATGATGGATCTCCAACCCGTCTACCGCAAATAGTGTGAACCGCCTAAACCTATGCTAATCAACACCAATGTTTCATTGTTCTCCAAAGTTAATGATCACTGTATCCTAAAACCCTAAAGAATGCTCTTGAAATCTTAGCAAGTTTGATAATCGAAATCACCTCTTATGATATTATACCAATTCACCAAGTTCTTATCTTGGCAACTAAGACCCATAACCCTTTCCCTGAACTGATGAATCTCACTCCAGTTTTCATTTTCAAAAATCATTGAATCCTTATTAACTGCAACCTGAGTTAATCTAAAACTCCCCTAACATTTCCCATGACCAAACAACTCACGCACTGACATGACCATCTCCCTACTACCGCTCTTTTCCTAGAAACAGTAGTGTTTGAACCCCATAGTTCTTATATAGGCAACTGTCGCTCCTACCCTAACAAATACAAATACCACTGAACCTTGACGACACTAGAGAACTATCCTGCTGAATCCTACCTAATGATCTTCCACACAATACCTCTAAACTGATTTCGACGAAAAACTAGGATAACAACCAAACACATTGGATCCCGCTACAAGAGATACAACCCCTTAATAACCCACTAATGATCACGACATGCAAAAGGAATATAAAAATTTTTCGAAGATATAACCCAAGAATAACAGAGAACTAAACCAAAGATAACACTTACGCAAACCAATATAAAATTCCAAGCAACATGAATACTGATAAAAGCTGAAAGGAATGCAAAAGATAACATACCCACAAAGTCACCTATTGGAGCACGGGTCTCCCCTGACTCACACTGCACTGACCGACTTCTCTCTGCTAGGGATCATGACCTACCCTCATGACTATCAAAGATCTGCAAAATAGTCAGAGCAGGTGCACTCAGTGCTCCTCCCTTCCTCATTGTACAGACGACCCTCTCTTGTCCCACTTAGTCGTGGAGAAAACATAACGGGTTTCCCCCAAGGAGAATCCCTGCTGACATGATAAATCCCAGTACAATTATAGCAACCCAAACTCTTGAAACGACAAGCTCCATTGTGCAGTTTCCCGTACGTGCCACAATGACCTAGCCCTGCTGGCCTTCAAATCGTTGATCCAAAGTCTTGGGTCTTTTCCTGGGACCTCCGTTACATGAACATGATCTAACACCCTCTTTCCTAGGTGCTCTAAATCGATCTCTTGCTCACAGCATGAAAGAGTGCGAGCTCCAATGATAGCCATAACCTCAACACCAATCGTACCCAAGCACTCATCCAAGATCTCCAGAATCTCCTCCTTAACTAAACCAAAAATCACAAGAGTTTGCTCTATAATACTGCATGTAATCTCCAATGATATGAATTCCTACATCTGTTCGCTAATCAGCTCAGTACTTGCACCTGAGCTGAAACCAGAACCTGGACTTACTCCTTGAGTGCTCATCACCAAACTGAAATACAACATGAAAGGATTAGACCGTACCCAAAATTCCTCTTCTCTCAATCTTCTTATATTATCCAAGACTCTCCCTGATTCGAGTATGGATCATGTGCTTTGAGTAGTACGGGCCCAATACTACCTTCCACACCGATCCAAACTTTCATCAAGAATCATCCTAAATCCTCTAAGTCACCTTCGCAAACCGATGTACCAAAAACTCACTAAACAGCACAACCAAACCCACTGAAGCACTTCCTAGGCTCTCTTAGGTTCCTAACCTCAACCGACCATCCGCTATTGAAGAACTCCACATAATGCCAGTCACCCACCTCATGAATGCAATTATATTCACTTAGTAGCTAACTCTCATTACCTAAGTGTTCCACATAGCACAAAGAAAGAAGCATTCATGCAATAACACTCAAATCCATAAAATGATCATTGGACATTCAACCCACATACCACAACTCATGCTATAAATTTCCACCCTCACTATTTGTTGTCTTATGCAGGCAAATTATGCACGTAATAGGATCAAATAAACTATCGAATAAAAGACTCTACCATAGGACCATAACCAGACAAGGAATAGGAAAGAAGGCCAAATCAAGTATTCTAGGCTATAAGATCCTAGTCGTATATAATTTTAAAAACATACACTTAGCAGTTACCGATACCAATAGATATTTCCATTACAACATAGCCTCCAACACTCCCAAGACTACAGATCATCACACAGTCAGGCCAATCTATCACTGACTAATCAGCTCTAGCAAGGAAGTCTACCAGCTCAAACAAAGGCATTTCTCCTAGCATTCTATCATGCAAAAGTGAGTAGATCCTTAGACCTAATTTGCATGTGATTCACAGACTCATAAGTTATCTCACATCAGATAACATGTATGGGTCTTTTTGGAAAACTTAGTTGAGCTCGATCGCATGCACCAGATCATTTTCTTATCTTAGAAAATTGTTTTCTTAAAAAAATTACTTTTCTTTTGAAAACTTTACAAATCCTCAGTTTAAGTTCAGACACAGCCGAGAGTATGCCCGAATCCATCAAACCAAGGCTCTAATACCAACTTGTAACATCCCCAAATTATGACATAAAATTTTTTGTTTTTAGATTATTAAATCGTTAATACATATCTTTCCCATAAATCAAGTAAACAAGTTTTAGAAAAACATCATCAAATTAGAGTAATTCACAAAATGCGGAAACATGTGGTGTGTGCTCTGCAATCATCCGGGGCCCTACCATTTGAAAACCGGAGTACCTGAAACATAAACTGAAAACCATAAGCAGAAAGCTTAATGAGTTCCCCAAAAATACTACATAAAACTCAATCGTTGAATATTATACAATGTACATATAATTGTCATCCCCCACCCATTATCTTTACCTAGAATGCCATGAGTTCCCCCCATGGAGCAATATCTAAGTGCAATGGGCATCCCCCCCCCTCATTGTCTTTGCATAGAATGTCGTGGGCTCCCCCCCCCCCCCATTATCTTTCATGCACGTATCACAAAGACAACTAACATTCCACATAACACGTAATGAGCCGACAATAGTGCTTTCAACATGTGGATATAGTGAGAAGTCACACTTCAATAGCTGAACCTACAGATAAGTCTCTGACTGTTGATGCACTAAAATCCCCATGCTATCAAACAATTAAAACTCAAATAACAATTGGTTTCCAAAACGAGTCCAATAATCCATATATAAGGTAAAATACCATTTTAGCACTCACCTAGTTTGGTCCAACTCTAAGGTCCAAACTCCTAATCATAAAGGCCCACAACCAAAACCATCCAAAGCCAACTTATTGCCTAATTTTCCAAATTGGGCCCAAACCCTTACTTAGCCTTACCTTAAAGCCCAATAGCTTCTCCTTTATCCAATACACATATTCTTAGATGGACCAACAAAGCCCCAAGCAATCAAAATAAAAAAGGTAGCCCAAACACTCAAAGCCCAATAGACTGAGTACGCGGGGAGTACATGTATGTACACACAACGTACTCACTTGGAGGCTTGTATAGTGCGCGTACCTGCTTTTACGCCCACCGTACTCACCTAATTCAGCCGAAACCTAATTTTCACTTAATCCATTAAGAAAATCTTTCAAAACCAGAAATCTAACCTCCTTGAGCTGGAATACCATGTAAAGTTGCCAACTTTACGTTCATACATGATTACAAGAAGCTTTTAAGCTAAAAAGTGACTTAATGGTTAACTTAACGCATGCATGACTGCAAAATAAACATAAAGCTTGCACCGTTATGATCAAGGATACCAAAATAAACTCAGATCTGAAAGGATGAACCCTTAAACAACCTAACTTATCTCTAATCTCAAAAAAAAGACCAAAATCATAATAAACTTGCCATGACGATATCTAATCATACACACACCAATATACAAACTTGATACTTCAAAAAGCTTCCCCACAAGGTAATGATTTTGGATCCAAAGCTTTCTCACCAAGCAAAACAACTTCAAGCTTCTCTTGTTTCCTTCCCAGGGGCAAAAATGAGCATCAATGCCTCACAATATCTCAAGAACACCTCCAAGACGCTATAAGGTCGATTTAGGGTTTTAGAGTGTGGAGGCTGACTTAGAAATGAGGGAAAGGGATAATATAAAGCTTTTATAGGATACAATTGCTAAAATTAGGATTTCTCATTAACTCTCGTACGCCCAATGTACTCCTCGTACGCCCAGTGTACGAGGTCTTGCACCCCGATCCCATATCCGAAGTATGCTCCATTACGAATGAAGTAATCCTCAACGCATCAGTACGACCTACGTACGACCTTGGTATGCCGCGCATAGTAGGGTTTTCCGTTAGACCCTAATTCATTCCGAAGGCCATAACTTTCGCGATACAACTCCGATTTCGACCATACTTATATCCTAGAAAAGGTATTGAGAAGCTCTACATTATTATCAACTGATACTTACCATGAGATATCCCGAAGGAACATCTACTTTCCATAAAAGCCTGAGCTAAAAAATTACTAAAATGCCCTTTGATTCCAAAACACAAATCGAATACCCGAATCACCCAAAATACATTATCCAACCCCAACTGAGTCAAAATCTCAATTCCTCAAGGGTTTAAAGCCTGATAATACCCAATTCCTGATCACCATCCCTAAAATAAGAAACGATTCGAAACAAGGCGTTACATATTGGAGTCTAACATACATTTCTGTTCATCAAAGCTCACCTAAAGGACCTAGATTCAACCGTGGATTCATATTAACCACGAATATAACATTTTGATACTTCTAACATGCCAAAGGGACTAAGATCTAGCATTTTTGGCTTCTAGATTTCCCAAAATCGCAAAAGAGCATTCATGGACCAGAAATGAACTTATAAACAAACCCTAACTCTAACAATCAAAAGGTTCAACAAGGTATTAGCTTTTTACCTTCAAAAGCTTCCTAAGATGATGTAGATTCAAGATCTTGAAGCTCAACCATGTCCAAGGCTTGCTCACTAACTTCTTCTTCTTACAAACACACCAAAAAGGCCACTAAAGTCACTTTCAAGCTCAAAGATCACTCTCAATGGCAACTAGGGCTTTAGGGACATTCAAAGTTAGTGGAGGTTGATAAGAGTGAGGGTGAAAAGGTCATAAGTGTACTTAAATAGGGCTCATGCCCTAAAATTAGGGTTTTAGCATTTGGCTACGTACGCCCCATGTATATGGCCCACAGTCCCGACTCCGCATGCCCATGCATGCTAAACATACATAGACGTATGCCCAATGTACGAAGGGACCTCTTTCACAATAAAAGTATTATTCCATTGACTACTAGGAAAAATACCTGAATCTGTGTGTTACAATATTGGGCTATATTTATTATTTTTGCATTTTGATTTTATCTGTGATTTTTGCATCTAGATTTTTGTTTATATTGCATCATTGATTTTGGATTTGGGTTTGCATTGTAGATTCCATTTCTGTTTTAGATTTCATTTTCAGGTTTTATTTTGGTTTTGGATTTGAGTTACATGTTTTGTTTTAGATGTATACTCAATTTATTGTTGAACGGTAGGTGACTTTGTAGCTTTATGTTAATTTTTGTGGTATTGGATCAGGGGTATTGAATCTATGGTTGTATATTATGTTGGAGATGGTGATCGAAGGTGGTGGCAAGAATTGTAAAATGATTAAGGTGGGTTTGGTGATTTTTTTAACAATAGATTAATAATTTAATTTATTTAATAATGTCTTGTATAATAAAAAAGGAATTAACAAAATAAAAATAGTCATTAAGCGCAAAATAATATTTTTTATGTCAGATAGAGACCAAATGTCCAATAAAACGATATAAGAGGGACCGTCTATGTTTAGGAAAAAAAAAAAAAAAAAAAAAAAAAAAAAAAAAAAAAAAAAGATATAATAGATACGGTATCTTAGATACCGTTTGAGTTAAGAAAAAATAAAGTTAGGAACCAAGCGCAAATTACCCCAAAGCATAAAGACCATTCATGTAAGCGCAAATTACCCGAAAGCATAAAGACCCTTCATGTAATTTAAAATAAACTTATGATAAACTGAATGAAATAAGGAGTTTCAATTATGTTGTATCTCATTATGCAATTAACATATATATTTGGTTATTTAGTAAGCGGTCTATCTAGTTACAGATCCTAGGTAAGTGATAGGATGTATGTTTAATTCTATCCCAACAAAATCTACCGGAATGGTACCCATATGATCTTCTTTCCAGTTATTTTATATTTTATACATTATAAATTATTTTTAGTATAGTTGGTTTACAAAAAGATCAATTTACATCGTTATATTAGATATATTCATGATTTATTTGGTATAAGCGTGTATGATAATTTTGATATTAGTAATTATTAATTAATCATGGAATTGGTAATTGTCAAATGATTCAAGGATACACTTGATCCACAAATATCTATATAATAAATAATGTCCTTTTATCTATATTTTAGAAAAAAAAAAAATGTTTTATATTGTCTATTACACATTTACGATCATTTAGTTTGTTTGTTCTTCTTCTCCTTATTATTATTTTTTTATTTTTTAAATTGTCGTTGTTGTAAAGAATGATATAGAAGTTTTGAAGAAAAAACCAATTTTCTTTATCTCACATTTTATTTAATTGCATAATCTAATAAAACATCATTTATTAGTTACTTTGATTGAATTAAGTGTTTTGAAATTATAAATCAAAAAATCAAACCAAACATGACAAAATATAATTTGTTATAATTTATTTTGAGTTTTCTGCTTAAGAATCTATTTTCACACTAGAAATGATTATTTTAGTGTAAGTGTTTTTTTAGATCAACGTTGTTTAAAAAATGATATAAAACCTGTTGATAAAAAAAATTATTTGTCTCATATTTTATTTAATTGCATAATATTAAAAAAAAAAAAAAAAAAAAAAAAAAAAAAAAAAAAAAACATTTATTAGTTACTACAAATTAAGTGTTTTAATATTATAAGCGAAACATGGCAAAATATAATGCATTTTTAGTTTTAAGTTTAAGGGTATATGTCCACTAGAGGTGACGTTTTGTATTTCAAACTTTTTAAAGATAAATAAAGTGCAAATTACATTGATGGTCCTATGGTTTTGGTTAATATCCACGTTTGATCCCTAACCTTTTTTTATTAACTCGAACTGTTCCTAATATATATTTTTGTTCGAACTGTTCCTAATATATATTTTTGTTGCTTGTTTGATATCTATCTGAGTTAAAAAGACAATTATGCTCTTAGTAATTTATATATTTTTCTATTATTTATTCATTTACCTTTCATTTCTATTTATAATTAAAAAATATTAATAGACTAAAAAAAATGCTTTGATATATAATCCTTAAAATCTACCGTATCTCCCTCCATTATTCTTCTTCTTCTTCTTCTTCTTCTTCTTCTTCTTCTTCTTCTTCCATTTCCACATATATCCCTACATGGTTGATCACCTACCTCACCATCTTTTATGGTTCTCCTTTTCCACAATTAACTTCTATAATTTCACTTCTCTTCATCCATCATCAACCCTATTCTTCTTTTATCTAAAATTAGAATAACAGAACCCTAAAAATCAAATCTCATTACCCCTTTTCTCATCAAGAAGCAACAAGTTCGCCCACTCACTCACCATTCTCGTGTATCACCCTTTCGTCTTCCCTATCGACACCTTCACCATCTCCTTCCATCGGAGCCTGCATCACTCATCCTCTTTCTTGGTCTACAACCCTGACGCTGCAACCAACTTCTGGTATGTTCTTCAGTATTGTCGCCGCATGTGAATGCCCACAATTGTTGGTGGTGTTGGATATACGAAAAATAGAGGTTGCTAGTAATGCTTTGAGAATCGACGTGAAGCAATGAGCACATCGAATGGTTGTTCTTCTACAACCGACAAAAATGAAGGATTCACTTGAATGTGGGTTTGATTCGTTCTTAACTGGTTTGCATATGGGGCAATATCTAGGATTTTTGCATTGTGATTTTATCTGTGATTTTTGCATCATGGACTTTGCTTTTGGATTTTAGTTTGAGTTGCATCTTCGATTTTGGATTTAGGTTTGCATCGTAGGTTCCATTTCGGTTTTAGATTTCATTTTCAGGTTTTATTTTGGTTTTGGATTTGAGTTACATGTTTGGTTTTAGATATGTACTAAAATTTATTGGTGAACGGTAGGCGACTTTGTAGCTTTATGTTAATTTTTGTGGTATTGGATCGGTGGTATTGAATCTATGGTCGTATATTATGTTGGAGATGGTGATCGGAGGTGGTGGCAGGAATTCTAGAGTATTAAGTTGGGTTTGATGATTTTTCCAACAATAGTTTAATAATTTAATTTATTTAATAATTACTAGCTCATATAATAAAAAAAGAATTAACAAAATGAAAATAGTCTTTAAGTGCAAAATAGTATTTTTAGGTTAGATAGTGACCAGATGCGCAATAAAAATATATATACTTGGACCGTCCGAGTTAAGAAAAAAATTATAGACAAAGCACAAAGTATCCCAAACCATAAAGACCATCCTTGTAATTTACTCATAAATAAAAGGTGATCAACTTTTTTAAAAGAGAAAAAAAAAAATAGAAGAATGAAAAAAAAAATCAATTTTTCTATATATTTAACAGCTAAGAGTCTCAAAAATATAAAATTATGTTTCTCAAATATTATCTGTGTACTATTATTAGTTTTATTGATTTTTTTTAGATTTTAAGGTAATTTATATAAAAGTGTTTTCTATTTTTTTAGTGTTGTGCTATCTATATATAATACACAAAAAAAGATGGTTAGATTATTTTGTTCGAGTTTTAGATGGAACTTTAGTTTTCACTAATAATATCTATTCTAAGGACAGACTACAATTAGTTTTGCATATTTACACCAAGTCTAGAAAAAATAATATTTTTATTAAATAATTTTATTTCTGTTTAACGCGCAGATCATGGTTGTCAAAATCGCGATCCTGATCGTAGGATTGTACGATCCTACGATCCTATGTATGAAAAACGATCCGGATAGTAAAAGGATCGTATTTTGGGTAGGATCGCAGGTAGGATCGTAAGATCGTAGGTAGGATCGTATGATTGAGATCCGATCCGATCCTACCTTCCTTTAATTTTTTTTTCAAATGAATTTTTTTTTACCATTTTATGTCTTTTACCAATTACCAATCTAACATTTATCATTTTCTTTGTGACTTATGACTAATATTTTAAAGTTTTTATAACTTTTGAACGAAAAATTAAATGTTTGAAATATTTTTTATGATTAATATTATAAATTAAAATTATATTCTATTTTGTGGGATCTTAGGATCTCGATTCCGATCTTACGATTCCGATTTTGCAAACCTAAAAACGATCCTAGGTAGGATCCCGATGTTGACAATCTTAGCGCAGATATACACATAATAATAAAAGAAATGTAAAGGAAAATTACGTCGCAAACAAATCAGTGAAAAAGTTGAGCACCGTGATCTTTAAAAAAACATTTTTTTATTTTCGTTGATTTGATTTAGTGGCCCATCACCTTCAAACCTTTTCTATTCCTATATAAAGGAAGGGCACCCTTCCACTATTTTTCATAAGCTACTCTTTTCATAATTAACAAGAAAAGAGCTAGTCAAGCCAAGTTCCTCTAAACACATTAAAGTCTTAGTTTGTTAAAGCCGAGATATATATACCTGTATCGATAATACATTACTAATCAACCAAGGAGATGACGGGAAACTTGGCTCACCTTACTCTTGCTTTTGGCCTTCTTGGTATATAATCTCTCTCTCTCTCTCTCTCTCTCTATATATATATATATATATATATATATATATATATATATATATATATATATATATATATATATATAAATGATCAAATGATAACACCTAAAAAGTTAAGAACGCGAGAACAAGTATATATGCATTTGTGATTTCATGTATTCATTTGTGGAGAAATAATAAATTTTTACGCACAATCAACATGAATATAATTTTTCTCTTCGGTTGAAATTAAAGGCGTAAAAGTTTATTATTCTTTCACAAATAAATATATGGAATCATAAATAAATATATTTTGTTCTTGCATTCTCAATCTTTTTGGTGTTTTCATTTGATCGTAATCATATATATATATATATATATATATATATATATATATATATATATATATATATATATATATATATATATATATATATATATATATATATATATATATATTAAGAACCAATTATTTACAGCGAACAACTCCTCAATTTCAAACTCTTTTGTGGCATTTCTTTATCAAAAAAAGAGACAAAACACCAAATCCATTCTATATAAACATATTCATAAAATAAATCTCGAAAACACTGTGCATATACAACATGTGTATATGTGAACAAAGATCCGAAATTCAACAAAATGTACGTATGTACATTTTTTTTCGATAATTTGTTTTCTTTTACTATTATTATTATTATTATTATTATTATTATTATTATTATTATTATTATTATTTTGCAAATATAATTCTATAGAACCGGATTGGTGCTATATGCCACTTTTCTTTAACAAAAAATATCACACAAAAAATTTCGTATTTGCAATATGCATGGTTCGTAGGAAAATATGGGTTCATATATATATATATATATATATATATATATATATATATATATATATATATATATATATATATATATATATATATATATAAATAACAATGAAAATTTTGATAGAAAAAACAATAATTTTTTATGTGCATATTTTTTTAATGAACCTACAAAATAAATTATTAGATAATCTAATGTAACTTGATTGACAAGAAACAATTCCGGAGAAAATGCCTTACTAATTCATTTTAACGATAATTTTAGCAAATAATAATAAAATCATAGTAAAAATTAATGATCAATATGTTTTTTCAGGTTCATTTTTGTGAATTATGTTATTTTCGAATCATATAATGATTCTTTTTTTTTTTAATAAAGAATATGATGATTAAAAACTTATTACCCTTCTACCAAATATATCTTTTTTCATTTTATCAAATATTTCTTTTATATATATATATATATATATATATATATATATATATATATATATATATATATATAATTAGGTTTATGTGACATAAGTTAATTTTAGGACACCGTTAGACATAATCCTAACTATTCATTCTGTAAAAAAAAACATTTTTAAAATACAAAATAACTGAAATGTTTCGAATTCTTTTTTCAAATATTATATTCGTCATTTATATTTTTCAAAAATAAACCAAAAATAAATAAATAAAATACTGCTTTTTTGTACATATTTTATATAATATTAGAATATTTTATATAACTGCGAAATCTTGTAAAATATTTTAACATTTTACATGTTAAATTAGAATATTTACAGTGTAATATTTTATTAAAATGTTTATAGTCTAATATTGTATTAAAATATTTCATATATTTAAAAACAATAATTTTTTAAATATTTTTCTATATATATATATATATATATATATATATATATATATATATATATATATATATATATATATATATATATATATATATATATATATATATATATATATTAGATTAAAAAAATGACGAAAATAATAATTAAAAAAAAACAATTTTCGGATTTTTACTTTTAGTTTTCATTTTAAAATTATTTTTATATTGTGTTTCACGGTTTTAAAAATTTTTTATAGTTTCAAATTAACCTGAATATATATATATATATATATATATATATATATATATATATATATATATATATATATATATATATATATATATATATATATATATATATATATAGATCACGTATCCCTTGTTTACAAGTCTCAATGGACACTTATCACCAAAAATATATAATTTTGAACTGATAATGCTAACCGTTTTCATTCCTTTTACATTTTTGTAGGAAATATTATTTCATTTTTAGTATTCCTTGCACCAATGTAAGTTCTTTTGACATCTTCTTGATCCGTTTTAAATCTGATTGTTCCATGATTCATCACTTTCTACATAGCTATAATTTGAACAATTTCTATGAAAAATCCAGACCAACATTCTATAAGGTCTACAAGAAGAAATCAACTCAAGGGTTTCAGTCAGCACCGTATGTTGTCGGGCTATTTAGTGCCATGCTTTGGATATATTACGCTTTGCTCAAGACCAATGTCATGCTTCTCATCACCATTAACTCAGTTGGTTGCTTTATCGAGACATTGTATATATGTTTTTTTCTCTTTTATGCACCAAAGAAGGCTAGGGTATGTACTAATCTTTTTCTACATATGGTTAAAGTATTCTTTCATATTGGTTGCCCTAATGAAGACTATAATTTTGTTATATGCAGATGGAGAGTCTGAAGCTCATTGGGTTATTGATAGTCGTTGGGTTTGGATTGATTGTCCTCCTAACTCAGCTCCTTGCAAGTGGAGGTACTCGTACTGTGATAGTTGGATGGATTTGCCTTGTGTTTTCTTTGTGTGTTTTCGTTGCACCTATGGGAGTGGTGGTACGTACTAAAATTAAAGAAATAAATAACTTTTTTGATATTTATTTTTTATGTACATGTTTCATAATTAATGAATACGAACTTTTAATTATTTCCATTTTACTTTCTCTGCAGCGACAAGTGATTAAAACAAAAAGCGTAGAGTACATGCCGATTCTGCTCTCTTTTGCACTGACGATCAGTGCCGTCATGTGGTTCTTTTATGGCCTACTCCTTGCTGATTTCAACATTGCGGTACTACCAAATTATTTGTGTTTGGTTTTCGTCCAACAATTTTAAGTATTTCTTTTTTGTATTGATTAGTGTTGTTTCAACCTGTTTTTTAGATTCCAAATGTACTTGGATTCACCTTTGGAATTCTTCAAATGATACTATATTTTGTGTACAAAAACAAGAAGCCACTTACCAATGAAAAGATATTAACTTTGGAAGCAAAAATCAGTCAAAAGGAGGAACAAAAGATCCCGGAACATAAAGATCAGAAAACCGTGGATATTTTGAAGCTGGAAAATTTAATTAATTCTGATATTCTTCCGGTGGTTGCCAAATCAAACAAAATTGTAGCTGTTGAACCTCAAGCTCCTTTGTATGTGCCAAATCACACCATTGAAGTTGCCGCTTGAGAACCATAGCTATTAATTTTAACCACAGAAAGACCAAATGGGTAGACATGTTGTTGGATCTTAATGCCATGTTTCAGTGTATCTTCATAATATAGTTTTTAACTTGTTGCAAACAGGCTATCGCGCGTCTTTGCTTGATAAAAACTTTATCAGTCTCTTACCTAACATACGTTTCATTTTTATTCCCTGTAACTATTGTTGATATAAACGAGTTTGGCCTTTGATAGTTACACTTGTTAAAGTTGCAGATGCTTCTGCCTAGTTAATTAATGGCAACTACTTCTTTTAAAGATTAAATTGAAATCTTTCACCATTTTATTCCGACAAGCAAAATTCTTAAATTAACAAACTTTATGTTTTTTACTACTTATTTAAATTTCATATTTTCTATAGTTAACATATATAGTGCTATTTTTGTTACGTAGTTAGTTACGCAATATTTATCTTTTCCAATTTCTAAATTTGGATATATTGATATTTTAAAAAGGGAAATCTGCAAAAAAATCCCAATATTTTAGCCCAATTTACGATTTAGTCCCATATTAAATTTTGTTTACAAAAAAGGACAGATTACCGGCTAACACTTCGGATTAACCCTTCGTGGCCAGTTTCACAGATTTAGCCGGTATCTCATCTTTTTTTGTTAATTAATCCAAATTTTGGGGCTTTTTCATTAATTAATCAAAATTTTAGGGTTTTTTCATTATTTATTACCAATAAACCAAAATATTTGAATTTTCTGAAGATTACCTTTAAACTAATATATATTATATGATCTAATTTAATATGTACTATTCCATATCTTCTTTCTTATGCTCTTCTAGGCTTACCGTGTGTGTTTATCGGTGTCGTCAAACCTAACAACAAAAATCTCACTCACAAGCCTCGTTAACTCCATCAATTTTCCAAAATTATATATTCACAACTCTATGATCATCTTTCAATCTCCAAATAAAGAATGGAGAAAATCCTTGTTGATTACGTGGATGTCCCTATTACCTAACCATGACTTAAACCGTGGTTCCAACACTTGGATGTTCCTATTAGCTAACCATGAATTGATTCCTATTTCGAACCCATACACTATTCGCATTGTCCATAGTGTTGTTCACAACAAAATACGAATCACACATGGTTTAACCACTGATACCTTGGCTCAAGTCTTACATGACCCTTGTTTCCTTACAATAGGGCTTGAAAACCATGAAGAATGAACCATTAAGTTTAAAAAACACAACATAGGTAAAAAAACCAACTCGATATTATGTACTGAAAACCATGAAGAATGTTAACTCTAATTGTAAAAAAAAATGTCAACAAGCTATCCATCATAGACTATTAAAATATTAATTTGATATACCTACGAGCTACGGTTCCAACACTCGGATGTTCCTATTACCTAACCATGACTCGAACCTTATTTCGAGTCTATACACTAATGGCATTGTCCATAGTTTTATTAACAACAAAATACAAATCCCACATGGTTTCACCACTGATACCTTGGTTGAAGTCTTACTTGACCCTTGTTTCCTTACAATAGGTGTAACATCCAAACTCCCAGGTATAATATTTAATTAATTTGTATTCTTGTTGTCTTATCAACTTGACGAGTTAGAGGCCCCAACTCGCCGAGTAGAGAGTGTTAATGGTCACGTAATTTCTAGAGTCTACTCGACGAGTTGGAGGACCCCAACTCGACGAGTAGGAGCTGATTTTGAAAACCCTAATTTTCAGGGGTTGTGTCCTATTTAAATGACCTTAAGCCTTCATTTCTGCCTCCCTTGTCATCTTAACACTCTGAGAGAAACCCTAATTGAGCTATATGCTTGTAGGAGAGAAAGAGGGGATAATATTGCATATTGTAGTGCATTTTTTGGAAGAAGATTGAGGAGAAAAAGGCTTGGGACGAGAAGAAGCTCTTGGATCCATCAATAAGATTGTGTTCCGATCTTTATCAAAAACTTTATCATTTATTGGTTTTTGTCTTGCCAAAAACTAATGCATTCTGGAAGCCCCAAATAGACTAAAATGTAATAATGACAATTGTTGTGATGTTACGTTTAAGTCATAATGATAATTGGTATGATATTACAATAATTGTCAATATTACGTTTTAGTCTATTTGGGGCTTCCAAAATGCTTTACTTTTTGACAAAAAAAAACAATAAATGATTAACCATGTGGGATTCATCTTATGTTGGGGCTTCTATAGTATTGTAAGGAAACAAGGGTCAAGTAAGACTTGAGCCAATGTATCAGTGGTTAAACATGTGAGATTCGTCTTCTATTGTTAACAACATTATGGACGACACCATTAGTGTATGGGTTCAAGTCATGGTTACGTAATAGGAACATCCAAGTGTTGGAACCACGGTTTAAGTCATGGTTAGATAATAGGGACATCCACGTAATCAACAAGGATTTTCTTCATTCTTTATTTGGAGATGGAAAGATGATCATAGAGTTGTGAATATATAATTTTGGAAAATTGATGGAGTTAACGAGGCTTGTGAGTGAGATTTTTGTTGTTGGGTTTGACGTCACCGATAACAACACACAGTGAGCCTAGAAGAGTATAAGAAAAAAAGATATGGAATAGTACATATTAAATTAGATCATATAATACAATATATATTAGTTTAAAGGTAAAAGTCCAAATATTTTGGTTTATTGGTAATAAATAATGAAAAAGCCCTAAAATTTTGATTAATTAATGAAAAAGCCCCAAAATTTGGATTAATTAACGAAAAAAGACGAGATAGCGGCTAAATCTGTGAAACCGGCCACGAATGGCTAATCCGAAGTTTTAGCCGGTAATCTGTCCTTTTTTGTAAATAAAATTTAATTTGGGACTAAATCGTAAACTAACCTAAAATATTGGAACTTTTTCGCAGATTTCCCTTTTAAAAAATGTATTAAGTACTAAAAATTAAATGAATAAAAGAGAAAAGCAAACATATAATAATAAATATAAACATTTTTCTTCCAAAGCTTGTGCAATATCTAGCAAATAGAAAAGTAGATTAAAAAATATATATAGTGATTCATGCCTTCAAATTAAAAAGCTTTCACATATTTATTTATTTCAATGGGTTAATGAATCTGTCAAATTTTGAAATGAAAAAGCTTTCCAAGTATTCAATTATTTTACTATTTGTTTGAAATTAAAAAGCTTTCACAGTAATTATTTATCAGGATAATGATTTGAAAGGGTAACAAATTTTAGATTTTGTTCATATTTAATCACTATTTTTTTTTCATTATATATTTATCACTGAATTATTGAAACTGTTAATATTTTACCTTACCGGTCATAAGGGTAAAACGTGAAGAGTTTTAATAATTCAGTGACAAATAAATAATGTAAAAAAGTTTAGTGATTAAATATGAAGAAAATCTAAAATTTGTTTCGCTCTAAAAAAGTTCAATGACTAAATGTGAACAAACTTTCTCTTGTATTATATTTTAGCAAATTATTTATTTTTGTTAAATTGTAGCAACATTTGTTGATAAAGACATATATGAAAAAAAAAACAAAAAAAAACAAAACAAAACCCCGAAAAATATATTAAAAAAAAACAAGAAATCGAAACCGAAATAAAAACTAATGGTTTGGTATTTTTCAAAATAAAAAATCAAAATTTCCAATGTAATTTTGGTTTTACAAAAATTCAACTTTCGAATTTCCATATCTAAATCTTCCCTCCTTTTTATAATCGAAAAATGATTATAAAACCAAAAAGGAAATGAGAAATCCCTCAATTCGAAAATTTTGTATCTAAACTCCACTTAACACATGACATAAACATTTTGCTTCAATCCGGAAAATCAAAAAAATGTTCAATTTTTAGCTTTGTTCAGGGACCGCATTTGACAAAAATTTGGGTAGAAATTGTCAATTTCAAAATTCTACCAAAGGCGGTCCGTGAATGAAGCTAAAAATTGAAGATTTTTTGGATTTTCCGGATTGAAGCAAAAATTTATGCCATTTGTTAAGGGAGAGTTTTGGATAGAAAATTTTTGAATTGAGCGCTTTCTCATTCCCTTTTGGTTTATAATCATTTTTCGATTATAAAAAGGGGCATCGATTTAGATATGGAAATTCGAAAGTTGAATTTTTCATATTATGCGGACTTGAAGACCGAAGTGACCTCGAGTATTTGAAGTTTATGAAATGATTTGATTGTAGATTCAGAAGTGATTTCGGTTTATGATGGGTTTAGAATTACTGAAGATTTTTGGAGTGTGCATAAATGCTCAAATTTTGGGTAATTTTTTGAAAAATGAGAAACATCTAATTAACTTTTGATGTTTGGTTTGTATGGTCTCACATTCTAGAACTCGTACTGAAAAGTCATGGAAGAATTACAGATTTGATGTTCATGTATCACATTTGAGGCTCGGTTTGTGAAGTTGCTCGAGTTTGAAAGATTTAAAGCAGATCGCCTATTCCTAACTTTGACAAGGAGAATGTTGGGTACAAAGTTATCTATGTATGACTTCGTAAATGATTTGACTTTTATAGACCTACTTGCATGTGGTAACGTTGTCTTGTGACAAGAGAGATATAGAGAGATAGACATTGGTTTTTTATTTTGGTTTCGATTTTTTGTTTTTTTAATATATTTTTTGGTGTTTTGTTTTTTTATTACATAGATTTATTCAACAATAAATGTTGTTAGAATTTAACAAAAATAAATAATTTTCTAAAACATAATACAAGAGGAAGTTTGTTCACATTTAGTTAATGAAATTTTTTAAAGGGAAACGAACTTTCGATTTTGTTCATATTTAGTCACTAAACTTTTTTTCATTATCTCTTTGCCACTAAACTATTAAAATTGTTCACATTTTACCCTTATGACCGGTAACAACCGGTCATAAGGGTAAAATGTGAACAATTTCAATAGTTCCGTGACAAATAGATAAAGAAAAAAAGTTTAGTGATTGTATATGAACAAAGATGAAAGTTCGTTACCCTTTCAAGTCATTATCCCTCATTTATTTTACTATTTGATTCAAGAAAAAACTGTGAGAAGGTCATATGGCGGATGTTCTTATCAGTCATAAACTCTAGGGATTTAATTTAAGTATCCTTTTTAATAAATGATGATTTTTTTGTCATATATATATATATATATATATATATATATATATATATATATATATATATATATATATATATATATGTGGTTAGGTTCAATAGAGAACCATAATTAATCAAGGAACCAATCGTAAGCATCGGAAATCATAACGATCAACGGCGAATAAAATAAATGTACACTTTTACATTGGACTCACACACACATACACCGAATTATACCAAAAAATCCACCATTTACAATAAAAGCCACCACTTTTTTTCGTTTAAAACTTTTTTAGCCCATGTTTTTTATCAAAAAAAAAAATGTATATACCGTTGTTCACGATTTTTCATCCTCTTTCTTTTTCCATAGAGATCCATGATGATATATAAAAAACTAACTTTTTTTTTTCGAAAAAAACTCACTTTATTTTCTTTAATGAAAAAAATTAAGGTCTATTTTCAATAGAAAAAATTTAATAAATATATCAAAATTCATATTTTTTGTACTTTTTAAACACATATTCATATTAATATTATATATATATATATATATATATATATATATATATATATATATATATATATATACTTCTATTCAGGTTCACATTGTGAACTTGTTCATATTTATATTGTAAACATGTTCAGATTCACATTGTGAACCTCCTTAGATTCACAGTGTGTATAATATTAAATCAGATTCACAGTGTGAATCTGAACTGATCGGAGTTTTTTCACATTGTGAATGTTAAAATTTTAAATATTTACAGTTTAGATTCACAATGTGAATCTATACTGATCGACTGTTTGAGGTTTTTTTTTAATCGGTGTTAATGTTTATTAATAGATTACAAAAAATTAATATTTTTGGTATAATTTGTATTTTTTTTTTATAAAAAAAGCTTAAATATTGAAAAAGTAAGAAAATTAAGTGAGTTTTTTTCGAAAAAAAAATAGCTATATATCATCATGGATCTCTATGGAAAGATGACGTAAAATCGTGAATAACGGTATATTTGGATTTTTTTTCGATAAAAAACTTGGCTTGAAAAAATTTAAATGAAAAAAAGGAAGTGAGTTTTGTTATAATCCGGTACATGTGCGTCCATTATAAAAATTTACAACCCTTCTTTTTGCCATTGATCGCTTTAAATTCCGACGCTTTGGATTGATTCCTTGGTTCTTTGAATAATACTAATTCTCTATTGAACATTTCCATATATATATATATATATATATATATATATATATATATATATATATATATATATATATATATATATATATATATATAGGGTTAGGTTAATGTGAGACGGCCTAATTTTGTGAGACCCTGAGACACATTTTTTTATTTTTTTATTTATTTTTTATTTTTTTTATTTAATTCAAGTTTCAAAAATAATATTTAAAAAAAGAATTTTTTGATTTTTCCATTTATTTTGCATTTTAAAATTATTTTTAGAATATGTACAGTGTAATATTCTATTTAGAATATTTTACGTATTTTTCAAAAAAATAGGATTTTTTTTTATTTTTTTTAGTTAATTCAAGTTCCGAAAATAATATTTAAAAAAAGAATTTTTAGATTTTTCCATTTATTTTGCATTTTAAAATTATTTTTTAGAATATGTTAGTGTAATATTATATTTAGAATATTTCACGTATTTTAAAAAAAAAAGATTTTTTTTTATTATGTTTTATTTTTTTTAGTTAATTCAAGTTCCGAAAATAATATTTAAAAAAAGAATTTTTAGATTTTTCCATTTATTTTGCATTTTAAAATTATTTTTAGGTTTGATCTCACGGTCTCACAAAATTAGAATGGTCTCAAATGAACCTGAACATATATATATATATATATATATATATATATATATATATATATATATATATATATATATATATATATATATATATATATATATATATATATATATATAAAGGCTTTGTTTGGCTTTTTCTTTCATTTTGAGGTTTTCTTTGTTACATTAAATTTCCAAAATTTACGGTATAGTCGGTTCCCATTCTATTCATGTAAGGTTATCAATTTATTAATTTAAGAATAAATTCAAATAAATGTTACAGACTCATTGATTTACTTTCTTCTTTGACAAAACTTCCAAAATAGACCCTGTGGTTTCAAAAAATATGAAGTTTGGTCCTTAATTTACAAAAACCTCACGAATCGTCCTAGTGGTCTCAAAACTTTTAACAATTAGTCCTTCCGGCTAACTTCGGTACCATTTAACCGTTAAGTCAGGGGTATTTTTGTCATTTCACTACACATGGACAACTTATGAGGTCTTTAGTTGCTTTTAAAAAAAATTAGAAAAATGAAATATAAATGGGTCTCTCTCTCTCTCCCTCTCTCTCTCTCTCTCTCCCTCTCTCTCTCTCTCTCTCTCCCCCTTTCTCTGGTTTGTAACACCGTAAATTTCAAGACAAAATTTTCATTTAAAATAATCATTTTATTCTTAGAAATATTTGTTTAAAATCTTATTCATAATCAATTTACAAAACATAACTACATTTTCACTTGCATAGAAAACCAGGATCCTCCAAAATATGACTCTTTCTCTGGTGTGTACAATCAAGCCGGTGCCGTCCCGTGATACTGAAAGAAACCTGAAAACATCAAACAAAACACTGTAAGCACGAAGCTTAGTGAGTTCCCCAAAATACCACACATAACACATATTAGCCACTCGAGGCTATAACTCTATGGGTCCGTGCACCCAAACTCTATGAACCCTCAGGTTCTAACTCTGGGAACCTTCCGGTTCCAACTCTATAAACATGCACAGCATAAATCACATAGAAATAATGCAGTACAACACGTCACGTACATATAGCATACAAATACTATAAACACATAACTCTGGTTACCTACTCAAGGTAAAGTATAGTGAGAAGACTCACCTGGCAAGCAGAAAGCAGATATCCCCACACTTGAATCTCGAACACGCTACCGCCTAACACGTAAGGCAAATACTCTCATGAATATAACTCTCGAGACTAGAATAAATCCTCTCATAACACCCTCTTATGGGTAAAAGACTATTTTACCTCTCTCTTGGCCCAAAGGCCACATCGCTGACCAAACCCTAAAAGTCAACGGCCAAGCCTTGGTCGAAATCAATGTCCTCAGTCTAAGTTAACCCCTGACTGACCCTACTCGCCGAGTCAACTCTGTGACTCATCGAGTTCCAATAATCAGTACTTCATTCAATCTGCGACCTAACTCGCCGAGTCACCCCGAGACTCGCCGAGTCCAACAACTCTAAGTCCACTCGCACTCGACTCACCGAGTCATCCCTCGACTCACCGATTCTCGACTCTACCAGAGAATATTTGGGACTCTTCGACAAGACTCGCCGAGTCCAAATGGACTCGTCGAGTCCAAGGCTAACTTCAACCTACTCGTCGAGTTGTTCTTCCAACTCGTCGAGTTCCGGGCCATCTGCAAGCAACTCGTCGCAACTCGTCGAGTCGAACCATGTGACTCGCCGAGTACCACCGTTCTGAATCCATTCAGAAGCACTCCAGGCCATGCAATTAATCCAAAACATAGATCTAGCCTCCTACAACCCATCCATCACGTAAAGTGGCAAACTTTACATGAATCCAAAGAGATCTAAGCCATTTGCACATTGGGCTAGGATTTGGGACAAGATGACTCCATCAACCACTCACAAACAGGGACTTTCATGCACTCTAGACCTTCTCCCTTCCAGATCTGAGGTAGCAACCTCAGATCTAACCCCTAAACTCCAATACATCCAAAGATATGATCTCCAACATCCCCAAAATGATGCATCTAAGAAATAGCGGCTCAAAAAACGAGATATTACCTCAAAGGAATGCCCTAATTGAAATGAGACTCGAATTCAAACAAAGCCCCTTGCTCCAAGCCTTCAATCTCCCAAAATTCCTTCACAAATACATTCTCCAAGCTCCAATCCATCCAACAATGGTGCTTCTTCGTGATTTAGGGTTTTCTGGGGCTCAAGGGGTGATAAAGAGGCTGGGAGGGAAACATAATGATCTTTATATAAGGCTTAACCCCGAGAATTAGGGTTTTCCCACTCAGCGCCTACTCGTCGAGTCCATTACACTGACTCGCCGAGTCAGCCACTTAACATGCGACCAAGTCACGACTCTACTCGCCGAGTCCGCACATGGACTCGCCGAGTCACTCTTTCCCAATTTACTCTTTTAGCCCTTCAACTCTACTCTTGATATTTCGGGATGTTACAATTCTCCCCCACTTAAATTAGGCTTCGCCCTCGAAGCCTTCAGCAACTCAACTCCAGAAATACTCCCACAACGTGCCACCTGGCCTTAATCGGACCAGATCTCACAAGGCATACCCATCAAAACTCGAACACACTTTCCCTTTCCTTACGGTGTCCTGACCACTGTCTCGAACCGGGCACCGGATGTACCCTCTGATAACCTCACTCAACGATCCGAGAATTACCCATGAAGCATCACTGACCCAAATCTCAACAATCACTTGACTCATAAGGGGTAGAAGCCATGAACCATCGGATCCCCGATCTGAATCCCATCCTATCCAATCCGTGACGACTGAAAGGCCCACTCTTCCATCCCAGAGCAACTCTCATGAGTCCTCTTCTTGCAATCAAGCACCCAAGCCGCACCAACCTTCGCACTCTCGGGTTAGGAGAACCCGTCACACTGACGACATCTCTAACATCCCCAGGAGACACCACCACTACACACACGACCCTTGATCAGAATCAAGCTGGGAGTCCCAGACTCCATCCCTACATCCCTCCTGAGACTCTTGGCTCTACACCTGTGGAATCCCTTCCGCATCCTCAGCAGACATCCCATCACGATGTCATTCCATACCACTGTCACAAACATAATGTTCGACCATCAGACTCCAAATCATCCATTCTCGCTACAACTTCCACTTCCGCGAATCAACACTTTCCTCAGCAAATGAGGGTCCTACACTTCCTCCCATACAACAGCACAAAGGGTGGCATACCAATGCACTAATGATGACTGTTGAAATAGGATAACTCAACCAAGGATACATACGTGCTGCATCACCCTCCGAAATCAACTACACATGCCCGAAGCATGTCTTTGAGCGTCTGAATCGTTCACTCCCTATGAGGTGTCCTCAGACATCATCATGATAGGCTCTAGCTCATCTCATATCCCTCTTCGAGACTGGTCACCAGGTCAGTTTTTGACTCCACAGCTGAGCCTCCAAAGGTCACCCAAATCATGATCCAATTATCCCACTAACTTCCTCCCCGTGACCACTATCCCGGCCCCGTGACACGTAAGTCACGAAATTCTCTTTTCCTTATGCAAGAAGGTACAATCCAACCGAGGATCGTCTCCACTCTGATCTCTGGTTTCTGCTACGCATATCCCTTGCGCATCTCACCACATTCCCTGATAGAGACGGGGACCCCAGTCTCGCCCCCGGTCCAACATCCAGGCTCCAAAAACTCAATACTAGGGCTACTCAAGCCCAAAACTCTTCCACATCATACACTGATCGGAGAACATTCCATCATCACACTCTCTTGCCATCTAGTGAGCACTACGGCTCCCCGCGGTATCACAGCACCCTCTGACTAGTGAGTACTACGGCTCCCCGCAGTATCACAACACCCTCTGACTAGTGAGTACTACGACTCTCCGCAGTATCACAACACCCTCTGACTAGTGAGTACTACGGCTCTCCGCAGTATCACAGCACCCTCTGACTAGTGAGTACTACGGCTCTCCGCAGTATCACAACACCCTCTGACTAGTGAGTACTACGGCTCTTTGCAGTATCACAACACCCTCTGACTAGTGAGTACTACGGCTCCCCGCAGTATCACAACACCCTCTGACTCCACTAGCTCGTGCTCCACAGACTATCATAGGCGGCTACCCATACTCGACTCGAATATTCATCACAGACTCTGGAGGCAATCGTCATAACAGATTCCCACCCTTGCGAAGATCCACTCTCCCAAGTAATCTCCCTGGATGCCCATACTCGAAGGGCTCTCACTAGATCCACAGATACCTGATATACCACAAGTCGTCTCAACTCAAGATTCACGAATAACTTCGAAATAAAGATATCAATACCCGGATACCTCGGAACACCCCCACCGAACATCACAAGATCCCGCCACAACCACAGATCTCCTGCCCGAAGCACCATATAGATGCAATAATACATTTCCTTTGAACCCCATAACTATATCTTCATTTTTTCCCAAGTTGCAACTTCGGTGTATTCAATTTCTCAATTGCAATACGAAGAAACGCTAACGCTACGAAATACGCTGATAATTCTCCGAAACCCTTTTTCCCGCCGCTCAAAATCCAAACAAGGATACGCATACCGACCTGGGAGTTGGCTGCCCAATCATTCTTTATCTACTTGCCCCAACACTGACCAATACCAGATTCCTAACTAATAAACACCTGTCGTGGAGACATTCATCCTTCTCAAACAAGTACTTCCCGCCTTAACTCACTCTGACCTCTTTCCTCGATCACCGACATCTCTGGTCTCATGATTTCTTACCGCATATCTCTATACTCCACTTATAACTGCTCTTGACAAATCTCTGCTTTCTTACATATGGCACCCAGTTCTCCCCCACTTAGGGTTCGAACCATCATCAAATAGCACGTAACTAACCCATAACTATATTCTCCAGCAAAATCGCACCGGCCCCCGGAAGGTGCTACACAACGCCCGATAATCCCCCCTTAAGGAAATGAATCGACCTCATATACTCTGAACCTCTGGTGAACTCCTCAAGAACTTCTCGTCACGTCTGCCTCTAGTCGTTCCAAATCTCGTACCAATTTAGTACCAAACAACTCAACTGCTCGATAACATCCCTGGCTCATAGACTGAACCATAAAATCATCGTATCCCTCACCTCAACTCATCAACCAACACTCCAACACCGTGATCATCCCAAGAACAGGTACTCACTCCCAGATTCAACACTCCATGGATAGAAAACTCTCTGCACCGCTGAACTCGACTGAACTCCCCACTGATACCACTACAATACCTCCTACTATGCTCAAATAGGTGTAGTGTGGTCCTCACATATCTTAGTCCCAACTGACTATCTGCTCATGATAACTCACTGCCTCGCGGCACATTTGCTGCCTGATACTCTGGTGGGAAATCATCATCAATGACGACCTGCAGGGTTTACCCCTAAACCCAAAACCAAAACATCATGCTTCTCATATTTCACACGAGCATAATCAGTACCTCCCAGATCATAGGAGGTGACATCTCCTTTATCGACTGATCGCCCAACTCAGATCGAAATTCTCCCTTCTCACTGACTCCTTACTAAAATACTTTGAGGGACTCTCGATCTCCCTCTCAAGGGATGCCTCATCGAACTTACTCATGACCGAATAACCGGAGAACCACAAACATCCTTCACTACGACCCATGGTACTCATTCCATGACATCTCTTCTCAATATGCCCCGGTCTATGGTACCCTAACCATAACATCACTCCCCAATCCGCTCCGATGTATGGTACCCGGACCATAACATCACTCCTCAATCCGCTCCGATGTATGGTACTCGAACCATAACATCACTCCTCCATCCGCTCCGATGTATGGTACCCGGACCATAACATCACTCCTCAATCTGCTCTGATGTATGGTACCCGAACCATAACATCACTCCTCAATCTGCTCTGATGTATGGTACCCGAACCATAACATCACTCCTCAATCTGCTCTGATGTATGGTACCCGAATCATAACATCACTCCTCAATGTGCTCTGATGTATGGTACCCGAACCATAACATCACTCCTCAATCTGCTCTGATGTATGGTACTCGAACCATAACATCACTCCTCAATCTGCTCCTTAGAACCTTCAGAATGCTCCCTGTATCAAGTATGGATCCTCTGCTTTCAGTAGTACGGGCCCATACTACCTGCCACATCTACCCATACTTTCCACACGGACCATCCCAGAGCTTCTAAGTAGCTTCTCGACCTGCCCTTTCACTAATCCCATCGCGCGTGCTCTCTCCCCAGCGAAATTCTCTACTCTGCAAGCGCACTCATCTGGCTAGGGTTACTCCCTAGGCTCTTCCTTTGTCTTCCCCCTTCTTTGCTATCAGCTACTGAAGAGCTCCTAATGATGCCAGCCATCTACTTCCTAAATATCGTCATATTCACTTGGTAGCTGACTCCCATCATCGAGAGTTCCACAAAGCACAAAGCAAGAAGCATTCGAGCATCGAAGAATACATAGGACTCCCTCTCTGTGATAACTCCACCTTCTCGGCTCATCCTCGAAAGTACCACCAAACTCTGTAACTCTACCCCTCATGGGTTCTAACTGGATACTCATACTCAAAAGCATAACACATATAACAACGAGTCCTAGACTAAGGCATCACAAATCAGGCCACTCTAGTCCTAACATATGAAATACCTAGCCTATCTCTAGCATGAAATATTATCTCACAAAGTGCATCATAAATATCTCATAACACAAAATAAGGGTATTTTGGGAAATCACCGTTCGGGCTCTGGCTGATTGTACACACTGCTCTTTCTTGCTTCCTCTTTGAACCTTTATTCATTTTTAGAAAATTATCTCCTTAAAACTTTTCTTACTTCCTCAGTTTGAGTCCAGATTTACCCGAGGGTGCATCCGAATCCCTCAAACCAAGGCTCTGATACCAACTTGTAACACCATAAATTTCAAGACAAATTTTTCATTTAAAATAATCATTTTATTCTTAGAAACATTTGTTTAAAATCTTATTCATAGTCGATTTACAAAACATAACTCCATTTTCACTTTCATAGAAAACCAGGATCCTCCAAAATATGACTCTTTCTCTAGTGTGTACAATCAAGCCGGTGCCGTCCCGTGATACTGAAAGAAACCTGAAAACATCAAACAAAACACTGTAAGCATGAAGCTTAGTGAGTTCCCCAAAATACCACACATAACACATATTAGCCACTCGAGGCTATAACTCTATGGGTCCGTGCACCCAAACTCTATGAACCCTCAGGTTCTAACTCTGGGAACCTTCCGGTTCCAACTCTATAAACATGCACAGCATAAATCACATAGAAATAATGCAGTACAACACATCAAGTACATATAGCATACAAATACTATAAACACATAACTCTGGTTACCTACTCAAGGTAAAGTATAGTGAGAAGACTCATCTGGCAAGCAGAAAGCAGATATCCCCACACTTGAATCTCGAACTCACCACCGCCTAACACGTAAGGCAAATAATCTCATGAATATAACTCTCGAGACTAGAATAAATCCTCTCATAACACCCTCTTATGGGTAAAAGACTATTTTACCTCTCTCTTGGCCCAAAGGCCACATTGCTGACCAAACCCTAAAAGTCAACGGCCAACCCTTGGTCGAAATCAAAGTCCTCAGTCTAATTCAACCCCTGACTGACCCTACTCGCCGAGTCAACTCTGTGACTCATCGAGTTCCCATAATCAGTACTTCATTCAATCTGCGACCTAACTCGCCGAGTCACCCCGAGACTCGCCGAGTCCAACAACTCTAAGTCCACTCGCACTCGACGCACCGAGTCATCCCTCGACTCACCGATTCTCGACTCTACCAGAGAATATTTGGGACTCTTCGACAAGACTCGCCGAGTCCAAATGGACTCGTCGAGTCCAAGGCTAACTTCAACCTACTCGCCGAGTTGTTCTTCCAACTCGTCGAGTTCCGGGCCATCTGCAAGCAACTCGCCAAGTCGACCCATGTGACTCACCGAGTACCACCGTTCTGAATCCATTCAGAAGCACTCCAGGCCATGCAATTGATCCAAAACATAGATCTAGCCTCCTACAACCCATCCATCACGTAAAGTGGCAAACTTTACGTGAATCCAAAGAGATCTAAGCCATTTTCACAATGGGCTAGGATTTGGGACAAGATGACTCCATCAACCACTCACAAACAGGGACTTTCATGCACTCTAGACCTTCTCCCTTCCAGATCTGAGGTAGCAACCTCAGATCTAACCCCTAAACTCCAATACATCCAAAGATATGATCTCCAATATCCCCAAAATGATGCATCTAAGAAATAGCAGCTCAAAAAACGAGATATTACCTCAAAGGAATGCCCTAATTGAAATGAGACTCGAATTAAAACAAAGCCCCTTGCTCCAAGCCTTCAATCTCCCAAAATTCCTTCACAAATACATTCTCCAAGCTCCAATCCATCCAACAATGGTGCTTCTTCGTGATTTAGGGTTTTCTAGGGCTCAAGGTGTGATAAAGAGGCTGGGAGGGAAACATAATGATCTTTATATAAGACTCAACCCCGAGAATTAGGGTTTTCCCACTCAGCGCCTACTCGCCGAGTCCATTACACTGACTCGCCGAGTCGGCCACTTAACATGCGAACAAGTCGCGACTCTACTCGCCGAGTCCGCACATGGACTCGCCGAGTCACTCTTTCCCAATTTACTCTTTTAGCCCTTCAACTCTACTCTTGATATTTCGGGATGTTACATGGTTTTTCTAGGTTTGTTGTTCACCCTCCTTATTTTCTTGGGTTGTTAATTATAAGAACCATACTGTCTATATCTCCATAAGAGCTCCACCGAACTAGTTCATCCTTCACCACCATCATCTTTGTCAAACCCCAAAACCGAGAACGGCGGAAACGTTATGGGGGTGGAGGACGTCATGTACAGTATCATAACAAAGTATAATAGTAAACAAGTAAACAACATCATCTATTGCATTAAATATATAATTTTAATACAAGTGTAATATGTAGTATATAAGACACCAAAACATGAATCAAAATATAAGATGGGTCTTGTATGCGCTTCATCTTCTCAAAACCTGGCATCGGTACCTTTCTACTGATGACCTGAGGATAAAAGTTATTTTGAAAGAGTTTATCAACATTAAAGCTGGTGAGTTCATAAGTATTTAGTGTCTATGTTTGTATCAAAATGTTAGAAACAACGTTTGAAGTACGAGTTCGTAAATGTTTGTAGTAAAAGTATGTGAATGTTTGTAAGTGTTTGTAACTCTTAGAAAATCCTATATTTTCTACTAAAAGTAGCCTTCTACCAAGGCAAAACTGTTTTGTATGATTGTTTCTTGTAAAAGTGTGTAATTTCCCCAAGTGTAACTATCATTATCAAAATATAGTTTGTACAATAATGTTTAGGTGAAGTGATCACCAAATATATGTAACGGGTAAATTAAGGTAGTACTGTAATGTTCTATTATAGGAACTACTGCTGTACTAACTACCTTAAACCAGATTTATATCAAGGTGTATGTGATTAATTGCACCATACTATCGACTGGAAAATACGACAATGTGATTCGTCAAAAGGTATGATATTTGGCACCCACAGACCTGCAGGTCCGGCTGTAGCTAGCACTAAGGTGTAGGATAGTCAAACCAGTATAGATCTATACGCAAACTCACGCTCTCCCTCCATGAGATTCTGGTCACAACTCGGGCCATGACAATGAAGGTATGCACCGATACAATGGATCACATTTATGTTAAAGTATACTCGTATATGTTCTCATCATAGTATCGTTGTATATGTTCTCATTCTAGTATAGTTGTATATGTTCTCATTCTAGTATAGTTGTATATGTTTTCATAGTAATATGTAATGACTCATGAATGAACTGACTCTTGTATGCTTCATTGAACTAAAAGTAGTATGTAGTATAACCCTAAACTATACATATTATAGTTTATTAGTAGACTTGTTTGTATGACTGAATGTATTGAACTGAGATAAAGGTCTTTATATCTATACATATATACATAATATATAACTAAGGATTTAACGACACTCAGACAAACAACTGGGTACTTTAAGACCACAACCAAACAAGGACAGGAAGTAAAGTGGGTTATCTCTCCTAAGTCCTTCAAACCTTATTTATATAACTATATATGTAGTAGACATGGTTTTAACAATGTATAAGTTTAAAAACTGTAAAAGAAAGGTTTAGAATTCAAAAGTGAATTTGATAAAGAGTTTAACATGTAAAATAACGAAGAGTGCCCATATCGTCCGTCGTCGCCTTTAGAGGGTCTCCAGTGGAAGTGGGAATAGAATTCCATGGATTTTATCACCAATTTACTGAGGACCGCGGGAGGCGTCAATGCAATATGGGTGATTGTAGATCGGTTAACGAAGAGTGCTCACTTTCTGGCTATTAGTGAAAGATCTTCTACGGAAAAATTGGCTAAGATCTATATTCGAGAGGTGGTGGCACGACATGGGGTGCCGACGTCGATAGTTTCAGATCAAGAAGTGTGTTTACTTCTAGGTTCTGGAAGAAATTTCATGAGGAGCTGGGTACCCAGTTGCACTTCTGTACCGCATATCACCCACAAACAGATGGGCATTGCTAGCGAACGATTCAGATGCTTGAGGACATGCTACGTGCATGTGTTATGGACTTTGGTGGAAGATGGAACATGTCACACCCCCAAACCAGAACGGCGGAATCGTTCGAGGGCGGATGACTTCATGTAGTATCGCAATAATTGAATACATAGTAAAGAAAGCAATACAACCATCACCTATATAAGTTAAAAGTTTACATTGTTGAAAGGTATTTGTTTCAAAAGAAATTACAATATGATGTTTAAAATGAAATTAAACTAACGCCACAGCGTTCCTTCTTCAAAAGCTGCAGTTTACCTGTATTACTGAATCCCTGAGAAATACAAGTGGTTTTGAAAGAGTAGGTCAGCATTTAAGCTGGTGAGTTCATAAGTATTCAGTGACAATGTTTATATGAAATAGAATGAAAATGGTTTGTACATGTTAAATGTTCCTAGAAAATCCCATATTTTCTACTATATTAGATGGTAGTTTGATTTTTCCAAAACTGTAATGCAATAGTGCTTTTCATGACTAAAATAGTAGTTTCATGTATAAATCGTTAAGGCTTTTGAAAAACTCAGTAAATCAATGTGTTTTTAATACTCCATGTGAGTCCTATAATCATATTATTTGACCAGGATGCCTATAACAACGTTCTTCAGGCGTTGGAAAGTTATGACGTTTGTCACCCCAAGCCTGCCTACCTAGCTGTAGCTAACAACTTAGGTGTGGGATTGTCAATCCCGTATAGATCTATACACAAGTATCACGCTCCCCCTACAAGGGACTTTGGTATATAATACACGACTTAAACTGCATACTCGAAAGTACGAGAAATGTCTCACAAAATTTAGTATAAAACAAATTTACATATGAAAATGTACATTTGTTCTTGTATATGAAAATATCTCTTTGATATATTGTTGCTAGTATGTATGTGTTCATGATTTTCTCGTAAACTATACCTATTATAGTTTTTCAAAGTGTGTTTCGTTCATATAGTAAACCCTAGTGTAATTCTCACTCATTATGTAAAGTATAACATGTAAAGTGACATAACTGATCACATATACTTAATGTAAACATGGAGTATTTGATTCGTATATATATATATATATATATATATATATATATATATATATATATATATATATATATATATAAACACATTTTATTTCCACAAGACACGGTGTTATCGAGAATATACATTTCATACGAGAATACTCATGTAGTAGTTTATGAACCACATATGGTTATTTAGATATAAAGTTTATATAGTGAAACTTTAGGTTATGCACGATAATAACCGTGTGTTTACTTGCATTCCCCCCCTTATTATTGTATAAACAGCATTTATCAAACATTTAAAAGCGTAGTTTATAGGGGTATGAACTCACTTGATAGATCGAAGAAGGCAAAACGAAAACCGAGCAGAAACTTGACTTGAGAAAGCGGATTTTCTCGGGATTCTCGGGAATCTCTGGAGCACAAACTACCTTCGGGGCTTGAGTATGGAAACCGAGGCTTCGGGATATCACGTGCAAGAAAAAAGAGGTAAAAACGCAAGAAAGAGGAGATAAAATGAGCAATTTCCCCGGAACCCTCGCATCCCTTTATAGGGGTTGGGAACCGCCTCGGTATGCTGGGCGTACGCGGTTACGCTGGGCATACGCGTGCGTCATGCGTGACCGCATCCTCGACTGCCTCGGATGGGACTGGGCATAGCTTCGTAGAAAGGCAATGTGGACGATCCGTCCGAGGCCTAGTCCTCGAGTACGTTGGGCGTACGCTGTTACGCTGGGTGTAACTTGGATTGGCCCGGTGACTCCCCCTTCGGATAATACCCAAATTTGATTTAAATTTATATTTTAATTATTTAGTAAATTTCAAAAATTCATATCTTCTTCATACGAACTCCGTTTTCGACGTTCTTTATGTCCACGTGTAGGTGAGACTACGCTCTACAACTTTTGTTTAGACTGTGTTGGAAAATTTTGAAATTATTTTTATTATTTATTTTCAAAAGTTCGGGGTAAGAAAAGTTCATTAGAAATCCATAACTTCTTTATCCGGTGTCTTATTTGGCCAGACTTTTTACCGTTGCAATACCATTGTCGAGACCTTCGATTCTCATTTAGGTCATTTCGGCCAAAAGTCGCTCGCTCTCTGTTTCGAGTTTTTAGCTGTCTACCGCTATACCAAACTTGGAAAAATCATAACTTCCTCATACGAAGTCAGATTTGGACGTTCTTTTTATGTACGCTCACGGTTTAATGATATCTAACATAGTGGGTAACCAAATAGAGACTTTTTTACATTTTATTTTCAAAGCTAATTTCATTATTTTCAAAAGTGGTTACAATACTTGGCTTTTTAAGTTATTACATAGAATCGAAATATCCGGTTGTCACAGCATCCTCCCGTTAGAGGGAATTTCGTCCCGAAATTTAATGTAAGAAAAACACTTGTGGATTAGGGAAAAAGATATGGATACTTGTGTTTCATCTGATCTCTGCGTTCCTAGGTGTATTCAGGTGCTCGCTTTGTATTCCAGCAGACCTTCATGATGGGTATGTGACTTTGTTTTGTTCTTTTAATTTCCCTATCCATGATTTCAATTGGTTCTTCTATAAAGTGGAGACTCTCATTGATTTCGATTTCGTCTAGAGGGACGACGAGGGTCTCATCGTAAAAACATTTCTTCAAGTTTGACACATGAAAGGTAGGGTGCACGTTATTGAGTTCCTGCGGTAGACGAAGTTTGTAGGCTACCGGGCTTAAAGAGATAAAAATCTTTAAGATCGAATAGATCTTTGAAACAGGTATATAAAGAATGTAAAGCAATACTCAAGAATGGATTTGAATATGTCGAATGATTAAACTATCAATCCTCAGCAGAGCTCGATGAAGAACTTCCACTGTAGAGGATTCTAGGGTTACAAAAAGATAACTTCTATAATTACACCGTAAAACCCTGATCTATTGGTAACGTAAAAGATGCATGCAAGCATCTATAAATACACAAACCCTAGAAAATAAGATACGGATGGACAGGCCCATACCGCACAAAGAATGGACTAGGAAGCGAGCCCAAGACGCAACACCAATAACCCAACAATCTCCCCCTTTGCGTCAATTGAGGCGAGACTTCACTCCAGCTTGCTTGCCCCCGCAGCACTGGCTTTCTTGACTGTCTTGAACAGGCAGGGGATGATGGCAAGAAGGGTTTGACGGAAGTGAATGTACCAGTTTATCATATCATTGAAGTACTTTTTATCACTATCCGTGTTCTGCTTGCAACGATTGATTATACCCAGAACATGCTCTAGACAAGTAGTGGTGTAAAGATGTTTGTCAGCCAAAGCAAACAGGCATTTCTGGCCTTCTGCTCTAGTGAACATGACTGAGTTCTGTTTCGGGTCAATCTTTCCCATCTTCATTCGGTTTATATCGCTAGCAGAACCCACTGGAGTGATGATGGGCTTCTTCCTCATGATATTAGCAATCTCTTGATCAAGCTTAGCCACCTCCAAAATATAGCAAACTAAAATTCTCTTGAAATGGTCTATGACCGGACCATATTCAGCTTCATTTACAAGAAGAATGTTGTGCAGAACTATCCAATCGTGAGGGTTGAGGTTGGGAAGATCAGCTAGAGAGATAGAGTGCTCCGATTTTTTAGATCCCCTCAAGACCTTGAATCTGATATTTACAAAGTTACCTTCACGAACAGGCTTGAGTACCCGAACGTTGGTTATCTTCTGTACGCTCCAAGTTTGGTACTGAGGTTGAGCAGTCCTCAGGTAATAGTCTATAAGCTCCCTATCCACCTTCGGGTGAGGATGGGGAACTTCAGCTATATGAGCGAACGCATGGAAGATGAAGGCCTTTCGGGTCAGGGGCATGTCGAACTAGGAATCAATTGAGTTGACACGGTCTAGTGAGATGACCGGTTCTAGCCATAGAGTGCAAGGGGACTCAATGGCTTCTTTGATGAGCACCTCGAGGGTCCAAGGAGGAAACAGAGTTTTCTTACTTTCAAGGAGATCATGAGCCTCCTTCATTTTCCTCTCCTTGGCCTCGGCTTCCCTGACTATTCGAGCATTTTCATCCAGTTCTCTCTCTCTCGTCTGCTTCCTGACCAAGCTGACAAAGTGCTCTTGATCATCACTCTCATCACTGTCGTCGGCAATTTGTTTGGCTTTGGCTTGAGCACTCAAACCTGATGAAGGACCAGATGTTGGTTTGGGTGCTTTTGGAGGGACAAGTGATGAAAGTGGAATTGATTGAGGTAGGGAACTTGGAGGGGGTTTCTGTTGAGCTGTGGACTTCTTTTTTTCTCCCCCTTGTTTCGGATGGTCCTCCTGCTCAGGAATGCCTTCAATACGGCTAAGAAGGGCAAGAGCAGGAGCGAGCTTCTCAGCAAGACTTCGCCTCACCGAATAGTTGAGAATCGGATCATGGGCTTCAAGGATATTGGACAAAGCTCCGTGGACATCTGAAACACAACTCCTGACCACAACTTTCTCGGACCGAAGAGAATCGATTTCCTTCTTGGCCTGGGAGAGCTGATGAGTTGCCAAGGTAAGCTCGGAAGACTTTTGGGCAAGCTCTTCCTTTGTGGTAGATTCGGCGGCTAGAGTGGCTTGGAATGAGAGAAGACGATCCGCAACCGAAGACAGAAATGATTGGTTGTCTTCTTTGAGTTTTTGGCGGAAGCTGGCAAATTGATCTTTTTCCGTCTCGAAGGAATGGACCAGCTTTTCCACAACGGTGCGGATCTTCTTAGTGTTTAACTCTGAAGCTGCCTGTAAAGACTCCAGCCAGATCTGGGCGTCCTGAAATAGTTTTTCGACTTTTTCGGTCGCTAACGCACTAGCCTGTGTGGATTTATCAATGGCAGCAGCAGCTGTGCTGATAGAGGCTTCATGAGCTTTTGTAAGTGACTCCACCATACTCTGAATAGCAGCCTCTGAAAAGTGAGATGTTGAGGAGGAGGAAGAAGCCACAAGATTGTCAATCTTCTCGTGGAGCTCCTTGATGTGCTTTTTGGTGACCGGAGCATCATCATCATCATCACTCTAAAGTTGATAGGGGCTGTAGTAGATGGAGTAAAAAACGGTATCCTCCCCTCCCAAAAAGGTTTCGGTTTCAGCAGATGGAGTGGGAGATAAGGGTGCAGTGGGGGGTTCGGTAGTGATAGTGGGTTCGGGTGCAGATGTAGGTTCGGGTTGTGAAGTAGAAACCCCCGTATCAGATACGTTGGTTAGAACCTCACGGGTGGTAGTGGTGGTGGCTTCTGTAAAAAGTGGTGGGGGAAGGGTCGTTGATGTGGTTTGAAGAGGAGTAGTTATGGGGGGAATGCAAATAGGGTCAGATGTGGAGGGAATGGAAATGGAGGAGGTTATGATGGGAATAGAAGAGGTGGGTATAGGAGAAGGTGAAGGAGGTTTTGATGAAATATGCACCTCATGATCAGGGGAGTGAGGTGGGGTTTCGCCTCTAGCTGACTCATCGGAGTCAGAGTGGTTCTCTTCCGAGTCGCTGGAAGAAGAGGAGAGAATGAGTTTTCTCTTGGGTTGGACTCTCTTCTTCTTTGCTGGTGGGGAAAGATCTGGTTTTGAGGGTTTTCGCTTCTTAGGAGAAGGACCCTTTGCCCCTTTGCTGCTTTCTTTATCTTCCCTTGCTCGGGTTTCTTTCCGCGAGCAGCAGGTTTATCTACATCATTAATGGACTGAACCATTTCAGCAGAAAGCTCCCTTGGGCCCGAAGGACGAAAGCCCTTGTAGGCTTTCATGATGATGCTCTCCTTTGACACCCCGGCAGACATAGAGTCCGGAATGGATCCGACGAAGGAAAATTTTGTCGGATCGGTGACAATAATTTTGGTGGTATGGAAGACGCTGATGTTGGAGAGAAGGGAACCTGCAACAGTAGGAACATGGAGTTTATCTATGGCCCACTTGGTGATGAGCATCCAAAAGCTGGCATAGGATACCTCAGTGTGGCGAGAGGAGGAGGCAAGGCTCTGAATGAGTTGCTGCCATAGAACCGAGCCATAGTCTAGGTTAAGGCCATGATAAAGACCATAGAGAATGGTCATAAACAGTTTGCTGGCCCCGTCAGAACCAGAACTACGCTCGGAGAGCCCTTTGAAGAGAATGGTGAAGAAACCATTCCATGGGGGAGGGAGACATGATTTCTTGAATTTTGTAACCGTTGTGAGAATCTCCGTGTACCCCATATTGTAGAACATCGAAAATAATTGCCCGACAGTAATGGTGTCGGGATTAACCCTAGATTCATCAGCTTCAAAGCCTAGGAGCCAACAAAATCGTTGCTTAGAGATGGAGGTCTTGTGAGAAAGAAGATCAAAGTAGATGCGATCCACTGATCTGTCATAATGGGCTGTGGAGAAGACCTGGGAGAGGAATTCCATTGGTACAAGCTCAACTTTGGAAAGAACGAGCACCAACGGAGAGTATTTGAGGCACTCCACCATGAGATACATGTAATTTTCGTACGCCTTAGGGTTGAGATCAATCACCAGACTTTGTTGGGCACGGATTGGAAGAATGTTTGTGCGGTAAGAGGTTTCCTGTACTGATGAAGAATCTGCCATGGTTGAAGGAAGAAGATGATGAACAGTAGAAGAGAAATCGTCCGATTTTGCTATTTTGAGTTTTGAATGTTGTAAATTGGGAATGAAGCAGATGAATTCCTTTTATATCGTGGGTAGAGGAGAGAGAAAGATCATCCCCAAATCTTCTTGATACAATAAAACGGTTTCGGATTTGACTGAAGCGCGACTGTTGGCACCCCCGATGATTACGTAGGAGAGAGAAGAACTGTTCCGTTTTGCACGCGTGCCCATCACCTCACTATTGAGGCCGTTACTCTGTCGGCTGAGTCAGCATCTTATCTGTTTAATAGCTGTCATCCATACATAAGATTATAAAGTAACCGAACGAGAAGTTTGGAAAATCAAAGATTTTCATGCATAGAGTGTAAAAGATAAGGAAATAAAGCGAGATATATAGGGGAAGAGTGATGTCAAATTAGACACAAAACAGATGATCCCGGGCACGAATCACTTTCTTCAAGGTCAAGAGAGACCTTGAAGTGTTTGTATGGATTCCCGTTGAATTACGATCAAGCACTTTCTAAGAAGTGTTGAAAGGCATCTTTTTGTTAGGCATAATAGGGTGGCTTTCGCTTCAATTTAGAAACCCGAACCTTGACATAAGACCGAGACTAAATGAAGTACTTGTGAGACTGATGTGGTCTGTTCAACAAGTAGGCTGGATAACCGATATAGTGACTTGTAAAAATATATGATGGTGAAATCTAAAAAAAAATTAAACTGGATTCTAGGGGAAGAAATGTTATGGTAAATAACAAATTCATAAGAATTGCACAAACAAAGAGAGATTTCATGTTAACCGTCAATTCATGATAGGTATTGAATGTTGGGTTTCACTAAGCATGTAGTGACACGTGGCTTAGATCATAAACATAGATATTTTGCAACCATAAACCTCAGTGGTTAATTCTGAGAATCTCAAGGGTTACGATATAGGACCGAAATATGATGGAGAAGAGTAAGGTGGTGAAGAAAAGCGATAGTACCTCTGCTGAAAATAGTGACCAAGCAGTAAACTCTCAACTCATATGAGAAAAGAGTAAGGTAGCTCAAGATTAGAATAAATGGAGCAGCCTTATTGGGAAGAAAAGGTTTGTATATACCTAGTCATTAAGGCTTTGGACAACATGCAACAACATGCTTCTAGGGACTCTTAACTAGGTAAAATGAAGAATGAGAAGCAAACCTATTCCAAGTAATTTTTAAACAAGAATGAGACAAAAATTTAGACAAAAATATTTTTGAAGATTTTAAGATTGTGAAAAGAGAAAAACCAAACAGAATTAAAAAAAAATTAAACCGAACCCGAAATGGACCGAACGTTCGGTTCATTTCGGTTCCTAAATTTTTTTTTTGGATTTTTGGAAAACAGTTTTACAAAAGGGAAAAACTAATACAGAATAAGAAAGAATGATGCATAAGAAATAAAAAAATTTAACTGAACCCGAAATGGACCGAACGCTCGGTTCATTTCGGTTCCTAAATTTTTTTTTTGGATTTTTAGAAAAACAGCTTTACAAAAAGTGTACAACCATAGACAACAACTTTTTGAGATTTGAGCGAAAATATGTGTTATGGGACCGGACCCGAAATAGACCGAACGTCCGGTTCATTTCGGTTCCCATGTGAACTGAACCCGAAATGGATCGAACGTTCGGTTCATTTCGGTTCATTTCGCTCCTTACTTTTTAACTTTGGGATGAAGTCTTTGGTACGGATTCAGATTCCATCATTCCTATACCATGAAGGATTTTATTGAAACTGGCTTCAGGTAGAGCTTTGGTGAAGATATCTGCCAGTTGATCGGTGGTGCGAACAAAGTGAATTTCGATATTACCATCCTCCACATTATCCTTAATGAAGTGATACCTAAGTGCTATATGCTTGGTCTTAGAGTGTTGCACTGGGTTGTGACAGATCCTAATTGCACTTTCTGAGTCGCAATATAGTGGGATCTTTTTCATGTTAAGTCCATAATCCCGGAGCTGGCTTTGGATCCATATTACTTGAGATGTGCAGGAGGCGGCTGCAATGTACTCTGCTTCGGCTGTAGAAAGGGAAACGCATGTTTGCTTCTTTGACTGCCAGCTGACCAATTTCCCATCAAGAAATTGGCAACCCCCTGTGGTGCTTTTCCTGTCTAAACCACATCCTCCAAGGTCTACATCAGAGAAGGCTTGAACGAAGAAGCCTAAGTTGGATGGATACCAAAGACCGAGAGAGGTAGTTCGCTTCAGATACCTAAGTATGTTCTTCACTGCAAGCATATGAGGTTCTCGTGGGTTTGCCTGAAACCTAGCACAATAACATACGGAAAACATGATATCAGGCCTGCTAGCAGTAAGATACATCAAAGACCCAATCATCTGGCGGTATAGCGTAATGTCAATTGCTGGTTTCTCCAGTGAAGGGGTGAGTTTGGTTCTGAAAGCCATTGGAACTTTGACCTTTGAATCCCCCTTCATACCAAATTTGGCAAGAAGAGTTTTGGTGTATGCTTCCTGGTTGATAAAGATGCCTTCGGGTCCCTGTCTAATATTTAATCCAAGAAAAAAATTAATCGGACCCATGGAGCTCATTTCAAATTTAGTCTCCATCAGCTTTCTGAATTCAGCTGTTAAGCTGGGATTCGTTGAGCCAAAGATGATATCATCGACGTAAATTTGTACAATCATAAGGTGGTTACCTTCCTTTTTACGAAAGAAGGTTGGGTCAACCGAACCTTGTTTGAATTTAGACATCTTTAAAAACTTTGTTAGCGTTTCATACCAGGCCCCAGGAGCTTGTTTCAGACCATAAACCGCCTTGTCCAGAATATAGCAGTGATTTGGGAACTTCTCATTGACGAAGCCGGGAGGTTGCTCCACGTAGACTATTTCTTCGAGTTCTCCATTCAGAAAAGCACATTTGACATCCATTTGGTAGACCTCGAAGTTTTTGTGTGCTGCATAGGCTAGAAAAATGCGAACAGATTCCAGCCTTGCAACTGGAGCGAAAGTCTCTTCATAGTCAATCCCTTCCTCCTGATAGTATCCTTTCACGACCAGACGTGCTTTGTTTTGAATCATATTCCCTTCCTTGTCCATTTTGTTCCTGAAAACCCATTTGAGACCTACAACTGATGCATTTTGAGGAGTTGGAATGAGGCGCCAAACTTTATTCCTTTCAAATTCGTTCAGTTCGTCTTGCATAGCTTGAACCCAATCGGAGTGATCGAGAGCAGTGTTAACTGTCTTGGGTTCAACTTTTGAAACAAATGAATTAAACATACAGAATTCTACTTTGGAGAATAGGGAAGTTTGTTTTTCTTTAAGTTGTGATCTGGTCAGAACCTTTTCAGAAACATCACCTACAACTTGAGAGACGTGATGATTTCTGGTCCATTTGATGAGAGGAGGGTAATTTGGATCATAGGAAGGATCCAATTCAGCGTTAACCATCTCTTCTGGTTTGGATTGACTTTCATCGTCAAAGAGAATATTGGAATTCTCGCCCTCGAATGAAGAGCTTTCTGAAACAGTCGAACTTTCGGGTATATTGAAGAGTTTGGGTGCTCCTGTGCCTTCAGATGCTGTGGAGTGATCAGATGCTACAGTACCTTTGGGTTATGCATTACCTTCAGGAGCTGTTGTGCCTTCTGGTGTTGTGGAGCGTTCGGGTGCTACAGTACCTTCGGGTGCTGTTGTGTCTTCTGGTGTTGTGGAGCATTCGGGTGCTACAATACCTTCGGGTGCTACAGTACTTTTAGGTGCTGCAGTATCGGCGTGCTCCCCCTCGACTGATGCTCCGGAACTGGGCATTTCTTCATTCATTCTCCTTGTAGCATCTTCTACTAGTTGCTTCAGATGATCCACCTTGTTGTCTGCTGTGCTGGCTTCCGAATTAAGGGCCTTCTCTGGTTCATCAAATAACTCAACAAACTTCTCAAAGAGATTTGCAATTGAAGTTGTGACTTGACCTGTTTGAGGAAAGATTTCACCAGTTGAGTTTATGATTGCTGTTGACTTTTTGACATAGATATCATCAAAGGTCACGTAATACGTCTCTTCTATTTTCCTTGAACGTTTGTTTAATACCTTGTACGCTTTAGAAGTGAGAGAATAGCCCAAAAAAATCCCTTCATCGGCTTTGACATCAAATTTGTTGTGATGCACTTTAGAATTGAAGATGAAGCATCGGGAACCGAACACATGGAAGAATTTGATATTCGGCTTCCTGTTGTTTATTATCTCATAAGGAGTGAGCGTGAATCGCTTATTGAGATATGACCTGTTCTGTGTAAAGCAAGCTGCAGATATAGCATCAGCCCAGAAATATAAAGGTAAAGAAGCAAAACTTAGCATGGTTCGAGCTGCTTCACACAAGGATCGGTTCCGCCTCTCAACTATACCGTTTTGTTGAGGTGTGTAGGGAGCTGAGAAGTTGTGGGTAGTTCCTCTTTCCGCCAGGAATTCTTCGAATTCTTTATTTTTGAACTCCAGGCCATTGTCACTCCTGATGCTTCGAACTACTTTCTTCAGTTGTACTTCCACCTGCTTGATGAACATCTTTAGCTTGTGAGTCGCTTCAGATTTATGCTTTAGAAAGAACACCCATGTAAAACGTGAAAAGTCATCAACAATAACAAGAATGTACTTACTATCACCGATGCTTTCAATTGATGAGGGACCACACAAGTCAATGTGAAGTAACTCTAGTGGTTCAACAACTTTTGTGTTTATAATTGATGGATGACTTTGACGACTCTGTTTCCCCATTTCACATGCCGCACACAAATGTTCTCTATCGTACTTGAGCAATGGAAGACCGCGAACATGACCTCCGGCGACAAGTTTGTTGGTGTCCTTGAAGTTGAGATGAGAAAGCCTTTAGTGCCACAACCAGCTTTCATCAGATTGTGCTTTTGATAACAAGCAGATTGCTGGATTCCCTTTGATTGGTTTGAGATTTAGGGGAAACATTTCACCTTTGCGCTCTGATTTGAGAATAACTTTGTTCGTCTGCTTCTCAATAATTTCCGAACCCTCATCATCGAACGAGACCTTGAGACCAGTACCTCCAACAAGCTGAGATACACTGATGAGATTATGTTGTAGTCCCTCTACATATGCAACCTTCCTGATTGAGAAATCACCATTTGTAATCATCCCGTAGCCTTTTATGGTTCCGAAGGAGTTGTTCCCGAACTTGACATTTCCACCGTTTGAAAGAGATCTGAATTCCCTAAGTTCTTTCTTCCTCCCTGTCATGTGACGTGAGCAGCCACTGTCAATATACCATTCTTCATCGAACTGCTCGTCACTGATAACCTGCACAAATTAAATAGATTTAGGAACCCAAAGTTTCTTGGGTCCACGTGAGCCTTTCACAGGAGCAGGAGCAGAAAAAGAGATGTCAACAAAAAATGTTTTTTTATCAAAGTTGTTTCATTTTTCTTTTTGATAGTGTAAACCAAAATCTTTGTGGGATCTAGAGCTTTTGGTTTAGACTCTGATTTAACTGACGAAACCTTTGATATCCCTTTCAGGTCAGTTGGAAATTTAGAATGAGATTGAGAAGAAGAATGATTGGAAGAATTAGAATGAGAGAATTTAGACTGAGATGATTTCTTGATTTGATATTCTAGGTAACTCTTTCGGTTTTGATTATCAGTGGAACCGAACCTAGACTTTTGGTCTCTTTTGCTCTCAGAACCGAACTCCTGCTTTCGGTTGTTACTGTGCTCTGAACCGAACTTCTGTTTCCGGTTGTTATTTCTCTCTTGAGATCCAACAGTATTTTTCTCTGACTTTAAATTTTTGTCACGATATGAGAAATAGGCATTTTGAGATTGCCAAAACTTTTTTCTTTCAGAAAGATTCTTCTTGTATCTCTGATTCCTTTGTCGTTTTTGATTTCTCATCTGTTTCGGCTGATGATGGATGTTCTCCTTTTGATTTTGACTGGTGTCAACAGGTCCACTTTGAACCGATGATGATTCTCTTGAATCTGCCTTATCTTTAGGAACATCTTTTGTACCACTAGAACTCGGCACGTCCAAGTTATCAGGTTTGTTAAGTGGCTCAGGAATGTATCTTCCTTTTGCTTTCCAGGAAGTTTGCTCTGATAGACCAACAATTTCATCAGCATTATCAATAGGAGCCGACCAGAAGAACTCATCACAACCATCGACATTGTCTTCGTTTACAATGGCTGTGAGTTCGGCTGTCTGATGTTCGGTTACACCTGTGACCTTATACACCTGATTTGGTGTTATCCTTAGCTTTTGGTAAACAACAGCTTTTTCTTCAAGTTTCGGGGACTTTTGTTGGGACAAGGGAGCGAACTCCACAGAATTTTCTGAGATGAGATTTTTGTGGATTTCAGGTTCACTTTTGACAAATTCAGAGCAGTCAACTTCGTCCTCTACAGAAATTTCACTCATGTCATTATCCTCATTGAGCTCAGATGCATTTTCAACATCAATTTTATTTTCTGAGCTCAAATTGGCATTCAATGAGTCAAATTTTTGTATGGTTTCGGTCCTTAGATTCAGTTTGTCATTTTCATCCAAAAGGTTTTTCAGCATGTCCTTATGGTCTTTGGACTTAATGAAGGATTCAATTTTGTCTAGACCATACATATATGTTGGATTAACATCCTCAGACGAAACCACACTTTCACAATTGTATGCTTCAGCATCGATTTCATCCTCCTTAAACTCAAGAAAAGGCAAGATCATACGATGAATTTTCTGCCCTATTTCACAGTTCAAATGAAGTTGAGTGATATTATTGTAAAGACGCTTAGCAATCAAACAAAAAACATTTCGCTGTTTCAAAAGTTATAAATTGTCTCTTTGCAAATAAATGTTTTCGTCCTTGGTTTTGACTAACTCTGACTCTTTCAGTTCGATCCACATTCTCCGTTCCTCACTCTTCGAGGATACCCTGCTTATTTGGTCAGTTAGGTTAGAATTGGTGACCCGAGTTTGAGTTAAGCTACTGTCTAGATAAGAAATTCTTGAATTAACATTTTTTAATTCTTTTTCATATGAGCATTGTGGGACTTTAAATAAAACAAACACGGATTGTACCTTCTTGATTAATTCATCAAGCTCGTTGAATTGCACGCTGAGTGGTTTTGCTGTAAAGCACATGTCCTGTTGCTCCTTCGAGTCTTTGTTCCCACCATCTGTGTTATATCCCCTCATCCGAGATAAATCAGACACCATCAAGCATCTTCCACTGCTGGCCTTCTCTTTCGCCACATAAGCTTTTCCATGAGAAGGCTTCCTTACTTCATCATCCTCGGAGTCGGTTGACCAGACCTCCACTCCTCCGAATTCATCATTTTCTATCGAACCCTACACAATTAAAGCATTCATAGATGAGTTAGCAGTAGATTTCTTCTTCCTGATCTCATCCAGCTTTTTCAGTAACAATGCTTCTTCATCTTTTTCCTCATCCTTTTCAGCCATTTTCTTGAGGACACAATCTTTAGCATAGTGATTCTTTCCTCCACAGTAAAAGCAACTCACACCCAAATCTCCTTCAGCTTTCGGTTCCTTCTTTGATTCTTCTGCTTTCGGTTCTTCTTTGACCTTTTCAGAGCTGTAACTTCCCTGCCAATTACGATTCTTATTGGTGGGAAATCTTTTCTTGATGAACCTCTTGGGATTTGATACCATCATAGCATCGTCTTCAGAAGTAAGATCATAATCTTCTAAGATGAGGTCTTCATCTTCCATCGCCGCTTTACTTTTGGACAGTAGTGCCATGGAACCCAGGCTTGAAACTACATTTTTCTCCTGTAGTACGATCTTCTCTTGAGACTTCAGTATGCCCACCAGTTTCGCTAGAGAATAAGATTTGAATTGCCCATGTGCTTTAACTGTGGACACAACAGCTCTCCACTCAGATCTGAGGCCGTTAAGAAACGTGACTTTCTGCTCAATCAACTTCCTTTCAATATCATGTTTAATCATCTTGCTAAGAAGATGATTGAAGCGATCGAACATTTGAGTCACAGTTTCTTCGACTCTTTGCTTGAATTTACCAAACTTGGATAAGAGTAAGGTTTGAATGGAGTGTTCAAGATCTTTGTCCGTAGAATACAATTCGCGAAGCCTGTCCCATATTTCTTTGGCAGTAGTGCACGAACTCACCAGCCTAAAAGTGTCAGATTGAAGAGCGAATCTGATTAATCTCAATGCTTTAATATTGCACTGAAATTTATCTTTTTCGTCTTGGGCAACATCTTTAACATCTTTCAAAAGATCATTATACTCCTTTTGAGTTTTAATAATCCTTGAAGTTGCAGAATGAGCAAAGGGTCCCGAAACGATTTCTTCCCAGATGAGGTATCCATTGTCCTCAGATCCTATAACATAGTCTTCAAAGTGATTTGCCCAGACTTCATAATCTTGGGTGTAAAGGATGGGAATCTTCGTTGTTGATCCAATGCTGTTCGAAATATTAATGGGATTAGATGGCTACTCGTCCATGCTTGATCGAATAACCTGTTTGAAAGATCAGACTTGTAATATATAATATTAGGGAAAAACGAACAAGTAATGAGATACCTCAATTATGGGGTGACGGCTCAATAAATATTAGTTAATGCGGAACAAACCCTAATAGCTTCTTTCACAGAAGAGATGTGTATGAATTACACAGCCTCCCGCTCTGATACCAATTAAAGAGATAAAAATCTTTAAGATCGAACAGATCTTTGAAACAGGTATATAAAGAATGTAAAGCAATACTCAAGAATGGATTTGAATATGTCGAATGATTAAACTTTCAATCCTCAACAGAGCTCGATGAAGAACTTCCACTGTAGAGGATTCTAGGGTTACAAAAAGATAACTTCTATAATTACACCGTAAAACCCTGATCTATCGGTAATGTAAAAGATGCATGCAAGCATCTATAAATACACAAACCCTAGAAAATAAGATACGGATGGACAGGCCCATACCGCACAAAGAATGGACTAGGAAGCGAGCCCAAGACGCAACACCAATAATCCAACAGGGCTGATCCTTGCAAGGGTCTCGAATGGTCCGATATACCTTGGGTTTAGTTTCCCACGTTTTTCGAAACATATTAACCCCTTCCAGGTTGAGACCTTTAATAGCACTTGGTCCCCTACCTGAAATTCCAAGGGTTTCTGTCTTTATTCTGCATAACTCTTTTATCTGTTTCTTGAAGCCTTTAGTCGTTCCCGCATTTGTACAATCTTCTCGTTTGTCTCTCTTATGATTTTCAGGCCAGTGAGAGTGCTGTCGGGTACTTGTCCCTTGGCTAGTTGTGTGTCACCTACTTCAGTCCAGCACATTGGTGATATGCACTTCTAACCGTAGAGGGCTTCAAATGGAGCAAATTTAATGCTAGAGTGATAGCTATTGTTGTATGAAAATTCGACTATTGGTAAATGGGTATCCTACGCTTTACGAAAATCGATTACACAAGCTCTTATCATATCTTCCAAGGTTTGTATGGTCCTCTCACTTTGACCATCGGTTTATGGATGGTAAGCAATACTCATGTTGAGCCTCGTTCCTAGAGATTTTGTTAACGATTTCCAGAATCGCGAGGTGAACCTACTATCTCTGTCGGAGATAATAGATATTGGTACACCATGTAGTCGCACAATCTCTCAGATGTAGGTTTGAGCTAGCCTCTCCATCTTGTCGGTTTCTTTTATTGGCAGGAAGTGTCCGGATTTTGTTAACCTATCAACGATTACCCAGACGGTGTCTAGTCTACCTGCTGTCTTGGGTAATTTGGTTATGAAGTCCATTGTGATCCGTTCCCACTTCCACTCGGGTATTTCGAGTTGTTGCAGCAATCTTGATGGCTTCTGGTACTTTACCTTGACCTTAGCGCAAGTCAGACACTTGCTCACATAGGTAGCGATCTCTGCTTTCATGTTCGGCCACCAATACAGTTTCTTAAGGTCCAGATACATCTTGTCTGGACCTGGATGCACGGAGTATTGAGTCTTATGAGTCTAGTTCATGACTACGTCTCTGAATCCACCAAACTTCGGTATCCAGATCCGATCCATGAAGTAATGGACTCCGTCACCCTTGACTTCAAGATTCTTGTCCATTCCTTTTAGGGCTTCACCTGCTACATTCTCAGTTTTCAATGCTTCCCTCTGAGCTTCTTTGATTTGTGTGGACAAATGTAAATGGATCGTCGTGGTTAAGGATTTCAATCGGCGATTTTAGTATTCTTTCTGACTAAGGGCATCAGCTACTACATTCGCTTTTCCTGGATGATAGTGAATCTCGCATTCGTAGTCATTTAGTAGTTCAACCCATCATCTCTACCTCATGTTGAGTTCTTTTTGGTTAAGGATGTGTTGAAGGCTCTTGTGATCGGTGAAGATTGTGCATTTCGTGCCATAAAGATAGTGTCTCCAGATTTTTAGCGCGAAAACTACCTCTCCTAGTTCAAGATCGTGGGTATGCGAAAATAACCTTACCTCATTGCATTAGTACGCATTCAAGAACTTGGTTAGATGCATCACAGTAGAGTACGAAGTCTTCTGTTTCTTTTGGCAAGGATAATATAGGTGCGTTGCATAGTACTTTCTTAAGTGTTTGGAATGCAGCGTCTTGTTTTCCTTCCGAATTGAAAGTTACACCCTTCTTGTCACACCCCGAAACGGATGGCGAAACCGTTTCAGGGTGGAGGATGTCATGTAAGTATCGCAACCAATGTACATAGCAAGAATAGTAAACACAAAGCATTACATTACATGGAATCATTATATTTGTTTGAAAGTAGAAAAGCAAAGTAATACATGTTTTATAGATACATTAGTTTAAACAAAAGTAAAGACGTGACTTCCATATGCTCCGTCTTCTGCAAAAGAACGCGGGATAACTGTCTAAGGAGAACCTGAGAATACAAGAAATTTTAAAAATATCAACTTAAAGCTGGTGAGTTCATAAGTGGTTTGTTTCTTAAAATGGTCAAGTTTCCTTTAGTTTTCTTAAAGAGTTGTTATCCAATAAAATCCCATATTTTCTTATCAGTAGAGTTTGTTTATCCATTTTCCACAGTTTGGTTAGAAACAGTTTGTTATCTGATTACTACATGATTTAGTTAAAAATGAGTTTTGTTATCCCAGGAAAAAAACCCTTATTTTCCTTAAAAATTTGTGGTTGGTTACCGGTTCTGAATGTAGTGTACAAGTATTTACCATAATTAAAGTGTTTGTGTGAAGTTTCCTGAAAGCCTGGTTATCCTTGAAATGTGTGTTAGTTTTAACATGTATATAAAACTATCAATTAAATAGAAAACTAATTTCTGAGGTTATTAATTTACTAAGTTCTTTATTACTTAAAGGTAAATCTCCGTTATCTAAGTTTGCGAGTTCTATAACCATACAATAGACTAGACATGGCAAAGGAAGGCCAGTATCAATTATGACTTTTGTCACCCGTAGACCTGCCGGTCCCACTGTAGCTAGCAGCGAGGTGCGGGGCAGTCACGCTCTCCTACTAAGAGATTCTGGTTACAGGGGCGGTCCTCCACTCACGTATCTCTGTGGAGTGTTACAGAGGATGTGTCTCCAACCCTAAGATTAACGAATTTACAAGTAATAATGTAGAAAATCATGTTTTAAATTCTAATTATAAACATGGTCCTCCACTTGCGTATCTCTGTGGAGTGTTACAGAGGACGTCTAAAGTTCTAATCTTAATGATTTTAACAACAATAAAAATGGAAAATCATCTGTGAAATATACAATATAACATTATGTAATATGATTTGTAATCTGTTTGGAAAACTAACTCTATGAGTGAACGGTTGGTTAATACGGTTTCGATTGTTAAAAGCATACGAAAAATGAAACATTTCAATTGAAATACATAAATTTGAGTACAAGATATTCTTGTACTTTTGCTTGTATTCCCCCTGAAAACATTGAAAAACACGGAAAAAGGTGTAGGGGTATGAACTCACCGATCGAGAAATGTGTTGGCTAGGATGCTAAATGTTTGTTCAGGGCTTGAATTCGTGCGAGGTTCCAATGTGATATGAGGAAATACATAATTGTATCTAATTAGGATTTGACTACTAATTAATTGAGAATATACACTCCGAGGCACGGAAACACTTCAATTCAAGTGCTAGGAGTGATCCGGGTAGCATCTAAGGGTGTGTATGGCCTAAATCTAGAGTTTGCTCTTCAAGAGTAAACTCCTAATGAAGATTATAGCCCTAAGACCATATCCCCATGAGTTTACGGCCATAAACACATGGGTAGTGGGTTCTTGCTTGATAATGGTCTTACAACACTTGTGGGGTGATGCTAGGTTTAGTTCTAAGGCATTGGAATGGGTTTTATCAACATATGGACCATATAAAGGAGTTCACGGTAGTAAAATAGGAGTTTACGGACGTAAACTCTCAAGTAATCTCTCCTTATATGTTTTCGTGTCCCTAGGTTAAGCACAAGTGTTTCTAGTCCAAAGACAAGCCATGGAAGGAGGTTAGGGCACCATTTGAGCACCTTATAGGTGTTTACGGCCCAGGAAGCATTCGTTGGGGGGTTTACAGCCGTAATATCATAAGGAGATGGTTTCTTTCATGTTTAAGGTCCCTAACACAATGGTGGATGATTCTAGACATTATTCCAAGTCTTAGGAGGTGTTTAAGGGGCATTTTAACACCTTAAAAGGTGTTTACACCCTATGAAAGGGTGTTTACGGTCGAAGCATGTTCTTGGATTGTAAACTCATGTTTACCCCTCAAATGTTAAGGTTTTGGTGTTGTAAGTCCAGTATTGTAAGCCCCTAAGTCATATCTAAGCACTAGAAGTGATTTGGAAGGGTTTTGGGGCTCCAAAACCCCATTTATGGGTGTTTATGACTTGGGATAGTTCCTGGGCCATAAACACATATATTTGGTCATTTTTCATGATTTAAACACGAATTTGAAAGCTGAACATCTTATACTATGAGTTAGGATAGATTACATACCAAATTGGAGCTTGAAAGGGTGATTTTTGGTCAAAAAATTCGAGTTTGAAGAGATGTAGGAGAAATAGGATCCTTTTAGGAGTGAAGAGAGGGAAAACAGTGTAAGGGAGGACCACTAAACCCTTTTTTAGGGTGAGTTTACCGCTCAAGAGTTTTTACTGCCCGAGTTTACTGCCGAGTTTACTGCCGAGTTTACTACCAAGTTTACTGTCGAGTTTACTACCGACTTTACTACCGAGTTTACTGCCGAGTTGACTACCGAGTTTACTGCCGAGTTTACTTCTTAGTTTACTACCAAGTTTACTATCGAGTTTATTGCCGAGTTTACTGCCGAGTTTACTACTGAGTTTACTGCCGAGTTTACCACCGTAAACCCCATGTTTACGGCCATAAACTGCATCTTATGGAGTTTATGGCATGGTTTATGATGTTACGACTTTAGTGACGGTTTTCTAAAACTTAATCCTTAAGTGTAGTCGGCTCGCAATACTAATACGGACATTAATTTGGGCTTAAAGATGGCGGAAATGAATTTGACTTTTAAATGAAGTGATAGATTGCGGAAATTATATATACGAAATATTCGGGTTGTCACATCATCCCCCCGTTAGAGGGAATTTCATCCCGAAAATAGAATTCGAACTAATAAGTTATTATACAATAATTAAACAAAAAGATGAGGGTATTTAAGCATCATTTTTCCTTGCGCTCCCAAGTGAACTCTGGTCCTCGTTTGGCATTCCAGTGAACCTTCACTATCGGTTTGCGACTTTGTTTCGTACGTTTGATCTCTCGATCCATGATTTCGATGGGTTCTTCCACAAAGTTCACGTTTTCAGTGATCTCGATCTCATCAAGAGGGATCATGAGGGTTTCATCGGATAGACACTTTTTAAGATTTGAGACGTGGAAGACAGGATGGATGTTGCTAAGTCGGAGTTTATAGGCTACAGGACCGATCCTATACAGGATATCGAAAGGTCCTATGTGTCACACCCCAAAAACCAGAGGCGGAAACATTTCCAGGGTGGACTCCACGTTGAGTATCAAATCCAATGCACATAGTAAGCAAAGTAGACAACCATTACATTACATATATAAAAGTTTACATTTGTTTCAAAAGTAAATTTCACAAGTGTGATACATAGTATAAATGAACAAAATGAGACGAGTCTTCTACGCACTCCGTCTTCGCCAAAATAGATCGTCGGGTACCTGTCTAATGCGGACCTGAGAATACAAGCGGTTTGAAAATCAGCATAAAGTTGGTGAGTTCATAAGCGGTTAATTTTCTGAAATTGCACGAGTTCCTTTAGTTTCCTGAAAAAGTGGTTATCCAAGAAAATCCCATATTTTCTTAAAAGTTGGTTACCAAATCCAAAATATAATGTAAAAGATGTACAATGAAAACATGATTGTTCTTGTGAATTGTAAAGTTTAGTTATTTAACTTGTTACACTTTTCTGGTTATGTACTACGGTTACTCAGGAAAATCCTATATTTTCTTACATGTGTATGTGTGAACCGTTACTGATTCTATGTGTACGAACTATTACCGGTTCCGATAATGTTCAATGTTACCCCCAGGAAAACCCCATGTTTTCCTGAATGTGTGTGTACTGTTACCAATTCCGTGTGTGCTAACTGTTACCGATTCCGATTATGTTCAATGTTATCCCCATCAAAACCCCATGTTTTCCTGAATGTGTGTGTGTACTGCTACCAATTTTGTGTGTGCTAACTGTTACCGATTCAGATTATGTTCAATGCTATCCCCAGGAAAACCCCATGTTTTCCTGATTGTGTGTGTCTCCTCAAAGTCCGATTATCCTTAAACGTACATTAGTTTTATGACGTACATAAAACTAATAATACATGTAAAGCGTTAATAATCTTGATTGCGAGTCCTTAACCATACTCAGACTAGATATGACTCGGGCTAGGGCCAGTATCCTTTTTATGACTTTCGTCACCCTTGAACCTTTCGGTTCGACTATAGCTAGCAGCCAGGTGCGGGATTGTCAGTCCCATATAGATCTATACACTCTAGTCACGCTTTCCTACGTTCGGAGATTCTGGTTACAGGGGTAGTCCTCCACTCTCTCGTGCCAAGGAAGTGTTACAGAGGACGTGTCTCCAATCTTTAAGATTTCCCTTTACTTCTCGTGCCTAGGGAAGTAGTATCTATGACTATCTAAGTTCTAATGGATCCTGTCCTTTACACTCGAGCCTAGGTGTTTTATTAAGTACATTATAAATGTTCTATGTTCTCTAATAGTGTCTGTCCTTTACACTCGAACCTAGGTGTATTATTAAAGACATTACGATTATTTTATGTTTTCTAATGGTGTATGTCCCTTACACTCAAGCCTAGGTGTTTTATTATAAACATTACAAATTTTTTATAATCTCTATCAATATAAGTGTGAACAATCAATTGTTATGTATAAAACATAACAATATATAACAAGAATTGAAAAATCGGTTTGAACAAACATATGTGCAAGTTAAAACAGTTTGTTAATTTGTTTTCAATTCTTAAAAGTGTAAGAATTATGAAAGCATTTAAATGAAATAATGAATTTAAGTACAAGATATTTTGTACTTTTGCTTGTATTCCCCCCTGAAAACATTGAAAAACCATTGAAAACGGGTAGGGGTATGAACTCACCAGACGAGAAAATGTAACGTTCCGGATGCTAAGTGTCGAATCGAGGCTTGATAAAACGCGAGATTCCTATGTAATATGAAATGGTATACAAATATATCTAATTAGATTCATAAACTCTAATTAGATATGATATTACACTCCAATGAATGAAAACACCTCAAAACGAGTGTTTGGAGTGACCTGGGTGACATCTACAAACATGTATTGATGCGTGGGACTTCGGATTTGAGTTTACTCTTCAAGAGTAAACTCCCTAATGAGTTTTCGGCCTTAAACACTACTCACACATGAGTTCACGACCGCGAACTCATGTTGGCAAGGTTTATGGTGCTTAAAGGGTTAATATCACTTGGGAAGTGTTGGAAAATTTTTACCTAAGGCGTGGGAGTAAATTAAATCACCAAATGACATTATTTAAGGGAGTTTACGGCCGTAAACTCCTATCCCCCTTAGATTGATGATTTAATGGTCTTAGGTTAATCATATGTGATTCCTACTAATTTTCTAAGCCTTGGTATGAATTTAGGGTACCATTTGACATGTATAAAGGAGTTTACGTCCCATGAATATGTTCTTGGGGTGTCTTGGCTGTAAACACCTAATTGGAGGGTGTTTGGCATGTTTAAGGTCCCCAAACTATTTTTAGATCATTTTAGGATTTATTCCAAGGCTATTCGTATGTTTATATGGCTTTATAACACAAGAAGAAGAGTTTACTCCCCATTAATGAGGAGTTTACGGCCCAAGCTTGTTGTTGAGCAGTAAACTCATGTTTACTCTTCAAAAACCATGTTTAAGGCATTCCAAGTCCATTCCGTGAAGTCATCTAGCCATATCTAAGGTCTAATTGTGGTTTGGAAGGGTTTTGATGCTCAAAAACCCCATTTAAATGAGTTTACGGCCTAGGACAGTTCTAGGGCCGTAAACCCATGATAATGGTCCTAATCCATGGTTTAAACTCAAATTTGAAGGCTAGAGGGGTTGTATAACAAGTTAGGGAAGTTACCTCAAAGATTTGAAGCCTTAAATTGATGATTTGGACCCTTAACCTTGGATTTAGGAGAGAGGTTAGAGAGAGAGTAGTGAGATGAAGAAAAAGCTTAAAATGGAAGCTTAGAACAGTTTAAATAGTGTTTGGGATTTGGACACGGAGGAATTCTACCCGATACCGGTATTAGACGGGGCATTTGGTCGCACCCGATTAAGTTGCCGTAACTCGATGTGGTTGATTCTAGAAATGTTCCGATCACTAATATGAGATGATAGAATGAGTTCTAAAGTCATTAGGACACCCATTAAGTCATAATATAAAATACACATTAATGACTTAATTAAATGACGGAATCGGAAACGAAATTGGAAACGGCGATTGGATTATCGAAATGAGTTACGAAAAGGGTTACAAGTAGTGATACAAATTTCGGGTTGTTACATTATCCCCCCGTTAGAGGAAATTTCGTCCCTAAATTCAAAGATTAAGACTCAGATAATGAAATGAAAAGAGATGTGGATGAATCTATTGCTTCGGGTCTTCACGCTTCCAAGTAGAGTCGGGTCTCCGCTTGATGTTCCAGCGAACCCTCACTATCGGGAAGCGTCTTGGTTTCGTTGGGTAGATACTTTTCAAAGACCAAGATGTGAAGTACCAGATATGTGCTACTAAGTTTCGGGGGTAATCGAAGTTTGAAGTTTACAGAATCGATCCCACAAGGGTCGCGAAGGGTCTAATGTATCAAGAGGGAAGTATTTCGATTTTCCAAAGCAATTCATGTCTTCTTTGGGACAAGGATTTCAACAGAATATGAACTCAAACAAGAAGGTACATCTTCTTGTGGCAGAGTAGTTAAGGGCCTGATGATCTTGAAAGAGATTTCTGGGACCTGTGGGTTATGGGCCCACGGGTATGGCTGCTATGTTTACTACAAGATTAAGGAAATGGTTTGACCGAGAGGGTACCACTACTAACCCGTAGTGATCATATCGAGCCCTGGTCATCGCCTTGGGCACGTCTTTCTTACTGAGGTTTGGTTACGAGGTAGTTCCAGGGATTAAGCCGGTGCGAGGCTAGACTAGACGTTTAGAAGGAATTCTCGGGAATCATTCGGGAAAGACATTAGGAAAAGAGATGCAAACTTACCGTTTCCCGAATATCACACGGACGAGGAATGCATGGGAAAGCTTTTTAAACTTGGATGCACGAAGATCATGACAGTCAGATCAGAGGAAAGTTAAGACGAATGAGTTTCTCGAAACTAGGAATAATAGCATGAATGGGGCTCGGTCATTACATGCTAAAGGTGACATCAAAGCATTACATAACAAGTTTGCCAATAGGTCGAACGGAAAACAATAATTGTCTAGGTTGAGGATACAATCTACGGATATGACGGTAGCGTTCTCATTCTCACTTGATAACCATCTCGATGGTACACGTTTTCGATTACTAACGAACGACATGATATAAAAAGATGTTTGAATGGGTGGTTAACAAATTTATTTTAGCATTAGAATCGAAAAGAATCATAGGAATAAGATTTATCTATGGGAAATATACCTATGGAAACGGTGGGATCGGTGGCTGTCTCCTCTTGTCCAATTGCTAGAACTCTTCTGGTGTTGCCAGATGTTACTGCCTTGGGGCAGTTTCGCTTGTAATGTCCGACTTCTCCACAACCATAGCAGGCCTGACCGATCCCCGCTCCGAAAGTTTGACTGGTTGATTGGGTTGGTGTCTTACAGTTTTTTACCATGTGACCCTTTATGCCACAACTATTGAAAAATACTTCTATACATGGACCGGAAGGAAGGTGAGGATAGTTGTACTTGTCACAACTAGGAAGGGTTGCAGCATACCTACTGGTGGGTTTTCGAGTTGAGGATCCAACAACAGAAACGGCGGCAGGGGCAGTGGCAGCATGAATTGCAACAGTTTGTTTTCTCTTCGAGGACTCCTACGATATCTGACTTTCCTTCATCTTTCCAAATTTTCTTTTCTCACCACTCCTCTCTGTCGGTTCAGGAGTGGTAGCTGCTTCTTCAAATTCATCACTATGGTCTATTAGGATTTGTGCTAAACATTTGGCGCTGTCGTATGTGTCTGGTCTCGCAACTATGACATTCCCTTTTGTTGGTTGGGTTAACCCCTAGATGAATCTCTCTATCTTCTTACTCTGAGGGGTAACCATTCCCGGACAGAGTAGCACCAGGTCATCGAACCTGGAAGTGTAAGCGACAATATCGGAATGCTTCATCTTCAAGTTCTAGAGTTCGTGTTTAAATTCTGCATTTCGCCCCGAGGGCAGTACTCAGCCAGCAGAAGTTCCTTCATGGCCTCCCAACCCATGGCATTGGCTACGGGTATAGTTAGGGATTTGACTCAGCCGTTCCACCAAGTCAGGGTTTTGTCGATAAAGGTGCAGGCGGCAAACTTCACCTTATCAGATTCTGAGCAGGCACAAATTTCAAAGATTGATTCGATTTTCTTGAACCATCAGGTGAGGGAAATGATACCTCCGGTGCCATCAAAGGACGTAGGTTTTGCATTCATGAAATCTTTGTAGGAAACCCGTCTTTGGTGTCCCTGACTATATTCTAGGTTCTGGGGCTGGGGACCACCTCCTGAACTATCCGGGTTTCTTTGTGACATGGCAGCTACCATTGAGGCAGTAAGAACTGCCTGAAGCGATGCAAGATCAAATTGAGGAGGAGGTGGTGGCGGAGGAGGATTGTTGTTGTTCTTTGCGCTGGGTCTCTTTCTTGGAGGTATCTTGATCTAATAAGATCAAGAAAGAGAGGATGATAAGTCCTCCGAATTGAATCAAGAGATAAGACAGTTATATATTCCGTATAAGCAATAAAACAGGAAGGAGTTAGCAAAACAGAAGATTTATCGCTACAGAAATGATCAGGGAAACAACGCTCGATTGAGGATTTCTAACAAGGATTAGATCAAGAAATACTCCCATAGTATTTCATGGTTTGCTTACGACACTGGCTCGACGTTTGTGGCATCTGGGTAAGTTTTAGGCATGCCGCATACCACAGTCACTCCCAAGCACATGTTGGCCGTGTCTCGAATGAATATAGTTGGCCAGGCTATATTGATCCTAGACACAACTACATAACTGCCCAAGTTTAACCGCAGTACACAACACCCATTTACTTATGTTTTGTTCTACTTATAGTTACGGATCTCGACGGTTCGGTATACTTATATACTTTTGAAAATACTTATATTTTGAAGGATACTTTTAGTTCACAAGACTTAGGCCCCTTAGTGTTTATAGTTTTATACCATGTAAGATTTGGTATACTTAGTTCACTATAAACAAGGGCTCTGATACCAATCTGTTACACCCCGAAAACCAGAGGCGGAAACATTTACGGGGCGGACTTCACGTTGAGTATCAAATCCAATTCACATAGTAAGCAAAGTAGACAACCATTACATTACATATATAAAAGTTTACATTTGTTTCAAAAGTAAATTGCACAAGTGTGATACATAGTATAAATGAAAAAAATGAGACGAGTCTTCTACGCACTCCGTCTTCGCCAAAATAGATCGTCGGGTACCTATCTAATGCTGACCTAAGAATACAAGCGGTTTGAAAATCAGCATAAAGCTGGTGAGTTCATAAGCGGTTAGTTTTCTGAAAATGCACGAGTTCCTTTAGTTTCCTGAAAAAGTGGTTATCCAAGAAAATCCCATATTTTCTTAAAAGTTGGTTACCAAATCCAAAATATAATGTAAAAGATGTACAATGAAAACATGATTGTTCTTGTGAATTGTAAAGTTTTGTTATTTAACTTGTTACACATTTCTGGTTATGTACTACAGTTACTCAGGAAAATCCTATATTTTCCTACATGTGTATGTGTGAATTGTTACGGATTCTGTGTGTACGAACTATTACTGGTTCCGATTATGTTCAATGTTACCCCCAGGAAAACCCCATGTTTTCCTAAATGTGTGTGTACTGTTACCAATTCTGTGTGTGCTAACTGTTACCGATTCTGATTATGTTCAATGTTATCCCAAGGAAAACCCCATGTTTTCCTGAATGTGTGTGTGTACTGCTACCAATTCTGTGTGTGCTAACTGTTACCGATTCAGATCATGTTCAATGTTATCCCCAGGAAAACTCCATGTTTTCCTGATTGTGTGTGTCTCCTGAAACTCCAATTATCCTTAAACGTACATTAGTTTTATTACGTACATAAAACTAATAATGCATGTAAAGCGTTAATAATCTTGATTGCGAGTCCTTAACCATACTCAGACTAGATATGACTCGGGCCAGGGCCAATATCCTTTTTATGACTTTCATCACCCTTGAACCTTTCGGTTCGACTATAACTAGCAACTAGGTGCGGGATTGTCAGTCCCGTATAGATCTATACACTCAAGTCATGCTCTCCTACGTTCGGAGATTTTGGTTACAGGGGTAGTCCTCCACTCTCTCGTGCCAAGAAAGTGTTATAGAGGACGTGTCTCCAATATTTATGATTCCCCTTTACTTCTCATGCCTAGGGAAGTAGTATCTATGACTATCTAAGTTCTAATGGATCCTGTCCTTTACACTCCAGCCTAGGTGTTTTATTAAGGACATTACAAATGTTTTATGTTCTCTAATAGTGTCTGTCCTTTACACTCGATCCTAGGTGTGTTATTAAGGAAATTATGATTATTTTATGTTTTCTAATGGTGTATGTCCCTTACACTCGAGCCTAGGAGTTTTATTACAGACATTACAAATGTTTTATAATCTCTATCAATATAAGTGTGAACAATCGATTGTGATGTATAAAACATAACAGTATATAACAAGAATTGAAAAATCGGTTTGAACTAACATCTGTGCAAGTTAAAATAGTTTGTTAATTTGTTTTCAATTCTTAAAAGTGTAAGAATTATGAAACCATTTAAATGAAATAACGAATTTAAGTACAAGATATTCTTGTACTTTTGCTTGTATTCCCCCTGAAAACATTGAAAAACCATTGAAAAAGGGTAGGGGTATGAACTCACCAGACGAGAAAATGTGACGTTCCGGATGCTAAGTGTCGAATCGAGGCTTGATAACACGCGAGATTCCAATGTAATATGAAATGGTATACAAATATATCTAATTAGATTCATAAACTCTAATTAGATATGAGATTACACTCCAATGAACGAAAACACCTCAAAACAAGTGTTTGGAGTGACCTGGGTGACATCTACGGACGTGTATTGATGCGTGGGACTTAGGATTTGAGTTTACTCTTCAAGAGTAAACTCCCTAATGAGTTTTCGGCCTTAAACACTACTCACACATGAGTTCACGGCCGTGAATTCATGTTGGCAAGGTTTATGGTGCTTAAAGGGTCAATATCACTTGGGAAGTGTTGGAAAATTCTTACCTAAGGCATGGGAATAAATTAAATCACCAAATGACATTATTTAAGGGAGTTTACGGCCCTAAACAAGGAGTTTACGGCCGTAAACTCCTATCCCCTTAGATTGATGATTTAATGGTCTTAGCTTAATCATATATGATTCCTACTAATTTTCCAAGCCTTGGTATGAATTTAGGGTACCATTTGACATGTATAAAGGAGTTTACGGCCCATGAATATGTTCTTGGGGGTGTCTTGGCTGTAAACACCTAATTGGAGGGTGTTTGGCATGTTTAAGGTCCCCAAACTATTTTTAGATGATTCTAGGATTTATTCCAAGGCTATTGGTGTGTTTATATGGCTTTATAACACAAGAAAAAGATTTTACTCCCCATGAATGAGGAGTTTATGGCCCAAGCTTGTTCTTGGGCAGTAAACTCATGTTTACTCTTCAAAAACCATGTTTAAGGCATTCCAATTCCATTCCATGAAGTCATCTAGCCATATCTAAGGTCTAGTTGTGGTTTGGAAGGGTTTTGATGCTCAAAAACCCCATTTAATGAGTTTACGGCCCAGGAAAGTTCTAGGGTCATAAACCCATGATAATGGTCCTAATCCATGGTTTAAACTCAAATTTTAAGGCTAGAGGGGTTGTATAACAAGTTAGGGAAGTTACCTCAAAGATTTGAAGCCTTAAATTGATGATTTGGACCCTTAAACTTAGATTTAGGAGAGAGGTTAGAGAGAGAGTAGTGAGATGAAGCAAAAGCTTCAAATGAAAGCTTAGAACACTTTAAATAGTTTTCAGGATTTGGACGCGAAGGAATTCTACCCGATACCGACGTTAGATGGGGCATTTGGTCGCACCCGATTAAGTTGTCGTAACTCGATGTGGTTGATTCTAGAAATGTTCCACTCACTAATACGAGATGATAGAATGAGTTCTGAATGCATTAGGACACCCATTAAGTCATAATATAAAATACACATTAATGACTTAATTAAATGATGGAATCGGAAACGAAATTGGAAACGGCGATTGGATTATCGAAATGAGTTACAAAAAGGGTTACAAGCAATGATACAAATTTCGGTTTGTTACACTATATACCACGGTTTAAGTTTTTTACGCTTTCCAAAGCGTATAATTCATTTCCAGGGAGAGACCTTCAACAGGACACAGTCTCCAACCTGGAATTCCAAGGGTTTCTGTCGTTCATCGACGTACACTTCTATCATTCTTGTGAAGTTTTCAGTCCTTCTTGGATTTAGATGATCTTCTCGGTGGTTTTGAATATGATTTCAGTACCAGAGAGGGCATTGTCAGGGAATCAAATTTTGGCTAGCTGTGTGTCCCCTACCTCGGCCCAGTACATAGGGGATCTGCACTTACGACCGTAGAAGGCTTCGTACGCGACAACCTTGATGCTGGTGTGGTAACTATTGTTATACAAGAACTCGATCAAGGGTAAATGGGTGTCCCACGACTTTCCAAAATCGATGACACATGCTTTCATCATGTTTTCTAGGGTCTGGATAGTTCTCTCACTCTGTCCGTCTGTCTGAGGATGGTAAGTTGTACTCATATCCAGCTTGGTTCCAAGAGCTTTATGAAGGGATTGTCAGAACCTTGAGGTAAACCTGCTATCTCGATCGGAGATAATGGACACAGGCATACCGTGCAGTTAAAGTATCTCTTGGATATAGACTCGCGTGAGTCTTTCCATCTTGAATGATTCTTTAATTGGAAGGAAGTGAGCGGATTTTGTCAATCAGTTGACAATTACCCAAATGGTATCGTACCCACTCGGAGATCTGGGTAGCTTGGTGATGAAATCCATGGTAATCATCTCCCATTTCCATTCAGGTATCTCGGGCTGCTGCAGCAGACCCGAGAGTTTCTGATACTCGACTTTTACCTTGGCGGAAGTCAGACACTTGCCCACGAAGGTTGCGATTTCGGCTTTCATGTTTGGCCACCAATATTTTTTCTTGAGATCCAGGTACATCTTGTACGAACCTGGGTGAACAGAGTATCTAGTCTTGTGAGCTTCGTTTATAACAACTTCTCTGAAAACTCCGAACTTTGGGGTCCAGATTCTATCCATGAAACAGTAGACTCCGTCATCTCTGATCTCAAGTTTCTTCTCCATTCCTCTCAAGGCTTTGTTCAACACGTTCTCTGGTTTAGGGCTTCTAAATGGGCTTCTCGGATCTGTGCGGATAAGTGGGAATTGATGGTCATTGTCAATGTGTTCGCCTTGTTACTTGAGCTTTCCTTTCAGCTAAGGGCATCTGCTACCACATTGGCCTTGCTGGGATGGTAGCGGATTTCGCACTCGTAGTCACTGAGCAGCTCTACCCATCACCATTGTATCATGTTAAAATCGTTTTGATTGAAAATATGTTGTATGCTTTTATGGTTGGTGAAGATCGTGTACTTGGTTCCTTAGAGATAATGTCTCCAAACCTTCGGTGTGAAGACCACTGCTCCTAACTCCAGGTCGTGAATCGTGTAGTTAACTTTGTGTGTCTTCAGCTGTCTCGAGGCATAAGCGATAACTTTTCCTCTCTGCATAAGTAAACAGCCTTGACCCTGATTAGACGCATCGCCGAAGACAACAAAATCCTCTGTCCCATCGAACATGGACATGATAGGTGTGCTGCACAAGGCTTGCTTAAATGTTTGGAATGTTGTATCTTGCCTTTCACTCCAACAAAAGGGTACACCTTTCTGTGTTAGAGTCGTCAGGGCTTGGCAAATTCTAGAAAAATTTTGTATGAATCTGCGATAATAGCCGGCGAAACCCAAGAATTGACGGATTTCTGTGGGTGTCTTCGGTGCCGACTAATTCTCTATCGCCTCGCTTTTGGAAGGGTCCGCGTGTATGTCTCCCTTGCTTACTATGTCACCAAGGAAAGTGGTTAGACTAAAGGGCATCACTACGAACTCGTAGTGATCATATCGAGTTCTGAACGCCGTCTTGGAAACATCATTCTCGTAAACTCGAAGTTGATGGTACCCTGATCTAAGGTCTATCTTTGAGAGATAACTAGCTCCCTGAAGTTGATCGAAAAGGTCGTCTACTCAAGGAAGAGGATAACGGTTTTTGTTGGTCAACGTGTTCATCTCGCGGTAGTTTATACACCTCCAAAAGAATCCTTCTTTCTTCCTCACAAATAATATCGGGGCTTCCCAAGGTGAGGAACTCGGCCTGATGAACCCTCTGTCGAGCAGCTCATTGAGTTGACTAGATAACTCCTGCATTTCTGCTAGACCTAAACAATACTGAGACTTCGCCACATGATTAACACCAGGAATTAGGTCGATACAAAACTAGACTTGACGTTCGGGAGGAATTCCCGAGAGTTCTTCAGGAAGACATCAGGAAAGTTACAGACTTCGGGGATGCTCTCGAGGTCTTTAACTTCTTTTTTTTCTCATTAATTACATGAGCTCGAAATGCATGACACTCCTTTCACAAAAGTTTTGAGCTTTGATGCAAGAAATGATGCGAAGATTGGAACTAAGTTTATCGTCGTAGATCATGAGAGTCTGGCCAGAGGGAAGATTGAGACGGATGGATTTTTCATAACAAAGGATATCTGCATGATTGGGACTCAACCAATCCATGCCAATGATAATCATCAAAGCTCTTAATGGAAACTAGCATCAGGTCGATAGGAAAAGAATGATTTTTCAGGGTAAGGGTACAGCCTATGAATATATATCGTTAATGTATTATTTCTCACTGTTAGCCATCTCGATGGTAAATGTTTCGGTTACTAGACGAGGACTATGTTTAAGAAGATGTTTGAATAAATGACCAATCAATTTTCTTTAGCATTAGAATCGAAAAGGATGCGATCATAAGAATTGTCGAGAAGGAACATACCCGTGACGACAGTGGGATCGGCAACTGCCTCCTCCTGCTTTATAGTCAAAACGATCCCGACGTTGTTGGTGGTTGTTGCTCTTGGGCAGTTTCGCTTGAAATGCACGATTTCACCGCACCCATAGCAGGCCTGATTGATACCCGCTCCGGAAGCTTGATTGATTGGTTGAGTTAATGCTCTGCAGTTTCGCGTAAGATGAACCTTCTTGCCACACCTGTTGCAGTTCAACTCACGGCATGCGCCAGGGATACGATGATGATAATTGCACCTGTTGCACTAAGGGAGGTTACCAGCATACCTAGGGGTAGGTGATTGAGATGTAGAAGCAGCGATAGGAGTAGTAGCAGCTTGAACTACCACTGTTTTGTGCTTCTTGGAGGGTCCTTGTGAACTCTAACCCTTTCGCTTTATCCAGAAAGTCTTCTTACTGTCATCACACTCATTCTGGTGCCCCTGATCATCTTCATGGTTTTTGGGGATAGGTGTTACTTCCTGGTCCACTGGACCTACTGGGGTTTAAGTGCGCAATTGCATCCATCACTGCGGCAGTAACAACTGCCTGAAATTTGACAGAGTTGAATTGAGGAGGAGGCGGTGGTGGAGGGTTGTTGTTCCTTGAGCTGGGTCCTTTCTTTGGAGGCATATTGATCTAAAATGATTAGGAAAAAGAGGATGGTAAGTCCTCTCACTTGAATAATCAAATATGAAACAAGAGATATCTCATTATGACAGATAAAGTGTTCCACTAAGCGATAATATATTAGAAAACTACCAAAACAAAGGAATTTATCGCTAGGGAAAGAATAAGTAGCAACACTTGGAACGAATTTCTACAACGTATTTGGCTTGTCTAAATACTCCTATACTATTTTATGGTTTGTTGCGATGACGACTCATTGTTTAGATATTAGGTAAGTTTTAGGCATGCTGCACACCGCAGTCACTCCCAAGCACACGTTGGCCGTGTCTCGAATGAATATAGTTGATCAGGCTATATTGATCCTACACACGACTACATAATTGCCCAGATTTAACCGCAGCGCAAAACACCCAATTACTTATGTTTTGTTCTACTCGAGGTTACAGTATTTGATAGTTAGGTATTCTTGTATACTTTTGAAAAATACTTATATTTTAAAGTATACTTTTAGTTCTAGCACTTCGGCCCCTGAGTGTTTATAGTCTTATACCATGTAGGGTTTGGTATACTTAGTTCACTATAAACAAGGGCTCTGATACAAATCTGTCACACCCCGAAACCGATGGCGGAACCGTTTCGGGGCGGAGGACGTCATGTAAGTATCACAACGAATGTACATAGCAAGCATAGTAAACACAAAACATTACATTACATAGAATCATTACATTTGTTTGAAACTAGAAAAGCAATGTAATACATGTTTTACAGATACATTAGTTTAAACAAAAGTAAAGACGTGACTTCCATATGCTCCGTCTTCTGAAAAAGAACGCGGGATACCTGTCTAAGGAGAACCTGAGAATACAAGCCGTTTTAAAAATATCGGCATAAAGATAGTGAGTTCATAAGTGGTTTGTTTCAGAAAATGGTCAAGTTTCCTTTAGTTTTCTGAAAGATTTGGTATCCAAGAAAATCCCATATTTTCTTATAAGTAAAGTTTTTTTTTTTATCCATTGTTACACAGTTTGGTTAGAAACAGTTTGTTATCTGGTTACTACACGATTTAGTTAAAAACGAGTTCTATTATCCCAAAAAAACACTTATTTTCCTTAAGAGTTCGTGGTTGGTTACCGGTTCTGAATGTAGTGTACAAGTATTTAGCATACTTAAAGTGTTTGTGTGAAGTTTCCTGAAAGCCTGGTTATCCTTGAAATGTATGTTAGTTTTAACATGTATATAAAAGTATCAATTAAATAGTAAACTAATTTCTAAGGTTATTAATTTACTAAGTTCTTTTACTTAAAGGTAAATCTCCGTTAGCTAAGTTTGCGAGTTCTATAACCATATGATAGACTAGATATGGCAAAGGAAGCCCAGTATGAATTCTGAATTTTGTCACCCGTAGACCTGCTGGTCCCACTGTAGCTAGCAGCGGGGTGCATGCCTCCAATCCTAAGATTAACGAATTTACAAGTAATAATGTGGAAAATCCTATTTTAAATTCTAATTATAAAGATGGTCCCCCACTCGTGTATCTCTGTGGAGTGTTACAGAGGATGTCTAAAGTTCTAATCTTAATGATTTTAACAACAATAAAATGGAAAATTATCTATGAAATATACAGTATAACATTATATAATATGATTTGCAATTAGTTTGGAAAACTAACTCTGCAAGTCAACGGTTGGTTAATACGGTTTCGATTGTTAAAAGCATACAGAAAATGAAACATTTCAATTGAAATAAATAAATTTGAGTACAAGATATTCTTGTACTTTTGCTTGTATTCCCCCATGAAAACATTGAAAAACACGGAAAAAGGTGTACGGGTATCAACTCACCGGTCGAGAAATGTGTCGGCTAGGATGCCAAATGTCCGTTCAGGGCTTGAATACGTGCGAGGTTCCTATGTAATATGAGGACATACATAATTGTATCTAATTAGGCTTTGATTACTAATTAATTAAGAATATACACTGCAAGGCACAAAAACACTTCAATTCAAGTGTTAGGAGTGATCCGGGTAGCATCTAAGGGTGTGTATGGCCTAAATATGGAGTTTCCTCTTTAAGAGTAAACTCATAATGGAGATTACGGCCCTAAGACCATATCCCCATGAGTTTACCACCGTAAACTCATGGGTGGTGGGTTCTTGCTTGCTAAATGGTCTTACAACACTTGTGGGGTGATGCTAGGTTTAGTTCTAAGGCATTGGAAGGGGTTTGATCAACATATGGACCATATAAAGGAATTTACGATAGTAAATTAGGAGTTTACGGGTGTAAACTCTCAAGTACTCTCTCCTTATGTGTTTTGGTGTCCCTAGGTTAAGAACAAGTGTTTCTAGTCCAAAGTATAAGCCATGGAAGGAAGTTAGGGCACCATTTCACCACCTTATAGGAGTTTACGGCCCAGGAACCATTCCTTGGGGGGTTTAGGGTCGTAATCTCATAAGCAGATGGTTTCTTTCATGTTTAAGGCCCCTAACACAATGGTGGATGATCCTAGACATTATTCCAAGGCTTTGGAGGTGTTTAAGGGGCATTTTAACACCTTAAAAGGTGTTTACGGCCTATGAAAGGCTGTTTACGGTCCAAGCATGTTCTTGGGCCGTAAACTCATATTTACCCCTTAGATGTTAAGGTTTTGGTGTTCTAAGTCCAGTATTGTAAGCCCTATGTCATATCTAAGCACTAGAAGTGATTTGGAAGGGTTTTGGGGGCTCCAAAACCTCATTTATGGGTATTCACGGCTTGGGATAGTTCGTGGGCTGTAAACACATGTATTTGGTCCTTTTCATGATTTAAACACGAATTTGAAAGCGAAACATGTTATACTATGAGCTAGGATAGATTACATACTAAATTGGAGCTTGAAAGGGTGATTTTTTGTTCCAGAACCTCTTGTTGTTGTTGTTGTTGGTATTGTTTTTATTGTTGTTGTTGCTTCCTCTGGGTTGTTCCGGTCCGGTAGTTGCGAAGTCTTGGCAGACCCCATGGTGCACGAGAGCTTGTGCCAATTGTTTGGCGCTATCGAAGGTGATTGGTTTGGAAGCTAGAACACTTCCTCGAATCTGGGGTGACAGTCCCCAGATGTACCTTTTGATCTTCTTTCTCTCTAAAGGAACTATTCCTACGCAAAGGATTGCCAAATCACCGAACCTATTGTTATAGGTCGTGATATCTGAGCCTAAAATGGTAAGGCCCCAAAGTTCCTATTCGAGCTTTTGCAATTCGCCCCGTGGACAATACTCTTGCAGTATTATTTGTTTTCGGTTCTCACAACCCATATAGTTAGCCACTACTAGCATTAGTGACTTAACATGGCCATTCCACCATGTCAGAGCTCTCTCAGAGAAAGTACAGTTACCGAACTTCACTTTGTTCCCTTCCGAACAAGAACAAATTTCGAAAACCGGTTCAGTTTTCTCTATCCACTGTGATAAAGCCATTATTCCTCCGGCCCCATTAAAAGTAATGGGTTTTCGATTCATGAAATCCTTGTATGTACAATCCCCCGGGAGACCTTGACGTTTGGCCATTTGTGGAGCTATTTACTCCACCACCAGAACCATTGTTACTCATTTGGACCATTTCCGTTGTTACCGCAACCTTTACAATAGCTATCAATGCGGCATTTTCCATTGTGGGAGGGGGTGGTGGTGGAGGTGGTGCGTTGTTGACACGGCGTGTAGATCTACGGGGCGGCATTGTGCTGATAAAGAAATAGAATGAAGAACATAAGTTTTTAGTGTATTAATAAAATTTTCATTTTTATCAATTTATACATTCGATTGACCTACCCATGGTATACAGTTTGACTCATAATAAAAGTTTGCATAGTGTTAGATAAACTTATGAATATGAGTGGTAGCCAAAGAATTTACACACAACGGAATTTCTTCATATATATTAAACACATGCCGAGTTACATTTGGAGTTAGGAAAAATTTCGACCCTTCTAAGGATCTCCGATACAGAAGTTAAAGAAAAGTAAGACTTTTAGCTGAGTTCCTATTCGATAACAAAATTTTGGGATTTAGCAAGCACTACTTGCGACGTAGGTTGCGATTGGAGCTTGACTCTGCGTCTGATTGCTTTGCTTCCACAAGACGCCTATCGAAGGCGGCTTGCTGTTCCCTCATCTCTGAGAGGGCTGGAATCATTTGTGCTTGGAATGTGTCGGGGAGGAGATGGGTGTCATCTTGCAACCTATCTAGTCGATGGATGTCGGAAGTGTAAACTTGTACTTCCACGTTAACTTCACGAAGTCGGCTTGCTTGGACCCCGAATTGATAGGACTGGTTGGCTAGTTTGCCCACCATGACCGGGAGTGCTCAGTCGGCAGAACCTCCATCCCTGATGTCGTAGAAGTCCCGAAACATACCGTAGGTAGGACGTATCCCTTGTTGCTGGCTCCAATGGTGGAGGTGACTTCCTCAAACGGGAGTCGGTCCCTGAAAGTTGCTCCTAATAGCGAGAGGTTGAGCCGCTGGAGGGTCGACTACTTCTGGTTCTGAGTCCATCCTAGAGTCATCCCCTTCCTCCAGCTCGATAGGTTCTTTTGGAATAGTTTCTAAGGCTGCAACTATATTTGGAAAGTACTTGACCCGATTCAACATGGTCCTTTTGGGTTGCCTTCACCATAGCAACTTGATAGGATGATTTACAATGAGATTTGAAATATTATAAGGAATAAAAATATTGTTATTTGACTAATATAAGTCATAAATTAATTAGGAATTAATTTGGTGACTTAAAGAGATTAATTAAATAGAAGGGCATCATTTGTCAAGTGTATGATAGTTGTACTATAGGCTGTAATCCCTTATGGATAAGGGGTAGACGATATTAGGGTCTTAGGATAGACCTAAAATCCATCCAAGGCTTATCATGAAGGGGATTAGGGTTGCTTAGGTCCTAAGTTATCCAATTAGAGTTTAAAGGTAAAACCCTAGGAGCCTTACAAGTATAAATAGACCCTAGGGGTCATGAAAATCGGTACCCTTGTCACTAAAGGAACCGTGGCCGATTTCTAAGTCCCTCCCACTCTCTCAAATCATCCTCTTGCCAGTTGGTGTTTGTAAGTCGTTAGAGGAGTGACATATGTGACTCTAAAGCTCCAAGGACAAGAAGATCAAACATGTGATTCAAGGTAAACTTATAACTCTAATTTCTCAATGTTATTATGATAGAATGATCATTAGAAGTCTTGGATTCATGCATGTTCAATTAGAGAAACCTAGATCCAAGCATTAGGGTTTTGTATGTGCACATAGGGATGTTCATATGGCTAAAACCCATTAGGGTTAGGGCAATATAAATCCGATTTTAAGATATATTTGAATATATCCTTGACCAAATTGAAGATATTTATCAATTAATTAAATATTAGTTTCCTTATGTTATAATTGATTAGTTATTTTAATTAAATTGGTAATTGTTTTCCAAGAAATAATTAAATAAATCAAATATGGATAATTATGTGATTAAATGTTAATTTAGATTATTTAATATTTGATCCCCTATGATTTGAAAAGTTTAAAACCTACCCTCAAGTTTGAAATTTGTGTTTTATGATTAAAACTTTAATTTGGACAATTTAAATTTCAAACCCTAGAATTTTACAAGTTTAAAATCCAACCCTATACTAATATAATATTACAAGATTAATATATATATATATATATATATATATATATATATATATATATATATATATATACGTATAATTAAAATGCTAATGTTACCGTTAGTAGGCCTCATTCACGAAGCCGGTCTATAAGGTAGGTATAAGGTTGTTGCCTATAAAATGACACTTAATGGGTGTACACTCACACCCACCGCTTGCTTGATCGGTGGAGGGTCGTTAGCCGAACGGGTAGGATAGGACAACCTCATCTCCTCATTAAAAGTATAATATGAAATACGAATTAACTACATGTTTTTCAAAAAATTCCCAATCCTAGTTACCTTATGAAAAGTAAATTGATGCAATCCCATGAAATTACACTTTGCACCCTTGCTAAGAAGTTAGTGGAGCATGTGTGGTTTACCGGCACACTAATTCGTTCTAAGCAAAAGTGGCAAAGGGTGATTCATTGTTTATCATAGTTCGATGGAGCATATGTGGTTTACCGACACATCGAAGAGGTGATTGTTAGAATGAAGGCACCATGTGAATTTGCATGGTAATTCACACCCACTATGTTATCCTCGGTATCCCAGTCACAAATGAGAGGGGCATATTGAGATTTAAACATGCCATTGAAAGATTCAATGAATTTCATCCTAGGAATTCTCAATACATTTAGAACTTAAAGTTATGTTTTAAGGTGGAGAATTAGTAAATCGTCATTCACTTACCTTCAAATTGTTTGCATGTTAGATTACGGCATTCCTTTTCTAATATGTGAATATTGTTGTTGGATCCCATTCCTAATTTTCTTATTGGGTGATCATTAGGGATCCAAATTCTAATTTATCTTTGTCCTTTCTATTTATTGATGTCGAAAGCAAAAAACGCTGCTGCAAGCTCGTTCACATTGATGAGCCTTTTCCAAAAGGTGACTTTCGATGGGACAAGCTTTAGCGAATGGATAACATACATTCGCATGATTTCTCTCTACGAGGACAAGGAGTATGTCCTCGATGAGAAGCTTGAAAAGATCAATCCTGAAATTGCTACTCCGGCTGAAATCACCGCTTTTGAAACTCATGAGCATGATGCAACGAAGGTTCATTGCATAATGATAGCAACTATGAACTCCGAATTCCAAAAGTCTTACGAGGACATGTATCCGTACGAAATGCACCAAGACTTGTTGGAGAGATACCACAAAAACGCTAGGCAAGAACGTTACGAGATCTTCACTAACATGATCTCCGCTAAGACGGGTCATGATGAATCTCTAACCGTGCACCTGCAAAAGATGCAAAGGTATGTCGATCGTCTTTGCAAATTGAATGTTGACTTTTGGGAAGACTTGGCAATCGACATGGTGCTTCACTCATTGCCTCCGTGTTACAACCAATTTAGGATGACCTACCACATGAACAAAGAAGTGGTCACCCTAAGTACGCTCCAAGGTCTCCTTAGGGTTGCTGAGAGAAATCTTAAGGACAAGTTCGTTGCACCCACTCCCAATCCACCTGCTGCTCCTGTTTTGGCCATTGGGCAAGGAAGAGGCAAGAAGAGGAAGGCTCCGTCTAAGACCCACCGCAAGGGAAAGTCCCGAGATGGTTCCTCCTTTAGTAGGACAAAAGTTGATCCCGCTAAGCCTACCTCTAACCCAAAGGAGGTAGAGTGCCACCATTGCCACAAAATAGGGCATTGGAAGAGAAGCTGCCCAGAGTACCTGCAAGCTATCAAGGAAGGAAAGATCAAGCCGTCTTTCGCTGGTATATATACAATTAAATCTAATGATTCATCTCATGCTATTTCTTGGGTCCTCGATACCGGGTGTGGTTACCACATTTGTTCTGAATTTAAGGGACTAAGAAGAAATAGGGATGTGGAGCATGGAAGAATAAATCTAATCACGGGGAACAGAAGATTGTCGCCTATGACCAAGATTGGAGTGTATTCTCTAGTGCTTAGGAATGGTTCATGTTTAGATTTGAACAATTGTTGCAATTCGCCAGAAATGGCAAGAAACATCATTTCATTTCATGGTTTGTTTAGACAAGGATTTAGATTTTCTTTTAATAATGAGAATGGTTCTATTTGTACTTATCTAAATGGTGTCTTATATTTTGAAGCAATACCATGTAATGGAATTTATGAAACTGTTATGATTGTGGATAACCTAGGAAATGATGTTTTATGAATGGATTCTTCCAATAGTATGGATAGAGAATCCTTGTGGCATTGTCGTCTTGGACATGTCAACAAGAAGCGCATAGCCCAACTCCAAAAGGATGGAGTGTTGGAGTCATTCGACCTTAGGGAAGATGACACGTGCGAATCTTGTTTACTTGGAAGGATGACCAAGTCACCCTTTACTAGCACATGCGAAAGGGGTGAAGGTTTATTGGACCTAATACATACCGATGTTTGTGGACCCTTTAGATCCACCACTAAGGATGGGAACCGCTTCTATGTGACTTTTACCGATGACTATAGTAGATATCGGTATATCTCCTTAATCAAGCAAAAGTCAGAAACATTTGAAAAGTTCAAAGAATTAAAGAATTAAGTGGAGAATCAATTGGACAGGAAAATCAAGATGCTTCGATCCGATCGAGGAGGAGAGTACCTAAGTCTTGAGTTCCACGACTATCTAAAAGAGTGTGGAATAGTTTCACAATTGATGCCACCTAGGACACCACAATTGAATGGTGTGGAGGAAAGGCGTAATCGAACCTTGTTAGACATGGTTCAATCTATGATAAGTCGTGCTTCACTATCTATCTCATTCTAGGGGTATGCCTTAGAGACTGCCGCCCATATCCTTAACCGAGTCCCTACTAAGAAGGTTGCCAAAACACCTCACGAGATGTGGACAGGGAAAGCTCCCTCATTAGCACATATCAAGGTTTGGGGTTGCGAGGCATTCGTAAGACGAGATACTCACGACAAGCTCGAACCTCGTAGTGAGCGATGTATTTTCATCGGCTACCCGCAGAAATCCTATGGATATCTCTTCTATAGACCAAAGGACAATGTTGTATTTGTTGCGAGGAGAGGAGATTTCCGAGAGCCAGAACTCATAAGCCAAGGAGACAGTGGGAGGCAAATCGAGCTTGAAGAGATTCAAGAGTCGATAGATGAAGGAACCTCTACCACTGGCCATCAACCCGAGGAGGAAACTCCGGTTGAACCGATTGACGAGTCCTTACCTCTTAGACGTTCCAAAAGATTTAGAGTTCAACCCCAGTTATATGGTTTTCATATTACTACCGAAGGGGACACGTATATTAGTGATAGTACACTAATAAATCTAGATGAACCTAATAGCTATAAGGAAGCCATGGCAGGCCCGGAGTCTGCGAAATGGAAAGAGGCAATGGATTGCGAGATGCAGTCCATGTATGACAACCAAGTTTGGAATTTGGTCGATACCGTGCCCGGACGTAAGACCGTTGGGTGCAAATGGATCTTCAAGAAGAAGACTGGCATGGATGGAAATGTACACACATATAAGGTGCGATTGGTTGCGAAGGGCTTTACTCAAACTCCTGGAGTTGACTATGATGAGACCTTCTCACCAGTTGCGAAGATAAAATCTATTAGAGTGATGCTAGCAATTGCCACATTTCATGATTATGAGATTTGGCAAATGGATGTCAAAACCGCTTTCCTTAATGGGAAGTTGGCTGAGGATGTTTACATGGCTCAGCCAGAGGGTTTTGTCAATCCAAAGCATCCAAATAGAATGTGTAAGCTTGAAAAGTCCATTTATGGACTTAAGCAAGCATCTCACAGATGGAATCTTTTCTTCAATGAGAAATCAAATAGTTTGGATTTGTACAAAGTGAAGATGAATCATGTGTATATGTCAAAGCCAGAAGGAGTATAGTTAGCTTTATCGTTTTGTATGTCGATGACATACTGCTCATAGGAAACGACATCCCGACACTACAGGAGATTAAGTCCTGACTCGGGAAGTGCTTCGCTATGAAGGAACTTGGAGAGGCTTCATATATTTTAGGAATAAGGATAGTGAGAGAACGAAGTAAGAGACTAATAGGACTTAGTCAGAACACTTACTTAGATAAAGTACTAAAACGTTTTAGTATGGAAAACTCGAAGAAGGGAGAATTACCGATACAATATAATGCCAAGTTGAGTAAGACTCAAAGTCCGAGTACCGAAGCCGAAATAGCAGAAAGGAGCCGAGTACCATAAACTTCCGTAGTTGGCTCAATCATGTATTCTATGACTTGTACTCTCCCTGATGTAGCCTTTGCTTTGAGCATGGTTAGTAGATATCAAGGGAACCCTGGCAGAGCCCATTGGATTGCGGTGAAGAATATCCTTAAGTACCTTCGGAGGACCAAGGAATGGTTTTTAGTCCTCGGAGGGAGTGATGACTTGAAGGTGCGAGGGTATAGTGATGCCAACTTTCAGACCGACCGTGACAACTACCATTCGCAGTCGGGCTGGGTATTTACCCTGAATATAGGAGCAGTAACTTGGAAAAGTTCCAAGCAGGAAACCGTAGCTGATTCAACGTGCGAATCAGAGTACATTGCAGCGAGCGATGCGTCGAAAGAGGAAATATGGTTAAAGAACTTCATTGGTGATCTTGGAGTTGTACCTACCATAAAGGAGCCCATGGAGATTTTCTGTGATAGTGAAGGAGCGCTTGCCTTGACCAAGGAACCAAGGGATCATGGTAGATCTCGACATATCGACAGAAAATATCATTTTATAAGACATCATGTAGGAGAAGGACAACTCATGGTGAAGAGGATATCATCAGAAGATAACCCAGCAGATCCGCTTACAAAGGGACTGAGCAGGGTTAAGCACTTGCAGCATGCTAGGAGCATTGGGCTGAAGGATGATATTAGTGTAGATTAGATAGTGTTAGAAACGCGTGATAGATAAATGTAATTAATATTGGATGATTAAATAAAATATTATTATTTATGAGTAATGTTACTATCTTATGTTAATTGTTTAACTATTGTTTCACTTTGCATTTTTGACATCCAGAATAATTGAGTTTATTAAGAATAATCGAATTATTCAAATTGTCCACAATCGTTCATATGTTGGAAGTAGGTATGATTGAAGATTGTCATGAATTGGTGTGTAGATTGTCTAAATAGTATTACACAACAAAAGTTTGCTGCAACGTTCATGAGTGCTTATGAACTAGTTTTGAGCATTGGAACAAACCCGCGCTTGCTGGAATCATCTTATGGAATATGACAAAAGGGTGATCGCATGACGATAATATCATATGGTCTTAAAACCTAGATATATGGTTTGTTATTTGTTAATTAGTTGTACATTGATAATGCAAAACCGCATCAGTAACTTGATGTTATAAAACGCATTGTTATGTATAGTTGATTAATGGATAAGCAAATGCGTATAAGTCGACGTTTATCTGTTACTTTTATCCTAAGAGGGTAAAAGCAATGTCTCAGCCGCTCGATGATATGATTTGACTTATGTGCCGAGCCCGGTCAGAACTGAATTCATGTGTTCGATTAATCTGTATGTCAAATAAATCTGAGATCGAGAAACCAAATGCTAGACAATTGGTTCCATTTGATTGTCAGCATGATATCTATACAGAGGACTATATGATCCCTTATCTAAAGCACAAAATTGATTAGGTCAAAGTTTGACTGCGTCTTTGAGAGCTACGATTGCTAATCGGTGTATGTAGTTACTAGACTTATCCAAGTGGGAGACTGTTGGAATAGTGTCTAAGGCTGCAACTATATTTGGGAAGTACTTGACCCGATTCAGCATGGTCCTTTTCGGTTCCCTTCACCATAGAAACTTGATAGGATGATTTACAATGAGAATTGAAATATTATAAAGAATAATAATATTGTTATTTGATTAATATAAGTCATAAATTAATTAGGAATAATTTTGGTGACTTATAGAGATTAATTAAATAGAAGGGCATAAACTGTCAAGTGTATGATAGTTGTACTTTAGGCTGTAATCCCTTATGGATAAGGGGTGGACGATTTTAGGATCTTAGGATAGACCTAAAATCCGCCTAAGGCTTATCATGAAGGCGATTAGGATTGCTTAGGGCCTAAGTTATCCAATTAGGGTTTAAAGGTAAAACTCTAGGAGCCTTACAAGTATAAATAGACCTTAGGGGTCATCGAAATCGGTACGCTTATCACTAAAGGAACCCTGGCCGATTTCTAAGTCCCTCCCCACTCTCTCAAATGATCCTCTTGCTAGTTGGTGTTTGTAAGCCATTAGAGGAATGACAATTGCGACTCTAAAGCTCCAAGGACAAGAAGATTAAACAAGTGATTCAAGTTAAACTTATAACTCTAATTTCTCAATGTTATTATGATAGATAGATCATTAGAAGTCTTGGATTCATGCATGTTCAATTAGAGAAACCTAGATCCAAGCATTATGGTTTTGTATGTGCACATAGGGATGTTCATATGGCTAAAACCCATCAGGTGCTTCATCCTCTTCGGGATCCTCCTCTACCCATCCTCCATTGCCCTGATTTGGGTAGTAGGGGTCCCTTGGTGGGTGGAATCCAGCCATTTGACTATACGAGAATAGGGTTACAAGAATTAAACAAAATTTGAAAACATGTAATACTAAACATGTCGATTAAACTATTGCATGCACCAAATAGTCCTATAGCATTTAAATTTGTATGTTTGATACTAGTGTTTATTTTGGTAAGTTTTGACTTGTTGCTCACTACGACCATTCGTCGACATACGTTGGTCCAATCTCGGATAAATATAGTTGATCAGGCTAAATACATCCGAAATTCGATTACATATATCGAGGACTAATTGTAGTTTCCAACTTGTTTTAATACTTCTTGTATAGTTCTAACCATGAAAATATATCGTTGTATGCATGTATTTGTACTTTTACGACCCAAAATAATCTAAATTAAACGAAACGAGGTTTTAGGTGTAAAAATGTTTTGTTAGAGACCTTGAGTCCCTATACATTTATAGTTTGTATATCTTATGTGGTTCTATATACTTAGTTCACCATAAACAATGCTTTGATACCAATCTGTCACACCCCCAAACCAGAATGGTGGAATCGTTCGACGACGGATGACTTCATGTAGTATCGCAACAATTCAATACATAGTAAAGAAAGCAATACAACCATCACATATATAATTGAAAATTTTACATTCTTGAAAGGTACTTGTTTCAAAAGAAATTACAATATGATGTTTAAAATGAAATTAAACTAACGCTGCATCGTCCCTTCTTCAAAAGCTGCAGTTTACCTGTATTACTGAATCCCTGAGTAATACAAGTAGTTTTCAAAGAGTAGGTCAACATTTAAGCTGGTTAGTTCATAAGTATTTAGTGAAAATGTTTATATGAAATAGAATGAAAATGGTTTGTACATGTTAAATGTTCCTAGAAAATCCCATATTTTCTACTATAGTAGATTGTAGTTTGATTTTTTAAAACTGTAATGCAATAGTGCTTTTCATTCCTAAAATAGTAGTTTCATGTATAAATTGTTAAGGATTTTGAAAAACTCCATAAATCAATGTGTTTTTAATACTCCATGTGAGTCTTATAACCATACTATTTGACCAGGATGCCTATAACAACGTTCTTCAGGCGTTGGAAAGTTATGATGTTTGTCACCCCAGGCCTATCGGTCTAACTGTAGCTAAGAACTTAGGTGTGGGATTGTCAATCACGTATAGATCTATACAAAAGTTTGACAATACCACTACAATGGATTTTGATATATAATACAGGACTTAAAATGCATACTCGAAAGTACGTGAAATATCTCACAAAATTTAGTATAAAATAGATTTACGTATGAAAATGTCCATTTGTTCTTGTATATGAAAATATCTCTTTGATATATTGTTCCTAGTATGTATGTGTTCATGATTTTCTCGAAAATAAACCTATTATAGTTTTTCAAAGTGTGTTTCGTTCATATAGTAAACTCTAGTGTAATGCTCACTCATTATGTAATGTATAACATGTAAAGTGACATAACTGATCACATATACTTAATGTAAAAATGGAGCATTTGATTCATATATATATATATATATATATATATATATATATATATATATATATATATATATATATATATATATATATATATATATATATATATAAACACATTTTATTTCCACAAGACAAGGCGTTATTGAGAATATATATTTCGTACGAGAATACTCATGTAGTAGTTTATGACCCACATATGGTTATTTAGATAAAAAGTTTATATAGTGAAACTTTAGGTTACAGACAATAATAACCGTGTGTTTACTTGCATTTCTCAACCCCCACCCCCTTATTATTGTATAAAAAGCATTTATCAAACATTTAAAAGCGTAGTTTATAGGGGTATGAACTTACTTGATAGATCGAAGATGGCGAAACAATAACCGAGCAGAACTTTGAATTGAGAAAGCGGATTTTCTCGGGATTCTCGGGAATCTAGGGGGTGGAAACTACCTTCAGGGCTTCCACGTTAAATGCACGCATATGACTACGCTGAGCATACAATCGCATACGCCCTGCATACTCATTTACCACCTTTTCTCAATAAAGGGCTAAAATGGATAACTACACAAAAGAACAAGGGTTTCAAGGGATACCTAAACTCGGGATGTTACAAGTTGGCCATTCACATGGTCCTTAACTCTTTTCCTTGTAGTTATGATCAATTTATATTGACTTATCATTTAAACAACACGGAGACAACATTGACCCAACTCTACAACTTGTTGCTGACTACAAAATCAGTGATGATGAAAAATCATGCCCCTTTTGCGACAAGTGCTCATATCTTGTATGTTTATCAAAACAAAGGAAACAAGAGGAAGTCTTCCTCACATTCGAACTAGAAAGACAAGGCCCATGTTGGAGTATATGGCAGTCGGTCAAAGGCAAAGCTCAACTTCGATGGTCCTTGTGTTAGTGATGCAAAGGAGGCCACTTGTTTTCATTGTGGTGAGAAAGGATATTAGAGAAAAAGGTACCCAAAGTACCTTCAATAGTTGAAACAGGGGAAGATCAAGCTATCTTCCTCCTCATCAGGTGCATACACTATTAATATCAATGACACACTAATTTATCATTCTTAGGTCCTTGATATGGTATGTAGTTTTCACATTTTTTCTAACATGTAGGGTCTAAGAAAAAGTGAGGAAGTGGACCATAGGAGGATGAACCTGGTCATGGGGAATATGTATTTATCACCTGTCACCAAGATTGGGACGTATGGGCTTGTACTTGATAATGATATTCGGATTGATTTTATTAATTGTTGTTATTAGTCAGAAATGACAACAAACATTATTTTATTTCATTCACTGTTCAGATAAGTTTTTAGATATTCATTTGATAATGATCATGGTTTAATTTTCGTTTGTAGAAATGGTGTTTTTGTATTCAAATCTTTACCATGTGATGGTGTGTATAAAACTATGATATGTGTTGATAACTTAGGAAATTTTGTATTCCATATTGATGCGTCTAATGAAGTGGATGAAGCATGTTTGTGAAATTTTCATCTTAGGAACATTAACAAGAAACGCATCATCCAACTCCAAAAGGATGGGATGTTAGAATCATTGAACTTAAGGTCAAATGATGATTGTAAGTCTTGTCTTTTGGGCAAGATGACAAAATCACATTTCATTGGAACATGTAATAGAGTTGAATGATTATAGGACCTTATATGTATTGATGTGCGTGGGCCCTTCAGATCTTCCACAAGGGATGAAAATCGATACTACGTGATGTTTACAGAGGATTATATCATATATGGGTATATGTTCTTAATACAACATAAATTGGAAGCTTTTGAAAGGTTCAGAGAGTTTAAACATGAGGTTGAGAATCAATTCGGTAGGAACATAAAGATGCATCAATATGATTGAGGTGGAGAGTATCTTAGAATCAAGTTCGATGACTATCTAAAGGAACGTGGAATTGTTTCACACTTGACTCCTCCAAGAACTCCACAACTTAATGGTGTGGTTGAGAGGCGTAATGGAACCCTACTTGATATGGTTCCTTCCATGATGAGTCGAGATTCTCTTCAAATATCTTCCTAGGTGTATGCCTTAGAAACAACTACTCATATCCTAAATCTTGTTCCCACTAAGAAGATTGCCAAAAAGCATCATGAGATGTGGACATTAAACGCACTCTCGCTCATACATATCAAGGTATAAGGTTGTGAAGCTCTCGTAAGAGAAGATACTCGTGAAAAACTTGAGCCTAGAGCCTTGAATTACATTTTCATTAGCTACCCGTAAAAGTCCTTTGGATACTTGTTCTACAGACCTAGTAAGAACATGGTCTTTGTAGCTTGAAGAAGATCCTTTGACAAGATAGAGTTCATATTCAAAGAAGACGGTGGGGAGTTATATTGATCTGGAAGAAATTCCAAGGTCATCCAATGAAGGAACCTTAAATGGCAGTAGCTCTCAACCAGAGGATAAGACTCCCTTTCAGCCTACTCACGAGTCATTACCTCTTCATCGATCTGGTAGAGTTAAAATGAGAGTGGATTTTTATGGTTTCCATATTACTATAGAATGGGACACATTTATTAATGATAGGACACTAATAAATTTGGAAGAACCTGCTAACTACAAGGAAGATATGGAAGGCCATGAGGTTGTAAAATGGAATGATACAATGGATATGGCGAGATCCAGTCCATGTATGATAATCAAGTGTGGAACTTGTTTGATCAAGAACCTGGTCGAAAGAAGGTAGGTTGAAAATGGATCTTCAAGGAGAACGCTAACATGGATGGAAAGGTACACACATTCAAGGCTCGACTGTTGCAAAGGTTTTTACTCAAACCTTAGGGGTTAACTATGATGAGATGTTATCACTAATGCCTAAGATCAAGTCAATTAGAATAATGTGTTCCATAGCTGCATCTATGATTATTAGGTATGGAAATGGATGTTAAAGCCGATTTCCAAAATGGGAAGTTAACTTAGGATGTCTACATGAGTCATCCATAAGGTTTTGTTCATGCCAAGTATCCTGATAAATTGTGTAACCTTGGGAAATCCTTATATGGGAAGAAATAAGCATCCTTAGCTGGAATCGTTGCTTCCACGAGAAAGTCAAAGAGTTTGAATTCCCTGGGAGTGAGGATGTGTCATTTGTGTATGTCAAAGAGTTTGTGTTCATTTCATGCTATGGTTATATGATTAGGTTCTTGAAATGTGTAACGACAAGAATTTCGAAAACAATTTTTCATTTTTCAACACAATAAATATCATATAATATTTCCAAATGTCATGTTATCAACTGTCATCACAAATAAACATATCCAAGAATCTCAAAAAAACATAATCTTTTGCTAGTGTGTACAAATCATGTCGGCGTATAGTATAGTGAGAAGACTCGCCTCTGTATGACCCTCTGGTCAATGTATAGAAATCACATATTAGCCACTGAAGGCTATAACTCTGTATGACCCTCTGGTCTATTTATAGAAATCACATCATACAAAAGCATACAAGATACTCTATCACATAACTCGAATTACCACTCTAGGCAAAGTATAGTGAGAAGACTCACCTTGGGAAACCTCAAACTGTCACACCCCCGAACCAGATGGCGGAAACGTCCGAGGGCTATCGTGACTCATTGAATACCATCACAATGCATATACATGAAACATAACATAAAACATCACCAACATTTGGAATAGTACAACCGATAGTGTTTACATTCGTTACATTGTTCAAACGTTACATTCTCAAAATAACTGTTCAACATCACTTAACCACAGCAAACATCATAGAGTATAAATCATCCGTCACCTTATCTGTTACCTGAGAATACAAGTATTTTGAAAAACGTCAACATACGAAATGTTGGTGAGTTCATAAGTAATGTTTGAAATCCAATGTAATGTTTGAAACCCATCAGAAAATCTGATATTTTCTAATAATAGAATAGTGTAAAAATATGTGTTGATCCATGAGTATGCATGTTTGAATTCTATAGATGTAAGCGTAAGAGTTGTGAAAAATTCGACCGGTAATTCATAAGTTGTAATTGTTGAAAACCCTAGGAAAACCCGACGTTTTCCTATCACTTTTTCTTACTTAGTTTGTATACCGTTGTTTCGTTTCGTTAGAGGGAAATCATTGAGCTCCGGAGGCATTGAGAGTACAATGGGTGGTGAAGCGTTGTGACGTACGTTAATGAAAACGTCCAATCGACAACCTTACAAGCGATCCCTTGGGTGCCACTCGTAATTCTTCACATAACTCGATCCTCCCGGACTTGTGTAGTCCCACGACCGGAGGGAAGGAGAGAAGGTGCGAAACCCTCAGTGTTTCCCGGTGTCGTTCAGGACAAATGCAATTGCGAAGGGCCCGAAGCCCAACCCGCAATCGTGAGTTACCGACTTTACTAGCAGCACTGAAGGACCCTTGGGGACCAGCAACACGTTTGCCATTGAAAGTCCTGTTACGTTATGTCGGATCGGTAAAACCCAACACTTCGTAAGAGAGAGAGACCTTCGGGTCTTAAGATCAGGTCATTGGGCTAGCTAGGCTCAACGAACAAGATTTTACACTTTTGGGGCCCAAAGATGGTGCATAGACGTCTGCGCACACTCGTATGTATAGTGAATTCTCCATCGTTATTAGTTATGAATCGAAATGTCGTAACGTCGTCGTGTTAGTGGTTTTGGATTTTTATTGGTTCGAGACCGAACCAATTCGTTTAACAACGACTTTTGGTATTGTAGTGTATTGTATTTCGTTGACAAGCGTGGTACCATCAATTGGTCAAATTGCATGTATTTACTAGCCTTGAAGATTTTCTGTTTTCAGCCCCTCCTTAATTGTAGAATTTACCCTTTTCACCCCTTTATTTAAAAACTTTCCGGTTTGGTCCTTAAATCAATTTTCTTGACATTTTTATACCAAAAATTATTGAAATAAGTAGTTTCCAGCATATTTATCATAGAAAACAGTTTAAGCCCTTGAAATTTCAGTTTTCTCGGTTATAGCCCCTCTTTTTTGCAACTTTTACATTTTTGACCCAATTTGGAAAAATTTTACAACTTTGGTCCCTTTTAAATTTGAAAAGCATTTTAAACCTTTGAAAAGCACATGGAACACTTATAGTCCACTGTTTACAGAAAAATGCAGTTTTGGTCCTCCAATTTAGAAAATTTCGCATATTGGGCCTTATTGGGCCGAAAATGTCATATTTAGCCCAATAAGCTTGGAATTTATGTTTTTAACCCTCTAAATAGTATATTTTCAGAAAATACATTGTGTAAACTGTTTTGACTCATCTCACCCATCAGATTTCGAAATATTTCACTTTAGGCCCTTTAACTTTGTATTTTCAACATTTTATGTCAAAAAAAAAATGAGTTTTTAGCCCAAGTTAAGTGTTGTCAAGCTATTTAGCAATTTTCTTAGTATACTTTGCAATGTAGTAGTATATTTTATGCTATAATAAGATATATGTCTTGATTTTTAGCATTTCATACTAAATCTATCATTAAAATCATACAAAACATACACATAAGCATAGAAATCAACCACAACATACACATAATGATGGATCTACACTTTTTCTTGTATTCTCCCCCACAAAAACTCATAAAAACCGAAAATAAGGGGATATGAAACTCACCTTGGGTGTTGATTCGGTTTTTGAAGAAAGAATGGAAGAAATGAAGTGATTTTTGGCCTTTGCACTCCTTGATGAAATTTTCGAGTTTATGGGGTTTCTAGAGTGCAAGATCATGATTTTTGCATGGATTAGGAAGAGATTTTTGATAAATAAGGAATACAAGTCATAGATCCAAGCAAAACCTTACCTTAGATGATGATTTTGTGGAAGAACTTCCTTGAATGCTTCCTAATTTTCGAGATTTTGGATGGAGAAGAAGAAGAAGCCTTGAGTGATTTTAGAGAGAGTTTGTGAGTGTTTTGTGTGTGTGTGGGTGTTGCTCTCGGCCGAGTTCAAGAAGAGAGAGGGAGATATAGACATGAAGTGATGTGCATGGATACATGGAATGGATTTGCATGGAGATCCACAAGACAATAAGGAGGTGGCACACTAAGGTCAACCCTCTTCTTGGGCTTGAGTTTTTGGGGCCGAGAATAATGGAGGAAGTGAGGGTGTTTGGGCCTTAAATACTTAAGCCCAATTTTCATGGTTAAGTTGGGTGATTTTTGGTCCAAATAAATTTAAATGTGATTTTTATGACTTGTTAGGGTCATATTAGGTTAATTATGGTTCATAGTCATTAATTTATTTCATTCTAGGTTCAACCTAGCCCAAAATATTGAAACAAACAAATGTGGGTCCAATTAGAGTCCATTTAAGGGTTCTAAGCCCATGATAGTCTTATTGGAGGCTTATTGGTCCGTTTGGATCCAATAAGGAAGTCCTAGTCCAAAATGGACTTAACAAGAGCTTCTAGGGTCTCCAATTGTTTGATGACTACTTGTAGTACTTGTGTAATGTATTTGATTGAAGTTTTTGATTCCCATTAGCTTGAATGTATAGATTACATGACACAAAATTTCCAGTTGTGACACAAACAGTCTTCAACTCGGAATACTGATCTAGCCTCCGCCTAATCACATAAATAAATTACTATAAATCAATAATGGCTCTCAAAAGGCTAAATAAGTCTCTTACTATAATTTATAGAAGTCAACAGTCCACACTGACCAGACTCATCGAGTCCATGCGACTACTTGGCGAGTCCATACACATTCTTAGATTCCTTCCTAAGGTCTCACTCAACTCACTGAGTCAGTCATCTAACTCGTCGGGTCACCAATGGCCATGAATCACGGGCAACCCGGTCCAACTAGTCGACTCTACCAATGAACTCGGCGAGTTTCCCCCATGCTCATGCTTAATCGACCATCTGAGTCAGATCTGCTTCACCAACCTATAGATCTGGCCTCTTAGAACCCAAAATTCACGTAAAGTTTCGAACTTTAGGTCCATGCATCACACTATCATCTCTATATGCCAAAATAACACTTAATATAATAACCTAGGCCCTAAACCTCATTAAGGATTGCTGAAGCTGAATAATAGGGACTCTCTAAACCTCTCAAGGTCCAGATCTGATAATATTATCACAATGGGACATCACAAACACTGGATCTCTACAAAAAATGAAGAAAAGAAACCTTAGATTCATGAAATCTATTACTCAAATGAAGATAGACATGAATCCATACCTCCCACAGTAGCTCTGAATGAAATGATGGTAGATTTGAGTCCCACAAGTCATCCTAGCTCAAAATCCTTCCTCCCCTTTGCAAAAACACACCAAAGAATGATGAATTAGCCCTCTTTCTCTACAAGCTCTCTCTCTGCTCTCTAGGGTTTCTCAGGGGTGTAGTGGCCGCAAATGAAGGCCATAAGGGTCTTTAAATAGGCTCCAAACCCAGGGAATTAGGGTTTGCTTCATCAGCACCGACTTGTTGAGTTAGATACGCAACTCGACAAGTTCGATCGTGAAACACGTCAAAGGATCCCGACCCTACTCGACGAGTTGAGGAACCAACTCGTCGAGTCCCTCCAAAAATCCCAAAAATAAATATTTAAAATAACATACGCTTAAACACGAATGTTACAAAATGTTATTCGGATTGTTTGGGTTAAAAATATATTTTATACATACAAATGCCTTAAAACATTAAGTACGCAGATAATGACAGCCTAGAATGCTTATTTAACTTCTATATGAAAAATAAACTTAAAATGCCTTTGGTTAACTGAAATGTGATCTAGAGCATAAATACATATATATTTAATAAAAATATATGTTCTAAGTATATTTTACAAACAATTTGTACAAAAATGGTGAAAACATGAGTTTTATATAAAAAGTTTTGATTTTATATGAAAATGGGTTTATTACAAAGACTGGTCCAAAAACGTTCTATATTTTTGTTATATTAAATAACGAAAAATTATGTTCATAAATGTTTTTATATAAAATGAAACATTACTGGTGTTCGACACTTGATATAATTATACATATGTAAATGAGTTAAAGACACGCTTTCGTGAACGAATGTGATGTACCATCATTTGAAACCAAAGATAGTAGAATTTGATTATTATGGTTTTCGTTTAAAAGTTGCTTTGGTCGTATAATATTTTGAATATGTGATTTGGTTGATTTACCAATAGTTGAAATATGAATTTATTTTCAGAAGTATGTTCTCATTATTTTTGGTTAATGACTATTTTGTTCATATCTTTATGCTTTGAACTACGTGGTTTGGTTGATATTACCTTTGTTTAAATATGGAATTATTCAAAAAGGCAGTTGTTATGCTTCCCAAATTTTTTTAGATAATCATTGTAAGCCTTAGAAACTATAAGTATAGAAATCTTATTAACTTAAGTTTTAAAGCTTGATATTCTTTCTTGAATGTCATGAATGGATTAGTAAATAAAACTAACATAGTAATTTGCGACTAAAACATATGCATAAAATCGTAGACTTGATGTTTTTACTTGAAAATTTTCAATTAGCTAGTTGATAAAACTATCATAGTAGTTTGCGACTTAAACATGTGAACAAAATCCTAGACTTGATGTTCTTTCTTTAACATTTTGAATTAGTTAGTCAATAAACTATCATAGTAGTTTGCGACGAAAACATGTGCACAAATCCTAGACTTGATTAAACGGGAATTCTATGTGAAAATACTTCATGCACTATGAACACCAACTTAGTATCAGAACTATAGGCTATAATCGTTAATCCGAGAAGGAACGTGCTACTTTGGTATAAATCTATAGGGGTAAACAACCTCACATGTGGTTGCTAGCTACAACCTTCAACTGCTGGGTCCAAACAGGTGTAATTGTTGTTTGTTTTACTATTATACGATGTCAATGATGTGTTAGTGTTCATTAAGGAACCTCTATTCATAGTTATCTATAGAGCCTTTCTAAATGAACAGTGACGGTTATAGGTTCATATCATTACACGAAAAATCATTCTAGAATGTGCAGGAATAAAATAAATCGATTTATTCAAACAGTTAAGTGTCAAATATTGATTTACTTGAATAAATAAATATCTAACTTGAGACAACATTTTATTGAATTATAACTTAGGTCAATAAGTTATGTACATAAACAAAACTCTTTTACATGTATGGGATTTACAAGGGTAAAGAACTATTGCATTTTGTACTTTTACGAATCATTAGTTTACACACACTCTTGATGATAAAATGCACAGAGTTAGAGTGATAAACAAAACACTTTTACTTGTATAGGTTTGCAAGGGTAGAACATGTTGCATTTTATGCTTTTACAACTAATTAATCTAAACACACTCTTGATTATAAAAACACTAGGATTCGAAGTTATAAATAGAAATCCTTTTACTTCTATGTATTTTACAATAGTCAACACGTTGCATTTTTATACTTTTATAATTCATGAGTCTAAACATACTTTTGATTATAAAAACGTACATAGTTAAAACCTATAAAGCTCGCCAACATTATTGTTGATGTACTGTTTTCAAACATATGTATCATCAACATCTTGGGAGATGGAAGACACAGTCTGTGTGTCATGGAAAAATACATTTCTTTGGTTGGATGATTTGTTAGGCATTTTTTTCATTTCGACTTACCTTGGTAGAACCTGTTCTAGTATTCATCATTTGTTAAATTGATGATAATGTAAATTCCTCATACTAGATTTATGGAAGAATGTAATGTGTGTATTATTCAATATATGTGGTGAACTGTGATCCAATGTTGACGTCACAAACACAATGTTCCCATTGTAGGTTGGGGTGTGACAGATTAAATGGAATTTATAGATTGAAAATATGTATAATGCGGAAAACAGTTATCAACTAATAGGGTACATGCATCCTATAAAAGATCTATGGCACACACCTTTATAGAAACATATCACGAACAACTAAACTAGGCTAACCATATTGTAATTCAAAAATTACAAAGTTTAGGTTACATACCTTTTGATTTGTTATAGCAAACTAGTCAAACCAATTCTTGAAGTTGTGACGCTTGGAAAGACAAGCATCGAAGAGATGATGCCTCATGGTTAGTATCAAAACTCTAGTAAGAAGCACAATAGAGGAGAGAGGATAGGGGAGTAAATTTTCAGATATATGAGTCTTAGAAAAGTTGGCTAAAACTATCACTCCCCCAAACCATAACGGAGGAAACATTTAGGGGCGAAGGATGTCATATTCAGTATCATAACAGTTCATAGTAAAGAAAGTACAAACCACCATTTATATAAAGGTTTCAAAAAATAATTGTATTTGTTACATGTTCAAAAGATAAATACATAAACATATTTCAAAAGAAGTAATTAACGTCAGAGCGTTAATACCCAAAAGTTGGTTTCCAAACGTGTTTAGCGGTTTCCTGAGAATACATGTTATTTCAAAGAAAAAGTGTCAACAATTAAGTTGGTGACTTTATAAGCAGTTTTGAGAAAATGTATATCATTCCAAAGTTTGTGTGTCTTCTAAGAAAATCCCTTATTTTCTTATAAAAGTATGAAATGCATATGAATGTTCGTGTTGTGAATTGTAAATAGTTGTACCAGGAAAATGCCTTATTTTCCTATTAGTTGATTGTTTTAGATACAGGAAAATATCTTATTTTCCTAAAGTAATAGGCAGTCTCTAATGTCCAAGACCGAAAATCGCAAGAAAATTAAATGCTTAAAAGGTTGAGGCATAGTATTATATATTGAAGCTATAAGAAGATCGCAATTTGTTAGATGAAGAATAGTTTTAATAGCTAGTCATTCCTAAAAGAAGAATACCATAATAATTATCCACCCGGTGAGTTTTATAACCATACTAAACATAATGTGCATGTGGCGACGGTCTTCAGGTGTCGAAACGTTATGAAAAACTGTCACCCAAAGGACTATAGCTAATAGTCAGGGTGCGGGATCATGACTTCCCGTATAGATCTATACACATTTAACACGCTCTCCAAACAGGATACACTAGTTATAATAGACAGGACTCTAGGTAGTACCTTTTAACAAAAAGGTAGCATTAAAGATGTAATCATGTCATGGATTCTCAACTAAGTATGTATTAAAATAATAGTTTTGAATGAAATGTTTATCCTCTTTCACAATGTTTAACATAGCATAAATCATAAGTTCTTTGAATGCATAAAATGGTTTAACAAGAATGGCTACCCTGGATACTATGCATTTTGTATAAATCTAATGCATGCAAAGTATAACAAGAGTTTTCACGTTTTCACTCGGGATTAACCGTGTGTTTACTTGTATTCTCAACCAAAATGTATTAAAAGTACATCCTAAAGTATTTGAAAGTTTATAAAATGGAGTATAAACTCACTTGATTGAAGTGGTAGCTTGAAGAAGTTAAGACAAAGAATCGAGCAGAACTTCGTCTTAGAGAAAGCTGAATTCTCGGGACTTCTCGGGGATCCTTGGGAGCTTAGTACTTCCTTCTGATCTCGAGTATAAAAACTGGGGCTTTGGGAAGGCTTTGAAAGGTATAAACGCAGAGCAACAACACTTACAGGAAAGAAATGAGCACTAAACCCGACACCCCTAAGCTTCTATTTATAAGGAGGGTTTTGGGGCCTCATCTCGTGAATATAGCCTTGTTCACGTCGTGAAGCTGAGTCAGCTCTATCCTCTTCGACGATTTGATCTCTAGATTCTTGTCCATCCCCCTAAGGGTTTCACCTGTCACGTTTCGGGTTTCAAGGCTTCTATTTGAGCTTCCTTGATTTGTGTTGATAGATGCGAACGGATCGACATGGTTAATGACTTCACTATTCGAACAGAGTACTCCTTACGACTAAGGGCATCAGCCACTACATTCGCATTTCCCAAATGGTAACAAACCTTGCATTCGTAGTCGTTGAGCAGTTCAACCAACGTCGATGTCTCATGTTTAACTCCTTCTAGTCAAATATGTGTTGAACAATCTTGTGGTCTGTGAAGATGGTGCACTTGGTACCGTATAGGTAGTGCCTCCAGATTTTTAGAGCGAAGACTACAGCTCCAAGTTCTAACTCATGAGTGGTGTAGTTGACTTCATGTTTTTTCAGTTGTCGTGAGGCATACGCAATAACCTTTCCTCGCTGCATTAGCACACATCCCAACCCTTGATTCGAGGCATCGCAATACACCACAAAATCTTCGATCCCCTCCGGAAGAGAAAAAATGGGTGCACCGCATAGGACCTGTTTCAGAGTCTGAATTATAGCATCTTGCCTTTCTCCCCAGTTGCAGGTCACACCTTTCTGGGTTGGAGCCTTAAGAGGCTTTGCGATGCTGGAGAAGTTCTGAATGAACCTTCGATAATAACCAGCAACGCCTAGAAATTGGTGAATCTCCGTTTGTGTAGTTGGTGCAGACCAATTTTTGATAGCCTTGATTTTACATAGGTCCACATGGATTCCTTCTTCCCTGACCACGTGACCTAGGAAGTCCACCTTCCTAATCCAAAACTCGCATTTTGAGAACTTCACATAGAGTCTCTCAGCTCGTAATGTCTCTAAGACTTGTCTCAAATGTTGACCATGCTCTTCTTTACTCTTTGAATAAATGAGTATGTCATCTATGAATACTATCACAAATTTATCCAACAATGGATGACATAAATGATTCATTAAGTCCATCAACAAGACAGGGGCATTGATTAGTCCGAACGGCATCACTATAAACTCGTAATGCCCGTATCTTTTTTGGAAGGCCGTGTTGGGAATATCACTCTCCAGGACTCGCAGTTGGTGATATCCCGATCTCAGATCGATCTTGGAGAAGTAGTTGGATCCTTGGAGTTGGTCGAATAATTCGTCGATTCATGGTAGGGGATATCGTTTCTTGATGGTAAGTTTGTTGAGCTCTCGGTAGTCGATGCACATCTTAAATGATCCATCCTTCTTTTTTTACAAACAACACTAGTGCTCTCCAAGGCGAGAAGCTCGGCCTGATGAATCCTTTGCTGAGTAGCTCATTCAGGTGGCTGGATAGCTCCTGTATCTCCACTAGGGCTAATCGATAGGTCGCTTTGGCTACCGGGGTAGCTCCGGGAATAAGATCGATTCTGAATTCGACTTGTCTCGCAGGTGGTATTCCTGGAAGATCTTTAGGAAAAACATCGGGAAACTCGCATACGTCAGACATGCTCTTGGTGTCCTGGACTTCGCATTTCACATCCATGACATGTTCTAAAAACGCGTGGCATTCCTTGTGTAGGTACTTCTGAGGTTGGATACACGAGATAATATGAAGAGTGGTATTGGGTTTATCGCCATATATAATGAGTGTTTCACCGGTTGGTAGATTAAGGCGAACGGACTTATCGTAACATAAAATGTCCGCATGATGAGAACTCAACCTGTCCACACCTATGATGACATCGAAACTCTTAATCGAGACTGGCATGAGGTTGATTTGAAAAGGATTATCGTTTAGAATTAAGGTATAGTTTAAGTATATCTCCTTAGTGCCTTCTATTTTACCATTGGCCATTTCTACTATAAACAGTTCACTTAATTATTGGGGTGTTTGTTTCAGCAGGCCTTTAAAATTATGACTCACAAAACTCCTCTCCGCTCCACTATCAAAAAAATGCATGCATACGAGTTATCAAGAAGAAATGTACCCATAACAACAATGGGGTCTGCAACAAGTTCATCCTGTCCCATTGCAAATACTCGACCCCTTCCACCGGTATTCCTGTTGTTTTCCGTTAGGCAGTCCCTGCGGTAGTGCCCCATGGCTCCGTACTCAAAGCATGTGTGACCTACTCCGATATTAGCAGTGGGGGCGGCTTTTTGGGATGGCTCCTTGTAGAAGTGGACCGTATGCCCCTTCTTATTGCACCTGGTGCATTGGAAGTCACAGCAAGGACCATGGTGGTGGAAGTTTCATTGGTTGCACTTTGGAAGTTTCCCACTGTATGAACTTGTGGGTGCAGTGATGGTACGAACAGTAACAACATGAGTTGCTACCACTTGTTGTTTCTTGGGGTTCCTATGTAGGGTTTGTCCCCTTCTCTTGTTCCAAGGTCTTCCCTAGCCATGTACCTCTTTTGACGGATCGACAGTAGTTGCAATAGTACCTTGTTTGAACCCATGGTTGATGAGTCGCTGAGCTAGGCGCTTAGCACTGTTGAAAGTGACAGGGTTGGAGGCCATGACATGACCATGAATCTTGGGTGACAACCCCAAATGTACCTCTCAACCTTTTTTGGTTCTGGGTTTATCATGGTCGGGCACGAGGGAGCATGGTTGCTGAACCTGGCCGTGTAGGCGAGTAGGTTAGACCTAGTCATCTTCAGATTCCAGAGGTCCTACTCTACCTTTAAATCCTCCCAGCTCATGGCATTGGCGACGTTGAGAGTCACGGACTTCACATGGATTTTCCACCAGGTAAGGGCTCGATCAGTGAGGGTGCAAGCGGTGAACTTGACTTTGCTCGCTTCTTGGCAAGAGCAGATCTTAAAGATTGTTTAAATCTTTTCGAACCATTGCATCAGTGCAATGACTCCCCTAGTTCCATTTAAAGTTTTTTGGTTTTGCATTGGAGAACACCTTGTAAGTACATTCCCTTACGTGACCATGACCAGTGCCATCGTTGGAATGATTGGTGCTTCTTCCTACCCCTCCATTTCCGTTGGAGTTTATTTGTGAAAGGGTGGCGGTCACTGCTGTTGTGATAGTAGCCTGGACCATGGCCGGATCATAAGTTGGTGTTGGAGGTGGTGTTGGTACCGTGCCCGGTCTAGGTCTTAGGTTTGGACGAGGAGGCATCGCACTGCCAAGAGATAAAAATGAAAGATTATAAGTTTTGGTGGTTGAGAGTTGAATGATAATGAGTTAACTATTATTAATATTTCAAGAATTTGATTTGACCTACACAGGGCTTCGAGTTTGAGTCACAAATGGAGTTTGAATAGCAATAGATAAACTCATGAACTCAAATGAAATGCACAGAATTAGCACACGAAAGAGATATTCCCTATATATATTAAACATATGGTTGCATTACATCCGAAGTTTAGAAAAACAAATTGACCCTTCTAAAGGTCTTGGATTGCAGAAAGTTAAAGGAAGTAAGACTCTAGCCGAAGGTCCTATTCTATATCAAAATTTGGGAGTTAGGCGAGCACTACTTGTTGCACGGATTGCGCTTGGAGCTTGACTCCGCATCAGACTGCTTGGCTCCCATGAGATGTCTGTCAAAGGCAACTTGTTGCTCCCTCAAATCCTTCATTTGGGAGAGAGCTGCAGTTATTTGCTCCTGGAGGGAGTTGGTGTGGAGTTGAGCATTCCCTTGTAAGTTTTCCCACCACAACTAGGAGTGCTCGATCAGCTGAACTTCCTCTGCTGACATTGTAGAAGTCCCGACACATACCGTAAGGAGGACACAGTCCTTGCTGCTGGCTTCCCCAGACGGGAGTTGGTCTTGAAATCCCATCCTGAAAGGAGGTCAGACGGATGGATATCAGATGGGTGGCAGATTGATTATCTTAGGCTCTGAGGCTGAGCTATCTAAACCCTCCTCCTCCTCGTCTTCCATGGGTTCCTCCTCGGGGTTATCCTCAATCCATCCCCCATTACCTTGGTTGGGTTAGTAGGGGTCACTGGGGTGATGGAATCCAATCATTGAGTCTATACGAGAATAGGGAAAGCTGAATTCTAGGGAATTCTCAGGATCCTCGGGAGCGTAATACTTCCTTCAGATCTCGAGTATAAAAACCGGGGCTTTTGGAAGGCTTCGAAAGGTATAAATGCATAGCAACAACACTTAGAGGAAAGAAATGAGCACTAAACCTGACACCCCTAAGCTTCTATTTATAGGGAGGGTTTTGGGGTCTCACGTCATGAATATAGCCTTGTTCATGTCGTGAGGCTGATTCAGCTCTATCCTCTTCGAAGATTTGACGTGGCTGACACTCTAGAACCCATCAGTCACAGTCTCACGTCGTGAATATGGAACTGTTCACGTCATGAGGCTGAGTCGGCCTCGAGTTTTGTGTCCCGAACTTGTAAAATCCGTAGCTTTTGCGTATGAGCTCCGATTTCAATGATCTTTATATGCACCCATAGGTGTGAGAATGGTCTACAACTCTCATTTAGACTTTCTTGGCTATTTTTGATTTATTTTTATTATATTATTTTTAGTAGGCGAAGTCTGTTTTTTGTCGGCTATTTTTGGTCAGGAAAAGTCCGTTTAAATTCCATAACTTAATCATGTGATGTCCATTTTTGTCGGTCTTGTTAACGTTCTATTCCTAGTTTCAAGCTCTTCAACTTTCGTTAAGGTTGTGTTAGCTAAAAATAGCTCGATCTCTAATTTGAGTTTTTAGGTGTTTACTGCTAGATCCGAAACTTCGAAATTCATAACTTCCTCATACGAAGTCAGATTTAGGCTTTTTTTTTTATGAATGCTCACAGTTTAATGATATCTACGACTTTCATTTACATACCTAAGGCCAAAAAAGTATTTTATTGAAATTTCTTGTTTTAGCTTAACAACGCTTTATCGGTAGTGTTACGAATCTTTTATTGGTCATAATTCCTTCGTTATAACTCGGATTTTAGTGTTCTTTATATTTTTGGAAACCTTATCATGATATCTATGACATAGTGTAATCAAATAGAGCTTTTTGAACATTTCATTTTCGATGATATTCTTATTACATCACAAAGAGATTACAAGACTCGACTTTTAGACATTACATTCACCTGGAATAACCGATTGTTACAACATCCCCCCGTTAAAGGTAATTTCATCCCGAAATTAGTTACAAAATAAGTGTCAATGGACTAGGGAAGAGATGAGGGTACTTTTGTTGCATCTGATCTTCTCGCTCCTAAGTGAATTTAGGTCCTCGCTTAGTGTTCCAGCGAACCTTCACTATTGGTATGCGACTCTATTTAGTTCGTTTGATTTTCATATCCATGATCTCGACGGGTTCTTCCACAAAGTTAACATTTTCATTAAGTTAGATTTCGTCGTGTGGAATCACAAGACTTTTGTCGGACAAACACTTTTTTAGTTCGATACGTGGAACACTGGATGTAATTTGTTAAGCTCAATTGGAAGTTGAAGTCTGCAAGCCACTTGACCAATCCTTGAGGTAATTTTGAAGGGTCCAATGTACCTTGGATTTAGTTTTCCACGCTTCCCAAAGCGTATCATGCCCTTCAATGGTGAGACCTTCAGTAGCATGCAATCACCAACCTGGAATTCCAACGGTTTTTGTCTTTTGTCAGCATAACTCTTTTGCCTATCCCTAGAGGTTTTCAAACGCTCTCGAATTTGGAAGATCTTTTTAGTTGTTTCCCTAATGATCTTCGGACCAGTGAGAGTAGTATTAGGGACTAAAACTTTTGCAAACTACGTGTCGCCCACTTCCGCCCAGCACAGAGGTGATCTACACTTACGGTTGTAAAGGGCTTCAAATGGAGCAGTCTTGATACTAGTATGATAACTGTTGTAAGAGAATTTGACTAATGGTAAGTAAACATCCCACGCTTTACCAAAGTCAATCACAAATGCTCGGAACATGTCTTCTAGAGTTTGGATCGTTCTCTCACTCTGTCCGTCAGTTTGTGGGTGATAGGTTGTACTCATATCCAACCTTGTACCCATAGATTCTTGCAATGATTGCCAGAATCTGGAATTGAATCTATTGTCTCTGTCCAAGATGATACACATCGGCACTCCAGGAAGTCGATCGATCTCTTAGACGTAGGTTCTCCTTAGCTTTTCCATCTTATCAGTTTCCTTGATCGGTAAGAAATGAGCAGACTTGGTTAGTCTGTCGACGATCACCCAAATGGTATCGTGACCAATCTGAGTCTTGGGTAGTTTTGTTATGAAGTCCATGGAAATCTGTTCCCATTTCCACTCAGGTATTTCAGATTAATGGTGTAGACCTGAGGGCTTCTGGTGTTCTACTTTTATCTTGGCGCAAGTCAAGCACTTACTCACATAGGTAGCAATTTCTGCTTTCATGTTTGGCCACCAGTAGAGTTGTTTGAGATCCAGATACATCTTATCTGAACCTGGTTGTACAAAGTATGGAGTCTTCTGTGCTTTGTTCATAAGTATCTCTCTGAATCCACCAAACTTTGGTGTCCAAATACGGTTCATGAGGTAACACACTACGTCACTCTTGATCTCTAGATTCTTGTCTATCCCCCTAAGGGTTTCCCCTATCACATTTCGGGTTTCAAGGCTTCTATTTGAGCTTCCTTGATTTGTTTTGACAGATGCGAATGGATCGACATGGTTAATGACTTCACTCTTCGACCAGAGTAGTCCTTATGACTACGGGAATCAACCATTACATTCGCCTTTCCTGGATGGTAACGAATCTCATATTCGTAGTCGTTGAGCGATTGGACCAACGTCGTTGTCTCATGTTCAACTCCTTCTGGTCGAATATGTGTCTAAGGCTCTTGTGGTCTGTGAAGATGGTGCACTTGGTACCGTATAGGTAGTGCATCCAGATTTTTAGAGCGAAGACCACATCTCCAAGTTCTAAGTCATGAGTGGTGTAGTGAGGCATATGCAATAACCTTTCCTCGCTGCATTAGCACACATCCCAACCTTTGATTCGAGGCATCGCAATACGCCACAAAATATTCGATCCCATCTAGAAGAGAAAGAATGGGTGTACTGCATAGGGACTGTTTCAGAGTCTGAAATGTAGCATCTTGCTTTTCTCCCAAGTTGTAGGCCACACCTTTCTAGGTTGGGGAGGTAAGAGGCTTTGCGATGATAGAGAAGTTCTGAATGAACCTTCGATAATCACCAGCAAGGCCTAGAAATTGGCAAATCTCATTTGGTGTAGTTGGTGCAGACCAATTTTCGATAGCCTTGATTTTAGATGGGTCCACGTGGATTCCTTCTTCGCTGACCAGATGACCTAGGAAGTCCACCTTCCTAATCCAAAACTCGCATTTTGAGAACTTTACATAGAGTCTCTCAGCTCGTAATGTCTCTAAGACTTGTCTTAGATGTTAACAATGCTCTTCTTTACTCTTTGAATAAATGAGTATGTCATCTATGAATACTATCACAAATTTATCCAACAATGGATGACATACCTGATTCATTAAATCCATGAACACAGCAGGGGCATTGGTTAGTCTGAACGGAATCACTATAAACTCGTAATGCCTTTATCTTTTTTCGAAGGCCATGTTGGGAATATCACTCTCCAGGACTTGCAGCAGGTGATATCCTGATCTCAGATCGATCTTGGAGAAGTAGTTGGCTCCTTGGAGTTGGTTGAATAAGTCGTCGATTCGTGGTGGGGGATATCGTTTCTTGATGGTAAATTTTTTGAGCTCTCGGTAGTCGATGCACATCTTAAATGATCCATCCTTATTTTTTACCAACAACACTAGTTCTCCCCAAGGCGAGAAACTCGGTCTGATGAGTCCTTTGTTGAGTAGCTCATTCAGTTGGCTGGATAGCTCCTGCATCTCCGCTGGGGCTTATCGATAGGGCGCTTTGTCTACCGGGGTGGCTCCGGGAATCATATCGATTCTGAATTCGACTTTTCTCGTGGGTGGTATGCCTCGAAGATCTTCGGAAAAAATCATCGGGAAGCTCGTATACGTCAGGCATGCTCTTGATGTGCTAAAAACACGTGGCATTCCTTACATAGGTACTTCTGAGCTTGGATACTCGAGATAATACGAAGAGTGGTACTGGGTTTATCGCCATAGATAATGAGGGTTTCGCCGGTTGGCAGATTAAGGTGAACGACCTTATTGTAACATAAAATGTTTGCATGATGAGAACTCAGCCAGTCCATGCCTATGATGACATCGAAACTCTTAGTCGAGACTGGCATGAGGTTGATTGTAAAGGGATTATCGCTTAGAATTAGGGTACAATTTAAGTATATCTCCTTAGTGCCTTCTGTTTTACCGTTGTCCATTACTATTATAAACGGTTCACTTAATGATTGGGATGTTTGTTTCAGCAGGCCTTTAAAATTATAACTCACAAAACTCCTCTCCGCTCCACTAGCAAAAAAAATGCATGCATACGAGTTATTGAGAAGAAACGTACCCGTAACAACAGTGGGGTCTACAACGAGTTCATCCTGTCACATTGCGAAAACTCGGCCCCTTCCATCGGTATTCCTGTTGTTTGCCTTTGGGCAGTCCCTGTTGGATAAGGTGTCTAAGTCCATAACTTATTTGGTATATACTTGACCCGACCGGCATGGTCCGTTTGGGTTGCATCTCATCCAAACTATTATGGATAATTTTATGAGAGTTATACACATATGTTTATTAATATATTATGAGTTATAATATATTAATATGAAGTTACGTTATTTAATTAGTTTTAGTCTTAAATTAATTATGAATTAATTTGGAGATTAAAAGGAATACTAATTAAATTATGGGCTATTTGTTTTATATAGTGTGGGCTAATACTCATTTGTTAATGGGCTAGGCTTATGTGGAAGTCCATGGATGATCCATGGAGCTTTTAACCCATGGATCCTTGGAAAAGGAAAAGACATGGGTTATTAGGGTTTCACCCTAACCATGCACACTATATAAGCATGCTTATGGAGCATGAAATGAAGCCTAAGAGAAAACTAGTGAACTAGTGTGTGTGTGTGTGTGCATGTGTGTGGCCGATTTTATACAAGGTGTATACTCTCTCAAAGTTTTCCAAGAGTTTGTGGTGTTTGTGATTCCATTTGAGGCATTCACACTATTGGTGCTTGGCCCTCAAACTCCTTAGAACCAAACTCACCAAAAGGTATGTAATCTCTTCTAAGTCTTTTATGTTGAAATGTTCCCCATGCCATGTTAGATAGGTTATAAACCTTGGAAAATTATTATTTTGCATGTATTTAGACAAACATAGATCCAAGGTTTATTAGGGTTGCATGCACACTTAGGAAGTGTTAGATTGCTCAAAACCCAACAGTGGTATCAGAGCCTAGGCTTGCTTGTTTGATACTTGATGCAAAATAGTGAAAAAAGTCGAAATCGTTGCTGTCAGCATGGTGGACTCGCCGAGTCCATTGGGGGGACTCGACGAGTCCAAGGCAAACTTCAACCTACTCGGCGAGTAAGTTCATGCACTCGACGAGTAGGATCGAAAGAGTGCAGATTCTCGACTTTTGCTGCTGGAAATGGACTAGAAACATTACCCTAAATTGTTTTGGTGTTATAAAACTTATTTTAGTTGGTGTAATGGTTGTTCTAATCCATTTACAATAGCATATATCAAAATTCCATGATTTTATGTGTTCATATAATACTTGAATTTTTGATGATCATGTTCATGTTCTTATGAATTTAGAAAATGATAGGAATTATTTGCTGAATTGTTTAGGATTAATTCTTTATCATTTATGTGTTTTAATGGAGTCCATAATTTGTCCTCAAGTTATGGATTACCAAAGGTCACTTTCATTTAACACACACTTCAAACACATAAGTTACATAAAAATGAAGAGTCTTCATTTTTATGAACCTTTAATTCATAAGTTATGAAATGAAGAGTTTTGCAAAGTTACAAAACTTGCCCTCAAGTTTTGGAATTTGTAAAGTTTCACACACTTTAATAAACTTTAATTCCAAACCTTAGAGTTTTAACAGTTAAAATTCAACCCTTATACTATTTATAACATTAATGGTTAATTATTATATATATGTATAAGAATAAGTCGTTTTACCGTTAGTAGGCCTCATTCACGAAGCCGGTCTATAAGGTGGGTATAAGGTTGTTGCCTATAAAATGGCGACTTAATGGGTGTATACTCTCACCCACCGCTTGCTTGATCGGTGGAGGGTCGTTAGCCGAACGGGTAGAACAATGACTTTAAATCCTCATTAAAAGTATAATGAATATTATAAAGTAACTAAACTCTTTTAATTCCCAATCTTAGTTATTTTAGGAAAAATGTGAACATGGTGCTAGTCCATGGAATTCACACTTTGTACCTTACCAAGTCGTTGGTGGAGCGTGTGTGGTTAACCGGCACACTAACTAGGACTAGTAAGGATCATGAAGGGTGACTTAATGTTTGTCATAGATCAATGGAGCGTGTGTGGTTAACCGGCACATTGATTAGGTGATAATATTAAGAGTACCAAGTGAATTAGCATGGTTATTCACACCTTGTTTTGTGATCCTCGGCATCCCAGTCACAAAACTTGAAGGGCACAATCGAGATTGAAACATGCCATTGAAAAGTTCAATGAATCTCAAAAGAATCTAGGAATTTCAAATCCAATTAAACCTAATAAATCATTTCGTTTTCATGGTGGAAATTGGTGAATCGTCATTCACCTACCTTTCAAATATATTATTACTTAGATTACGGCATCCCTCTTCTAAGTGTAATATATTGTGATTGGATCCTAGCCTTAATATTACATTTGGGTGTCTTATTAAGGATCCTAAATATCTAATCTAAACTTACTTTCTTCTTTCAGATGTCTTCCAACACTAATGCTTCAGGCTCTAACCCAACTGGTTCTTTCTCTCTCATGAATCTTTGTGGGAGGGTCATCTTTGATGGTTCCAACTTCATGGATTGGATTAGGAACATCAGGATGGTTACTCGTTACGAGGACAAGGAATATGTCCTCGATAAGGAGTTAAAAGAACTTGATGAGTCTACTGCTACTCCTGAGGAGATCGTTGAATTCAGGACTCATGAGAGAGATGCTACTAAGGTGGCATGTATCATGATGGCCACGATGACAGCCGAGCTCCAAAAGTCGTATGAAGATTTCTACCCTTTTGAGATGCACCAAGACCTGATGGAAAGGTACCATCAGAGTGCTCGTCAGGAGCGGTATGAAATAATCTCCTCCATAATAACTACCCGCATGAAGGATGGTGAATCCGTCACGGGCCACATGCAAAAGATGCAAAGGTATGTGGACCGTTTGCTGAAGCTGAATGTTAACATCCCCGAGGAGTTGGCAATTGACATCATTTTGCACTCCTTGCCTTCTTGTTATGATCATTTTCGAATGACATATCATATGAACAAGGAGGAAGTTACCCTCAGCAAGCTTCAAGGACTCTTGAAGACCGCTGAAACCGGTCTTAAGGGTAAAGCGGTTGTTACCTCTACTACTCCTACTCCGACTTCTACCCCTGTTTTAGCTATTGGGCAAGGCAAAGGGAAAAAGAGGAAGCACCCTTCGAAGGGTACCAAGGGAAAGTCTCTTGAAGGCTCCTCATCAAAGACTAAGAACGGTTCTGTCACTCCTTCTGCCATTCCCAAGGATGCTGAATGCTTTTATTGCCATGAAAAGGCACACTGGAAGCGAAACTGCCCTAAGTACTTGCAGGATCTAAAGGATGGGAAAGTGAAACCCACCTATGCAGGTATTTACACTATATTGTCTAATTACTCAACATATTCTAACTCTTGGGTGCTTGATACAGGATGTGGTATTCACATATGTTCTGATTTGCAGGGCCTAAGAAGAAGTGAGGATGTGGAGCACAGGAAGATAAACCTAATCATGGGGAATAGGAAGGCTTCACCTATTTCCAAGATTGGAGTTTATACTTTGTTGCTTAATAATGGGTTAAAATTAGATTTGAATAAATGTGTGTACTCGTCTGAAATGGCGAGGAATATTATATCTTTTCATGCTTTGTACAAACAAGGTTTTACCTTTTCATTTGATAATGAATGTGGTGGTATTAATGCTTTCTTTAATAATGTGTTTTATTTTAAAGCATTACCTTGTGATGGCGTGTATGAAACTGTGTCGATTGTAGACTACTTAGGAAATAATGTGTTGTATATTGATTCTTCTACTAGCCTAGATAAAGCATCATTGTGGCATTGTCGTCTTGGACATGTAAACAAGAAACACATAGGCCAACTCCAAAAGAGTGGAGTCTTGGAATCATTTGACCTTAAATCAGATGATAGTTGTGAATCTTGTATACTTGGAAAAATGACAAAATCACCCTTCACTGGAACTTGTGAGAGGGGTGAGGGTTTGTTGGACCTAATACATACTGATGTATGTGGGCCATTCAAAACCGGCACAAGGGATGCTAATCGGTATTATGTGACTTTTATTGATGATTTTAGTAGATATGGGTATGTCTACTTAATCAAACATAAGTCCGAAACCTTTGAAAGGTTTAAGGAATTCAAGCAGGAAGTAGAAAATCAATTGGGCAGGAACATTAAGATGCTTCGATCCGATCGAGGTGGTGAGTATCTTAGTACCGAGTTCCTTGACTATCTTAAGGAGTGTGGGATTGTCTCACAATTGACTCCTCCCAGGACACCACAGCTGAATGGTGTAGCTGAGAGGCGTAATCGAACCTTGTTGGACATGGTTCGCTCTATGATGAGTCGAGTTTCGTTACCAATCTCTTTTTGGGGGTATGCCTTAGAGACTGCCGCCCATATCCTTAATCTAGTCCCTACAAAGAAGGTTACCAAAACACCTCATGAGATGTGGACTGGGAAGGTTCCCAATTTGGACCACATCAAAATTTGGGGTTGCGAAGTCTTCGTGAGGTGCGAAACTCATGATGGTGTATTTTCATCGGCTACCCACAGAAATCCTTCGGTTACCTCTTCTACAGACCCAGTGAGAATGTGGTCTTTGTAGCACGAAGAGGGATCTTTCGCGAGAAAGAATTTATAAGCCAAGGAGACAGTGGGAGGCAGATTGATCTTGAAGAAATTCAAGAATCAATTGGTGAAGGAACCTCAGACACTAGCAATCAACCTGAGGAGGAAACTCCTGTTGATCCAGCTGACGAGTCTGTACCTCCGAGGCGTTCCACACGGGCTAGGAACACACCTTCGTTTTATTATGGTTTTCATATTACTACGGAAGGTGATACGTTTATTAGTGATAGTACACTAGTAAATTTGGATGAACCTAGCAGTGTTAAGGAAGCCATGGCAGGCCCGGAGTCTGCTAAATGGAAGGAGGCTATGGACAGCGAGATACAGTCCATGTATGACAATCAAGTTTGGAACTTGGTTGACAATGTACCAGGCCGTAAAACAGTCGGGTGCAAATGGATCTTCAAAAAGAAGACAAACATGGAAGGAAAAGTGCAGACTTATAAGGCTCGACTGGTTGCGAAGGGTTTTACTCAAACTCAAGGTGTTGATTATGATGAAACCTTTTCGCCGGTAGCAAAGATTAAGTCTATTAGGGTTGTGTTAGCCATTGCAGCATTTCATGATTATGAAATATGGCAAATGGATGTCAAAACCGCTTTCCTTAATGGAAAGTTGGCTGAGGATGTGTACATGAATCAGCCAGAGGGTTTTGTCAATGCAGAGTACCCTAATAGAGTATGCAAGCTTGAGAAATCCGTTTATGGATTAAAACAAGCATCTCGTAGCTGGAATTTTTATTTTGATGAGAAGGTAAAAGAGTTTGGCTTCTTGAGAAGCGAAGATGAGTCTTGCGTGTATGTCAGAGCTAGTGGGAGTATAGTTAGCTTCTTGGTACTGTATGTGGATGACATACTACTCATAGGAAATGACATCCCAACCTTGCAGGAGGTTAAGTCCTGGCTTGGGAAGTGCTTTGCTATGAAGGACCTAGAGGAGGCTACCTATATCCTAGGGATAAGGATATTAAGAGAAAGGAGTAGAAGACTAATTGGACTTAGTCAGAGTGTCTACTTGGATAAGGTGTTGAAAAGGTTCAACATGGAGAATTCCAAGAAAGGAGATTTACCGATCTAAAGCAATACCAAACTGAGTAAGACTCAGAGTCCGATTACAGAGGCAGAGATAGCTGAGATGAGCCAATTACCATATGCTTCCGCAGTTGGCTCGATCATGTATGCTATGACTTGTACCCGTCCTGATGTGGCATTTGCTTTGAGCATGGTCAGCAGGTATCAGGGGAACCCTGGCAAGGCTCATTGGACCGCGGTAAAGAACATTCTCAAGTACCTGCGGAGGACTAAGGATTGGATCCTTACCCTTGGTGGCAGTGATGACTTGAGAATATTAGGGTATAGTGATGCTGGTTTTCAGACTGATAGGGATAATTTCCGCTCTCAGTCGGGCTGGATCTTTACCTTAAATGGAGGGGCAATTTCTTGGAAGAGTTCCAAGCAGGAGACGGTGGCTGATTCGACTTGTGAATCAGAGTATATAGCAGCGAGTGAAGCAGCGAAGGAGGCGATATGGCTAAAGAACTTCATCGGAGACCTTGGAGTTGTACCAGCTAATAAGCAACCTATAGAGATTTTCTGTGACAACAATAGTGCGGTTACCTTAGCCAAGGAACCAAGAGATCATGGCAGATCCCGACACATTGACAGAAAATATCACTTCATAAGACACAAGATTGAAGAAGGACTCCTTGTGACAAGGAGGATATCGTCGGATGAGAATCCTGCAGATCCCCTTACGAAGGGACTGACGAGGGTTAAGCATTTTCAGCATGCGAGACGCATCGGTCTGAGGGACGATATTAGTTTTACATATTAGATAGTTTTCCTGAAACTTGTAAAATGTAATCGACGTTTGATGATGAATAAAATTTGTGATTTATTTATGAGTAAAGTGTTACTATCATTGTCAATTATTTACTATTGTTTCAGTTTTGCATGTTTTGACTTCCAGAATAATTAATTTATTCAAACCTCCACAATCGATCATACGTCGGAAGTAGGTATGAATCAAGATTGTCATGAATTGGGTTTGTAGATGCCTTAAAGGTGTTTAGACATGGCAATGGTTGCTGCAACATTCATGAGTACTCATAAGTTATGAGTATTGGTATAAACCCACGCTCACTTGTATTACTTCATGGAATTTATCTCGAGTGATCGTGAGACGATAACATCATATAAATCTTTAAACCTAGAGATATGAGTTGTTACCTATGAGTTGGTTGTGCATTGATTGCACGTAAACGCATCAGTAACTTGATGTTATAAAACGTGCCTTTGTGTACAATTCAATAAGTAGTAGAACAAGCATATCAGTCGAAGTTTATCTGTTCCTTCTAGAAATAGAAGCGATATCTGGGCCCCTCGATGATTTTGTGTTGACCCATGTACCAGGCCTGGTCAGAACTAAACCAATGTGTTCAGTGAAGTTCTTCGTCAAACAAATCGTCAATCGAGAAACAACTACTAGACAATAAGCAAGACATAGTTCCATGTGTTTGTCCGGCTGATATCATGAGAACAGAGGATTGTGTGATCACTTATCTAAAATGGCGCTTCATAGTTCGACAGAGTCTTCATTGTTCGAGGGAGTTTTCGAGAGCTACGATTGTTGGTTGGTTCCTGAAGTTATAGGGAAATATAGTTATTAGACTTATCCAAGTGGGAGTCTGTTGGATAAGCTGTCTAAGTCCATAACTTATTTGGTATATACTTGACCCGACCGGCATGGTCCATTTGGGTTGCATCTCATCCAAACTATTATGGATAATTTTATGAGAGTTATACACATATGTTTATTAATATATTATGAGTTATAATATATTAATATGAAGTTACGTTATTTAATTAGTTTTAGTCTTAAATTAATTATGAATTAATTTGGAGATTAAAAGGAATACTAATTAAATTATGGGCTATTTGTTTTATATAGTGTGGGCTAATACTCATTTGTTAATGGGCTAGGCTTATGTGGAAGTCCATGGATGATCCATGGAGCTTTTAACCCATGGATCCTTGGAAAAGGAAAAGACATGGGTTATTAGGGTTTCACCCTAACCATGCACACTATATAAGCATGATTATGGAGCATGAAATGAAGCCTATGAGAAAACTAGTGAACTAGTGTGTGTGTGCATGTGTGTGGCCGATTTTATACAAGGTGTATACTCTCTCAAAGTTTTCCAAGAGTTTGTGGTGTTTGTGATTCCATTTGAGGCATTCACACTATTGGTGCTTGGCCCTCAAACTCCTTAGAACCAAACTCACCAAAAGGTATGTAATCTCTTCTAACTCTTTTATGTTGGAATGTTCCCCATGCCATGTTAGATAGTTTATAAACCTTGGAAAATTATTATTTTGCATGTATTTAGACAAACATAGATCCAAGGTTTATTAGGGTTGTATGCACACTTAGGAAGTGTTAGATTGCTCAAAACCCAACAGTCCCTGCGGTAGTGCCCCATGGCTCCGCACTCAAAGCATGCGCGACTTACTCCGATGTTAGCAGTGGGGGCGGCTTGTTGGGCTGGCTCCTTGCAGAAGTGGACCGTATGCCCCTTCTTATTGCACTTGGTGCATTGGAAGTCACGGCAAGGACCATGGCGGTGGAAGTTTCATTGGTTGCACTTTGGAAGTTTCCCACTGTATGAACTTGTGGGTGCAGTGATGGTACGAACAGTAACAGTGTGGGCCGCTACCACTTGTTGTTTCTTGGGGTTCCCATGTAGGTTTTGTCCCCTTCTCTTCTTCCAAGGTCTTCCCTGGCCATGTACCTCTTTTGACGGATCGGCAGTAGTTGCAACAGTACCTTGTTTGACTCTGTGGTCGATCAGTCGCTAAGCCAGGCGCTTAGCGCTATTGAAAGTGATAGGGTTGGAGGCCAAGACATGACCTTGAATCTGGGGTGACAACCCCCAAATGTACCTCTCAACCTTTTTTGGTTCTGGGTTGACCATGGCAGGGCATAAGGCAGCAACTTCGCTGAACGTGGTTATGTAGGCGACCAACTAAGACCCAGTCATCTTCAGATCCTAGAGCTCCTACTCTAGCTTTTGTATCTCACCCCTTGGGCAGTATTCCAAAAGTAGTAGGACCTTTAAATCCTCCAAGCTCATGGCGTTGGTGACGGTGAGAGTCACGGACTTCACATGGCTTTTCCACTAGGTGAGGGCTCGATCAGTGAGGGTGCAAGCGGCGAACTTGACTTTGCTCGCTTCTTTGCAAGAGCAGATCTCAAAGAATGTTTCGGTCTTTTCGAACCACTGATCAGTGCAATGACTCCCCCAGTTCCATTAAAAGTTTTTGGCTTTACGTTGGAGAACACCTTGTAAGTACATTCCCTTACGTGACCATGACCAGTGCCATCGTTGGAATGATTGGTGCTGCTTTGTGCCCCTCCATCTCCGTTGGAGTTTATTTGTGAGAGGGCGGAGGTCACTGATGTTGTGATAGTAGCTTGGACCATGGCCGGATCATAAGCTGGTGGTGGAGGTGGTGTTGGTACCGTGCCCGCTTTGGGTCTTAGGTTTGGACGAGGAAGCATCGTGCTGCCAAGAGACAAAAATGAAATATTATAAGTTTTGGTGGTTGAGAGTTGAATGATAATGAGTTAACTATTTTTTAATAGTTAAAGAATTTGGTTTGACCGACTCAGGGCTCGAGTTTGATTCACAAATGGAGTTTGAATAGCAATAGATAAACTCATGAACTCAAATGAAATGCACAGAATTAACACACGAAAGAGATATTCCGTATATATATATATATATATATATATATATATATATATATATATATATATATATATATATATATATATATATATATATATGGTTGCGTTACATCTGAAGTTTAGAAAAAAAAAATTGACCTTTCTAAAGGTCTCCGATTACAGAAAGTTAAAGGAAGTAAGACTCTAGCCGATGGTCCTATTCTATATCAAAATTTGGGAGTTCGGCGAGCACTACTTGTTGCACGGATTACGCTTGGAGCATGACTCCACATCCGATTGCTTGGCTCTCATGAGATGTCTGTCAAAGGCAGCTTGTTGCTCCCTCAAATCACTCATTTTGGATAGAGCTACAGTCATTTGCTCTTAGAGGGAGTTAGTGTGGATTTGAGCATTCCCTTGTAGCATGTCTAGGCGACGAATACAGTTGCGTTATCTTCCTTCCTTATGTCAACCTTGCGAATTCGGTTTGCTTTGACTCCGGATTGATAAGCCTGATTGGTAGGTTTTCCCACCACAACTGGGAGTGGTTGATCAGTTGAACTTCCTCTGCTGACATCGTAGAAGTCCCAACACATACCATAAGGAGGATGCAGTCCTTGCTGCTAGCTCCAATGGTGGATGTGGCTTCCCTAGACGAGAGTTGGTCCTTGAGATCCCATCCTGGAAGGAGGTCGGACGGATGGAGATCAAACGGGTGGCAGATTGATTATCTCAGGCTTTGAGGTTGAGCTATCTAAACCCTTCTCCTCCTCGTCTTCCATGGGTTCCTCTTCGGTGTTATCCTCACTCCATCCCCCATTATCTTGGTTGGGGTAGTAGTGGTCACCGGGGTGATGGAATCTAGCCATTGAGTCTATACGAGAATAGGGTTAAGAATTGACTATAAGCTAAAGCACGTAAAATTTACCCTTAAGTTTGACGGTTGATGATACCCAAATACTCCATAGTATTCTTATTGATATGTTCTCGGTATGTTTTAAATTTGTTGTCCACTGCAGACACTCCGTGACATATGTTAGTCGGCTCTTGGACAAATATACTTGATCAGGCTATATTCATCCCAGTTCCGATTACATGTCCCAAGGCACACCTGCACTGCACACAATTTATTTATAATACTTGTATGTTTATCTATTTTTTATGTTGTTCTTAATATGAAATGAATGCATGCCTACATTAGAAAAATTAAACAAATTTAATTTTAAAAGTGTGACTCTTACTCAGAATGTTTTTGCCCAGTTGTGTTTATAGTTGTATACCAAAAATGGTTTTGACATACTTAATTCACTATAAACAATGCTCTGATACGAATCTGTCACACCCCCAAACCAGAACGGCGGAAACGTTTGGGGGCGGAGGACGTCATATTTAGTATCATAACAGTTCATAGTAAGGAAAGCACACATCACCATATATATAAAGGTTTCAAAAATGTTTACATAATTGTATTCGTTACATGTTCAAAAGATAAATACATAAACATCTTTCAAAAGAAGTAATTAACGTCAGAGTGTTAATGCCCAAAAGTTGGTTTCCAAACCTGCTTAGCGGTTTCCTTAGAATACATGTTATATCAAAGAAAAAGTGTCAACAATTAAGTTGGTGAGTTTATAAGTAGTTTTGAGAAAATGTATACCGTTCCAAAGTTTGTGTGTTTTCTAAGAAAATCCCTTATTTTCTTATAAAAGTATGAAATGCATATGAATGTTCGTGTTGTGAATTGTAAATAGTTGTACTAGGAAAATCCTTATTTTCCTATTAGTTGATTGTTTTAGATACAGGAAAATATCTTATTTGCCTAAAGTAATAGGCAGTCTCTAATGTCCAAGACCGAAAATTGCAAGCAAATTAAATGTTTAAAAGGTTGAGGCATAGTTTTATATAATGATGTTATAAGAAGATCGCACTTTATTAGATGAAGAATAGTTTTAATAGCTAGTCATTCCTAAAAGCAGAATACCATAATAATTTTCCATCCGGTGAGTTTTATAACCATACTAAACATAATATGCATGTGGCGACGGTCTTCAGGCGTCGAAACGTTATGAAAAACTGTTACCCAAAGGACTATAGCTAACAGTTAGGGTGTGGGATCATGACCTCCCGTATAGATCTATACACATTTGACACGCTCTCCAAATAGGATACATTGGTTATAACAGATAGGACTCTAGGTAGTACCTTTTAATAAAAAGGTAGCATTGAAGATGTAATCGTCTCACGGATTCTTAACTAAGTCTGTATTAAAATAATAGTTTTGTATGCAATGTTTATCCTCTTTCACAACGTTTGACATAGCATAAATAATAAGTTCTTTGAATGCATAAAATTGTTTAACAAGGATGGCTACCCTGGATACTATGCATTTTGTATAAATATAATGCATGCAAAGTATAACAAGAGTTTTCACTCGGGATCAACCGTGTGTTTACTTGTATTCTCCCCCGAAATGTATTAAAATTACATTGTAAGTATTTGAAAGTGTATAAAAGGGGGTATAAACTCACTTGATTGAAGTGGTAGCTTGAAGAAGTTAAGAAAAAGAGTCGAGCAGAACTTCGTCTTAGAGAATGATGAATTCTCGGGAATTCTCGGGATCCTCGGGAGTGTAAGACTTCCTTCTTATCTCGAGTATAAAAACTGGGGCTTTAGGAAGCCTTCGAAAGGTTTAGATGCAGAGCAACGACACTTAGATCGAAAGAAATGAGCACTAAACCCGACACCCCTAAGATTCTATTTATAGGGAGGGTTTTGGGGTCTTACGTCGTGAATATAGCCTCGTTCACGTCGTGAGGCTGAATCAGCTTTATCCTCTTTGATGATTTGACGTGGCTGACACTCTGGAACCCATCAGTCACAGTCTCACCTTGTGAATATGGAATTGTTCACGTCGAGACCCTGAGTCAGCCTCTGGTTTTGTGCCCCGAACTTGTAAAATCCGTAGCTTTTGCGTATGAGCTCCAATTTCGACGTTCTTTATATGCACCCGTAGGTGTGAGAATGCTCTACAACTCTCATTTAGACTTCATCAGCTATTTTTCACTTTATTTTTATTATATTATTTTTAGTAGGCCAAGTCAGGAAAAGTCCGTTTAAATTCCATGATTTCTTCATCTGATGTCATTTTCGTCAGTCTTTTTACCGTTGTATTCCTTGTGTCGAGGTCTTCAACTTTCATTTAGGTTGTGTTAGCTAAAAATCATCCGATCTCTAATTTGAGTTTTTAGCTGTCTACAGGTAGGTCCGAAACTTAAAAAAATCATAACTTCCTCATACAAAGTTAGACTTGGGTGTTCTTTTTATGTATGTCTGCAGTTTAATGATATCTAAGACTTTCATTTAGATACCTAAGGCCAAAAAACTATCTTATTGAAATTTCTCGTTTTATGCTTAACAACGCTTTATCGGTAGTGTTACGAATCTTTGATTGGTCATAATTCCTTCGTTATAACTTGGATTTTAGTGCTCTTTATATTTTTGGAAACCTTATCACGATATATACCACGTATTGTACTCAAACGGAGCTTTTTGAACATTTCATTTTCGATGGTATTCTTCTTACTTCACAAAGAGATTACAAGACTTGACTTTTAGACATTACATTGACCTGGAGTAACGGGTTGTTACAAAATCTATGAAGCCTCAAGGGGCTATTTATAGGTCAATAAGGTATCCTTGGATAACCCTAATTTGAATATAATGATAATATCTCAAATTAGTCATGTATCTAATCCGTTTATTTATCCTCCAAGGCTTCCTAGAAGACTTAGAACTCTTGCACAAAACCATCCCCATGTGGGAGGTTCTGGAATCTGTCCATTGTTTAACTTTTGAACAATGTCACCTTTAGTCCATGGACTTCCAATTAATTCTAAAAAAACGTAAATTAACTCTAATAAAAATATGATTAGATCTAAATTAATAACTACTATTTCTAATTAATATATTAATCATGGAAACAACGAATAAATTATCCTTTCTTTGCAAATGTAATTTTTCTTAGTTGCTAGCTCTGAGGGCAATTTAAGGGAACTTTTATTTCATTTCAAGAATATACCAATTTAGTTATCAGCTTAGACACCTTAAATCAACAAGATTGGTATCAAAGCTAATGACTATAACGAATAAGTACATTCCTAGTAGAGCACGACTATAGTCTAGGGATTACTTTCATAGGTCTAGGTATTCTTAACCTACACTTACAACAACATACAGACATGTTTATTCCAATAAACCTACGACACGTTATGCTTAGGGATTTTGTTTACAACTACAACTGTATACCTAGGTTTATTTCTATAAACCTACGACACATTATGCTTATGGATTTTGTTTACAACTACAACTCTATACCTAGGTTTATTTCTATAAACCTACAAGTAAGAAGTATTTTTAACTATACTACCGAAGGTCTACTTATAGGAGTGTTGTAAGGAAGGATATGTTGCATAGGTTTCTAGATTTCAGGATGGCAAAATGCCAAAATGGTCCTGCCTTCCGAGTATCCTGACTAACTGGATCATTATCAGTTAGGCTTAACATAAGAAATAATAATTAATCATACTCATGAACATAAAAAACACAAGATATAAAGTTATACATAACCTCAGTCTCGTGATGAGAGCACATGTATATTCAACCCGAACATGTAGAAAACTTTAACCCTCAACGAGTACAATGCAAGGTTTTAAGTCAAATACCTTAGCTAAGTTTTGTTGTATGTGTGACGAACCACAACTAAGCGTAGACTGATCACCTATGTTTAATTATGGTTATTCTAATGCACAATTAATCTTAGATATGGTAGTTGATAAACTAAAACCAATGGGGATTGTAAGAAAACTCAAGGATGATCATAGCTTCAGGATACAAAGAAATGATTTGGCACCCTAAAAACTTGATAAACACCTCATAAACATGTGAAAAATAATTATTTTGGGTCCGCGTCATATTCAAACCCTCCTCGATATTAGCCATGTCTGATGTTTATTTTTTAACACTAACTACACGACCACGATTCTCTACGTACGCTACTTGTAGAAAGTCATGAATACCTTAATAAATCCACTTTCTCTAAACATTATGAACCACAGATTAATTATTCAATCAATCTAATTCTTTATGTTGTAAACTATCCAACTTATTGTTGAATCGTCCAAGTTCAAAAGCAGGGTTGCACATCCCCTTCTTCTTTTGTGGTCCTTTTAAAAGCAAAGAACACAAAATGATCAAAAATGCAAAACATGAAAGTCGTTGGAAATCTTATAATCTAGTTTCCAAAAAAATCTTGATTCAAGTAAATCGAAACCCCAAATCTTGATATTTGACCAAAACATCGAGTAATAATGAAACTTTCTTTGTAGCATTTTCTTAATGAATTTGCACAATTGGTTCCAATACTCACTAGTTTCCTTTTTACTCACACTTCCTATAAATTCCACCCTTTATGGTGATGTATACATATAATTATCATAGTAAAACTATTTTTGGAAGAACCACAAGTCAATTCAAAATGTTTTGCCCAATTGTAGTATTATTGCTGATAATTACAATGATATTTTCATATGACTTAATTTCCCTTTAAACCAAACATAATAGGACAAAGTGACGTCTCTCAAGAGAAAAATCGGTGGTTATTTAACACCGACCCCATCACTTGACGCAACTACAATCAAATTAATGATCGAACAATAAGTAACTAACACTTTGGCCACTTATGAAGCCAACATGAACAACACCTCTGAACAAGGTAGAATTGAAAATGATATCCATGGAAGTAATAATGATGTTCCAAGGATATGAACTTATCATCTTGAACTACCAACCCTAATATTTCTAGGGAAATAAAGGAGTTATAGGGATAACAGTATAGAACGAAAAGATGGAATCAATATTCTTAAATGGTTCTTCTATAAAAAACGGTCGTGTTAAGTTTGCTACACTCACCTTCATGAAAGCATTTGTTGCTTGTTGGAATGGTTACATGAGAGCCATTGGAATCGACTTAGCATATACCACAACCTAGAAAGAACTAAAGCTAATGCTCATAGGAAAATACTACCCCATGAATGATATACATAAACTGGAAAAGAACTACAGAGCATAACCATGAAAGGAATGGAGATTTTAGCATATACATCCCGATTCGATGATCTTACATCCAAATCTAGTAACCCCAAAGGAAAAGAATGTCGATATGTGTTTAAAAGGTCTAACCCTGCCAATACAAGAGATGGGTACATCTCCCAGACCCAACACCTACGACCATGCCATAAGATTGGCCATTACTCTAACAAACCAGTGGTTCAACAAGAGATCATTGTTAAGAAAGAGAATGTCAAGGGATTTGAGGATGATAAAGGGAAGTACGATGATAATTCTAGGAGAATGTCAAGCTAAACCCCTCAAAGAGAGTTAACACTAAGAAAATTCATGCCACACCAGCCTCTCCCTAAAAACAATATGTAGTTATGGGAGCATTGTGCAACCAGTGCAACCGTCACCACATAAGTGAATGATGCTCGTAAAATAGGTGAAAAAAAAGGAACAGACTGCCAACTTTTGTAGAAACCTAAAACCTATAACAACGAACTAGAGGACAAATGTTGGAGCAAACCCTGGAATAGGAACTAGTGAGAGAACAATCTATTATAGATGTGGTCAAATTGGGCATTTTAAGAAGAACTACCCAAAGTTAATTAACCAAGAAGTATAACTTTAGCTAGATCAACCATGATTGGATCTAGAAATGAAAATCTAGGAACTATTTGCAATGACTAATACATTTCTCATTCGACCACTCATATGTTAAAGTACATTTAATTCAATTATGCGTAGTAATTTTATGAATATTGAACATTGGATGCATGATAAATCACAAATCTAGTAGACTGGAGGAAACCGACAGTGTAGGAACGAATAGTGAAGTTTCGAACAACTACTCACGAAATTTTAATAAATTATGTTTAACACATAACAAATATGTACTTATGTCAATTGTAAATTTGTGACGTTAGGAATTTTCCACGAGGTTATATGAATTGATGTCTTCTGTGTCATATTAAATTATTACACTAAGAAAACATTATATAAACCCTGATTCCCTACGATTTTGTGAAAGATTGAAACGCTGAAATCTTCTCTTAAGCAAAAACTTAAAAGCAATTAGACATGAACAAATATGCTTGTTTGAGACATGCATTAGACAAAAGAACAAGGAGAACAAATACATACCTCATGTGTGCAACCTAGTCTACCTGCTATACTTTAGTTTAGCAAGGTCGAGTTTTGAAACAACTAGGTCTTGAGTGTTGCACTAATATCAAAGCCTCCTCATCAATGAACTACACTAGAGATGCAATAACTATTAAGAAATTTACAAGAATTATTATGAAGGATTTGATTAAATTTGGAGGAGTAACTAAAAATTTCTTCTCAACAAATGAAGGACTTGATCAAATACGGAGGATTAAGTAAAAACTTCTTCCCAACAAATGAAGGATTTGATATAATATGTAGGATTAAATGAAGACTTCTTCCCATGAAATGAAGGATCTGATGAAATATTGAAGATTAAGTGAAAAATCCTTCCCAAGAAATGGATACTAGAACATTAACAAAAAATGAACACTTATGGATCCAACGGAAATTCGAAGAAAACAAGGACTAAGAATCATAGAACGTTGACAGAAGTGCGCTAATTCCTTGATCTTGTTGGCTACTACTAGAGCTTCGCCATGAACTTATCCAAGATAGCCAAACCACTAACTACATGGACACCAAAGGGAACAAATTCCAACTGGAAACACAAGCAATAAGATACATTTCAAAAAGTCGAAACAAGTGTTGTGTAGCACACCATTCCCATCCCTTCTTTAAAGAACTGAAGACTTGTTTTATACCATGACACATCACATTAATGATTAAGATGCGAGTAAATACAAAGGGAAAAAGTTGATATGGCAGCCGACACCTTGATCCAAAAAGAACGAGCCATACATTGTTGGGTATGATCATTAAACAATGACTATCCTTCCCAACCATACAACATAGAGTTAATAAAGCTCAACTTGAATATCTAAAAGGGAAAACATCGAGAGTGAAGCTTTGTAGTGGAATGAATAATTGAATCAAGCTCATGGGTAAGAAAATGTAGTACATTACGAACCAAATATGAACCCCCAAGTTCAACCACATCAGAAATCCTCGGGTTTACTACAACATTTTGTAATGCCTGAATGTAAGTAGGGGTACATTTTAATGAACTTTTTAACAAAACTAACCAAGATACATAGTGTCCTGATTACTATTTTAGTAGGGGTTAGGTCCGCCTACTACCTATCAACCAAAGAAAACAATAAATATGGAAAAGTTGCAAAGAATTATCTAAAGTAAACATCAAAAGTTCACAACATGTAAATCGCTATGGTCTCGTATGGAGATAGTACATTCACCTCAAGATGCTAACTATCATTATAGAAAATTCTTAGGGGTGTGCCTAGGTATGATCATATCTTGCCATTCCTAATAGGCAAACTTATCCAAACGTCGAATGATAGGCTCCAATCCTAAGTAACAAACTTTCAAAGTGCATTGAATACCCAATGATGTTGTTTAAGTATTTCAATAATAGTTATTACACCAGCATAAAAGCCACACCATCCGAGGCTTTGTGTGGACGTAAGTGTTGATGCCCTAATCCATGGAATAATGATAACAAATACATAAGCTGAACAAAGAATAGGTAAGTAGCACCCTGCATACTGATCTAGAATTCAATCTTGAGATTTTAGAAAATATTCAATGAACCAAAGAACAATTTAAGGTTAAACATGAAAATTGAAAGGGAATCGTTCCTTTTAGAGGAAAAATATGATTAACAGATCAAGCTAAGTAAACCTATGACATGACGGACCTTTGAAATTTATGGTAGGAATTGGCCATGATTCCCGAAACTTCAAACGATATGTATAACACATGTCGGGTGTCAAAATTCAAGAAGTGTTTGTCTGATGAAACTCCTAGTATCTCTCTTGATGAAGTAAGCTAAGAAACCATATTATTATTGCATAATTGTTATGTAAATACAATATACTTATTTATAGAATTAAATTACGTTTGAAACGTTGTTGTGATCGACAATTCAAACTTGAAATATATACGAATCGCATACATAAGAAAACTACAAAAGGATCAGGTACGAGATTAAGCATAATGACAATATCCCCAATTGTTTTTTAAGATACAAATCTAAAAGCTAAAGTGTAGAACGAGATTCTTTTAATGAGAGAAGAATGTACCTACGGATAAATTTAGGTCAAAGCTCGTCGGCCAAACCACCGCGAGCCTGATTGCATTAAGACCTAAAGTGTGTAATTTTGTGTTAATATCATATATTAAATAAATTACACTCATAATTAATTCAGAACGTCACAACCTGTTCAAAAAATTGTCTATCGTTATAGATCAAATCGAAAATCACCAAAAATTAATTCTATATGTGACATTAAAAATATATTTTTGCAGCGAGTAAAATTATGGCCAATTTATACCCAAATTGAATAGATTATACTCTCAGGACTTTGTGGATATAAAGAACATCAAAAATGGAAGTCATAGACCGTCTTAAGAAATTAAATAAGTATAATACTAATTTTCTTAATAAACGAAAGCCGAACTGATCCATTGAGGTACTTGCACAACTAATATGGAAATACTGAGAATGTTTTTGGGCTTAGACATAGGTAAAATATTTTAATTTATAATCACTATAATTTTATCCCACAAAGTTAAAAAATTCACAAAAACTATCGATTCAGATCCAATTAATCTCGAAACTTTAAATAGTGTTTACCGGAGTGCTACATATCAAATTTAGGATCCGTTTGCGTTTTTGAAATTCTTGTAAACAAGAATATAATTCACCAACTTTATAAAAATTATTAGATGCCATTAATTGGGCACACAAATTGATAAGGATTTTTTATCCATTTTTTGGATGTTACAAATGTGATATCACATTGTCTTACACTCTTGGAACATGTTTAATACACTAAATGTCAAACCATGATACTAAAACTTCATCACCTATCTCTCAATGAGACTCATAAACACATGATGAATTAAATCAATACATCAATACATACAAAAAATACATACTTATTCTACCAATGCATTTAATATAAGTTTCACACAAAGTACACAAATGATTTAAAGTCAATACTTCTTCTTGCAACTCTAGCTTAATAGTACACACACATTATGGAGCCTTAATGACCAACCAAATTAGAGATACACACTTTACTTGCACATCTTGGTCACACAATTAGTACATAAATGCGTCCATCGGAGGTGTTGCTCTTGTGGTTTTACAGTGAACAAAGAAGCATCAAAAACACACAAAATTTGATGTCTAGTTTATTCCTTTTTCATCTATATTTCTGTTCAATTTCAATTGAGGAAACCCCCACCGGAGGTAACGTTTTTCAGACGATCAGGAAGAAAACAGTCTCCCACACCTATTCTTCTCTTTTGTCGAGCACCATTGCCAAAACCCCTACTTGAGCTGTTGTTTCCACTTGCTTTGCACCATCGGACCAACCCTCCTCCTCCCCTTTGCATACACTGCCGGAGTAGAAGAAAAACAACATCACTGCTTTCGAATCTTTCCCTCCTTCGGTCCAGGTATCAAAGGTGTTCTTTGGTCAACAGATTAACCACCGGACCTGATTCCTGGCTGTCTCCATGTTTTTTTTCTTCTTCTTTCATTTCTTATCTCTCGATCAGATGAGGATCGAACCCTATGTTGATTGCTGCTTCGATCTCCTCCTTCGAACCATCGAAGCACCGAGGATGTGTCTTTTCTGAATGCATTTTGTTCCGCCCTTTCGCCTTGTTCCCGAGTTTAACAAAAGAAAAGAAAATAAGAGAACATAAATTCCTGAGAGAAAACAATAGAAAGGAAAGCAAAAAAAAATTTCTTTTGTATTCCCGAGTTGAAGAGAAGTGGAAGGAAAATGAATTATTTTGTTCTTTCTTTCCAAATCCTCCCAAATCAGAAGGAAAGTTAGGAGGGAAAGTGATCCTCCCATTACCCTCCACTTTCCTCCTTTAGTGAAACTCGGGAACATGAATTTCTTTTATTTTCTTCTCATTTCCACCCGTTTCCTTTTCTTTCTCTCGTTAAGTTGAACTCGGGAACGGGTGTTTTTCTCGATATGTTGAAGAAGAGAACCAAAAAGCCCCAATCCTTTTCATTTTATGAATTTGACCTAAATAGCCCGCACATCTATTAAGTTATATCAAAACATCCTTTTTTTTTAAACATATAAGCAAATCATCCTTTTTCCTATTTATATTGATAAAAAATACTCCCTCTAAATGTGTGATTTAGTTAAAATATCACCTTTTGTTAATTAAGTAACAAAATGGTCTCTATGGTTTGTTTTAAACTCAAAAAGTGTGAAGTTGTGGTTTCTCACAAAATGCTTCACAAAAAGCGAATACAAAATCACACAATGATGGCGAGTCTTTATGATCTCATTTTATAATTTATGATTTTTGTGGGGAGACCCATACATGTCTAGTTTATATGAAAGTTTGATGCTATTTTGTGTTGATTTCATCTTATGGTTATATGACTAGGTTCTTGAAATGTTATTTGGATTTTTTGGATTACAAATATGTTTTAAGCATACAAATGCTTTAAAACATTACGTTAAAATTATAATGACAACCTATAATGCTTATTTAAGTTTTATATGAAAAATGAAATTAAATTGCCTTTGGTTAAATGAGATGTAGTCTAGACAAATAATACATATATATTTTAAAAAAAATTATATGTATTATGTATTTTTTTCAAAACATTTGTACAAAATGGTTAAAAATGATTTTTATATAAAAAGATTATGATTTTATATAAAAATGGGTTTGTTACAGATATTGGTCCAAGAATAGTTTATTTGGGTTTTTATATAAAATAATGATAAATTATGTTCTGAAATGTTTTTATATATAATGAAACATTAGTGATGTTCAACACTTGATATAATGATATGCATGTAAATGACTCAAAGACACCCTTTTGTGAACAAAAGTTATTTAATGCCATTTGAGACCAAATATAATAGAAATGGATTATTATGTTTTTAGTTAAATAATCGATTTTGTTGTATAATTGTGTTTTTAAACTATCTGATTGGGTTGATGTGACATTAGTTGAAATATGGATTTATTTGTAAAGGTAAATTATCATGATTTTTGATTAATAACTACTTTCTTCGTATCTTTTTTTTGAACTATGTGAGTTGGTTGATATTATCCTTGTTGAAATATGGAATTATTCAAAACGTAGCTATTATGCTGCCAAATTTTGTTAGAAAATCAGTGTAAAGCTTAAAATCTCTAAGTATACAATATTCTTTCTTGAATGTTTTCAATGGATCAGTAAATAAAACTATCATAGTACTTTGCGACTCAAGCATGTGCACAAAATCTTAGACTTGATGTTCTTTCATGAATATTTTGAATTAGTTAGTCAAAAAACTATCATAATAGTTTGCGACTAAAACATGTTCACAAAATCCTCGACTTGATGTTCTTTCTTGATCATTTTGAACTAATTAGTCAATAAAAATATCATAGTAGTTTGCGACTAAAACATGTGTATAAATCCTAGACTTGATCAAATGGAACTTTTATATGAAACATGTGTATTTTATTTTTTTATAATTGATTAATCGAAACATACAATGTTATAAACATCAATCTTTTTACTTTTATGTATTTTACAAGGGTCAATATATTTCATATTTATACTTTTATGATTCATGCTTCTAAATACACTTTTGATTACAAAAACATATATAGTAAAAACATATAAAGCTCACCAACATTACTGTTGATGTATTGTTTTCAAACGTATGTATCTTAATGATCTTAGGAGCTGTCATGGAATAATACATTTCTTTTGTTGGCCGATGTTTTAGGTCTTATGTTTCATTTTGACTTATGTTGGTAGATCTAGTTCTATTATTTATCGTCTATTAAATTGATAAAAATGTAAATTCTTGGTACTAGATTTATGGAAGAATGTAATGTTTGTATTATTCAATATATGTTGTTAATTGTTATCCAATGTTTACATCGCAACCCCGACGTTTATCCCGTTAGTCGGGGTGTGACACAAATAGTTTTCGTAACTTTGATTCTATAAATGTGATTTTTACGTCAATTAAAAATGGATTGTTTTTTTGTGAAAATGGCATGTTACACTGCATATCCCTTTAGAGAAACACCGATGTATCCCTCACACACTTCTATATCCTTCCAACCAACCTTTTTTCACATTAGCTTAACACACGTATAATTTACTAATGTAATTCACCCTTATTTGTATGCATTAAACATCCCTTTAACTATTGAACCTTGATTTCTTCTTTCGTATTCTTCCCCATAAGACCATAATTTTGCATAATATTCTGTAAGGTTCCAAACCTCTTGATCACCTTCGGTTTTAGTTGTCTAATAATTAGCTTTTACGGTGCAAAATTTTGTTAGTATACTGCCTTCGTATACATGCATATGTCACGATTGAACGTTGCTTATAGTTTATATCATAAACATGGTCACTCTTCAACGACCTCATTTAAAATGAGACCTCATCACTTATACATGAAGCCTATAATCTAAATAGACAAACACCTTGGAACACTTGTCTTTTTTTCAAGGAATTGGGTACTTGTCACTTTCAGGTAACTTTAAATTATTTAATATCCATATGTCACTTTTAGGATTCAAATACCATCTATCAAATGTCTTCTCATAATAATTAATGTTATTAATATATTAATTATGTATATTTTATCATGTGTCGTAATCTTCTATTTTAAACTTCCTATATTTAATTTGTATACACATAAATCTTACATATCATAATTAGATTTATATATGTAATGCAATAATTATAAGACTACAGGTATGAGTGACATGCTATGTAGACATGCTATTACATGTTAATTCACTCAAAAGATATCATGTAATAAGCATCCTACTCATACATGCCCAAGGAGGAAATAAGCAACATCTAATAAGATGTGATAACAACAATTATTTTCTATATTATTTTTTTAATTTCTTTGTGATGGTTTTCTTTACTATATTTCGAATTTGTTTTTTTTTATTTTATATCATAAAATAAGTATATTTATCATATAAATTAAATCATAAATTAAAAATAACATCTGAAAAGTAACTATAAAATTTTAATAAATCTTAAATTAAAAGCAACATAAAAAAATTACAACAAAAGATAAAAACATTTAAAAACTTAAAAAAAAAAAAAAAAGATGATAAAACATATATTTTTTACCTAAAACTATTTATTTTCGTATTCGTGACCAACATATATGTAATCCCCCAAATCTTCACATAGTTGCTTGTGTTTTCGTTGATCTTGGATATTAACCACTCTATGTAAATATTCTGATGTCCCTGCTTGAAACTGCGCATGTCTAGGTTCTGTAGGCGAATACGTTGCAATATTGCATCCTTATTCTTCGACAATCATGTTATGCATTATGATACATGCATACATGATATCTCATAGAATATCTAACCCATAAGGTGTTGTCGCATGTCCAACTATGTGTGATTTTGATTTCAAAACCCCAAAAGCACGTTCAACGTCCTTATGTGCTCCTTCTTATCGTCTCTTGAAATATTTATCTCTTCGATCTATTACGTGTCTAAACGCATTCATAAACGTGGAATATGGTAGATATATTCCATCTGTAAGGTAATAACCAAACTTATATTCATTTCATTTCATTATGAAAAAGAGCATCCGGGGCTTTTCCTGACAAAAGATCGTCAAATAGTGATGATTAATGGAGAACATTGTCGTCATTGTTAGAACCCGCAACCCCATAAAAAGCATGTTAAATCCATAAATCTTGTGAAGCAATAGCCTCTAATACCGAAGAAGGCGCTCCATGATGACCGCTTGAATACTATCCTTTCTACGCTACAGGGAAATTTCTCCATTTCCAATGTGTACAGTCAATGCTCCCAAGCATACCCAGAAAACCATGTCTTTCTTCATACGCCACATATATTTGTTGCATATCATGTAACGAAGGTTTGCGCAAGTATTGGTCACCGAAGGTTTAGATAACACATTTTGCCAATAAATACAAACTCTCTCATGTGATCCTCTTAGACATTCTTATATAATCATCAACAGAATCGGGGGATTGCTGCATTGCCATAAGTTTAATTGCAACAACACATTTTTGCAACCCTATGAAGCCTCATTTATCTCTAGCATCATATTTCAATTGGAAAAATTCATACCTAAAAGTGACATTTATAAATTAGAAAAGTTAAAACAAATGTTAACTATATATATATATATATATATATATATATATATATATATATATATATATATATATATATATATATATATATATATATATATAACATGTAAAATTGCATTTATTTTATCTAAAAGTGACATTTATAAATTAGAAAACTTGAAACAAACGATACCTTGCTTCTATGGTGTTGACTATCCTTTCAAACTGTGACAACGTGAAATTTTAAACCAATTTTTTCAAAAAAAAAACACATTTGTCTCAACAAATACAAAATGTCACAATTTCAAATCCCATATAAAAAATTGTTCATATTTCAAAACTCCAAGATCTTGTAAATCATAAGTCAATCGCTGATGTGTGTACAATCAGGCTTGCGCCTTCCTGTGATCCGTAGAAGTACCTGAAGCACATAACTCATAACACGGTAAGCACAAAGCACCGTGAGTTCCTCAAAATACCATACATATCATATTAGCCACTTAAGGCTAACTCAATATGACCCTTTGGTCAATGTGTTCAAGTGGAGACCATCCGATCCTACCACTCGGGAGGACCCTCCAACCCTAACTCAATAAATTCACAATAATAAGCATAAATCACAAGAACAACGTGAAAAGTAGCACAATAACACCATTAAGCACATAAGACGTCTGAGGCACACCAGGATACCACTCATGGTAAGTATAGTGAGAAGACTCACCTCGTAAGCTACTAAGCACAACTCTCGTGCTCGAAAATCTTGAAATAGCCTCCGCCTAATACATAAGATAACCATCTCAAATTAATACTCTATTTGTACTCAATTACACCAAGGTTGTTCACTCTTTCTCTCAAATTCTTGGAATGGGTAAAATACCATTTTACCCTTCCATGGTCCTTATTACTCATGTTGGCCAACCCTAAAGTCAACAGAAGTCAAACTCTATAACAACCGTCAATCTCTGTTCAAGTCAAAGTCAACAAAATTCAATCACTCAACCGATAAACTCGCTTAGTGCTTGTATGATAGAGTCTGTTCTATGTTTTCTAATGTAAAACTTTTAATCATAATACAAAGTTTCACTTAGAAGTTTCAAAGGTTCAGAAGTTCTAAACCCTAACTAGGGTGATTGATGTAATGACTTTATAAAGCTCTATTAAACACCTTTCGGCAGTGTAAAACACTCATAACAAGGCATATGTGGTCTACAAACCTTGCATTACGGGGCCAAACACTAGTAAAGGCCACCGGCTAAGTCTCTCTGAATCTTTCATACTCTCTCTCTCTCTCTCTCCTAATATCTCTCAAAACTCTTGGTAGTGAAAATCACATTTTCCAACGTTTATATGATCATCCATACCATCCCGAACCTTCCCTTAGTCGAAAAACAACTTAATACGGAAGAAAGAAGTCAATTATGGCTGAAGGTTTGCAGGGTATTGTTCATCTGCGAACCCTCGTGAGCCTTCACGTCCCTCTCCTCGCCATGTTTGTTGATTAAGCAGAAGTTCGTAGGTCTACCCGGGAGGATTAACACCTGACACTCTCTCAGACGAAAGCTGAGGAGTTTCGCCTAAAAGTGGGTTGGTTCGGGAGCACTAGGATGCTTTCCCTTCTTGCCGACAGGACTCGCATCCGAAGCCCTCTTGTTCTGAACCTCCTCTTGCACGAGGCTACTTTTACTCCATGAATTGCCTTCACACCGAACGTCACCTTCATACCTTTTCCTCCCCAACTTCACAGTAAACCTCCCCTGGCCAGCGAACCCTCTCCCACGCGAACCTCAGCTTCGCAAGCTTGCACTTCCTTTCCGGTTTTTTTTACCACTTTCGCATTTTAAGCCTGTTTTTTATGATTTTGATGGGGGATTTTCATCCAAACTTGTATTTTTGACATATTAGACCCCATAAACTCGTATTTTATTCCTCTTTTGGGGAAAGTCTTATTATATATCATATCTTTTGTACAAGATATTGTCTATGGGTTTATTGACTTTGCCAAGAACTTATGAGACCAAGCCATCCCCATACCTACTTTATGTCACTATTCACACTCTACCTAGTCAAATCATTGTCCTTTTCTACTCTACGTAGCACTCCACCAGATTTTCTTACACCGAATCAACTTAAAACTCTATATTCTTCACATTTACCAAAAGACTTGTTTGCCTTATCAAAAAATCAAACACACACATACTCTCTCTTTCTCATTTCTTCTCTCTGGAACTCAAAACTCCCAACAGGTCACGAGTTCTTTCCTCACTCTTGGTAAGTTCTTCATTATTACTCATAAATATTGTACATTCCTTCACTCAAATCATGGGTTTCTTACACAAATATCGTCATATTTGTTCTTAGGATCTTCAAATCCTTAAGCCTTCTTCAAGTGTTCTTGACTTGGGAACCCCTTTCATTCAACCACTCATCTCAGTAAATCACTCGAGGTGAGTTCATATCCCCATATTTTCACCTTTTCTTCTAGTTTTATGCAGGATAATACAAATTACAACTCCAAAACATGCTCAAACTCAAATAACAGCTTTCAACATAAAAGTTATGGCCGAATCACAAACTGTTTTGACCACCTTAAACTCAATATTTTTCAAAAGTGTTCAATATGCAAATAGTTTAGGTTTATACCTTTCAAATGACTACTTGCACATGTTCATACAATTTTTATACAATCATGGCGATTTTGACAAACCTACCTATCACTACAGAGATGATTTCGGACCAGTAAGTGATGATGGCCTTTTTCATACTGGTTAGAAACGATTAAAAATCATAATAAAAATTGTGAGCATATTAGACACATCTTCTAAACTTCCAGAGTTTATGGATTCAGATTTTGACTCCTTATATTTTTCTGTGATTTTTAGAAAAATAGTAATAGAAAAGTTAAAACTAGTTAAAAAACAGTTTACAAGTTTACTAACACTTTGTAGTTTGTTGAGCGAAGTGTTTATCAATGATGACTACATATTGACTTGTTTTTCCTGTTAAGTTACACTTATGAAATATAAATACTCATCCAGCATAAGGGTTTTTATTCACTACAAACATATAAGATAAACTATAATATGTATAGTTTATGTTCGTTAGGTTAGACTTCACTATGAAAGGTTCAGTTTTCATTACAAAAGGGTTTTTTCATTTACTACAAACATACATGATAAGCTATAATAGATATAGTTTATGATATGTCAAATCTATAGACTGACTAAGGAAGGTTATATTCCTTCTACAAAAAGAATATTCAATTACACTACACGTAAAGTCATTAAATTCGATTGTGAGGCACTACTTCATTGTACTCTTAGAGTACTGGTTAAAATCATGTACTTATAACCATAATTTATTATAGGGAGAGCGTGATACGTGTATATAGATCTATATTGGGATTGACAACCTACACCTTAGTTGCATGCAACAGATAGACCGGCAGGTATGGGGTGACAAATGTTATAAGATTCTGACACCTGAAGAACGTTGTAACAGGTTACTATGTCAATCAGTATGGTTATAATAACTCGCATAGGGAAATAACGCAACGCATCTACATTTTAATGGGTTTTATTATTATAAAATAGAATACATTATTATAAGTATGCAAAAAGATTTGTACATTATGGTCTTTGGGTCTTAAGATTACAACTCATTTAAAAAAAGAAAATATTGGATTTTTCTTGTGCATACACTACATTTACGATGAATGGTTTTCAACTTTATATACAAAATCTTATGCAATAACCAACGTAATTGTTGACACTCTTTTAATTTTTACTTGTATTCTCAGGTAATCAATAAAAGCAGGTGACTATCAGCTTTTGAGGATGGAACGCTTCAGCGTTAGACAAACCATTTTATCGTTATATTGTAATCGATTTTGAAACATGTACTCATAGAACCATGTAACTTTCTCGATTATATTTATGATAGTTTTATTTACTTTAATCACTATTAAACTCGTTGTTATGATACTATGCATGAAGTCCTCCACCCCTGGATGTTTCCACCATCATTGGTTTGGGGGTTTGATACATTGGTATAAGAGCATTGTTTATATTGAACTAAATATGTTAAACCACATAAGATATACAAACTATAAACACAATGGAACTAAGATTCTCCTACTAAACATTTTCTATACAACTATACTTTTAAAAATAAACAATATTTTTATGAAAAATGTAGGTACATGCATACATGCCGATATAGTGTCGCATCTAGGAAAAACATAAAAAGTAAAAATAGATGAGTTGTACACTATGATTATGCCTTGGGACATGAAATCAAGTATGGGAGGAATATAGCCAGATCAACTATATGATGGGTTTTAGGTAAAACAAATAAACTAGAAAACAATTCGTAAGTTCACATGCAACCTACTTTGGATCTATGTTTTATCTATTGAACATACAACTTTGAATTGCAAAACAAGAACCCTAGAGGAGTGAGGCTATAATCGAAATCTACAAACTAGGGTTTAGTAATTACATACCTTTCAATTGTTATAGTAAACAATTGATGATTCCCTTGATCTTGATCTTGATCTTCTTGGAAGCTTAGCACCACAAGTGTAATGCCTCTAATGGAATCACACCCAAACTAGCAAGAAGGAAATTAGAGGAGAGAGGGAAGAGGGAGTATGCAAAATTTTGGCCCTTAGGGTTTCTTCAAAAGAAAAGAGTGACCAAAACATGAACCAGGAGGCTCCTTATATAGCTGAGGGATCTAGGGTTTAGGGGAAACCCTAGTTATCCTTTGCTTAGGGCCTAAGCAAACCCAAGGGCCTTATCCAAGCCCCTATGGACGAAATTATTAGGGTTTCCCCTAAAGATTTCGTCCACCCTTATCAAAGGGGGTTCTAGAGCCTTCCACTCAACTATTAGATAATTGCAAACTAGTCCCTGCACCTTATAATTAATTCTTTTAACCCCGAAATTAATTCTAATTAATTTCTGGCTAACAACTAATTAAACCAAATGATTTCTTATTAATATATTAATCTTTTAACATATTAATAAATTCATTTATATTAATTTATTAATCTTATAATAAATTAATATCTCTCCTTTCATAATTTCCTTGTCTGGTTGCTAGGTTTGAGGGCAACCCAAAAGGACTGTGCTGCTATCAATTCAAGTACATACTAATTATAGTTATGGGCTTAGACACCTAATCCAATAGTCTCCCACTTGGATAAGTCTGTAACTATAACTGCTAGTATGCCTTCAAAATTTGACCAGCAAATTGTAGCTTCCAAAAAGCTGCTGCCGAACTCTTACCCAGTCAGTTACGTGTCCTAAGATAAGTGATCATATAATCCTTCGTTTTGCTAGATATCCCTAGACAAAAGACATGGAATGCAATCAACCTCTTTGTCCAGAATCTATGTTTCCCGATTCCTGATTAGTGATGATGTAGGACTTCTAATTGAACACATCAATTTAGTCCTGGCTGGGCCCAGCACATAAGTCAACACCAAATCATCGAGGAGCCCACAGATATCGCTTTTTCCCATTAAGGAAAAAGGAACGAATAAACATTGACTCATATGCTTGTATCTTTTACTCATCAAATCATACATGATAATACGTTTTATAACACCAAGTTACTGATGCGTTTTCGTATTACCAATGCATAACTGACTTGCAAATTACAACTCATATATCTCTGTTTCAAGATTATAAGATATTATCGTCTCAGTATTACTCGTGATGAATTCCATGAAGTAATACTCTGAGCGAGGGTTTATCCAATACTCAAATCTCAATTTCTGAGTACTCATGAACGTTGCAGCAAAATCTATTGCCATGTCTATCCTTAGACAATCTACAATCCAGTTCATGATAGTCTTTATTCACTACTTACTTCCAAAAGTACGAGTGACTGTGGAGTTTGAATAATCTTATTATTCGGGAAGTAAAACATGCAAAAATGAAACACAATAATAAGCAATTGACAAAAGGTAGAACCCAAACTTATAAATAATACTTTATTATTTAATCACCAAAAGTCAATTACATTTACTTTGTTACAAGTTTCCGAACAAAACTAATCTAACTACTAAAACTAATATCATCTTTCAGTCCTATGCTCCGAGCATGCTGAATATGCTTAGCCCTACTCAGACCCTTTGTGAGGGGATCTGCTGGGTTATCTTCAGATGACACCCTCTTCACTATAAGATGGCCTTCTTCTACTCTATGTCTGATGAAATGGTACTTTCTGTCGATATGTCTGGTTTTACCATGATCTCTCGGTTCCTTTATCAAGGCAACCGCTCCTTCATTATCGCAGAACAGTTCCATAGGCTCCTGGATGGTTGGAACAACTCCGAGATCCCTGATGAAGTTCCTCAATCAAGCTGCTTCTTTCGACGCTTCACTTGCTACTATGTACTCTGATTCACAAGTAGAATCAGCCACCGTATCTTTCTTGGAACTCTTCCAAGTAACTGCTCCTCCATTTAATAAGAATACCCAGCCTAACTGCGAATTTATCTCTATCCGTCTTAAAGCTGGCATCACTATAACCATCTACTCTCAAAGTATCATTGCCGCCAAGTACAAGGACCCAGTCCTTCGCTCTTCGCAAATACTTGAGTATATTCTTCACGGCTATCCAATGAGCTCTACCTGGGTTTCCCTGATAGCGACTGACCATGCTCAAAGCAAATGCCACATCAGGACGAGTACATGTCATAGCGTACATGATCGATCCGACAGCGGAAGCATAAGGTACACGACTCATGTCATCTATTTCCTCATCTGTACTCAGGCATTGAGTCTTACTCAATTTGGTATTGCTCTGGATAGGTAGCTCTCCCTTCTTGGAATTTTCCATACTAAACCTCTTTAGTACCTTATCTAAGTATGTGCTCTGACTAAGTCCAATTAGTCTCTTCTTTCTATCTCTCAATATTCTAATCCCAAGAATATAGGCGGCTTCTCCTAGGTCTTTCATGGCAAAACACTTTCCAAGCCAAGACTTAACTTCATTCAAGGTTGGAACATCGTTACCAATGAGTAATATGTCATCGACATATAACACCAGAAAACTTACTATACTCCCACTAGCCTTGATATACACATAAAACTCATGTTCACTTCTAGAGAAACCAAACTCTTTGACTTTCTCATGGAAGCAAAGATTCCAGCTGCGAGATGCTTGTTTCAATCCATAAATGGATTTCTCAAGATTCATACCCTATTGGGAAACTTTGCATCACCAAAACCCTCTGGCTGACTCATGTAAACATCCTCAGCCAACTTCCCGTTAAGGAAGGCAGTCTTGACATCCATCTGCCAGATTTCATAGTCATGAAAGGCGGCTATGGCGAGCAATATCCTAATAGATTTAATCTTAGCCACCGGCGAAAAAGTCTCATCATAGTCAACCCCTGGGGTTTGAGTGAAACCTTTTGCAACCTGTCGAGCCTTGCACGTATGCACATTCCCATCCATGTTTGTCTTCTTCTTGAAGATCCATTTGCACCCAACTGTCTTCCGACCTGGTGCACTATCAACCAAATTCCAAACTTGGTTGTCATACATGGACTTAATCTCGCTGTCCATTGCTTTTTTCCACTTGGAAGCCTCTGGGCCTGCCATTGCTTCCTTATAAGTGACTGGTTCATCCAAGTTTACCAGTGTTCTGTCACTTATGAATGTGTCACCATCTGAAGTAATATGAAAACCATACAACTCAGGTGTCACACTCACCCTAGTGGATCTTCGTAGCGGTAATGATTTATCAACCGGTTCAATAGGGACTGTTTCCTCTGGTTGAGTGCTAGTGTCATCTAAGGTTCCTTCATTCGCTGACTCTTGAATCTCTTCAAGGTCAATGGTACTCCCACTGTCCTCTTTGAATATGAACTCTCTTTCTAGAAAGACTCCTCTTCGAGCTACAACCACCACGTTTTCACTGGGTCTGTAGAACAAATATCCAAAAGACTGCTTTGGGTAACCAATGAAAACACATTTCTCACTTCTAACTGCTAGCTTGTCGTGAGTCTCTCGTCTTGCGAAAGCTTCACAACCCCAGACTTTAATATGTGCTAACGAGGGAACTTTCCCTATCCACATTTCATGAGGTGTTTTGGCAACCTTCTTTGTAGGGACAAGATTGAGGATGTGGGCGGCTGTCTCTAAGGCATACCCCCAGAAGTGAATAGGAAGCGAGGAATGACTCATCATAGAACGAACCATGTCTAACAAGGTTCGATTACGCCTCTCAGCTACACCATTTAACTGTGGTGTCCTAGGAGGAGTCAATTGTGAGACTATCCCACATTCTTTCAGATAGTCGTTGAACTCGGTACTAAGATACTCCCCGCCTCTATCGGATCTAAGTATCTTGATCTTTCTGCCGAATTGATTTTCGACTTCATTCTTAAACTCTTTGAACTTTTCAAAGGTTTCTGACTTATATTTGATCAAGTAGATATAACCATATCTGCTATAAACGTCAGTGAAAGTCACATAGAATCGATTAGCATCCCTTGTGGTTGATCTGAAAGGCCCACACACATCTGTGTGTATGAGATCCAACAGACCTTCACCTCTTTCACAAGACCCTGTGAATGGTGATTTTGTCATCTTTCCCAAAAGACAAGATTCACACATATCATCTGATTTTAGGTCAAATGATTCCAACAATCCATCCTTTTGGAGTTGGGCTATGCGTTTCTTGTTAATGTGTCCAAGACGACAATGCCATAAGCATGCCTTGTGTACACTATTAGACAAGTCAATATTAAGTACACTATTTCCTAAGCTATCAACACAAGTCACTGTTTCATACACACCATCACAAGGTAAAGCTTCAAACACAAAAACACCATTCTTATAAACAGAAATTGAACCATTCAAATCATTAAAAGAATATTTAAAACCTTGTCTGAACAATGCATGAAATGAAATAATGTTTCTCGTCATCTCAGACGAATAGCAACAATTTATTAAGTCTAATCTAACATCATTACTAAGCAATAATTGATAAACTCCGATCTTGGTCACTGGTGAAGACTTTCTATTCCCCATGATCAAGTTTATCCTCCCATGCTCTATCTCCTCACTTTTCCTTTAGCCCCTGCAAATCAGAACAGATATGAAAACCACATCCTGTATCAAGGACCCATGAACGAGAAGATAATGAGTTATTAGCAGAAATAGTGTAAATACCTGCCGAGGATGGCTTCACTTTGCCATCCTTGATATCTTGCAGATATTGTGGGCAAGATCTCTTCCAATGCCCCTTTTGATTGCAGTAAAAGCAAGTGGCCTCTTTTGGATCAGAAACATGGGGAGTGGAACCATTGGGCTTAGCCTTCGGGCCATTACTAGATGACACAGCTTGAGCCTTGCTCTTCCAGTTTTGCTTGGGAGGACCTTTCCTCTTCTTCCCCTTACCCTGTCCAATGGCCAAGACAGGGGCACTTGCAGGTGTGGAGGGTATACTTTTACCCTTCATCCCTGCCTCAGCTGTCTGCAACAAGTTGTGCAATTGGGCCAAAGCCTGCTCAGTGTTGTTCAAATGGTAAGTTAAGATAAACTGACCATAACAATCAGGCAATGAGTTCAAGACCATGTCAATGCCCAATTCCTCATCAAAGTGAATGTTGAGCTTGACCAAACGCTCTATGTAGCGTTGCATTCTTTGCACATGAGATACAACCGATTCCCCCTCTTTCATCTTGCAAGCCATGAGTGACTTGACTACCTCAAACTTTTCTTGACGAGCTCGCTTATGGTACTTTTCCATAAGGTCCTTCTTCATCTCAAAGGGCCAGTAGTCCTCATAGTACCTCTGCAATTCTGGGGACATGGTTGCAACCATGATGCATGCCACTTTGGTAGCATCATCATAGTGTTTCTTGTAGGCAACATACTCTTCGGGAGTGGCTTTTGACTCATCAAGTTCTTTGAGCTCCTTTTCAAGGACATACTCTTTGTCCACAAATCTAAGCGCCCTCTTGATGTTACGCATCCAATCGATATAGTTGAAGCCATCCATAACGACTTTGGAGCAGATGTTTAGTAGAGAGAAGTTGTGGCTGGAGGATGATGAAGTAGAAGTGTTTCTAGGAGTAGACATCTGAAAAGAAAGATAGTTTTAGTTAGATACCAAGACACCTCAATATAATAACCCAAAGATATCATATCAAGGTTAGGACCAAACTATGACGATTTACTACTTAGAAATGGGATGCCGAGATCCAAGTTCAAATCTCATAAAGGTAGGTGAATGACGATTCATCAATTCCACCATTAGACAAAATAAACGAAGTGAAATTCCTAATTCTTTTGAGATACATTAAAACTATTTAATGGCATGTTTTAATCTCGGATTATGCTCTACTATTTGTGACTGGGATACCGAGGAACACAAACTAGATGTGAATAACCATGCAAATGTGCTTGGTAACCTTATTGTCTTTATCATTAACTATTGATGTGCCGGTAAACCACACACACTCCATCAAAATGATAATTATAAGATACCCATTACTACTCTTTATTAGTGCCTTTTAGTGTGCCGGTTAACCACACACGCTCCACTAACGACCAATAAAGCATAATGTGCAATTTCATGGATTAGCACACTTTTCACATTTTTCCTAAAGTAACTAGAGTTGGGATTTTAAAAATAGTGTTCTAGTACTTTCTTTAATAGCATTATACTTTTAATGAGGAGTAGTTGTCCTATCAAATCCGTTCTGCTAACGACCCTCCACTAATCAAGGAAGCGGTGGGTGAGAGTGGACACCCATTCAACTACCATTTTATAGGCAATTTCCTTATACCCCCCTTATAGACTAGCTTCGTGAATGAGGCATACTAGCGATTTGACTGACCATATTCTTATACATATATAATGTTTAACTTTTAATTATAATATATATAAGGTGTGTTTTAAAACATTTTAAAACTTCAAGAGTTTATATAAATTTTCGAAATTTAAACTATTAAATTTTAAATTTAAATAAACAAATCAATTAGATTTAATATTTATCTATTAATTAACTTTTAATTAATTTATTAAATCTTGTAAGGATTATCTAATCAAATTAATCAATTAATTTAATCCTAATCCTTATCCCTCTAAATTTCGAAAATTAGGGATAAAGGATAATTATCCAATTAATCTAATCAAGTAATAATTATCCAAAACAAGAAACCCTAAAATCTCTAGCATATTTCGAAATTCACAAGGGAGGAGGCTAGGGTTTTCAAAACCCTAACCCTAATTTCGATTAGGGTTCTTTGGAGGCTAGGGTTTTCAAAAACCCTTTGATCCATAACCCAAAAAAACGAAAAATGGCCTTTAGGGTTTAATAGCTATAAACCCTAATTTGCAATTCAACAATTATGACAATTCAATTTAAAACAAATAATGGCTCTGATACCACTGATGGGTTTTAAGTAAAACAAATAAACTAGAAAACAATTCCTGAGTTCACATGCAACCTACTTTGGATCTATGTTTTATCTATTGAACATACAACTTTGAATTGCAAAACAAGAACCCTAGAGGAGAGAGTCTATAATCGAAATCTACAAACTAGGGTTTAGTAATTACATACCTTTCAATTGTTATAGTAAACAATTAATGATTCCCTTGATCTTGATCTTGATCTTCTTGGAAGCTTAGCACCACAAGTGTAATGCCTCTAATGGAATCACACCCAAACTAGCAAGAAGGAAATTAGAGGAGAGAGGGAAGAGGGAGTATGCAAAATTTCGGCCCTTAGGGTTTCTTCAAAAGAAAAGAGTGACCAAAACATGAACCAGGAGGCTCCTTATATAGCTGAGGGATCTAGGGTTTAGGGGAAACCCTAGTTATCCTTTGCTTAGGGCCTAAGCAAACCCAAGGGCCTTATCCAAGCCCCTATGGACAAAATTATTAGGGTTTCCCCTAAAGATTTCGTCCACCCTTATCCAAGGGGGTTCTAGAGCCTTCCACTCAACTATTAGATAATTGCAAACTAGTCCCTGCACCTTATAATTAATTCTTTTAACCCCGGAATTAATTCTAATTAATTTCTGGCTAACAACTAATTAAACCAAATGATTTCTTATTAATATATTAATCTTTTAACATATTAATAAATTCATTTATATTAATTTATTAATCTTATAATAAATTAATATCTCTCCTTTCATAATTTCCTTGTCTGGTTGCTAGGTTTGAGGGCAAACCAAAAGGACTGTGCTGCTATCAATTCAAGTACATACCAATTATAGTTATGGGCTTAGACACCTAATCCAACACTATATTTGTCCGAGAAGTGACTAACACATGCCAGGGGATAGTCATAGTGGGCAACAAGTATAACAACCTACCACTACCTATAGAAGAATTGCACTAAGAAATAAACTAAACTTTTAAAATACTATAGGAGTGTTTTATGGTGCTATAGCACCATATTTCTGGATTCACTAAGTGCCTCTTAGACCCCTATTCTCGCACATACATCATGGCAGGATTCTACTTACCAGGAGACCCCTACTTTCCGAACCCGGAAAACGGTGGTTAGATCGAAGAAGAACCAGAGGAAGATCCAAATGAAGACCCCGAAGAAGTCGAAGAGGAAGAACCCAAAGAATAAGAAGAATTTGAAGAGGAACTGGAAGAAGACCATGAAGAGGAATTATAAGAGGATTCGTAGGGAATTAACCCTCCATACATAGTAAGGGTTCCTACAAACCGTTTCGGCTACAACGGACCTGTGTCGCGTTGGGCAACAGAAATCGAGAGGTGGAGCCGTAATCAGCGACAACAATCACCATTTGGTGATCAACACGGTTATTATGACCTCAACAATTTAGGAACGGCTAATAAGGCCCTCCCAGTCATAATCTAGAAAATCATGAACCTTGGGGATCAGAATTGGGAAATGAAGAATCATGTTCGGGAGTTGAGTGCCGCTGCTGAGGTCACCAACACGCACACTGGAAACTTGGAAAGAGATCACTATCCCAAGGACCGACTTATTGAGGACCTTTCCACCACACGGGTGGAGGTAAGGGAGTATCGGGAAAGGAACATGGCTTTCGAAGAGAGAGTGACCATAGTTGATCTTCGGTTAGCAAAACTATAGGGCATCTCGAGTTTGTTTGATGGACCGCAAGGGACAAGTTGCTGTGAGTATGGTCCACTCTTTTCTGTGTATGTTCGACCCTGTGATTAAGTGGTTACATCAATCAAAGGAGCGTAATGTTTTCAAAAAATTTCCTTGCATTGATGTGATGTAGACCTATATCAAAGTCAATTTTTTTTTCAAACTTTGTGTACTAAAATCATATCAATGAAATTGGCATGCATGTTATATTTCATTGGGAGTGTTATCACTAAGTTCATAATAGTATATGTCATTGCTTAAGGTGAGTCTACAACTTCTTGGTGCAGGCAATAAGGTTGTATATAATTAAGATCCTATCAGTTTAGAAATGGTGGTTCTGCTTTAGGCATTGTTCCTTGTTTGGTTGTGGGCTTAGGGAGACCCATTAGAATCAACGATTTATTCGATCTTAATTACACATAATAAGCATACACTAAGTGGTTGTAGAAGGACCTAGCATGGATCAAGTCACAAGATTTCACTAAGACACTACAATTAAATTCATGAGCTCAAAACATATGAATTTCCAACATGAATTGCTTGTAAATACTTTAAAAAGTCGGAACATAACACAGACAATTTAGTTCAATAATAACCGACTTATCACTACTATTAAAAGCTTACCAACTTTTCAAATTTGTGAAAGAATTATGCCATCGCGGAAAAATGTCAGGCCTTCCCACAACGTACCAGCACCTACACCACCATCTCGACCACCACCTCCACAGTTTGACCCCGCCATGTTCCAAGCTGCTGTAACAGTAGCCGTGGCAGCTCTAATGTCACAAATTGGTAAAATTAGAGCTGGTAGATTGGGAAATGGTGCTACATCCTCTAACCATGAAGACAGTTAGGGACGTTCAAAGGAACGTTCCTACAATGATTTTACAAGTGCCAAACCCAAATCCTTCAATGGAAGCTGGGGAGTCATCACCCTTATGCAATAGTTCTAGAAGACTGAATCAATATTCGAGATTTGTGCCTGCCCTGAAGCGAGAAAATTCAAATTTGCAGCTTGCACTTTCACTATTCAAGCCCTTACCTTGTGAAACGGTCATGTGATGTCCTTGACTCTTCCAGTGGCGAATGCAATGAGATGGGATGATTTGAAAACCCTAATGCTAGCAGAATATTGCCTGAGGGGTGAAGTTCAAAAATTGGAATAAGAACTTTTGGCCCTCAAAATGATAGGCTCTCACATCGCATCTTACACAACCAGATTCAGCGATCTGGCCATACTATGTCCCGGGTTGGTCACCCCGGAGAGAAAAAAGGTTGAAATTTTATCCAGGGACTAACTCCCCAGATTCAAGGAAATGTGTTGGCTTCAAAACCGACTACGTTTGATAGTGCCAAACAATTGGCACAACAACTCATCGACTATAGGGTCAGCCATGGTACTGTGGTGGCTACCTCTAAGCAAGAAAAAAGGGGGAAACAACAAAAGGAAATTTTGGAACAACAAGAAAAACCAAACGGCCCAGGATGTTGGAACGTTCCAACACCCCTGACGCAGTATGTTGGAAGCCTCCCCAGATGTAACAAGTGCAAATTTCATCACAATGGCCCTTGTCGCGAGATGCATTACAACCATTGTAACAAGAAAGGGCACACCGCCCGTTTTTGCATGGCGTCTGCTCAACAAGCCAATCAGGCAGCCAACGCCGTAGCAAGCCGAGCCTATTATGGCTATGGGGAAACCGGACACTACAAAAGAGACTGCCCAAAAGCTAGAAACGCAAACTCCAGCGGTGTCGGAAGGGTCTTGGCCTTAGGGCAAGGCAAAGCAATGGAAGATCCGACGGTGGTTACCAGTATGTTTCTCCTCAATAACTCATATGCATGCATATTATTCGATAGTGGATCGGAGAGGAGTTTCCTTAGCCACAAGTTTAAGCAATTACTAAAACAGAATCCCCAATCACTAAAATATACATACGTCATTTAAATTTCAAATACAAAGACAGAGAACACTATGACATATACTTAGGGTGTACCCTCACTCTAGACAACCACTCATTCAAAAGCGATATATTGCTTGTTTCACCAAAAAGTTGTGACATCATTATTAGCATGGATTGGTTAATTTATAATCGTGCTGACATTCTGTGCTACGAAAGGGTCACTCGCCTTAATCTGCCAAGTGACGAAACTCTCATCATTTACGGCGACAAACCTAGTGCAAACCTACAAATCATCTCTTGCATCAAAGCCAAAAAGTATATCCATATGGAATACCATGCCTTCGTAGCCCACATAGTGGATAAGAAGCAAGAGGTGAAAGACATCAAGCACATTCCAAATGTTTATAATTTCCCTGGCGTATTTCCAAAAGACCTTAAGGGATTCCCACCGACGTGACAGGTTGATTTCCGAATTGATCTAATCCCTGGGGTTACCCCCGTAGCCAAAACTCCATAACACCTACCACCAGCCGAGATGCAGGAACTATCTAGTCAACTAAAAGAGCTGCTAAGCAAAGGGTTCATCAGAACCAACTTCTTGCCTTGGGAGCACCGATCCTGTTCGTAAAGAAGAAGGATGCATCTTTTCGCATGTGCATCGATTATCGCGAACTGAATAATCTTGCCATCAAAAACTGATACCCTCTACCCCAAATCGATGACCTATTTGATCAATTCCAAGGAGCAACTTACTTCTGAAAAATCGATGTGAGGTCAGGATACCATCAAATACGGGTCTAAGAGGAGGATGTTCATAAAACGATGTTTAGAACCCAGTACGGTTACTACGAGTTTGTAGTGATGCCCTTCGGGTTAAAAAACGCACCAGTGGTGTTCATCGATATAATGAACAGGATGTGCCGGCCCTACTTAGACAAGTTCATAATTCTCTTCATAGACGATATTTTGGTCTACTCTAGTAGTGAAGAAGAATATGGACAGCATCTACGACAAGTATTAGAGACAATAAGAGTAGAGAAGTTGTATGCAAAATTCTAAAAGTGTGAATGTTGGATCCGAGAAGTGGGCCTCCTCGGTCATGTAGTTAACAAGGAAGGGATACATGTGGATCCTTCCAAAGTCAAGACGATCGAAAACTGGTTGGCACCAAGGATGCCTACAGAAATCTGTCAGTTCTTAGGCCTCACCGGGTAATATAGGAGGTTCATCCAAATTTTCTCCAAAATTGTTAAACCACTTACCACACTGACTCAAAAGGGTGTAACCTTTGACTGGGGAGAAAAGCAAGAAAATGTGTTCCAAACGCTAAAACACGCTCTGTGCAGTGCTCTGATTTAGCCCTACCAGAAGGAACCGAAGACTTTGTGGTCTTCCACGCCACATCTCACCAAGGTCTTGGGTGTGTGTTGATGTAACGAGAAAAGGTCATTGCTTACGCCTCGAGAAAGCTAAAAACACATGAGGTCAATTATGCCATGCACGACCTCGAACTTGGGGAATTTGTATTCACTTTAAAGATCAGGAGGCACTACCTCTATGGGACGAAGTGTACTATCTTCACCGATCTTAAAATCCTTCAGCACATCCTCAATCAAAAGGAAGTCAAAATGAGGCAGAGGTGTTTGGTGGAACTACTGAATGATTACGAATGCGAAATTCGTTATCACCTAGGAAAAGCCAATGTAGTAGCTGACGTCCTCAGCCGAAAAGAATACTCCGGCCGTCGAGTATGGTTGTTACCAATGAAAATCCAATCACACCTATCTACACAAATCAAAGAGGCTCAGCTGGAGGCCCTGAAACCTGAGAATGTGATAGGTGAAGCTTTAAGAGGGATTGATAAGAACCAAGAAATCAATGGTGATGGAATACACTATATCATGAATCGAATTTGGACAACCAACTATGGTGGATTCAGGGACGGCATCATGAGCGAGGCACACAAAACTCGATACTCCATTCAGCCCGGTTCAGATAAGATGTATATGAACCTTAAGATACTTTATGGTGGCCGAACATGAAAGCCGAAATTGCTAACTTCGTGAGCAAGTGCCTAACTTGCTCTAAGGTCAAGGTAGAATAACAAAAGCCTTGAGGTCTGTTACAACAACCGGAAATACTTGAGTGGAAGTGGGAGCAAATCAAAATGGATTTCATAACCAAGTTGCCCAATACAACGGGTGGTTTCAATACCATTTGGGTGTTCTTTGATAGGCTCACCAAATCCGCACACTTCTTACCAATAAAAGAAACCGTGAAAATGGAAAAGCTGACCAAGACATACAATAAGGAAATTGTACGGCAATAAGGAGTACCAAAATCCATTATCTCCGACTGGGATAGTCGATTTACCTCGCAGTATTCGTAGTTACTCCAGACATCCTTAGGAACTAGGTTGGACATGAGTACAACCTAGTTGGATTAATGTCTAAGTCCATAACTATAATTGGTAAGACTTGACCCGACCCGGCATGGTCCATTTCGGTTGCATGGCATCGGGACAATTGGATTGACAAGATGAGGAAAAAAGATACTAGTGATTTATATTAATATTTTATAAGTTCTCCTATATTAATATATAATCATATTATTTAATTAGTATTGATCAAGAATTAATTTATAATTAATTAAGTGATCAAAAGGAGCTAATTAAGTATGGACTGTTAGATATATATATATATATATATATATATATATATATATGTGTGTGTGTATGTGTGTGTGTGTGTGTGTGGTGGCCAAGTTCATTTAGGTTGGGCTAAGCTTAATGGATAGTCCATGGAGCATTTAACCCATGGATCATATGAAATGAAAGGTCATGGGTTTAACCCTAGTCTCCACGCTATATAAAGATGTCCTTGGTTGGTGAAATGGGAACTAGTGTGGATACACTAAGAGGGCTAGCCGATTTTACTAGAGAGAACAAAGAATCTTTATTCTCAAGGTTAGTCCAAGTGTTCATGGTGTTGTGTGAACTATTTGAGGTATCACACTTGGGGCACTAGGCACTCAAGCTTCATTAAGACAAGATAAATCAACAATGTATTTATTCTTACTTGTTTTATTACCCAAGTATCATAGATTGTATGCTAGATAGGGTAATACCTTGGAATATTCATATTTGCATGTATAGTAGAGAAAACATAGATACAAGGTATTTAGGGTTGAAAGTATACTTAGCAGTGTTAGAATGCTCAAAACCCAACAGTGGTATCGGAGCCATGGGTTGTTTTCTGTTATATAGATGCAAATGTTTTATTTTCAAAGTTGGATAAAAAACATGATGTTTGTGAATTTTTAAGATAATTAGTTGTTTTTGTGAAAAACTAATGATTTGAAAAATTTGAATCATTTTCTATATGAGTTAAATTAGGTCAACTTTAGGAAAATATAAAATGATATGATTATTTTATTAGTTTTAAAAGTTTGATCTAAAGAGTTTTTTGAAACCTCCATAAGTTATGGATATGAAAAAGTTTAAAAAAATTGATTCAAAGTTTTTTTTATGGAGTTACAAAATTGGTGTTAATGTTTTAAAGATTTCTATAACTTGTTCTTAAGTTATTGAACATGAAAAGTTTCATCATAAAACAATAATTTGACTCCATAAGTTATGGATTACCAAGAGTTTTATGTTTCCTTGATTTATGAGTTAGTTTAGATTAATGAAAAAAATTGTGCTTTAGGTTTTTTTAATCCTAATTAATCTAGAGGTAGTTCATAAAATGTGTTTTTGTAACTTGTCCTCAAGTTACATAAAAGAACACATTTATTAATCTTAAAACTCATAAAAGTGTCATTGGTTACATAAAAAAAATAAAGAGTCTTTTCATTAAAAAGTATTATGACCCCATAACTTGTCCTCAAGTTATGGATGTTTAAGAGTCACTTCTTTAAAAGTGTTATTAAAGAATAAGTGGTTACATAAAAAATGAAGAGACTTCATTTTAATAAACCATTAAACTCATAAAATGCCATAGGTTACAAAAATGAAGTCTTTTCTTATAAATAGTTATTATGGCTCCATAACTTGTCCTCAAGTTATGGATGTCCAAGAGTCTCTTCATTAAAAGTTTTTAGAACTTTCATTAAACTCATAAGTTATGAAAATCCAAGAGTTTTAAATAGGTTCAAAACTTGCCCTCAAGTTTTGGAATTTGTAATGTTTCCGTGTGAATACTTTAATTCTACGTTAAGCCCTTAGAATTTTAAAAGTTAAAATTCAACCCTTATACTTTTAAATATTATAAGTTAATAATATATATATATATATATATATATATATATATATATATATATATATATATATATATATATATATATATATATATATATATATATATATAAGAGCAAGTCGTCTTACCATTAGTAGGCATCATTCATGAAGCTGGCCTATAAGGGGGTATAAGGTTACTGCCTATAAAATGACAGTTTAATGGATGTCCACAATCACCTACCGCTTCCTTGACTGGTGCAGGGTTGTTATCTGAACGGTTAGGATAAGGACTATCATTCTCCTTTTATTAAAAGTATTAATGATAAATACTAAGTAACTAAACTCTTAGTAATACCCAATCTTAGTTACTTAGGAAAATGTGAATTTGGTGCTAATCCATGAAATTACACTTTGCACTTTGTTTAAGTCGTTTAGTAGAGCTGTGTGGTTAACCGGCACACTAACTTGTATTTAACATGGTAGGCAAAGGGTAACTTAATGCTTATCATAGCATCGATGGAGCGTGTGTGGTTAACTGGCACATCGATTGAGGGGTAAAAAATTAAGGGTACCAAGTATACTTGCATGGTTATTCACACCTTGTTTTGTGATCTTCGGCATCCCAGTCACAAAATCTGAAGGACACACTCGAGATTGAAACATGCCATTGAATAGTTCAATGAATCTCAAAAGATCTAGGAGTTTCAAACCCAATTAACAAACCTAATAAATTTATTTCGTTTTTTCATGGTGGAAATTGGTGAATCATCATTCACCTACCTTTAAATATTCTATAGCTTGGATTACGGCATCCCTCTTCCAAGTTATAAAATATTTTGTTGGGTCTTAGCCTTAATATTTCATATTGGGTGTTATATTAAGGACTTTAAATCAACTATCTTGAATATCTCCCAAAAGATGTATAGTTCAGACATCTATGATCTTCCCAAATCTCTTGGAACTTCACTTCCTCCACCTCCTCCAATTATTTTCCCTAACCCACAAGTTCAAGGTCACTCAAGCCCTTATGGCAGGCAACTTCTATCTATGCTCACATCTTGGAGATGAAGTCACATATTGACAAGCCGGGAGAGTTGGGTGTCAAAGTCTTAAGAAAGTTGGATGTTCATTCACTTTCTAAGTCACATAGTGAGTTACCTTTAGGACTACTATGAAATAGACTATGACATGACCCTTAATGATCTTATCTATTTGATTGGTACTACTGAATCAACAATGATTTGGAGCTTTGGTAAAGCAAAATTTGATTAGTAGATCAACTTCCCAAACCTTCAATGGACATTGAGAATGGTTGCATTGGATACCCAGTAAAAGCTTTCTCTTCCCAATTAAAAGGGAATGGTCATAGTCAACTCGGTTGACCAAATGGTAAAGAGAAAGACTAAGTCCGAGATTGTCTCATGTACCATTCCTAAAGGGTCTATATGGTTCTATTGCCAAAAGGAAAGAGCATTGGTTGCGAAGCTGCCATATTTACCTGAAAGATCATAAAGTTGATCAAGTAAATAAGATTGACTCTACTTCAGGTAAAGTCCACTATCTAACTCTCTTAAATTTCTATTCTAAGATTCTTGTTACATGATGTGACTGGGTCACATTTTGATGTTATATGAATCAAAGAAAAGTGAAGAAACTTAAACAAAGAGCATGTTGAATCTGATCGCGTAGATGGATTTTTATCACATAGTTTGAGGATCGGATTCATGAGCTACTTCTTAGGAGTTATGATATATTGCTTAGGAATAGATAACAACAAAGTTTTCATGTGCTTTTGCACTGTAAGGATAGTTTTTTGCAAAGTTTTTAAAATAAAAGAAAAACATTTTGATTTTATTTATTTTAAAATATCGTTACAATGGTATTTGTGGAAAAAAAAATGTTGCTTATATGATTCCATTAATAGCAAGAGTGGAAATATGAATTTGATTCTTTCATTTGTGCTAGTGTCTGAATTTACCAAATAAGGAAAGTTTCTCTTCACCCAAGTTTCAATTGGACCAAAACTTGGAATCATGCAAGTTTTATAACATGATGAATGAGAACTTTCAACAATTGGAAAATTAACACTGACTACTTGTTCACATGGATGTGTGAGTCAAGTAAAGGACTAAGGGATCGAGTACATATTCTTGTGCATTGGTCAAGTCCACCACAAAAGATCGATGAGACCATTTTTCATAATTGACTAGAGCTCAGTAAATATGGTTATACTTACAAGCTTAAGTGTAATTCTGACACATTGGAAAAGGTTCCAATGTATGGCATAGCGAATAAGAAGAGTCAACTTAGGCAGAAAAATAAAAGTTTCTCAAATCTGAAAAGATGGGAGAGTACTGTAGCATCATGTTTTGTGATCATCTTAATGATTTAAAAATCATGTCACAATTAGTCCTCTAAAGTCATCTTAGTGTATTCTTATGACTAAGAAGAGGAATCTTGAATTGTTGAAATGAATAAATCAAGAAGGTGAGTCATTCTTTGTTCCAAAAGCAATTCTTAGAGTTAGACTCCATGATTATAACTTGAGTGACACATCTTAAAGAAGGTTTATTAACACTTGTCAAATGTAAGAGTAAAAGGTTTTCTACTCTTGTACATTTGAAATTGGTAAGTTGTGATTTTTGGATAAAACAAAGACCAACTAAGCCCAATTGTGTTAAGTGTTTGTCTTGATAAAGAGTCCAAACTATCTCTTGAATATTTGGCAATATAGTCTTATATGTAAAGAGGAAAGTGGGAGTCTTTAAGATCCTGGAAGAATTTCAAGAGCTATTCAAGAATAAAAACCTGTAGTTTAACACTAGCACACGACGTGAGGTTTATAACCTATCGTGTTGACATATTTCTATTTTTGTGCCCATTCCAGTTAAAGTTGGCTTTGCATATGAGTTCTTAGAGTTTTAAATTGGTTGCATAACAACTTGGAAGCAATGGCAGACCCTTGAGCTGCCAGGTGGCAAGAAATTAAGATTGAGTTTAGTCCATATGAGCTTGGATTTGTCATTATCCTTGTGTTGTGACTATGGTATTGACAATTCACATGGATAAGATCACATACACCGTAAAATCTAAGGGTCATAAGTTTTCTCTCCGATTCATGAAAATGATGGTGAGGAAACACTTCCACTAAGTAGATTTGAAGCAGATAGCAAGGATCTAAACAATTGAGACTATGATTAGTGAATCCCTTTTCACAGTTATAAAATTGTTTAGACACACTTGTGAACTATTTGAGATAAGGTGTATGATTTTGATAAAGTCTTATCAAAACAATCTCGTCTCAAAAATATGAACTTTGGTAAGAAAGTCAGTAAAGTATTGACTTCTAGAAGTCCAACTGATTTCTGAGTACATGTCAAAGCTAGTGGGAGCATATGAGTTATGCTAATAATCATCATGTTAGTGGGTGTATGATAATTATTATAAATGTTGCAACTTAGCAATGTTATTATAGAAAACAAAAGTTTCAATTAGGAAAAAAGTTGTTTTGCTATAATTAAGGGAGAGGGGATTATACTTCATTCAATTCAAAAAGCTTAATTGAGGTTTTAATCATCTTTAGTCAAGGATATATATGAATTTTGTATTAGAGTGGCTCAACATAAGGAAATTCTATATATGGGTCTATTATTTTCATTCTAAAATTCGATTATGATTACGACATCCATCTTCATAGTCAAATTTTGAGAAAATGGAAAATAAAAGAAATATATTGTAGCAAAAACTGTTTTAGAATCATGTCTTTAATTGAGACATCATGAATTGTGTCCCATTTGTTTTGGGTACAAGATCGATTACATATGCTATAATATTTGTCCTTTCTAAATTTTCCAAATGTCTGGGGCATTATGAGGGAAAAAGTCTAGAATTGGATATGTCTAAAATGATTAAGCAATTGTCTAGGACAATCTAAGGTTTACCAAATATTGGTTGCTTAGGGACATTTGGAAGTATATTGTTAATTTTTGTAAGGACCATATTGACATATTCTGAAAAGAGGCAACTCTTGTTCAGAAGTGATAGTCAAAATGGGAATATGGGAAGGTGGAAGTTATTTGTGTAAGATTAGGAAACTTAATGCAAGAAGAATGTTCAAAGTTAATGAACTTTGAATATGAGACTTCAGTTCCATGGATTTGATCTCTATTAGAATACTCTGTAATGTTTGTTGACAAGTCTTTGTGACTTTGTGCATAATCGTTACAAGAGGACCAATGCATATAAGTTTAAAATCTAATAGATTTTGATAAATGATAAGGATTTGGAATTCTTACATTTACAATAAGGATTTGGGAGTCTGAAATTAGAATCATGGTTCAATTGGTTTATTTCATAATGTAAAGATCATAGACAAACATAGAGTGCATACTTGGTGTAGGGCATGACTAGTGTTTAGAAAACATAGTGTACATGCTTGAAGCATGGGACAACTATTGTTTAAATTCAAGAATAAAGTTGATAGCTAAAACAGTATGCAATGAATAAGGTGTAATCATATGGTGATAAATAAAATGTGTTTTATTTATATTCATAAGTTCTAAGACCATATTGGATTCAATTATTCTTGTGTTTCATTTTGCATGTTTTGACTTCTAGAATAAACTAGGTCATTCTTCTCGAATGACTGAGTTATTCAAACCATCTACAGTCGGTCATATTTCGGAAGTAGATATGAATCAAAACTATCATGGGTTGGCTTGTAGAGGTCTAAGATGTTGGACAAAGTGGTGCTACAACACTCATGAGTGCTCATAAATTCTGAGTATTGGATTCAACCCACGCTCATTGGAATCAGTTCATGGATTTTATCACAAGTGATCATGATACAATAATATCTTATATTGTTCCAACCTAGAGATATGAGTTGTTACTATGAGTTGGTTATACATTGATTACATAAAAATGCATTGGTAACTCGATGTCATAAAACGTGCCTTTGTGTATGATTCAACAAGTAGTATCACAAGCCATATGAGTCGAAGTTTATCCATTCCTTTTAACTTCGGGATAAAAGAAATATTTGTGGGCCCCTTGATGATTTAATGATGAGACATATGAGTGCTTGGCCAAGCCAGGACTGATTTGATCTGTTCAATCACTCAGTAGTCATAAATCGGAAATCGGGAAACAACAAATTGAAAGAGATAATGATTATAATCCATGTCTCAGTACATATGATATCTATAATGGACGAATATATGATCCCTTATCTAATGGACAAGTCATTGATAAAGGTCAAAGATCATCGGCAAGGTCAGAGATCGATAGAAGCTTTTGAGAGCTACGATTGCTAGTCAGGTTATGAAGTAATACTTGCAATAATAGTTTTAGACTTATCCAAGTGTGAGACTGTTGGATTAATGTCTAAGTCCATAACTATAGTTGGCAAGACTTGACCCGACCCGACAGGGTCCATTTGGGTTGCATGGCATCGGGACAATTGGATTGACAAGATGAGGAAAAAGGATACTAGTGATATATATTAATATATTATAAGTTATAATATATAAATATATAATCATATTATTTAATTAGTATAGATCAAGAATTAATTTATAACTAATTAAGTGATCAAAATGAACTAATTAAGTATGGACTCTTAAATACATATGTGTGGTGAACCAAGTTCATTTAGGTTGTGCTAACCTTCATGGATAGTCCATGGAGTGTTTAACCCATGGATCATATAAAATGAAAGGTCATGGGTTTATCCCTAGTCTCCACACTATATAAAGATGTCATTGGTTGGTGAAATAGCCATTAGTGTGGGTACACTAAGAGGGCTAGCCGATTGCACTAGAGAGAACCAAGTATCTTTATTATCAAGGTTATTCCAAGTGTTCATGGTGTTGTGAAAACCATTTGAGGTGTCACACTTGGGGCACTAGGCACTCAACCTTCATTATGACAAGCTAAATCAACAAGGTATGTATTCTAACTTTTTTTATTACCCAAATATCATAGATTGTATGCTAGATAGGGTAATACCTTGGAATATTCATATATTCATGTATAATAGAGAAAACATAGATCCAAGGTATTTAGCGTTGCATGTACACTTATGTTAGAATGCTCAAAACCCAACAAGCCTATCACTTACAAACCGATGAGCAAAGTGAGAGAACTATAGAAATTCTAGAAGACATGCTAAGGGGGTCTGTGATAGACTTTGGTAAAGCTTAGGATACCCATTTACCACTTATCGAATACGCATACATTAACAGCTATCACACTAGCATCAAGGTTGCCCCATTTGAAGCCGTCTATGGCTGCAAGTGCAGATCACCGATGTGTTGGGCTGAAGTGGGTAACACGTAACTAGCTAAGGGACAAGTCCCTAATAGCACTCTCACTGGCCCGGAGATCATAAGAGGGACTACAGAGAAGATTGTCCAAATCCGGGAACAATTAAACGCTTCTACAGACAGATAGAAGAGTTATGCGGATAATAGAATAAAGCCTTTGGAATTCCAGGTTGGAGACTGGGTGTTGTTAAAGGTATCACCTTGGAAAGGCTTGATACGTTTTGGAAAAAAAGGGAAACTAAATCCAATATATATCAAGCCATTCGAGATCCTCACTAGAATTGGCCCGTTAGCATACAAGCTTCGATTAGCGCATGAACTCAAAAATGTACGTCCTACTTTCCATGTGTCCAACCTAAAGACGTGGTTGTCCGATGAGACTCTCTTCATCCCCCTTGATGAGATTGACATCAATGAGATTCTCCACTTCATGGAAGAACCGTAGAATCATGGACCGGGAGATCAAAAGAACAAAACAAAGTGACATTCCTATTGTGAAAGTCCGATGGAATGCAAAACAAGGATCCAAGTTCACCTAGGATCAAAAAGACCAGATGAAACAAAAATACCCGCATCTCTTCCCCAACCCTTGAAGTCCAAGTCGAAACCCTAATTTGGAGATGAAATTCCTTCTAACATGGGGATGATGTGACAACCGTCAAATTCTGGTCATGTCAAAGTAAACAAAATTCAACGAGTCAACAAATAAACTCGTTTAGTGCTTGTATGATACGGTATGTTCTATGTTTTCTAATGTACAACTTTCTATCATAATACAAAGTATTACTCAGAAGTTTCAAATGTTTAGAAGTTCTAAACCCTAACTAGGGTGAGTGATGTAATGACTTTATAAAGCTTTATTAAACAACTTTCTATGGTGTAAAACACTCATTACAAGGCATAATAGGGTTTACAAACCTTGCATTACAGGGCCAAACACTAGTAAAGGCCACTGGCCAAATCTCTCTCAATCTCTCTCACTCTATCTCTATCTTTCCAATTTTCTCTTAAAACTCTTGGTAGTGAAAATCACATTTTCCAACATTTATATGATCATCTGTACCATCCAAAACCTTCCCTTAGTTGAAAAAACAGCTTAATAAGAAAGAAAGAAGAGAATTAGAGGGCTGAAGGTTTGTAGGGTACTAATCAACTACGAACCCTCGTCATCCTTCACGTCCCTCTCCTCGTCATGTTTGCTGATTAAGTCGTAGTTCGTAGGTGTACCCGGGAGGATTCACACCTGACACTCTCTCAGGAGAAATCTGAGTAGTTTTTCCTGAAAGCAGACTGGTTCGCAAGCACTCATACGCTTTCGCGCCAAGCTACTTTTGCTCCATGAATTTCCTCCTCTCGCGCCAAGCTACTTTTGCTCCATGAATTTCCTTTGCACTGAATATCACCTTCGCACCTTCTCCTCCATAACTTCGCAGTGAACCTCGTTTGGCCAATGAACCCTTTCCCATGCGAACCTCGGCTTTGTATGCTCGCACTACCTTTCATGTTTTTGACCACTTTCGCATTTTAAGCCCGTTTTTTATGATTTCGACGGGGATTTTAACCCAAACTCTTATTTTGACATATTATACCCCCTAAAGTCATATTTTATTCCTATTTTTGGGAAATTCTTATTATTGATCATATCTTTTGTACAAGATGTTATCTATGGGTTTGTTGACTTTTCAAAGAAGTTCTGACACCAAGCCATCCTAATACCCACTTTATGTCACTATTCACACTCTACCTAGTGAAATCTTTGTCCTTTTCTACTGTTCCCAACACTCCACCAGATTTTTTTACACCAAATCCACGTAAAACACTATATTCTCACATTTCCCAAAAGACTCATTTGCCTTATCCCAAAATCAAACACACACACACACACTCTCTCTCCCTCCCTCTCTCTCTCTCACACTCTCTCTCTTTCTCATTTCTTCTCTCTGGAACTCAAAACTCCCAGCAGGTCACGAGTTCTTCCATCACTCTTGGTACGTTCTTCATTATTACTCTTAAATATTCTACATTCCCTCACTCAAATCATGGATTTCTTACACAAATATTGTCATATTTATTCTTAGGATTTTGAAATCCTTAAGCATTCTTCAAGTGTTCTTGACTTGGTAACCCCTTTCCTTCAACCATCCATATCAGTAAATCACTCAAGGTGAGTTCATAGCCCCATATTTTAACTTTTTCTTCTATTTTTATGGTGAGAATACAAGTTACAACTCCAAAACATGCTCAAACTCAAATAACAACTTTCAACAGAAAAGTTATGGCCCAATCACGAACTGTTTTGAGCACCTTAAACTTAATATTTTTCAAAACTGTTCGATATGAAAAGATTTCAGGTTTATTCCTTTCAAATGACTACTTGCACATGTTCATACGATTTTTCTACAATTTATGGTGATTTTTACAAAAATTGTCTATCACTATAGAAATGATCGCGGACCAGTCAATGAAGATGACCCTTTTCACACTGGTTAGCGACCATTAAAAATCATAATAAAAATTGTGAGCATACTAGGCAGATTTTCTGAACTTCTGGAGTTTACGGATTTAGATTTTGACTCCATTAAAAACCATTAAAAATCATCTATGGACTAACTAAGGAAGGTTATATTCCTACTAAAAAAATGATTTTCAATTACACTACACGTAAACTTGCTAAATCCGGTTGTGAGGTACCACTTGATTATACTCTTACAGTACTGGTTAAAAGTCATGTACTTATAACCAAAGTCTCTTGTAGAAAGAGCGTGATACTTTTATATAGATCTATATTCGGATTAAAAACCCACACCTTAGCTTTATGCAACAGCTAGACCGGCAGGTCTGGGGTAACAAATGTCATAACATTCCAGTGCTTGAAGAACATCGTAATAGGTTACTATGTAAATCCATATGGTTATAATAACTCACATATCTAAATCGGTCTTTGGGTCTTAAGACTATAACTCATTTAAAAAGGAAAATATTGGATTTTCTTGTGCATACACTACATTTACAAAGAATGGATTTCAACTTTATAAACAAAATCTTATGCACTCACTAACGTAATCGTTGACACTCTTTCAAAATTTACTTGTATTCTCAGCTAATCAATAAAAGTAGTTGACTATCAGCTTTTGAGGATGGAACGTTTTGGCGTTAGACAAACCATTTTATCATTATATTGTAATCGATTTTGAAACATGTACTCATAGAATCATGTCACTTTCTCGATTATATTTATGATGGTTGTATTTACTTTGATCACCATTATACTCGTTGTTGTGATATTATACATGAAGTTTTCTACCCCCTGACGTTTCCTCCATCGTTGGTTTGGGGGTGTGACAAACTCAAATCAACATTCCAAGTTTGACCTAACTCGCCGAGTGCACTCATGTGACTTATCGTGTCTAGCCATCCATCAAAAGTCTGCATGAAGGTCCAGCTCATCGAGTTAACCCCTAAGTCGCCGAGTTATAGCATGGGCAGCACCTCGAGACAAACCCTAACCTACTCGTCGAGTCGGATCCTCAACTCGGCGAGTCCATTCAGACTCTTTTCTCATTCTGATGATTTCAAGGCTTAAAACCTTCATAAACTCTAGATCTACACTCTTAATGCTCGTTTATCACGTAAAGCCACAAGCTTTATGTCCATGCATGTCACGTAGGGATTCAAATGCCAAAAACATAGTTTAATAAGGGTTTTTCACAAAAGAGCATTATTATTGTTGAATAAACCAAGGACTTTTGGACTCTAGGGACCTTACATGTCCAAGATCTGAAGTCCAAATATCTATATAAACTCAAAACACTCAAGGTCTTCATATTAGATGGAAAAAGCCCTAAACTCCCAAAATCATGAGATCTACTTAACAAAATTGGAAAGGTGCAAGCTATATACCTTTCCCAGAAGCTCTAAGGTGAAATAACTATGGATCTAACAGCTCTTCTCGTCCCTTGGCTTGGAATCCTTCCATTCTCTTCAAAAGACGCACCAAACACTCAAAGTTAGCTCAAAATACTCTCTCTAACTTCAATGGCTGTTTAGGAATTACTCTCAGTGAAGGTAATAGCTGGTGAGCTGCAAATGAGGCTATAAGTGTCCTTAAATAGGCCCCAAAGCTGGGAATTTAGGGTTTCTCTTCAGAGCTTCTACTCGGCGAGTCGGCTCTTTGGATTGATCGAGTAGATCATTAATCGACGTGGCATATCACGACCCTACTCGACGAGTTGTAGCACAAACTCATCGAGTCGCTCAATAGACCTACCCAAAAACATAAATAAACAATATAACTAGACATCCATATGTTACAATTCTCCCCCACTAGAATCAGACTTCACCCTCGAAGTCATGCTCTAGAAATAACTCAAGGTACTGCTCCCGCATCTCGGACTCTAGCTTGCAAGTCAACTCGGACCCTCTACGATGTTGTTACTGGATCTTAACCAGGGGCACCTCTTTGTTCCTCAGAACCTTCACCTTTCGATCCTCAATCGTAATCGGTCTCTCTATATAATTCATGCTCGCATCCACCTGAATGTCCTCTAATGGCACAACTATCATCACATCGCTTACACACTTCCTCAACTGAGACACGTGGATGTTGTTATGGATCTTACATAACTCTATAGGTAACTCCAAAAGGTATGCTACCCTACCCACTCTAGCAGTCACCTTGAAAGGATCAATGTATCGGGGCCCCAACTTGCCTCGTTTCCTGAATCATACCACCCCTTTAGAAGGGGACACCTTCAAGAGTATAAAATCTCCGACCTAGAACTACAGCTTGGATCATCGCATGTCCTTATAACTCTTCTGGCGACTCTGGGCCATCAGTAACCTTTGTCTTACCTGCTAAATCTGCTCGATTATCTTCAGCACTATCTCAGTGCCACCCATCACTCGCTGCCCCACCTCTCCCCAACAAATGGGATTCTGACATCTTCTCCCATAAAGAAGCTCAAAGGGAGGCATACCAATGCTCGAATGATAGCTGTTGTTGTAAGAAAATTCAGCCAAAGGCATATAAGTGTCTCATTTTCCTCTGAAATCCATCAAACATGCACGCAGCATGTCCTCAAGCGTCTGAATCGTCCACTCGCTTTACCCATCTGTCTGCAAATGGTATGTGGTATTGAAGTGTAACCGGGTACCGAACTCCTCATGAAATTTCTTCCAGAATCTGGAAGTAATTCGCACGTCTCAATCTAACACTATCGAGGTCGGCAGTCTAACCTGAGCTACCACTTCCCTCACATAAATCTCGGCCAATCTCATTGCAGAAGAACTCTCACTGATGGTCCATAATCACCCAAATCACGCCAAATCCATGCGCATTCTCGGTAACTTGGTGATAAAGTCCATAGAGATTTTTTCCCACTTCCACTGGGAAATCTCCAGACGCTGCAATCGACCATGAGGATGATGGTGCTCTGCCTTAACCTGGCGGCGAGTCAAGCACCTCTCAACTACCCAAGCCACATCCCTCTTCATATAAGGCCACCAGTAATCCCTTTTCAAGTCCAAATATATCTTGGTTTCCCCAGGATGGATCGAGAATCTCGACCTATGCGCCTCCTCCATTAGTATACACCAAGCTTCGCCTGTATAGGGAACTCAAATCCGCCCTCGGAAAGTCAGCCCATGACTGTCCATCACAAACTCAAACACTTGCGCAATTACCCGCTCTCTCTTGTGGTTCTCCAGTCTCACAGCATCCACCTGGGCCTCTCGAATGGTATCTAATACTAGAGTCATCACCCTCATCCTCATACAAATGTCTTAGATCGAAGCACTCTCGGCTCTACGACTCAAGTCATTGGCTACCACATTAGCCTTGCCTGGATTATACTGGATCTCGCAGTCATAGTCATGCACCACATCCAACCATCTCCTCTATCTAATGTTTAGGTTGGGCTGAACCATGAGATACTTCAAGCTTTTGTGGTCTGTAAATATGGTGCACCGAAATCCTTACTGATAATGGTGACAGATCTTGAGGGCGAACACCACCGCCCCCAGCTCTAGATTGTGGGAGGGATATCTCGTCTCATGAGGCTTCAACTGCCTCGACGTGCATCCAATCACGTTCTCCCTCTGCATCAACACCGCACCCATCCCTTTTATATAGATGCATCACAGTATACCACAATGCTATCTACTCCCTCATGAAGGGCTAAAACTGGGGCTTCACACAATCTCTAGTGAAGTCTCTCAAATAAGGCCTGCTGCTCGGGACCCCTAGTAAACGTAACACCCTTTAGGGTCAACCTGGTGAAGAGGATGACAATCTTGGAGAAATCTTTGATAAATCTATGATAGAAGCCAGCCAATCCTTGAAAACTCTTGATCTCAGGTGGAGATCTCGACACATCCCATCGCATAACTGCCTCAATCTTGGCCGGGCCAACCAATATCTCATTCTGATTAACGAGGTGTCCCAGGAACTGGACCTCTCGTAACTAGAATTCACATTTGGAGAATTTAGCATACAACCTCTCCGATCTTAAAATCCCAAGAATCCCCCTCAAATACTCCTCATGTTGCTCTCTGGATCTTGAATACACCAAGATATCATCGATGAACACGACCACCGATCGATCCAAAATTGGCATGCACACCCGGTTCATAAGATCCATCAGCGTCGCCGGTGCATTGGTGAACCCAAAAGGCATCACCACAAACTCGTAGTACCCATAACGATCTTAAAGGATGTCTTCTAGATATTATCCTCACAGACTCTCATCTAATGATATCCCGACCTCAAATCGATCTTGAAAAACAAAGACGCCCCCTGCAACTGATCGAACAAATCTTTAATCGTAGGAAGTGGATAACGGTTCTTAACCATCAACTTGTTCAACTCCTGGTAATCAATGCACATCCAGTGTGAACCATCCTTTTTCATGACAAAAAGGATCATTGCTCTCCTCGACGAGCTACTCGGTCTAATAATTCCTTCCCCAACAGCTCCTGGAGTTGAGAGGATAACTCCTATATCTCTAGCAGTGCAAGGTGATAAGGTGCCCTGGATATATGCGCCGCTCCCAGAACAAAATCAATTTGGAACTCCACTTGCCTCTCAGTAGGCATGCCCGATAACTCATTGGGGAAAAACATTCAAAAACTCTCTCACTATCAGAACCTCAGCAGAAAAATCGGTCTATCGGTAACAACACACGTATCCGACACATATGCTATAAAACCCATACAACCCTGCTGAAGACTCTGCCTCGCCCTGACAGCAGAGTTGAAGGCTAAACCAGATCTGGTACTTTCGGCATACATTGTCAGCACTCCCCCACTAGAGACTCGTATATTAACCAACTGACGCTCGTAGATGATCACAGCTCGAAAACGACTTAACCAATACATGTCCATGATGAAATAGACATCCCCCATCACAATCGGTACCAGATCAATAAGAAACTTGACACCAAAAATCTCAGATACACACCCTCAGTAAACATCAGTAGTGAAAACCACATGCTCGTCAGCTATACACACCCTCAAAGGTCGACTCAATGCCTCAAGCTGGATAGTGATGTGACTACTAAAAGCTAAACACACGAAGGATCGACTCGTGCCCGAGTCGAATAACACTAAAGCAGGTACAGAAGCAACAAGAAATGTACCTAAATAAAACATAAAATAAGCACAATAAATTTTAAAATAATTAGATAAAAGGGAAAAATACATACCCGCCACAACATTAGGTGTTGCACGGACCTCCTCCGTTTTCAGTTGAAAAGCTCTACCACTAGCCCGGAATCTCGGCCTTTACTGGCCTACTATCAGCAACATGCAAAGCAGCAGGTGCAAATCCCTGACGAAGCTGTGGGTACTCATCCTTTCGGGGGCCGATCTGGTTGTAGTGGAAGCATACTACAAACCCCTTGGGGCAATCCTTCTCCATATGCCCCTCCTAGTCACACTTGTAGCAAATCCCCACTCAACACGACCCCTCGTGACTCTTTCCGCACTTTCCACAAGTGCGGCCCTTTTGTACCCCATTCCTCGAATCAGCAGGCTTAGTCCGCTTAGCTACTAGCTACGACTGTACCGACCTCCGATCTCTCCCCTAAGACTAGGCATCCTCCCTAGCCTGAGTCTCCAAGTCCATCTCCCTCCTCTTGGCATTTTCCTGAAGCTTAGAAAATGTCTGATAAGACGAGTTCACCATGAACTCGCGAATATCCCTCCTCAATATGCTTAAATACCGGCTCATGCGTGCCTGCTCTATCAACACATGCTCGGGGAAAAACAATGCCCTCTCATGAAACATCCGTGTAATCTCAGTCACCGACTCTGTCTTCTGCGTGAGAGATAGAAACTCCTGGACTAACTGTTCCCTCTCTATCAGGGGAACATACTCATCTTGGAACATCATAGTGAACCTCTCCTAAGTCACTGCAGCATGCTGTGCAGGAGTAAAACTGGTCGTCACAAACATCCACCAGTCCTTCGCTCCCAAGCGAAGCTGGTTTAGCACGAACTGTACCCTCAAATTCTCTTGTCATGAACAAGTGTAGAAACACCCCTCGATATAAGAAATCTACCTCATCGCAGCAATCGGATCTTGTGTCCCATCAAACTCTGGTGGCTTCGTGTTGCTAAACTCCCCATACAGCAAATAGTCACCCCCTGTTGCCTGATAGCAGCGACAAATGCGGTGGCTGCAGCAGCAGCCGCCTCAGAAACTACAGCATATCGCTTGTCAAATGTCTTGATCGAAGTACTCTTAATAGACCTAAAAATCTTTGGAATAGCCTCTTGTATGGATGCGGCCACCCCCTCCTAAATCATCCTACGAATCTCGTATTTCTAACTTCACTACTACCTGAGGTGTGGCGCGTATCTACCATGATGTCTCTGAAACACAACACAAAATCATCAGAGAATCGCTCAAGCATAATCACACTCAACTACTCATCCTTGCTTTCTCCTTATCATCCTAAGGATTCTTACTTGGATTGCCTGCATACTGAGTGCTTTCTGTAGTACGGGCCCAATACTACCTTCCACACCCCATCTATAGTCACCCCAAGTCTTTCTCCTCGGATTCTAATTCACAGATACTCTGTATCTCACAGATCACAGATTACTCTTTTCAGTAGACCCCTACTAAACTCATCTAAGCATCTCTTCTTAGATGATCTCCTAACTCAGAACTGAGTACGTACTTAAGCAAATAATAGATAACACTAATCAAAAGCATTCCCTAGGCTAAGGAATTATAAATCTGGTAACTCTAGCCCTAGAATATGAAATACCTAGCTTACCCTCTAACATGCAATTCAAGTCAACTATCTTATAAGTATTGCATAAAATAAAAGTAAGGCATTTTGGAAATCACCATTCGGGCTCTGGCTGATTGTACACACCGCTCCAACTTGTTTTATCTTAAAACTCTTTCTCATTTTAGAAAAATATTTCTTTTGAAATTTTTTCTCAAATCCTTATTTTGAGTCCAAACGCGCCCGGAGGTGCATCCGAATCCCTCAAACCAAAGCTCTAATACCAACTTGTAACAACGTGAACTTTCAAGCCAAATTTTTCAAAAAAAAAAAAAAAAAAAAACACAACTGTGTCAATATAATACAAAATGTCACAATTTCAACGTGCATCTAGGCTTTAAACCACCATGCAACCAAGCTAGTCACCTCACCCCTCTCTCTCCCATCTCCTCTTCTATTCTCGGCCAACAAAGTCACAAACACACATACACATTACACCACGTTCTCTACAATTCTCTCAAGAATCATTCATCTCTTCCTCTAAAATTCTCAAGATTTTGCTTGTGTCTCAAGAGGATTTTCACAAGATAATCATCACTTCTTGGTAAGTCTTTACACATCCAAGTTTTATAACTCCATTCTCTTGTTAGATCACTTTTTAAGCAAATTTTTTGGTGATCATACTCCTAGAAATCTTCCTAAACTCGAAATCTACATCAAAGGTTTGCTAAGACCGAAAATCTCTTCTGTTTCTTCTTCAAAAACCGAAACATCAAGCAAAGGTGAGTTCATACCCCCTTGTTTTCGGTTTTCATATGATTTTTGGGGTAGAATACAAGAAAAATGTGTAGATCTATGTGTTAGCAAAAGTTTGGATCATAAATGTAAATAAACCAAATTTAAGGGTAAAAATAACATTTTGTCTCAAATTGGACCAAATATATAAATTTTTCCAAAATTGGGTCGAAAGTGTAAATTTTTACAAACAAGGGGTTTAAAATACACTTTTCTGTAAAACAAGGTTCTAAAAGTGAAAATAAAAGTTTTTGGACTAAAACCGTAAATTTTTAGACATTTGAGACAACATTGCAAATTTTTTTATTTTTTTAGTTTTTTTTATTTTTTTATTTATAGACTAAAGTATCATTTTTACAAACGTTAGGCATTAATTAAACATTGGAAGGTTATTGGCCAAAAATATCGTTTTTACAAAAAAATATATTTTTATTATCAATCTAATAAACGGAGTAAAACAAACGAACGAAACACGTCGATAACTATTTATTGGACCTAATATTCACGATCTTGGCCATTGGGCCCTAAGGGCCCAATTAAGTGTATATTGAGCCCAATGTTTTCCATGACATGTTTAGTCGGCTTTACGACCCACTTACATGTTAATTTGGGCCTAATTTATTGGTTACATGTTTTTTGGGCCTTTGTGGCCCATTTTCATGCCTATTGGGCCTAAATTACCCTTTTATTATGTTATTGGACCTTTATGACCCATTTACATGTTACATGGGCTTGGAATGAAAATTCACATACTATGTAGAACGTAAATATGCCCCTACATAGTTTATGAATTTGTATACTTACCTTTGGAAATGGAAAAATCTATAACCTACGCGTAAAACATTAAACATGGGGAAAATCTTATCAAACGGGAAAGGTTGAGAATCTAGTGAGACTTGTCGGTTGGTACCTCTGAGTGTACAATCGAAGTCTGTAGTTATAATGAACGTTTCCTGGATGGAAAGCGGGAGTTTGTGTATAGATCTATACAGGGTGACCCCCCACGCCTTAGTTGCTCGCTACAGCTAGACTAGGTCAGTCTAGGGCGACAACATCCTTAGTGTAACAACACAAATTTTCAAACAAATTTTTCATTTCAAATAAAGTGACTTTATTCAATTAAATATAATTATTCCAAGTTTTATATCAAAATACAATCATAAAATCCCCAAGATCTCAAAATATCGAACAGTGTGTACGTATCACGCCGGCGCCTTCCCACGGTCCTCGCTAGTACCTGAAACACATACATAACAACTGTAAGCATAAATACTTAGTGAGTTCCCCAGTATACCACTTACACATATACGCCTTTCCAGGCCTTGACCTTCCGGTCCACAGCACAACGCCTTCCGGCCCATAACATAATCACCTTCCGGCCGATAACATATTCGCCTTCCGGCCCGTAACATATTGCCTTCCGGCCCATAACATATTGCCTTCCGACCCATACACATACACAGCACATAATACATTTAACTTACCACATATAGCACATATATCATATATCATATTCGACTTCCGATCACATAACATATTGCCTTCCGGCCCATATAAACATACATAGCACGCATAGCAATTATCTTACCCTTTATAGCACGTATAACACATATCATATCCGACCTTCCGGTCACACAGTCAAACCCTTCCGGGTACAGTATAGTGAGAAGACTCACCTCGTGGATAATGAAAGCTAGCAACTCCTGAAATCACTCGTACTCGATCCGTCGAGCTACAGACTCCCTGAATATCATATATCCCTTATTAACACTTTTATCTTTCAAGACAACTGACCCTAAGAATTCACGTATAGGTCAACTCTGGTCAACGGTCAACGGTCAACTTGACCGGACTCGGCGAGTACTATGGTGACTCGGCGAGTCTAGACGTCCTCACCAATTCCTGATGTTCCCTTTCTACTCGTCGAGTATCCCTCTTGACTCGACGATTTCCTCGTGGAAGAATCGCGGGGCCACCCCGACTCCACTCGTCGAGTCTGAAAAACAGCTCGACGAGTCCCAGTTAATCTCCAAGCTACTCGCCGAGTCTGTTCATTGGACTCGGCGAGTCCATGCCATGCAGTCGATCAAACTGCTTCCTGAGATCAGTATTGTCCCGACCATTCATAGGTCTGGTCCTCCTAAGCTGGTCCATCACGTAAGGCCTTCATTTAGATGCTCATGCTACACCCCAAGACTTATAATTTACATTTTTAACTTAAGGCATAAGGATTCCAATCCAAAACCTCTATTGATTCCCGAAATATACAAGCATGGGACATTTTGGACCTCTAAAGGTCCTAATACAGGGCTACAATCGCTTGGGGAACAAGGGTAACATCCAATCTAGCCACAAAAGGGTTCCATAAACCCTAAATCCATATACACATCAACATGGAAGAATGTAATTCGATTTATTACCTGAATAACGTGTTCTCTCTGTGTCCCCAACCCTCAGAACGTGACTTCTCTTGTTGTTCCCTTCACCAAGCCTTCTCTTCCTTGCACAACAACTCTTCCAACTCAACAATGGTCTTCAACCTTGCTCTAGATGCACACAATCGGATTAGGGTTCTTCTCAGAAAGCTAAAACGAACAATGACGGCCTATAAGTCCCTTTTATATGTCCCAAAACTGAACGGCTAGGGTTTTCGCTGAACAGCGCAGACTCGCCGAGTCCATATCTGGACTCGTCGAGTCCAGTCGCGAACCCGCTACCAAGTCTGCAGTCCTACTCGACGAGTCTGGCTCCAACTCGCCGAGTCCCCTCTTAAAACACCCCAAAAACATGATTATAACAATACCTGAAATTCCGGGCTGTTACAACTCTCCCCCACTAGGACTAGACTTCGCCCTCGAAGTCTCACTCTGCAAATAACTCCGGATGCTGCTCCCGCATCTCACGCTCCGGCTCCCAAGTCATCTCCGATCCTTTTCGGTGTTGCCACTGAACCAACACCAGAGGTACCTCCTTGTTCCTCAGAACCTTGATCTTCCGATCCCTGATGGCCACTGGTCTCTCGGCGTAATTCAGGCTCGCATCCACCTGAATATCCTCTAATGGAACCACTGCCGATTCATCGGCTATACACTTCCTCAACTACGATACATGAAAAGTATTGTGGATCTGTCCCAACTCTGCTGGCAACTCCAACCGATAGGCTACCCGGCCTACCCTTGCAATCACACGAAATGGACCTATAAACCGGGGCCCCAACTTGCCCCTCTTCCTGAACCGGATCACTCCTTTCCAAGGAGAAACCTTCAGGAGAACGAAGTCGCCAACCTGAAATTCAAGCTCCGACCGACGTCTGTCCGCATAACTCTTCTGTCGGCTCTGGGCGGTCAATAACCTCTGTTTAACCTGCTGAATCTGCTCTGTCATCTGAAGTACGATCTCTGTACTGCCCATCACTCTCTGTCCCACCTCTCCCCAGCAAATGGGGGTCCGACACCTCCTACCATACAACAACTCAAAAGGTGGCATACCAATGCTCGAATGATGGTTGTTGTTGTAGGAAAACTCTGCCAAGGGTAAATACGCATCCCAGCTACCCCCGAAATCTAACACACACGCTCGAAGCATGTCCTCCAGTGTCTGAATCGTCCGCTCGCTCTGACCGTCTGTCTGGGGATGGTATGCGGTACTAAAATGCAGTTTAGTACCCAGCTCCTCATGGAATTTATTCCAGAACCTGGATGTGAAGCGTACATCACGGTCCGAAACAATCGAGATCGGCACTCCATGCCGAGATACTACTTCCCTCACTTATATCTCCGCCAAATTCTCCGCTGATGAACTCTCGCTAATGGCAAGGAAGTGTGCACTCTTCGTCAACCTATCCACAATTACCCAAATTGCATCGACTCCCCTGGCAGTTTTCGGCAATTTGGTGATGAAATCCATAGTAATCTGTTCCCACTTCCACTCAGGAATCTCCAAAGGCTGCAACTTGCCATGCGGTCTCTGGTGTTCGGCCTTAACTCTACGGCAGGTCAAGCACCTCTCAACGAACCAGGCGACGTCTCTCTTCATACAGGGCCACCAGTATTCCTTCCTCAAGTCCAAATACATCCTCGTAGCACTGGGATGGATCGAGAATTTCGATCTGTGAGCCTCTTCCATCAAAGTAACACGCGTACCGCCCACGAACGGTACCCAAATCCGACCCTGAAACGTCAGAAGTCCTCGTCCATCCTTAACGAACTCTGAAATTAACCCAACGAACCGCTCTTTCTTCTGCATCTCGGATCTCACAGCCTCGGCCTGTGCCCCACGAATAGCATCCAATACCGGAGTCATCACCGTCAGTCTCAGACATACATCTCGCAATGGAGTGCTCTCCGCCCTGCGGCTCAATGCATCGGCTACCACATTAGCCTTGCCCGGGTGGTACAAGATTTCACAGTCATAATCTTTGACCACATCCAACCACCTCCTCTGACGCATATTTAGGTTGGGTTGATCCATCAAATACTTCAAACTCTTATGGTCCGTGTATATCGTACATCGAACCCCATACAGGTAGTGACGCCAAATCTTGAGAGCGAACACTACTGCCCCCAACTCTAAATCATGTGTGGGATATCTCGCCTCATGAGGCTTTAGCTGCCTCGATGCATAAGCTATCACATGACCTCTCTACATCAATACTGCGCCCAGTCCCGAAATCGATGCGTCGCAATATACGACAAAATCTTCCATCCCTTCCGGGAGAGCTAATATCGGGGCTTCGCACAGCCTCTGGCGAAGTGTCTCAAAGGAAGTCTGTTGCTCGGGTCCCCATAAGAATGCAACACCCTTCCGAGTCAATCTGGTGAGCGGCACTGCGATCTTGGAGAAGTCCTTAATAAACCTCCGATAGTACCCCGCCAACCCAAGGAAACTCCTGATCTCAGAAGGTGACTTCGGTACCTCCCAACTCATCACAGCCTCAACCTTGGCCGGATCGACCAATATCCCTGCCTGATTAACAACATGTCCAAGAAATTGGACCTCCCGCAACCAGAAGTCACAATTGGAGAACTTTGCATATAGCCTCTCCGACCTCAGTACCTCAAGGACCTCCCGCAAATGTTCCTCATGCTGCTCTCTAGATCGCGAATACACTAGGATGTCGTCGATAAATACAATCATTGACCGATCCAACATCGGCCTGCATACCTTGTTCATGAGGGCCATGAACACAGCCGGGGCATTGGTGAGCCCGAAAGGCATCACCACAAACTCATAATGCCCATATCGCGTCCTAAATGCTGTCTTCTGGACGTCCTCATCCCGCACTCTTACCTGATGGTACCCTGACCTCAGGTCGATCTTGGAAAACCAAGATGCCCCTTGCAACTGATCGAATAAGTCATCGATCCTCGGTAACGGGTAATGGTTCTTGACCGTCACTTTGTTCAACTCCCGGTAATCAATGCACATCCGGTGTGAACCATCCTTCTTCTTGACGAATAGAATAGGTGCTCCCCACGGCGAGCTGCTCGGCCGAATAAATCCCTTCCCCAGCAACTCCTAGAGTTGCGAGGACAACTCTTGCATCTCTGGAGGTGCGAGACGATAAGGCACCTTCGCAATAAGCGCGGCCCCAGGAATCAGATTGATACCAAACTCCACTTGCCTCGCAGGAGGTACTCCCGGCAGCTCCTCGGGAAAAACATCTGGAAACTCACGCACCACTGGGACCCCCTCCACTGACCTCGGTCTCTCGGAAGCCTCCCGCGTATCCATCACATACGCCACAAAACCCTTACATCCCTGCTGTAGACATTGCCTCGCCCTAGCGGCCGAACAAAAAGCTGATCCCGAACGAGTACCCTCGCCGTACGCCGTAAGAACTCCCCCACTAGGGTCTCGTATAGTCACCAGCTGAATCGGCTCAACCAGTCCATGCCCACGATGACACATACATCACCCATCGCAATAGGAATCAGGTCAATTGGAAACTCAACCCCGAAAATCTCTAGCACGCATCCCCGAAGAACCTCCGTGGCACAAACCACCCTCTCGGCCGCTATAGAAACGCTCAGGGGCCGACTTAGCGACTCACGACTAATGCTGATATGCTGACTAAAAGCTAAAGATACAAAAGACCTACTCGCACCCGAGTCAAATAACACTAGAGCAGGCATAGAGTTCACAAGAAAAGTACCTACACATATATTAACATAAGCATAACATTTCGACTTTAAATAAATACGTGAATTACAGCATACCTGCCACAACATCGGGCGCAGCGCGGACCTCCTCCGCAGTCAGCTGAAAGGCTCTCCCGCGAGCCCTCGGGGCCTCGACCTTCGTCGGTCGAGTCTCAGTAGTCCTGGCAGTAGGTGTAGATCCCTGACGAAGATGAGGGCACTCGGCCTTCCGATGGCCTGTCTGGTTGCAATGAAAACAAACCATAAACCCCTTAGGACAATCCCTGGCAATGTGTCCCTCCTTGCCACACTTGTAGCAACCACCAGCTTGACACGCCCCATCGTGCCCCTTGCCGCACTTTCCGCAAATACGGCCCTTCGGACCTCCCATCCTCAAATCAGCGGACTTGGTCCGCTTGGCTGCCGGCTGAGACTGAACCGGCCGTCGGTCCACCTGCCGAGACTCGGCCTCCTCCCTGGCTTGGGTCTCCAACTCGATCTCGCGCTTCCTGGCGTTCGCCTGAAGCTCATTAAAAGTACGATAGGTGGAGTTCGACACAAACTCCCGGATATCCCTCCTCAAAACACCCAAGTACCGGCTCATCCGCGACTGCTCTGTAGACACCAGCTCGGGGCAGAACATCGCCCTCTCATGAAACTTCCGCGTGACCACCGCAATCGAATCAGTACCCTGCTTAAGGGTCAAGAACTCCTAAATCAATCGTTCCCTCTCCACTGGGGGAACGTACTCGTCCCTGAACATGGCGATAAACTTCTCCCATCTCACTGCGGTAACCTCCGCCAAAGTGAAGTTCGCCGTCACGAACTTCCACCAATCCTTCGCTCCCAGACGGAGCTGATTCAAAGCGAACCGTACCCTCAGGTGCTCCGGGCATGAGCAAGTATATAAGCACCCTTCAATATCGGCGATCCACCTCATCGCAGCAATCGGATCCTGCGTCCCATCGAACTCAGGGGGTTTCGTGTTGCTGAATTCCCGGAATAGCAACGAGTCGCCCCCTTGTGGCCTGGAAGCGGCCATGGCTGCGGTAGCGGCAGCGGCTGCAGCTTCAGTCAGTGCGGCGTACCACTCTTCGAACGTCTCCATCAGGGTGGTCTTAATAGACCCAAACATCTCCGGGATCTCAGCCCGGATCGCTGCGGCTACCTCCTCCTGAATCATCTGACGAATATCCTCATCGCTCACACTGCTCGAACTCGCCCCGTGGCGTGTCGTAACCATGATGTCTCTGAAATACAGCATAAAATTATCAGAGACTCCATCAAGTACAATTGTACTTGATAACGCAACCCTACTCAGTCTCCGATATCCAGGGATTCTTACTTGGGTCTCCCACCGACCCGGTGTCTTCGGTAGTACAGGCCCAATACTACCGACCACACCGTATCAGCATTCGTCCCAAATCTTCCTCCCCAAACCCCGAATAGTGAGTACTCTACTTTTGATATGCACTATCTACTTGCACGCTATCAAATACCTCATATCGGCAAACTCCCTAGACTAAGGCATCACAAATCAGGCCACTCTGGTCCTATCATGAATACCTAGTCTTCTAGCATGCATAACAATTCATAATTCATTGCATAACATAACATTGTAAGGTATTCTGGGGATCTTTACCGTTCGGGCGCTGGCTGATCGTACACACTGCTTCTTTCTTGTTTACCACATTATCATTTATAAAAGTTTATGCCTTTATTTTTAAAAATTTTCCTCGAATCCTCGGTTTGAGTTCAGTTACACCCGAATCCCTCAAACCAAGGCTCTGATACCAATTGTAACAACACAAATTTTCAAACAAATTTTTCATTTCAAATAAAGTGACTTTATTCAATTAAATATAATTATTCCAAGTTTTATATCAAAATACAATCATAAAATCCCCAAGATCTCAAAATATCGAACAGTGTGTACGTATCACGCTGGCGCCTTCCCACGGTCCTCGCTAGTACCTGAAACACATACATAACAACTGTAAGCATAAATGCTTAGTGAGTTCCCCAGTATACCACTTACATATATACGCCTTTCCAGGCCCTGAACTCCGGTCCACAGCCCAACGCCTTCCGGCCCATAACATAATCGCCTTCAGGCCCATAACATATTCGCCTTCCGGCCCGTAACATATTGCCTTCTGGCCCATAACATATTGCCTTCCGGCCCATACACATACATAGCACATAATACATTTAACTTACCACATATAGCACATATATCATATATCATATTCGACTTCCGATCACATAACATATTGCCTTCCGGCCCATATAAACATACATAGCACGCATAGCAATTATCTTACCCTTTATAGCACGTATAACACATATCATATCCGACCTTCCGGTCACACAGTCAAACCCTTCCGGGTACAGTATAGTGAGAAGACTCACCTCGTGGATAATGAAAGTTAGCAACTCCTGAAATCACTCGTACTCGATCCGCCGAGCTACAGACTCCCTGAATATCATATATCCCTTATTAACACTTTTATCTTTCAAGACAACTGACCCTAAGAATTCACGTATAGGTCAACGGTCAACTTGACCGGACTCGGCGAGTACTATGGTGACTCGGCGAGTCTAGACGTCCTCACCAATTCCTGATGTTCCCTTTCTACTCGTCGAGTATCCCTCTTGACTCGACGAGTTCCTCGTGGAAGAATCGCGGGGCCACCCCGACTCCACTCGCCGAGTCTGAAAAACAGCTCGACGAGTCCCAGTTAATCTCCAAGCTACTCGTCGAGTCTGTTCATTGGACTCGGCGAGTCCATGCCATGCATTCAATCAAACTGCTTCCTAAGATCAGTATTGTCCCGACCATTCATAGGTCTGGTCCTCCTAAGTTGGTCCATCACGTAAGGCCTTCATTTAGATGCTCATGCTACACCCCAAGACTTGTAATTTACATTTTTAACTTAAGGCATAAGGATTCCAATCCAAAACCTCTATTGATTCCCGAAATATACAAGCATGGGACATGCTGGACCTCTAAAGGTCCTAATACAGGGCTACAATCGCTTGGGGAATAAGGGTAACATCCAATCTAGCCACAAAAGGGTTCCATAAACCCTAAATCCATATACACATCAACATGGAAGAATGTAATTCGATTTATTACCTGAATAACGTGTTCTCTCTGTGTCCCCAACCCTCAGAACATGACATTTCTTGTTGTTCCCTTCACCAAGCCTTCTCTTTCTTGCACAACAACTCTTCCAACTCAACAATGGTCTTCAACCTTGCTCTAGATGCACACAATCGCATTAGGGTTCTTCTCAGAAAGCTAAAACGAACAATGACGGCCTATAAGTCCCTTTTATACGTCCCAAAACTGAACGGCTAGGGTTTTCGCTGAACAGCGCAGACTCGCCGAGTCCATATCTAGACTCATCGAGTCCAGTCACGAACCTGTGACCAAGTCTGCGGTCCTACTCGGCGAGTCTAACTCCAACTCGCCGAGTCCCCTCTTAAAAGACCCCAAAAACATGATTATAACAATACCTGAAATTCCGGGCTGTTACACTTAGCCAGACCAACGTATGGAAGAATGCCAAGAAGGGAGGCTTAGTCATTATTATGCATGGTTATAACGGCTCATATAGTGATTCAACACCACATAAACACATAAGTTTAATTCTTTAATTTTGTCAACACGAAAACACTTAATCAACGAGACAAGAACATAGACATCAAGACAGAAAATATCGGATTTTCTGGGAAAAATGTTCATATACGTTTATCACTTATTCACGATACAATGAATTTAAACTACACTCATATACGTTATAACTATGAATTTCACACATGCAATCATACTTGATTTTCACATCATTTTCAGAAAATTTACAGAAAATATCGGATTTTCTGGATTTTTACGAAAGATACAAATATTTTTATTCAACCATACTTATGAACTCCCCAACATTATATATGTTGACCATTTTCAAAATAACTTGTATTCTCAGGTAATCGTTAAGCTGAAAGAATTGCAAGCGTGTTATGCTTTGTTTATGTAATATCACTTGTCGTATTTTTAACAATTTTAATTTATGTAATTTAACAATGTAGTTGGTGACGAATGTCTTATGTTTTATGTATATTTATTATGATGATTATTCAATTGTTAGTCATACAAGCCCCCAGACGTTTCTGCTGTCTAGTTGGGGGTGTGACAACTCACCTCGTAAGCTAGTAAGTATAAGTCTCGTGCTCGGATATCTCGAACTAGCCTCTGCCTTATATATAGGATAACCATGTCTAATTAATACTCTATCCGTACTCAATTACACCAAGGTTGTTCTCTCTTTCTCTCAAATTCTTAGAATGGGTAAAAGACCATTTCCCCCCTCCATGGTCCCCATTACTCATGTTGGCAAACCCTAAAGTCAACCTAGGTCAAACTCAAGTCAACAGTCTAAGTTTGACCTGACTCGTCGAGTGCACTCATGTGACTCGTCGAGTCCAGTCGTCCCTCATAAGTCTTCATGAAGGTCCTGCTCGTCGAGTTAACCCCTAACTCGCCCAGTTATCGCATGTCCAGCTCGTCGGGACAAACCCTAACTGAATCGTCGAGTCGGCTCCTCAACTTTGTGGGTCCATTCAGATTCTTTTCTCATTCTAACGATTTCAAGGCAGAAAACATTCCAAAACTCTAGATCTACACTCTTAAGGATCGTTTATCACGTAAAGCCACAAGCTTTACGTGCATGCATGGCACTTAGGGCTTGTAATGCCAAAAACATACTTAAATAAGTGTTTTTCACTGAAGAGCATTATTATGGCTGAATAAAGCAGGGATTTTTTGACTCTACGGAGATCACATGGCCCAGATCTTAAGTCCAAACTTCTATGAACTCAAAACACTCAAGGTCGTCATGTTAGATGGAACAAGCCCTAAACTCCCAAAATCACGAGATCTACTTAACAAAATGAGAAAGATGTAAGCTTTATACATTTCCCAGAAGCTCTAAGGTGAAATAACCACGGATCTAACAGCTCCTTCTTGGCCTTGGCTTGGAATCCTTCCCTTCTCTTCAAAAGATGCACCCAACACTCAAAGTTAGCTAAAAAAAACTCTCTCTAAGCTCAATGGCTGATTAGGGTTTACTCTCAGTGAAGGTAACAACTCGTAAGCCGCAAATGAGGCTATAAGTGGCCTTAAATAGACCGCAAACCCGGGGATTTAGGATTTCTCTTCACAACGTCAACTCGGCGAATCGACTCTTTGGACTCATCGAGTATTGTTAATCCACGTGGCATATCACGACCCAACTTGACGAGTTGTAGCACCAACTCGTCAAGTTGCTCAATAGAACTTCCCAAAAACATAAATAAAGAATATACCTGGAAGTCCTGATGTTACACAAACACATTTTTTGCAAACGAAACCTTCTTTTGAAATCGCTTGGCTGGCAGACACAATTTTCGCAAACTAATCGTTAACTAGCCGTCTATGCCTTTCCTCGGGATCTCTATTTAATGTCGCACGTCATGTGAGTAGTGGACCTAGATCTGCCAGTAGTAGTCTGTTTGTATAACACAAGTACATCATACTCACGAACATATCGTCTTCGTCGTTATCATCGTTATACGGATGGACCAGATCAAAACAATATGAATTTTGGTTTTGAATTATTTAAAGAAGTATGTAGTTGAGAGAAATTAGTGTTTTTTGTAGTTAAAATGCATATAAATTGTATGTTTACAGTGCAAATAAAATTTGTTTTTTTAATAGGTGACCGTTTAAAACCGAACAAAATTATGACCGTTTGAAGAAAAAAGATATGCAATAACTCGCGTTACCTCTCGTGTTCACGATAACATATTATAACATAACACCTAATAACGGTTAGGGGCGGTGTTCCTTCCGTTACGTTACCGTTATTAGGTTGACACATCGGATAACGCCATAAGGGCATTGCCCATACCCATTCGTCTAATAGATGAAATAATAAATCACTAAAACATTACTTTTTGTGATATGTATTAGTTTGAATACTTTTTGTTGGACAACATCTTACCCAAGTAGGTTGAATGTTTTTTTTCCCGCTACTATTGTATCTTACACCAATAAAACATTACTTTTGTTGTTAGCGTATGACATAACACATAATAAATCAAATAAATCTTTAACCAATTGTGATAATACTAAGGTTGTGTTTATCAAAAAATATATATATATATATATATATTTCTTATCAGCTTATTGGATTATAAGCTAGTAAGTTAAAGTAGAGTAGTCTAAACTTGTGGTGTAATCTAAACTTGTGTCACGGGTAGAAACACAATAGCGGTCACCGACAACCATTAGAAATAACTATTTTCATGATGTGTTATTTACAAAATTTTTGTGATATTTATGAGTTTGAATAATATTGTTGGACACCATCTTACCCGAGTAGGTTGAATGTTTTTTTACTGCTACTATTGTATCTTGATAAGTGTTATTTAAAATCACGGTCCATAACAACTATTTTATTGGTGACCATGTTATACCAGCTCAGATTACACCTGTGAAACATTACATTTGTTGTTAGCGTATGACATAACACATAATAAATCAAACAAATCTTTAACCAGTTGTGATAATACTAAGGGTGTGTTTGGCAAAAAAAAGTGTTTATTAGATTATTGGTTTATAAGCGATTAAGTTAAAGTGGCGTAACTTATGCAAAAAATGACTTATTAGCAGTTTGTTACCAAAATAAATTATTTTTATCAAAACATTTTTTTTAACTTATAACGGTGTGCAACCACTATTAACTTAATAAGCTCATTAACTAACACGCTCTAACTCTTTAGTATTGGTATCACATTTGTATGACTTTATATTTAATTTTTAATTCAAACATTAAAAAAAACTGTTATTTATATATACTTTATTTTAATATAATATAAATAAAACCCGAATTAAAATGAAAGAAAATAATAAAAGAAAAATAAAAAATAAAACCAAATAGAGATCGGGTTGGAAAACCAAAATCATGGATATAGGTTTCTAAATCTAACGTAAACAAGTCAAAACCAAAATCACGGACAAAATCAAGTTAATTGGTTTTGGAATCATAATCAAGAAGAGGGTTTTGATGACCGATAATTTTAAAGGGCATAAAAAGAAAAAATATTATTTTTTATGTGGATAGATAAAAACAAGTAAATAAATAAATAAAACTAAGTGGAAGTATCAACTCTCTTTCAACGATACGTACCTTCCTTCCAATTTCAAAATTCTTAAACTTAAGGTAAATTACATTGTTAATTTCCATGATTGTATAACGCCTCTGCTACTTTCTAGACATAAGCTGCAATCAGCTATGGTAAATTTGGACGACCACTTCTTGATAGCCCAGGAAGCCTACTTAATACTCCCATTCTGTATCAGCTACAACTCCCTTGGTTGGTTTGGTTAGTGTCATTATATGTGAAGTGGTGGCATCAGGAGCAAGTATGAAAGAGGCATTAGAAACTACAATTTCTCATGTAGGTTTGTTGCTGTTATGATTGTTGAGTTTGATGCTTAGTATAATGATTGCATTTTTGTTAGGGGTAAGTCATGCAATTATGATTGGTATTTCTTCCCTTTTTACGGTTAGTCACGATATTCAAAACTATTTTATGACTAAATTTCTATTTATTTTTTAGTGCGTCTTTTGAATTTTGTAAGAAGGCTTTATGATCTTCTTTGATTATGTCGTGCAAATAGGAGGAATAAATAGATCAACGTTTTGGTTTCTGCCCCTTCAATTGTTAGTGCTATAGTGTTCCTGTTTATTGGGAAATTTAGCATTAATAATATTACGTAGGTTCATATATTATTTCGCTCCTTTGGTAGTTGGTCATGAACAAAACATCTAAGTTTCTAAAATATAATTATGTGCAAAGATATTCGTCTATTAACTTTCAAAGTTGTTTTACGATGTTCTAAGATTAACAAAAAACAGGAGGTTAAGTGTCCAAACATCTGATATTGAAGAAACAATGCTATTTCCAAACTGGATTTCGATATATGTCAAGGAAAGTTGGTGGTTTAAATGATGGAGAGACAATTATTAATATCGCGTATGATTTTCTCATTACAAGTTATTGATCATATTGGTTAATTAATTGAATTTTTCTATCTTTCGATTCTTCAAAAAGCTAAGAATCCGGTTTTTTTCAAGAAAGCGCAATTATTGCATCGAAAAATGACTTTTAAAAAAGTTTATACTCACTTTATGTTATAAATGCTCTTAAACCGTCAGGTTTTCCAATTTATAAGTCAGTATTAAAAGTCGATTTTCCAGTTAAGTTATTAAGAAATATTGATCATAAATGCAATTTGTATCGTTAAACGAGGCTATGGGTTATAACATTGGGTATTTATATCATAGAAGGTGAGATAATACCCAGCACTAATATAGGAAACCATATTTTTTATTCCACAAATATCTATGACACCTTCAGATAAAAATATTACTTTCACTTTTCAAAAAAGACAATTTAAATTTACTGTATGTTTTGCGATAACAATAAACAATATTTAATGATAATCGTTATCAAAGATGGGTTTTTTTTTTTTTAACAACTAGTGTTCACTCAGAATTGGTTGTATGTTGCATTGTCTAAAGTTAAAAATAAAAATGAATTGAAAATATTAAATTTAGACAATGAATATAAACTTAGTAAGATGACATCAAATGTCGTAGTCATACAAGTCGAAGGAAAATTGTGATTCAACTAATTTATTTATAATATGTCATTAGTTTTTTTTATTAGTATAGACTGAGTTACTTATTCATAATGTTGTTTGTATTTATCTCTAAATTTTACTTAAAAAAATCTTTAATATTTACCTCTTAATATTTAACTTTTATTTTAATTAACTCGTGTATTATATGAATCACACCTATTAACTTATAAAGCCTAATAATATGATAAATTGATAGGTCACTTATAAATTTAATGACCTAGAATAGCGAGAATTTTGTTTGTCTCATTCTTAAATATCAAAATATAATAAATGCACATTATATATATATATATATATATATATATATATATATATATATATATATATATGTGTGTGTGTGTGTGTGTGTGTGTGTGTGTGCCCGTGTGTTTCTAAAATACTATAATATTAAGCGTAATATCTAAAATATTCTCAATATACAACATGACAATAATCAGGTTCAAGAAAAACTAACGAATCAATGCAAGCATTACAGAGAGGGTTGAAGATGATTTGTTGTGTTTGTCAAGATTACAATATTCTAACAATTTAAAAGTAAATATTCCATGAATTTAGACTTTGGGACAATAAGGTCAATTATTTTAATTATTATAGTTATTCTAACATATAAAAAATGATTATAAACTATAAATACATTGTAAATTGTAGGGTTGTAAACGAACCAAATATTCAACGAACCATTTAGAAGGAAATTCGTTTATCTAATAAATAACGAACATTGGTAAAAAAATTCGTTTGTTTAGTTATATGAACGAACATGAACAATGGTCTCGCTCATTCATTTATGTCCGTTAACATTCATTTATGTTCGTTTAAGTTTATTTATGTTAATATATGTTCATCTTTGGTTTTTTATCTTTGTTTGTTTATGTTCTTTTAACATTGTCACGAATATAAACAAACGAATATGACAAAACTAATTTTTTAAACTAACGGAAAAAAAAAAAAAAAAAAAAACTTGTTCATTTATCCGTTAATGCCCTTTCCATTGTTTGAGTAACTTAAACGAGAAACATGAACAAACCCTTGTTTTTGTTCGTTTGTTTCATTTACAGCTCTAATAAATTATTTTTAACCAAATATGATATTTTAAAGTTTATATATATATATATATATATATATATATATATATATATATATATATATATATATATATATATATATATATATATTTAAATATATATATATATATATATATATATATATATATATATATATATATATATATATAATAAGTTTTGAAACCTATATTTTATAAATAAATAAAAAGTGATTGGAAAAAGTGATATTAACCCAAAATTTTATTGATACCAGGCAACCCACATGCAGATTAACCAGTCATCTTGGACCCACTTTGAATTAAGCTTTGATTGGAGAGTAATTACTTTGTGATGTTAACAAAAGGCTAGTCAAAAGAGCACCACAAAACGAAAGTAGCTTACCTCATATGACGAACTTCACAATCCCACTTACGTAAAGTGTTCATATATGTTCTTGTCTATCTTGCGCCAGGATGAATTATAGCATTTTTAATATACGTCGTTTTTTATAACTAATTACTCGATGGTAAAGTTTATAACTAATAAACAAAATATGGTAAACTTTGTAACTAATAAACAAAATATTGTTAGGGTTTTATTATCGAATCATAGAAAAGAGTACATTTACAAAAGAGAGAAAAACAATACAAATAGGAAAACTAAAAAGATTAAACCTAGCTGTAGGACTAATGTGCCAAACATGGCTGACACCAGAAAAGCCTAATAACTTTGTTATGTTAACATGCCCTCAAACGTATAATGTAACATCAATAACAATAATTAGTGAGAGTTTCTAAGACAAAAAATTAAACCGATGAGTAGTCAAGTCTTTGGTAAATATTTCAATATTCTGCATTGTGGATGAAACATGATGAAAATAAATACTCCCTTGCTGAAAGTGGTGACAAGTGAAATGACAACCAATCTCAACATGTTTTGTCCACTCATGAAACACCAAATTCTTGGCAATCTTTATCACACTCTCGTTGTCATAGTGCAAAGGGCTAGGATGAGAAATACGAACACTCATCTGCTAGAAGCCATCGTAGCCAAACAATCTCGCAAGCAGAAACAACCATAGCTCGATACTCATATTTTGTAGATGAATGAGAGACATCATATTTCTTACTCTTCCACGGAATCAACGAATCTGCAAGAAAGATACAATACCCAGTAGTAGACTTATGGTCATAAACATTGTTATCCGAGCCAAAATCACTATAGGTACGCAATACAAGAGAGGAAGGAGAAGGAAACTCCATACTGCGAAACAGAGTAACACGAAGATATCTCAAAATATGAAGAACTACCGAATGAGCTGTTGAAGGAGTAGTGACAAATGGGCTAACCACATTAAGTGCGTGAGCAATATCTGATCTAGTAATAGTAAGATAGATGAAACTACCAACAATGATACGATAAAGTCTTGGATTTGAGAAAGGAACAACGTCAGTTGGAGAATACTTGACATTACTCTCTACAGGCGTATCAATTGAATAGTTATCCAAAAGTCAAGCGCGTTCAAACAATTCTAAGACATAATTCATTTGAGATAAAAGATAACCCTTTGTATATTTAACAACATCAATCCCTAAGAACTAACATAGTAAACCCAAGTCTTTCATAGCAAAACGACTAGTCAAATCATGATTCAAGGATTCTATATCATCATGATCATCGCCAATAATAATCATATTATTAACATATATGGAAAGAATGATTCGCCTACACTTGTACCTTTAACAAACAAAGCAGAATCATGACAACTATACTGAAAATGAACATAACTAGTTACTATAGAAAATTTCTCAAACCAAGTATGAGGGGCTTGCTTGAGACCATATAATGCTTTCCGATGCCAAAAAAGCTCACATAGCCGGTGAGCACTACTTGGAGGAGGAGACATGTTAACCTCCTCATGAAGACCACTATTCAAGAATGTATTTTTGCCGTCAATTTGAAAAAAAAAATCTATTGTTGAATAGAAGAAACAACAATCAGAATGTGAACACTTGTCATTTTTAGAACTAGAGCAAAAGTCTCTTAATAATCCATACCATATTCTTGTGAGAATCCTTTTTCAAGAAGTTTTGATTAATAATGTTCAATACACCCATCAGAATTGGTTTTGATCTTATATACCTAACCACCACCAATTTTGTGTTTTCCAGGTAGGAGCAGAACTAAATCTCATCTATAAGTCTCATAAAGAGGTGTAAATTCCTCAACCATAGCCTTTTGCCAAAGAGGCTCAGAGGCGACCGCTTTGATGGTTGTTGGCTCTATGAGACGATGTATATTTCTAATAAAGGATGCAAAGGCTGGCGAGTAAGAGGAATATACATATTTTGGAAGCTTGGTAGAATTTCGAGTACGGGTAGGTCTTAATGGCGGAGGTTCTTGAGCAAGTGGGGGTTCTTGAGCAACAACAAGTGGGGGTACATAAGCAACAATAGGTTAGGGTTCTTGAGCAACAAAAAGTGTAGGATCAGAAGTTAGAGGGCTAATTGAAATAGGGGAAGCATATTAAGAACTATCATCACTATCAATGCTAAATGGATCAATAACTCGATGTCTGATTGGGTTACGTTGTGTTTCTAAGCAAAGAATAATATAGAAAGTAATGTGTTCTAAAAAGGTGAAATGTGGAGAAAAATAATAATTTTTACTTGTCGGATCATAACATCGATACCCTTTTTGACCAATACCGTACCCCAAGAATACATATAGATCAAATTTTGGAGATAACTTGATTCACATAGTGTAAGGTTGTAAAACAATGATCAAGTAAACACAAATTCTCCCCAAAAGATACTAGGAACTCGATAGAATAAAAGAAACGATTATACAATTTCTACAAGGTGACGGTGTATTATTTCTGAAATACCATTTTCCTGAGGAGTATATGTACATGATGATTGGTTTATAGTGCCATCAGATGCAAGTGATCAAGTAAAATCATTAGAGATATATTCTCCTCCCAAATGACAGCAAAAATATTTTACAATAGCAGAGTGTTGAGTCTTGACTGTGGATGTAAATTCGCTATATATGGTGAAAGTTCAGATTCACCCATCATAAAATAAACCCACGCATAACAAGTTTAATTGTGTATAAAGGAAACATAGTAAGTTGATCCTCATTTATAAGAAACTGATAGGGGACCCCACACATTCGAATGCACAAGATTAAAAATGAGAAGTACAACAAGTGACACTTTTTTGAAATGGTAGAGTAGAAATTTTTTCTTGTTTGTGTGTAACATCCCAAAATTTAAGACCAAAATGTGACACTTGGTTCCTGGTACGTATTTAATTTCAAGTATTATTGTATTTTACCATGGGACTCGCGAGTTGAAGGCCCAAATCATCTAGTAGACTCGGCTTTACGCGTGGATTTTAAGTGACCTACTCGATGAGTCGGGAGACCGACTGAGAGAGTATGAGCCGTCCGAGTGAAACCCTAAATTTTATGGTTTGCACCCTATTTAAACAACTTATCTCCTCCCATATTAGCCTCCATCATCCCTCACACTTCCAAAAGACCTTAAACTGAAACCCTAGCCTTGCTTTAGTGGTCTTAAGCCATTTTTGTGCACTCTTTGGTGGTTGTGAAGCTTGAGAAGTTGAAAGGAGCTTGGCAGTTCCAGTTGAATCTAGAAGATACAGAGATTATGTTTCGTCTCTTTCTCATTTAAGGTAAAATGCTTCAATATTGACTTTCTATGTGTTTAATCAACTTTAGGGCTTGGCTTTTGGTATCTTTAGGGCATTTCTAAGCCATTTTCGAGTTGTCGGGTGTAATGTGGAGTTATGGATTCAGATCTTGGACTTTGGAAGGGTCTCATGGAATAAAGGTTCTAACTCTATGGCCATGAGAGCCCCATAAATCTTGTAGGTCTCATTTTTGGTTATTTTGAGCTTAAAGACCCATGCATGGACGTAAAGTTTCTGAATTTACTTGTTATATCGACCCTAAGAGGTCAGATCTACCATTTGGATGAGACGAGTTGTAATACTGTAGATTTGCAAACCAAAATTTTCAATTTAAAACACATTTATCACAGTAATAAATCTTAAAATGTCACAATGTCAAATCATCATCTCTCTTAATCTGTTGAAGATTAATGTGTTGCGTCTTGGGCCCTTTTGTTTTACAGCCGGATTGGGCTTGTCAATCCGTGTTTATCTAGATTAGCCTCCTTTTTCTTAGATAAACTGTTAGGGTTTTAATATAAATATATGCATGCATGTATGCGTATAATGCAACTGTCGTCATTCTCATTGATTATTGTAAACCCTAAAATCCTCTACAGTTGATGTTCTTTATCGAGCTCTTCCGAGGATTGTTTATTAATCATTCAACACCTTTTGATCCATTTGCTTGTTCTTATTGCTTATCTGGTTATTTCTCTACCTGTTTCATAGATCTAATCGATCTTCAAGTTTCTTTTTAAACTTATCAATTGGTATCAGAGCGGGAGGCTGTGTAATCGATACACTTCTTTTCTGTGAAAAAGCTTTGATTAGGGTTATTCCGCATTCATTGATATTTATTGAGTCGTCATCTCATAATTGACGTATCTCAATATTTATTGTTTTTGCCCTAATTTGATATATTACAAGTCTGATCTTTGAACAGGTTATTCGATCAATTATGGACGAGTCGCAATCCAATCCCATCAATATTTCAAACAGCATTGGATCAACAACGAAGATTCCCATCCTGTACACCCATGATTATGAAGTCTGGGCGAATCACTTTGAAGATTATATCATAGGATCTGAGGATAATGGATACCTCATCTGGGAAGCAATCATCTCTGGACCGTTTTCTCATTCAACAACTTCAAGGATTATTAAAACTCAAAAGGAGTATAACGATCTTCTGAAAGATGTTAAAGATGTAGCGCAAGACGAAAAAGTTAAATTTCAGTGCAATATCAAAGCGCTAAGATTGATTAGATTTGCTCTTCAATCCGATACTTTTAGGCTGGTAAGTTCATGCACGACTGCAAAAGAGATATGGGACAGGCTATGTGAATTGTACTCTACAGACGAAGATCTTGAACACTCCATTCAAACCTTACTCTTGTCTGAGTTTGGTGAGTTCAAGCAAGGAGCAGAAGAAACGGTGACTCAAACGTTCGATCGCTTTAATCATCTTTTTAGCAAGATGATCAAACATGACATCGAAAGGAAGCTTATTGAACAGAAGGTTACGTTTTTGAACGGACTCAGATCTGAGTGGAGAGCAATCGTGTCCACAGTTAAAGCGCACGAGCAATTCAAATCCTATTCATTGGCGAAACTGGTGGGCATCCTAAAATCTCAAGAAAAGATCGTATTACAGGAGAAAACCGTGGTTTCAAGTCTAGGTTCGTTGGCCCTCCTGTCGAAAAGCAAAGTGGTGATAGAGGACGAAGATCTCAACTTGGATGATTATGATCTCACGTCTGAGGACTATGCTATGATGGTGTCAAACCCCAAGAGATTCATCAAGAAGAGATTCCCCACCAATAGGAACCGTAACTGGCAAGGGAGCTATAGCTCTGAAAAGGTCAAAGATGAACCGAAAGCTGAAGAATCAAAGAAGGAACCGAAGGCTGAAGGAGATTCTGGAGTAAGCTGTTATTATTGTGGAGGAAAGAACCACTATGCAAAAGATTGCGTCCTCAAAAAGATGGCTGAAAAGGATGAGGAAAATGATGAAGAAGCCGCGTTGTTGAAAAAGCTTGATGAGTTAAGGAAGAAGAAATCTGCTGCTAACCCTTCTATGAATGCTTTAATTGTGCAGGGTTCGGTAGCTGATGATGAGTTCGGTGGCGTGGAGGTATGGTCAATCGACTCCGAAGATGATGAAGTGAGAAAGCCTTCACATGGAAAGGCTTATGTAGTGAAAGAAGAGAGCAGTGGAGGAAGATGCTTGATGGTGTCCGACGTTTCTCAGATGAGGGGATACAACACTGATGGGGGAAAGGAACAACAGAATCTGTGTTTTACTGCCAAACCACTCAGCGTACAGTTCAGGGAACTTGATGAACTGATCAAGAAGGTACAATCAGTTTTTGTCTCATTTAAAGTCCCACAATGCTCATATGAAAAGGAATTAAAAAGTGTTAATTCAAGAATCTCTCATCTAGATAGTAGTTTAACTCAAACTCGGGTCACCAATTCTAACCTAACTGACCAATTAAGCACGGTGTCATCGAAGAGTGAGGAACGGCGGATGTGGATCGAACTGAAGGAGTCGGAGTTAATCAAAATAAAAGATGAAAACATTTATTTGCAAAGAGACAATTTAAAGCTTTTGAAACAGCGAAATGTTTTTTGTTTGATTGCCAAACGTCTTTATACAAATATTACTCAGCTTCATTTGAATTGTGAAATAGGGCAAAAGATTCATCGCATGATTTTACCCTTTCTTGAGTTTAAGGAAGATGAAATTGATGCTGATGCATATAATTGTGAGAGTATTATTTCGTCTGAGGATGTTAATCCAACATATTTGTATGGACTGGACAAAATAGAATCTTTCATAAAATCCAAGGACCATAAGAACATGCTCAAAAACCTTTTGGATGAAAATGATAAACTAAAGCTAAGAACCGAAACCATACAAAAATTTGACTCATTGAATGTCAACTTAAGCTCAGAAAATAAGATTGATGTTGAAAATGCATCTGAGCTTAACAAGGACGATAATATGAGTGAAATTTCTGTAGAGGACACAGTTGATTGTTCAGAATTTGTCAAGAATGAACCCGAGAACCACAAAAATCTTATTTCAGAAAATTCTGTGGAGTTCGCTCGGTTGTCCCAACAAAAGTCCTCGATTCTTGTAGAGAAGGCAGTCGTATACCAAAAAGTTAGAACCACTCCAAATCAGGTGTACAAAGTCACAGGTGTAACCGAACATCAGACTGCTGAACTAACAGCCATTGTGAACGAAGACAATGTTGATGGCTGTGACGAGTTCTTCTGGTCAGCTCCCATTGACAATGCTGATGAAACGGTAGGTTTGTCTGAAAGGACTTCATGGAAAAGCAAAGGCAGATACGTACCAGAACCTTTGAATAAACCTGATGGCTTCAACGTGGCAAATACCAGTGGAACAAAAGATGTCCCTCAAGAGAAAGAAATTCTTTCAAAAGAAGTCACATCCCCAAGTGAAACTACATCAGTTCAGAGTGGATCAGCCAACGAAAACCAAAAACATAAAGCCAACATCTATCATCAACCAAAGCAGATGAGAAATCAAAAACGAGAAAGGAATTAGAGATACAGGAAGAATCTCTCAGAAAGAAAACAATTTTGGCAATCGCAAAATGCCTATTTCTCACATCAAGACATGAATTTAAAACCAGAGAAAAATCCTGTTGGATCGACCGAGAGCAATAACAACCAAAAGCAGAGGTTCGGTTCAGAGCACAATGACAACCGAAAGCAGAGGCTCGGTTCTGAGCAAAACAACAACCGAAAGTAGAGGTTCGGCTCAGAGCATAACAACAACCGAAAGCATAGATTCGGTTCAGAAAATGATTTCAACCGAAAGCACAGGTTTGGTTCGGAAATCAAAAGAGATTAAAACTCTAGGGTTGGTCCTACTGTTAATCAAAAGCAAAAGAGTCACCTAGAATCTTCAACCAAGAAGTCATACCGTTATGAGCTATCTCATTCTAACTCTTCTAACTCTTCAAAATCTTCTGTCTCTTCTCGTCCTAAATTCCACTCTGTTCCTTCTCAAAAATCCCAGTCATCAGCTGAACAAAAAGGAAAACAGAAGGTTTCAGATATTGAACCAGAATCAATACCAAAAGCATCAAATCCAAATAAAATCAAAGTTTTCACCATCAAAAGGAAAGATGAAACAACACTAATAAAAAGAACATATTTAGTTGACATCTCTCTTACTATTCCAGTTCCTGTAAAAAGCTCACGTGGACCTAAGAAGCTCTGGGTTCCTAAATCTGCTTAATTTTTGCAGGTTATCAGTGACGAGCAGTTTGACGAAGAATGGTACATTGATAGTGGCTGCTCGCGTCACATGACAGGAAGGAAGGAAGAGCTAAGGGAATTCAGATCTCTTTCAAATGGTGGAAATGTCAAATTTGGGAACAACTCCTTTGGCACCATCAAAGGCTATGGGATGATTACAAATGGTGATTTCTCAATCAGGAAAGTTGCATATGTAGAGGGACTACAACATAATCTCATCAGTGTATCTCAGCTTGTTGGAGGTACTGGTCTCAATGTCTCGTTCGATGATGAAGGTTCGGAAATTATTGAGAAGAAGACGAACAAAGTTATTCTCAAATCAGAGCGCAAAGGTGAAATGTTTCCCCTAAATCTCAAACCAATCAAAGGAAACCCAGCCATCTGCCTGTTATCCAAAGCACAATCTGACGAAAGCTGGCTATGGAACCGAAGACTCTCTCATCTCAACTTCAAAGATATCAACAAACTTGTTACTGGAGGTCACGTTAGAGGTCTTCCATTGCTCAAGTATGATAGAGATCATCTATGTGCTGCATGTGAGATGGGGAAGCAGAGTCGTCAAAGTCATCCATCTATAATAAACACTAAAGTTGTTGAACCACTAGAATTACTTGATATTGATTTATGTGGTCCATCTTCTATAGAAAGCATTGGTGGTAGCAAGTATATTCTTGTTATTGTTGATGACTTTTCACGTTTTACATGGGTGTTCTTTCTGAAGCTTAAATCTGAAGCGACTCACAAGCTAAAAGTGTTCATCAAGCAGATTGAAGTCCAGCTGAAGAAGGTCGTTCGCAACATCAAAAGCGACAATGGGTTGGAGTTCAAAAATAAAGAATTTGAAGAGTTCCTAGAAGAAAAGGGAATCAGTCACAACTTCTCAGCTCCCTACACACCTCAACAGAACGGGATTGTTGAAAGACGAAACCGATCCTTATGTGAAGCTACCCGAACCATGCTAAGTTTTGCTTCCTTACCTTTATATTTTTGGGCTGATGCTATTTCTGCTGCTTGTTTTACACAGAATAGGTCGTATCTTAACAAGCACTTCACTCTCACTTCTTATGAGATCATCAACAACAGGAAGCCAAATGTGAAGTTTTTTCATGTGTTTGGTTCAAGGTGTTTCATTTTCAATTCTAAAGAACACCGCAACAAGTTTGATGTCAAAGCTGACAAAGGGATATTTCTGGGCTATTCTCTTACTTCCAAAGCATACAGGGTGTTAAATAAGCGTTCAAGGAAAATAGAAGAAACTTACTGTTGGATAAGGTGTCTAAGTCCATAACTATTTCTGGTATGTACTTGACCCGACCCGGCATGGTCCATTTGGGTTGCATGGCACCATGCAATTGGATAGACTAAATGAGAGAAATAACGCTTGGAGATTATTAATATATTATAAGTTCTAATATATTAATAATATTATTTGATTAGTTTGATCAAGAATTAATTTAGAATTAATTAAGTGATCAAAAGATAACTAATTAAATATATGGGTTGATTAAGTAAATCATCCATATCTTGTATAGTGGGCTAAAAGGCTCCATGGATCATCAAGTTGGGTTCCACCCATAGGATGCTCCATGGATGCTCCATGGGAGTTACAAACCCATGGGTCATGGAAATGAAGAGTCATGACACATTAGGGTTTAACCCTAGATGTGTCAACACTATATAAGTAATATGATCTCCTCCCAAATCGGTTACACTAAGGAAAAAGAGGGCTTAGCCGATTTGAAGAAGTGAGTATACTCTCATAAGTTCTTCCAAGAGCATTTGGTGTTGTGTGAAGCATTTGAGGCATCACCACTTGAGGTGCTAGGCTCACAAGGTTTCAAGGAACACAAGCAACAACAAGGTAAGTTATTCTATCTATACTTTATGTTAAAATTGTTCCCTATGTATGCTAGATAGGATATAACCTTGGAATTCAACTTTGCATGACAAATTAGACAAACATAGATCCAAGGTTATTAGGGTTGCATGTACACTTAGGAAGTGTTAGAATGCTCAAAACCCATCAGTGGTATCAGAGCCTAGGCTTGTTTGTTCTTATTTGTTCTTAAAAGTTGAAAACAGAATCGAAAATTTGCTGTCTGCGATCGGACTCGCCGAGTCCATAGGGGGGACTCGCCGAGTCCATGTGTATCTTCAACCAAGTCGGCGAGTCATGTTCATGCACTCGGCGAGTAGGGTCGAATGAGTGCAGAATTTCGATTCAGTTGCTGGAAAATGAATTAGAAACATTACCCTAAACTGTTTTAATAAATATAAACTTGTTTTTGGTGGTGTAATGTCTTGCTAATTCATTTACAACAACTAGTTATCAAAAATTACAAAGTTTTATGTAATTTTTTGATTGTGTTCATATTCATGTTCTTGTTCTTATGATGTTTTAGATGATCATAGGAATTATTTGTAACCTATTTGGTAGTTTAATTCTTGATCATAATGTGTCTTAATGGAGTCCATAACTTATCCTTAAGTTATGGAAAACCAAGAGTCACACTTGAGTTAAAACCATTAAGAAAACACAAGAGTTATAAAAATGAAGAGTCTTCATTTTATGACTCTATTAAACTCATAAGTTACAAGAAATGAAAAGTTTTGAAAGTTACAAAACTTGCCCTCAAGTTTTGGAACAAGTAAAGTTAAGTTAAAACTTTAGTTCCAACCCCTAGAATTTTAAAAAGTTAAAATTCAACCCTTATACTTATATTATGATAATTTAATAATTATATATATATGTATAAGAACAAGTCGTCTTACCGCTAGTACGCCTCATTCACGAAGCTGGTCTATAAGGTGGGTATAAGGTTGTTGCCTATAAAATGGTGACTTAATGGGTGAATATTCTCACCCACCGCTTGCTTGACTGGTGGAGGGTCGTTAGCCGAACGGGTAAGACAAGGACTTATAAATTCTCATTCAAAGTATGATGAATATATAAAGTAACTAAATGCTTATTAAATTCCCAATCTTAGTTACTTTAGGAAAAATGTGAATAAGGTGCTAATCCATGAAATTACACTTTACACTTTGTCTGAGTCGTTGGTGGAGCGTGTGTGGTTTACCGGCACATCGATTGAGTGATAAACTTTAAGGGTACCAAGTGATTTGCATGGTTACTTCACACCTCGTTTTGTGATCCTCGGCATCCCAGTCACAAAACCTGGAGGGCACTCCCGAGATCGAAACATGCCTTTGAAAAGTTCATTGGATCTCAAAGAATCTAGGAATTTCTAAAACCAATAAAAACTAAATATTTATTATTTCGGTTTTCGTGGTGGAAATTGGTGAATCGTCATTCACCTACCTTTCAAATATGGTATAGCTTAGATTACGGCATACCTCTTCTAAGTTATATTATATTGTGATTGGATCCTAGCCTTAATATTACATTTGGGTGTTTTATTAAGGAGTCTCTTAAATCTAAACTAAACTTGTTCTTCTTTTCAGATGTCTTCAAACAATGCTTCTGGCTCGAATCCTAATGGCTCCTTTACTCTTATGAGTCTATGTGGGAAAGTCACCTTTGATGGATCCAACTTCAATAAGTGGATCAGAAACATCAGGATGATTACCCGCTACGAGGACAAAGAATATGTCCTTGACAAGGAGCTTAAGGAAATTGACGAGTCCACTGCAACTCCCCAGGAGATCGCTGACTTTCATACTCATGAAAGAGATGCAACCAAGGTGGCTTGCATCATGTTAGCCACCATGACAGCTGAACTCCAAAAGTCTTATGAAGACTTCTACCCTTATGAAATGCACCAAGATTTGATGGAAAGATACCATCAAAGTGCACGACAAGAGAGGTACGAAGTCATCTGCTCCATGATAACAACCATGATGAAGGACGGAGAGTCCGTCACGAGCCACATGCAAAAAATGCAAAGGTATGTGGATCGGTTGCTGAAGCTCAATGTGAACTTCCCTGAGGAGCTTGCAATAGATATCATTTTGCACTCCTTACCATCGTGCTATGATCAATTCCGCATGACATATCACATGAACAAGGAAGAGGTCACCCTCAGCAAACTTCAGGGACTTCTCAAGACCGCAGAAACAGGTCTTAAGGGGAAGTCGGTTGCTATCACTCCTACTCCAGAAACAACTCCGGTCTTGGCAATCGGGCAGAGTCGAGGGAGGAAGAGAAAGAGATCTTCAAAGGGTACCAAGGCTCGGACCCTTGATGGCTCTTCTTCAAGTGGAACCAAGAAAGGTTTCATTACTCCTTCTTCTGACCCAAAAGAGGCTGAATGCTTCTATTGCCACGAAAAAGCTCATTGGAAGCGGAACTGCCCAAAGTACCAGCAAGATGTAAAGGATGGGAAAGTCAAACCCAACCATGCAGGTATTTACACTATCATTTCTAATAACTCACCCTATTCGAAATCTTGGGTCCTTGATACAGGTTGCGGAATTCATATTTGTTGTGACTTGCAGGGACTAGGAAGAAGTGAGAATGTGGAGCAAGGAAGAATAAACTTAATCATGGGGAATAGGAAAGTTACACCTGTCACCAAGATTGGAGTTTATACTTTATCGCTAAGTAGTGGGTTAAATTTAGATTTGAATAAATGTTGTTATTCGCCAGAAATGGCAAGAAATATTATTTCCTTTCATGCATTGTACAAACAAGGTTTCACCTTTTCATTTGATAATGAAGTTGGTTCGATTAATGCTTTCTTTAATAATGTACTTTATTTTAAAGCATTACCTTGTGATGGTGTGTATGAAGCTGTATCTATTCTAGATAACTTAGGAAGTAATGTTTTGTGTATTGATTCTACTAATAATAATAACTTGGATAAAGCATCATTATGGCATTGTCGTCTTGGACATATAAGCAAGAAACGCATAGGCCAATTCCAAAAGGATGGAGTCTTGGAGTCGTTTGACCTAAAGTCAAATGATAGTTGCGAATCATGCTTACTTGGAAAAATGACAAAGTCACCCTTCACAGGCTCATGTGAAAGGGGTGAAGGTTTGTTGGACCTTATACACACGGATGTGTGTGGACCATTCAAACATGCCACAAGGGATGCTAATCGTTATTATTTGACTTTTACCGATGATTACAATAGATATGGATATGTCTACTTAATCAAGCATAAGTCGGAGACTTTCGAGAAGTTTAAGGAATTTAAACAGGAAGTCGAGAATCAATTGGGCAGGAACATTAAGATGCTTCGATCCGATCGAGGTGGTGAGTATCTTAGTTCAGAGTTCCTCGACTATCTAAAGGAATGTGGGATTGTCTCACAATTGACACCTCCCAGGACACCGCAGTTGAATGGTGTGGCTGAGAGGCGTAATCGAACCTTGTTGGACATGGTTCGTTCCATGATGAGTCGAGCTTCGCTACCAATCTCATTCTGGGGGTATGCCTTAGAGACTGCCGCCCATATCCTTAATCTAGTCCCTACAAAGAAAGTTGCCAAAACTCCTCACGAGATGTGGACTGGTAAAGTACCTAAACTAGACCACATCAAGATTTGGGGATGCGAGGCTTTCGTGAGACGTGAGACTCATGATAAGCTCGAACCCCGAAGTGAGAGGTGTATTTTCATCGGCTACCCACAACAATCCTTTGGTTACCTCTTCTACAGACCTAGTGACAACGTGGTCTTTGTAGCAAGAAGAGGAGTCTTTCGAGAAAGAGAGTTTATAAGCCAAGGAGACAGTGGGAGGCAAGTTGATCTTGAAGAAATTCAAGAGTCAAGTGGTGAAGGAACTTCAAACTCTAGCCCTCAACTTGAGGAGGAAACTCCTGTTGAGCCAATTGACGAATCTGTACCTCTGAGGTGTTCCACGAGAGTTAGGAGTGCACCTGAGCATTACTATGGATTCCATATTACTGCAGAAGGTGAGACACTTATTAGTGATGAGACACTAGTAAGTCAAGATGACCCTAACAGCTACGAGGAAGCCATGGCAGGCCCCGAGTCTGCCAAATGGAAAGAGGCTATGGATAGCGAGATACAATCCATGTATGACAATCAAGTTTGGAACTTGGTTGAGAATGTACCAGGTCGAAAGACTGTAGGGTGCAAATGGGTTTTCAAGAAGAAGACCGACATGGATGGTAAAGTACACACTTATAAGGCTAGACTGGTTGCAAAGGGTTTCTCTCAAATTCCTGGAGTGGATTATGATGAGACCTTTTCTGTGGTAGCCAAGATTAAGTCTATTCGGGTTCTGTTAGCCATAGCCGCATTTCATGACTATGAAATTTGGCAAATGGATGTCAAAACCGCTTTCCTTAATGGAAAGTTGGCTGAAGATGTTTACATGAGTCAGCCAGAGGGTTTTGTCAGTAACGAGTACCCTAATAGAGTGTGTAAGCTTGAGAAATCCATTTATGGATTAAAGCAAGCACCTCGCAGATGGAATCTTTGCTTTGATGAAAAGGTCAAGGAATTTGGCTTTTCTAGGAGTGAAGATGAATCTTGTGTATATGTCAAGGCTAGTGGGAGTATAGTTAGCTTTTTGGTATTGTATGTGGATGACATACTACTCATAGGAAACGATATTCCAAACTTGCAGGAAGTAAAGTCCTGGCTTGGAAAGTGTTTCGCTATGAAGGACCTTGGTGAAGCTGCCTATATTTTGGGGATAAGAATCTTGAGAGATCGGAGTAAAAGACTAATTGGACTTAGTCAAAGTACCTACTTGGAGAAGATTCTGAAGAGATTCAGAATGCAAAACTCCAAGAAAGGAGAGTTGCCCATCCAGAGTAGCGCCAAGCTGAGTAAGACACAAAGCCCTAGCACTGAGGCTGAGATAGCAGAAATGAGTCGATTACCTTATGCTTCGGCTGTAGGTTCGATCATGTATGCTATGACGTGTACTCGACCTGATGTAGCCTTTGCCTTGAGCATGGTTAGCAGGTTTCAGGGGAACCCTGGCAAGGCACACTGGATTGCGGTAAAGAATATTCTCAAGTACCTACGAAGGACTAAGGACTGGGTCCTTATCCTCGGTGGGAGTGATGACTTGAGAGTTGTAGGGTATAGTGATGCTAGCTTCCAGACTGATAGGGATAACTTCCACTCTCAGTCGGGCTGGGTCTTTACCCTAAATGGAGGAGCAATTTCTTGGAAGAGTTCCAAGCAAGAGACAGTGGCTGATTCTACTTGTGAATCAGAGTATATTGCAGCTAGCGAAGCAGCAAAGGAGGCGTTATGGCTGAGGAACTTCATTGGAGACCTTGGAGTTGTACCAGCTATTAAAGAGCCGATGGAAATTTTCTGTGATAGTGAAAGAGCTGTTGCCTTAGCCAAGGAACCAAGGGATCACGGGAGATCCAGACACATCGACAGAAAATACCATTTCATCAGACATCGGATCGAAGAAGGACTCCTCGTGGCAAAGAGGGTATCATCGGATGAGAACCCAGCAGATCCCCTCACGAAGGGACTGACTCGGGTTAAGCATCTCCAGCATGCTCGGAGCATAGGGCTGAAGGATGATATTAGATTTAGTAGTTAGATAATCTCGAAATTTGTAAAGTGTAATTGACATTTGATGATGAATAAAAGTGTTTTATTTATGAGTAAAGTGTTGCTATCTCTTGTCGATCGTTTACTATATTTCTTTTACATGTTTTGACTTCCAGAATAATTTTGTTTGGTATAACATATTATTCAAACCTCCACAGTCGGTCATATGTCGGAAGTAGGTATGAATCAAGACTGTCATGTTTGATTGTAGAGGTCTGGGACAAGGCTACAACAATCATGAGTGCTCATAAGTTCTGAGCATTGGACTCAACCCACGCTCACTGGAATCACTTCATGGAATTCTATCTCGAGTGATCGTGAGACGGTAATATCATATAAGTCTTTAAACCTAGAGATATGATTTGTTACTTACGAGTTGGTTATGCATTAATTGTACGAAAAACGCATTGGTAACTAGATGTTATAAAATCGTGCTCTTATGTGTAATTCAATAAGTAGTAGAACAAACATATGAGTCGAAGTTTATCTGTTCCTTCTTGGATTAGAAGCTGATATCTGGGCCCCTCGATGATTTTGTTTTGACCTATGTACCGGGCCCGGTCAGAACTAGATTGATGTGTTCAATAAAGTTCTTTGTCAAACAAATCGGAAATCGGGAAACAAATATTGGACAATAAGTAAGACATTGTTCCATGTATTTGTCCGACTGATATCTAGAACAGAGGATTATATGATCACTTATCTTAAATGGCGTACCATCATCTTCTCAAGTTTCGAGAAACCTTGTAAAGAGCTGCGATTGTCGATCGGTTCCTGAAGTCATACTTGCAGTAATAGTTACTAGACTTATCCAAGTGGGAGACTGTTGGATAAGGTGTCTAAGTCCATAACTATTTCTGGTATGTACTTGACCCGACCCGGCATGGTCCATTTGGGTTGCATGGCACCATGCAATTGGATAGACTAAATGAGAGAAATAACGCTTGGAGATTATTAATATATTATAAGTTCTAATATATTAATAATATTATTTGATTAGTTTGATCAAGAATTAATTTAGAATTAATTAAGTGATCAAAAGATAACTAATTAAATATATGGGTTGATTAAGTAAATCATCCATATCTTGTATAGTGGGCTAAAAGGCTCCATGGATCATCAAGTTGGGTTCCACCCATAGGATGCTCCATGGATGCTCCATGGGAGTTACATGGGTCATGGAAATGAAGAGTCATGACACATTAGGGTTTAACCCTAGATGTGTCAACACTATATAAGTAATATGATCTCCTCCCAAATCGGTTGCACACATGTACACAAAGTAATAAGGGGGCTTGGCCGATTTTGAAGAGTGTGTATTCTCTCATAAGTTCTTCCAAGAGCATTTGGTGTTGTGTGAAGCATTTGAGGCATCACCACTTGAGGTGCTAGGCTCACAAGGTTTCAAGGAACACAAGCAACAACAAGGTAAGTTATTCTATCTATACTTTATGTTAAAATTGTTCCCCATGTATGCTAGATAGGATATAACCTTGGAATTCAACTTTGCATGACAAATTAGACAAACATAGATCCAAGGTTATTAGGGTTGCATGTACACTTAGGAAGTGTTAGAATGCTCAAAACCCATCACTTACTACATGAATTTTGACGATAGCTATGTTAAAAAGCTAAAGGCCAACGAAGACACAGCTGGAGAAATCTTTCCTCAAACTGGCCAAGTCACAGCCTCGATCGCTAATCTATTCGAGAATTTCCTGGAGCTTTTTGATGAACTAGAGAAGGCCACTCTTTCTGAAGCCAGTGCAACAGACAACAGCATAGATCACTTGAAGCAACTTGTTGATGATGCTACAAGAAGAATGAATGAAGAAGAATCAGGTTCAAAAGACTCTCCCCGACACAATGCGTCAGTCGAGGGGGAGTGTCCACCATTAGTCGAGGGGGAGGATCCACCATCATCCCAGCCAAGTTCACATGTTGAGGGGGGGCTAAGGTCTCAACCTTCAACCGACAGCACCTCACCAACCGAAAGTGACTTACCAACCGAAAGTGCCTTACCAACCGAAAGTGCCTCACCAACCGAAGGTGCATAAACGCCCGAAAGCTCAACACCACCAGAAACCACTGTAGCTCAAGATTCACAAGACATTCCTGTAAGATCATTTGTCGAGGAGGAGCATGCTGATATGTCATACGATTTCGACAGTCTGTCCGAACTAGAAGAATTGATAAATGCTGAATTAGATCCATCTTTTGATCCAAACTTCCCTCCTCTCACCAAATGGACCAGAAATCATCGTGTCTCTCAAGTTGTTGGTAATGTCTCAGAAACAGTTCTGACTCGATCACAACTCAAGGCAAAACAAGCTTCCTTGTTCTCAAAAGTCAAATTCTGCATGTTTAACTCATTCGTATCAAAAGTTGAACCAAAGACAATTAACACTGCTCTTGATCACTCCGATTGGGTTCAAGCTATGCAAGACGAACTGAATGAATTTGAAAGGAACAAAGTTTGGCATCTTATTCCAACTCCTCCAGATGCCTCGGTTGTTGGTCTCAAATGGGTCTTTAGGAACAAACTTGACAAGGAAGGGAACGTTATAAGAAACAAAGCACGTCTGGTCGTAAAAGGATACTGTCAGGAGGAAGGCATTGACTATGAAGAGACTTTTGCTCCTGTAGCTAGGCTGGAATCAGTAAGAATATTTCTCGCCTATGCTGCTCACAAAAACTTTAAGGTCTTTCAAATGGACGTCAAGTGTGCATTTCTCAATGGCGAACTCGAAGAAACTGTGTATGTGGAGCATCCTCTTGGATTCGTGAATGAAAAGTATCCCGATCAGTGTTACATTCTGGATAAAGCCGTGTATGGTCTGAAACAAGCATCGAGAGCCTGGTATGAAACGCTGACTAAATTTTTAAAGATGTCCAAATTCAAACAAGGTTCGGTTGACCCAACCTTCTTTCGCAAAAAGGAAGGTAACCACCTGATGATCGTTCAAATTTATGTCGATGATATCATCTTTGGCTCAACGAATCCTAGCCTAACAGCTGAATTCAGAAAGCTGATGGAGACTAAATTTGAAATGAGCTCGATGGGTCCCATTAACTTTTACCTTGGTTTAAATATTAGACAAGGACCTGAAGGCATCTTTATCAACCAGGAAGCTTACACGAAGACCCTCTTAGCAAAATTTGGCATGATGGGAGATTCAAAGATCAAAGTTCCAATGGCGTTTGGCACTAAACTCACTCCATCCCTGGATAAACCGGCTGTTGATCTTACGCTTTATTGTCAAATGATAGGCTCTCTGATGTATCTTACTGCTAGCAGGCCGGACATAATGTTTTCTATTTGTTATTGTGCTAGGTTTCAGGCAAATCCTACGGAGCCTCACATGCTTGCAGTAAAGAACATATTACGATATCTCAAGAGAACTACCTCTTTAGGTCTGTGGTACCCCTCTAACTCAGGCTTCTTCGTTAAATCCTACTCAGATGCAGACCTTGGTGGATGTGGCCTCGACAGGAAAAGCACCATTGGCGGTTGCCAATTCCTCGATGGGAAGTTGGTTAGCTGGCAGTCCAAGAAACAAACGTGTGTATCCTTGTCTACAGCTGAAGCAGAATACATTGCCGCTGCTTCCTGTACCTCTCAAGTGATTTGGATCCAAAGTCAACTCCGAGACTATGGAATCAATATGAAAAAGATCCCACTATATTGTGACTCTGAAAGTGCAATTAGGATTTGTCATAACCCAATGCAACACTCCAAGACCAAGCACATCGCACTGAGGTATCACTTTATCAAAGATCACGTGGAAGATGGAAACGTTGAAGTACACTTTGTTCGAACCACTGATCAGTTGGCCGATGTCTTTACCAAAGCTCTTCTTGAAGCGACTTTCAACAAAATTCTACAAGGCTTAGGTATGATGGTAGGAGACTCGGTCCCGAATCCTCAAATCTCTATCTAAGATTTAATGGAACCGAAGCAGGCAGACCGCTCGGTCCCTCTCTGTTCTGGAGATTTAATGGAACCGAAATAGACAGACCGCTCGGTCCCTCTTGGTTCTGGAATTTTAATGACACCGAAATAGACAGACCGCTCGGTTGCTCTCTGTTCTGAAATTTTAATGTCACCGAAATACACAGATCGCTCGGTCTATCTCTGCTTCATCTTTTTTTTTTTCCGTTGTACAATTTATCTTTCTGTTTTTATTTCTTTTTCAGAAAAATTTCAAAATCACAAAAACATTTTATCTTTCTGTTTTCATTTCTCTTTTAGAAAAATCTCAAAATCACAAAAGCATTTTATCTTTATGTTTTTATTTCTTTTTCAGAAATATTTCAAAATCACAAAAACATTTTTCTCTTTTAGAAAAATCTTAAAATACAAAAATATTTTCATTTTCGTTTTTATTCTGTTTCTTACTTATTTCCACGACTCGCTAGTTCTGGTTGGTGTAAGCTTTGCACAGGTAAATACAAGTATCACCTTCGATAGTGTTCAACCAGGTATGTTTTCTTTTCTCTCCAACTAGTTAGAAGTCCCTAGAAGCATGCTGCTGTATGTTGTCACAAGCCTCTATGACCTTGAGTAAGCCTTAATGATTCGATCAATACCTATCGTTTCTTCCCAATCCGGCTATTTTCCAACACTCGGTCTAGAGCTACCTTACTCTTCTCATTTGAGACATGAGTTGCTCTGCTTTGTCCCACTTCTGTAGCAGAAGGTACATTCGGTTTCTTAACCACCTCCTCAAATTCTACATTTACCTTCGATTCCCTAAAGTAACCCTTGATGCTTTCGGTCTTTACCACTGAAGCTTATGGTTACACAACATATGTGTTTATGATCTTGGATTCGCTTACCATGTTCCAAGTGAAACCCAACATCCAATACCTAAAATGAATTAACGGTGAGTGATATACTCAAGATGTTACTTGAAAATCTCATTTTCTTTTTGCGTGATCTTTTATGAAATCGTCTATATCTAAGACATTTTTTCCCAAAGAGGTCCAGTTTATTTTTTTTGAGATTTCTGTTTATCCCATGCTTGTCACAAGATAATTCCCACCTACCTGTTCAACAGATCACATAGGTCTTACAGGTACCTCTGCCTATCTTCAGTCTTATGTTGAGACTTGATGTTCGGTTAGAGGACAGCCACCCAACAGCCTATGATAAAAAATGCCTTTCCTTGTTTATTGACAGACAATTGATCGTATTTCTCGGGAAACCACACAAGCACTTCAAGTCTCTCTTGGCTTTGAAGGAAGTGATTCTCGCCCGGAATCCTCCGCCTTCTGTCTTCTTCATAGACATCACTCACATCTCAAACACCTTTGATTTATTTCTTTATCTTTCACACTCTTATGCACGACAATTAATTTTTCTGACATTCTTATTGCTGTTTGGTATGTGGTTTTACGTTTCAGTTGTAACCAAACAAGGGCACAAGGAATTTCAAACGGTACAAAAAATATGATTTGGGCGTGTGCAGTTGATTCGTTTCACACCCACGTGTGCTGCGTTTTCTTGGGATACACCATAACATCCAATCGCGCTTTTTCAGGCGACGTTTTGGTTCCATAATCATCACGATTTTCTCTCTCCAGTGAACAGTATAAATAAGGGGTTATCGTGTTCTTTGGCATTTACCACACACGTATCCTCTCTCTCTGAAAAAGTTTCCACTGTTCATCTTCTTCTTCGATTCAACAATGGTGACTTCTTCTTTTGCGCACAATCAAACTGCATCTTCATCTTTGCTTTCTATCAAGCCTAATCAGAATATGATTATCGAGATGACCCCTTTCTTATATGATGCATACATGCTCCATGTGGTGGAATGTATGAAATATTCCCCATTGCTGTTGGCTCTCACGCAGGTGGAAGCAGTTCCGATGTCCCTACTTTCTCAAGTTTACACATCAGCAAGTTATGACAAACACAAAGATCGTATCTACTTCACCATCCATGACAAGAAAACCTCAGTCTCCAAAACCAAGTTTTGCTCTCTTCTAGGGCTTGCCGTTGATTCTTCCGTCATCTCACCGGATTTTGTCTCAACTACCCAGCTTTTCTCAATGATGTACGAGATGGGTTATACCGATGTTCTTACGACAATCGCAAAGGTCAAGAAATCTTGTCTTCCTTCTCAGTGGAATGGCTTGCTTACCCTGTTAATCAAGGGTTTAGCGGAACGCTGTGGTGGTTCTGATACCACGAGCAAAGGATTTCTCACCATTCTCTATGGTCTTTACAATGACATCAACTTAGATTATGGCTCCATAATCTGGTCTCAAGTCATTCAGAGTCTAAACACCTCAACCCGGTACTCCGAGATCTCTTGCGGAAATTTCTGGACGCTCATCACGAAGAAAGCCATGGATTCCCTAGAAATCCCCATGATGAAGGATGCTTTTCTGGCTTCAATAGCTTCTTTCCACACTAAGAAGATTATTGTTTCTGACCCGAGTAAGTTTCTACAGTATGGATTAATTCCTGAATCCATGTACAGGTGTGTCACGCCTCATAGCAAGATCATGGCCGAATACAGCACCAGAACTCCATTGCCTCCAAGGGTTCTGACTGACGAACAGAAAGCCGCCTTGGAAGCCTTAGATCAACCTGCAAACCGTGGAAAGAGGGCTAGTAAAAAGGAAAAACAAGAGAAGAAGGAATCAGAACCGAAAAAGGAGAGAAAGCCAAGATCCTCCAAGCGAAAACATGATGCAGATGAACCTTCTCAGTCAAAATCAAAGAAGGTTAAGAAGATGGCTAAAAGGGCTAAAGGATCCCCTTCTCCTGGCTCTGCTCCAAATGACCAATTAGACGCAGAGGCTGCCGCTCCTCATGCTTCACCAACAGATCCAACTACTGCTCAGTCTCCTCAACAACCATCCTCTCCTACAGCTACTCATATTCCCTTTCCACCAGCTTCTCCCAAAATTACAACTCTACCCACTCCTCCACCTTCTCCTAAAATTCCTACCCCACTCACCGAAACAGAAGGTCCCACTTTCTGTTCCTATCATCATCCCTCCCACAACAAAAGAACCAACCTCTTTACCGATTTCAACCATTCCTTTCTCTGTTCCTATCCCTACATCTTCGCTCCCCACTCCAATCATCACCGAATCCGTTACTACCACCTCTTCCCAACCACCAGTAACAGTCAATGTATCTGATACAGGGGCTACTACTGTGGTTGAAACCCCTGTCATTAACATCCCACCATCACCTTCTCCATCCTCAACCTCCGGTGCTACTTTGGGTGGTGATGATGAAGAGTACGATTCTCTTTATTATAGCCCATACCGGATTCCCACAGATACTGATGCAGATACCCCTATTACCAGTCAGTAGCTTCAAGAAATTCATGCCAAACTCGATAGTTTGTTAGCTGATAATAAAGCCTATGGGGGTGTAGTGCTGAAAGCCTTTATCGAGTCTGCAATCAAGATGTATACTGACGCTCTGGATCGCTCCACTGTTGCCATTGACAACTCAGCCGCTTCATGCTCCAGAGCTACAATGGAAGTTTCTGAGGTTGTTCACACAACTCAGATTTTTCTCGATTCTCTCAAAGCACATGCTGATGCTAATGCGGCCAAGTATCAAACGTCTGTGGACTCCTTTTCGGCTACCCTTCAGGGTGAAACCTCCAAGTTCGAGGCTCTGCGTGCTGACCTAAAAACTGAATCCACCTCTTTTCTTCAATCTTTGGATTCACGTTTTTCTTCTCTAGCAGCATAGAGCACTTTAAAAGAGGATCTTGTCAAGCATCAGGCAACTATTGACCTTCAGAAGATACAACTGGCCCAGGCACAACAAGAAATCTCTTTGTTGAAAACTCAACGGGCTGTTCTTCAAGGTTGCGCTGGTGATGTCAAGAACATGTTGACAATTGTCCTCGACACTCATGATCCCTTTCTTACCCTTACCATCAGACAGCATCTCCAGGCTAAACTCCTTCCTGCGATTACCATTTTAAGCGAGATGAAGGGTGTCTCGGAGAAGCTTGTTCTTCCGAGACAAGGGGTAGAGGAGGGTATACCAAAGACAGAACCGAAGGTTAATTTAGCTTCGGGTTCTGGAAAACAATTACTTGTTGAGAGCGAATCAAATACTGATGAAACTATCGCTGAAGCTCTTCAACGAAAGAAAAGAGACAAAGAGCTGGATGAGACACTGAAAATAGCTCGAGAGGTAGAGGCCAAAGAAAGAAGAATCAAGGAGGATGAGGATGCTCTACAGGCCATGAAGACTCTGTTCCCAGAATGGGACAGAGACACACTCATTAATCAAGCGATTGAGTTTCCCTCCATGTATTGGTTGGAACCGATTGCATCTTTTGAGTGTGAGAATACCAAAGACTCGCAGTTTGACATGCCAATCACACGAAAGGATTTTACATTTCATTGCTTCGATGTCACTACTGATGTCCCTCATCCAAACTTGAAGGTTGACAAAGAATTAATAGATTTTTATTTGAAGTATGGTCAACCACAGTACTTGACATGGAGTGCACAGAAGATAATAAAGGTCAAGGTACTGAAACCAACACAGGCTGGGAAATTTGTGAACATTAACTTCAAAGTCAACAGAGGAACGGCCAACACAAAACATTTTATTTCTCTGGCAGATCTTCCCAGTCTGAATCCTCATGACTGGATTCTGCTATACAACATTCTTCTCTCAAATCAAAGAGAGTATGAACCGATTCTGAAACATCTCAAAAGAATGTTGGCTTCCTATATCCATGAGCTTACCACCATGGATTAGGAAATAGAAAAAATAATGAACAAGAAACCGACCGTCAAGCCTACTTCCAAGACAGGAGATGTGCACAAAATGAAGTTAGGGCAAATTGACTCTTCAAATCTGACGGTCATGTTCACAAGAGGCGATAAGCACAAGTTTCTGTTTGCTTTGGTAGACAAGCATCTGTTTTCAACAGATTGCCTGGAGCATATCATAAACATCATTCACCGATGCAAGCAGAACTCTACAGCAGACAAGAAGAACTTCACTGATATGCTTCGGTGGTATATCACTTTCAGGCATCACATTCTGGCCATTATACCGAGGATTTTTGAGACAGTGAAGAAACCTTCTGCTGTTAAAAGGGAATGAAGCCTCAGTGCCAAAGACGCAAAGGGGGAGATTGTTGAAGATTAATGTGTTGCGTCTTGGGCCTTTTTGTTTTACAGCCGGATTGGGCTTGTCAATCCGTGTTTATCTAGATTAGCCTTCTTTTTCTTAGATAAATTGTTAGGGTTTTAATATAAATATATGCATGCATGTATGCGTATAATGCAGCTGTCGTCATTCTCATTGATTATTGTAAACCCTAAAATCCTCTACAGTTGATGTTCTTTATCGAGCTCTTCTGAGGATTGTTTATTAATCATTCGACACCTTATGATCCATTTGCATGTTCTTATTGCATATCTGGTTATTTCTCTACCTGTTTCATAGATCTAATCGATCTTCAAGTTTCTTTTTAAACTTATCATAATCAAATCTCTATAAATAAAACTCCAGGATCCTCTAAATCATGACTCAATATATGATGTGTGTACAATCAAGTCGGTGCCCTCCTGCGCTCCAAATAAGAAACTGAAACACATAACAATAACATGCTAAGCACGAAGCTTAGTTAGTTCCCCAAAATACCACACACAACTCATCAGCCACTTCAGGCTATAACCCAATAACACCCTCATCAGCCACTCGAGGCTGTAACCCAATAAGTGTCACTTTTTTGAAATGGTAGACCAACAAATTTTTTTAGTTTGCGTGTAACATCCCCAAATTTAAGACCAAAATGTAACACCTGGTTCCTGGTACATATTTAACTTCAAGTATTATTGTATTTTACCCAGGGACTCGACGAGTTGACGACCCAAATCGTCGAGTAGACTCGGCTTTACACACGGATTTTAAGTGACCTACTCGACAACTTATCTCCTCCTATATCAGCCACCATCATCCCTCATACTTCCAGAAGACCTTGAATTCAAACCCTAGCGTTGTTTTAGTGCTCTTAAGCCATTTTTGTGCTCTCTTTGGTGGTTTTGAAGCTTGAGAAGTTGAAAGGAGCTTGGAGTTCCAGTTGAAGGCAGAGATTGTGTTTCATCTCCAGCTCATTTAAGGTAAATTGCTTCAATCTTGACTTTCCATGTATTTAATCAACTTCAGGGCTTGGATTTCGGTAACTTTAGGGCATTTCTAATCCATTTTAGGGTTATAGGGTGTAATGTGGAGTTATGGCTTCAGATCTTGGACTTTGGAAGGGTCTCATGGCATTAAGGTACCAAATCTATGGCCATGATAGCCCCATGAATCTTGTAGGTCTCATTTTTGGTTCTTTTGAGCTTAAAGATCCATGCATGGACGTAAAGTTTGTGAATTTACGTGTTATATCGACCCTAAGAGGTCAAATCTACCCTTTGGATGAGATGAGATATAACACTGTAAATTTTCAAACCGAAAATTTCAATTTAAAACACATTTCTCACAGTAATAAATCTCAAAATGTCACAATGTCTGATGTGTGTAGAATCAAGTCGGTGCCCTCTCGTGATCCAAATAAAACCTAAAACACATAACACATAACACGGTAAACACGAAGCTTAGTTAGTTCCCCAAAATACCACACACGGCTCGTCAACCACTCGAGGCTATAACACAATAAGACCCTCCAGTCAATGTGTTTCAGTGGGACCCTCTGGTCCCATAACTCGGGTGGACCCTCCGATCCCATAACTCAGTAAGCACAAAATATTACACATCAGAAATCACATAGACGTAATGAAAGATATCTCAGTTCTCAAATAAACACATAAGACCCTCTTGTTACAAAATTCATATCACCACTCTAGGTATGTATAATGAGAAGACTCACCTCGGATGATGAACAACCTCTATAAATGCTCCTGCTACATACCGACCTCTATCTCTGCGCTAAGCCCACAATTATCCCAATTAGGAACTAAGTCCAAACTCTCACTCATTTGGTCTAAAAGTAGCCCACTAACCAGCGCATCCATGACCTTGACCCATTGGGCCCACCAAGGCCTAATAGTAAATGGGCTCTCCCGAGGCTAAACTCTCGCATCTACTCGCAATCCCAATAGAAGGGAGAAACACACACACACACACACACACACACACACATATATATATATATATGTATGTATATATATGTATGTGTATATATATATATATATATATATATATATATATATATATATATATATATATATAATCCTCTGGTCGAAGAGTCTATTGGAACAAGCCCAAACTCCAGGCCCAACACTTAAGGCCCAAAATGATACTTCGCCCAAAAGCCTACAGAGAGGTTATGCGGGGCGTACCTCTCTTGGTACGCTCGACGTACTCACACGTGCATGAAACTAATCGGGGACACCAACCTAGTATACGGGGCGTACTAGATGATACGCTGGGCGTACGCTTAGTTTTGCTTGAGTCCACTCCCTTGGTCTTAACCCGTTAAGACCTTAGCTCATTTCTCATATCTAGACTATCTAATATCTCTTACTCTATCAAGTCAATGACTTTAAGCCTTTGCATGGCTGATTTGGTTACAAACACATAAAACTCTTACTCTCTTAACTCAAAATGCTCATATCATTTGCATGGGTTGATTCTCTCGTTCAAATCCTCATTTTTATGGATCCTCTCCACCATAAACACTTAAAAGGATAGATATGAAACTCTGGAGTGCAACAACTCATAAAGCCTCAAGCATTGGGACCAAAAACCCTAAAATGGACCATATCATGTAGAAAACAAAAAGGATGGGAAGGCTTTGAGCTTTATACCTTCAAATGATGCTCCCGCCACAGAGCTCAGATCCAAAGCCTGGACCCTAACTCAATTCTCTTCCATGCTCCTTCTTCTCTCCAAAATGCCCACATAAACACTTATAACCTCACAATGGTTACACGCAAGCTTAAGAAAGAAGGATTAGTGTTTTCGAGGCTTTAGTGACTGAGGATGGTGGCCAGGAATGAGGCTATCTCATTTTTTATATAGGGACACACCCAAAGTTAGAATTTCCACTATATTCCTAGTACGCCTAGCGTGCTATGTGGCTCCGCTTAAAAATCACGCAGATGAGTACACTAAGCGTACACATATGTATGCCCAACGTAATTAACTTCCAGCTTTCTCAAATGACGAACTTATCCTGCCACAACTTCATATTTCTATCGCTTCCTCCATTCCAATGAACCTCATACCTATGGAACGGTGACAAGATCTCTATGCTTCTAGCAACTCGTCGCAAACCAGAGACCTCCTCATGCCCGGTTTGCAACCCACAAACGTTAATCATAGACGATTTGAAACATGATGTTACAATTCTCCCCAACTTAAACTAGATTTATTCCTCGAATTTACTCCTTATCAACACATAGATCGAATCCATAATCACATGAACCTGACAATGACTCCTGATCTCGAAGATGGAAAAACCGAATTGCCGCTGAAATATTCGATCTGACTCTGCAGAACATGAAACTCTAGTGGTCTTTCTCCATGTTAGAACACCCTAGTAGAACATCATCCTGCTAATCGCCCATCGACTAACAGACTCTAGGAACCTCAAACTCAACACAAGAAAAGATTATGCTCTCTTGGAAGTATCCTCTGATATCTATAGGCATGAGCCCCAACGTCCTTTCAATTATCCCTTTCAACACTAAGCATCAGGTCAGCTCCCGACCCAAAAGATGATCCTCAAAAGGTTACTCGTTGCATCCCAAAAACATTTCACCGACTTCCTTCTCAAGATAACTATCTCGGATCATCGTGACACACAAGCCACGAGATTCGCTTAACCCCAAGCGAACGCTACAACTCATCTGAAATTGTCTCACCTCTGACCTCTGTCGTTTACCACCTACTTATTCCATGTGTCATGTGGTTTTTCCGTTACCGATGAAGTTGATTCACTCTGGACTAAGACATTTGATGAAGAACAATACCCATCAAATTGAACCCATCTACGAATCCAAAACCTCATGTTGCCTACTCATCACACGAACGACTTCTAGATGCAAGCTCGAGAGTCTGATTCAACAGCATAATTGGAAACACTCAATTCTAATATGGTACTTAAGTTATGATCCAATATTCATAGATTTATGTAAACACTATCTCCATAATTCCTTCCGATTATGGTAATCCCTCTTCATCCCAAGGATACAGCGACTCCCAACCGACACGGAGAACCCTGTCTTGCCCCTGGTTTGGAAACCAGGCTTTCGAAGACACAAGTGTTAAGGCTACCTAAGCCTAAGAATTTCTCTATGCAATACTCTGACTAGTGAATACTACCTCTCCCGGCAGAACAACATTCACCCTTATCAATTACTAGGTGCTATGGCCTCTTTTGTAGTCTTGTGATACTCTCTCTTACTGACTTGTGAATGCTATGGCTCCCCACAGTATTGCAACACTATCTCGCTGACTAGTGAGTACACGGCTCCCCGTAGAATCACAGGCCTTACCCAATATTTAGTGAATATTACGACACCCAGTTGTATCACGACACTCCATTCCTCTGACTCATGGAGGCTACGACTCCCCATAGTCTTAAAACAATCTCTCGCTTACTAACTCACCATGGGCCCATTTAACGATTTCTTCTACTAATCCCAAGCGAAGCATAAACTCATCCTCAAGTCATCACCACACCGAGTTCACTAACTCATGCTCAACGATTCCACATAGATAGGTGCTTACACCCATGCAGCTTACGCATCACCATTCCTGATGCAAGTTCTCATAGGCGAGGCACTAGCCTCAATACAGATATGCCCTTAGACAGTCTCACTCTAGTGACAATTAGCTGATGCATTCCCACTGGAACAAAACCACTTGGTACTCCACTCGTCATCTTGCAACTCGAGTCCTAACATGACCTACAAATTAGGACATCATACTCGGGTGCCTCGGTACAAAATCACAACGTATCACACGGTGTTTTCCTTCACCACTGATCTTCCACTTACACAAGTCGAAACCTTGAAACACTCCTATCTTCCAAATAGAAACACGGAGGAATCATCAACGATTGAATACCCATTGACGAAAATCCGAAGCTCCACCATCTATTGATCACCACCCATACGAACCAATCATACCAACTCTGAAATTGGTCGACAAACCAACTGTTGCCCTCTTCTGGAGCATACATCACAATCTATACCCATATCTGGGAATCTCAGTTATTGCATCATGAACTCAGCGACTCATCCACCTCGAACTCAACACTTGCAAACCCGAAAATCTCTAGCCATAATAAGTTCTCTGACCAACGGCCACTTGCCGTGGATTCACTCATCCTTCCTTAAGCACATACTAATGCATCATCCCGCCTCGCACCTCACCGCATCCACCAATATCCCAGGTTTCATGTGTCCTCAACGCAAATTTCCATAATCAGTTGCACTTAAATGAATTGTTGATCTTCTTAACTAAATACCCAGTTCTCCCCCACTCATGGTTCAATCCACCACCAGGTACATCACACTTGACTCTTGGGACGTACCACACAAACACTTAATGATCTTCCTAATGGAAACCAAGAAATTCCAAATATCTTGTAACTCAAACAAGAACCTCAGAATCCTCCCAACGTGACTGCCTCAGGTAATTTCGAAACCTCAGACTAACACACCGCCGAATACCTCAATTGTTTTGAAATAACCCTGATCCTCAGTCCGAAAATAATTCACTATCACACACGTTATCTCTGATTCCTCGACAACCTCCTAACACTGAGACCATCATCAAAGCATGCGACCTCACTCTAGCAACCGATACACAACATAACAACGAGGGCCACTACCCCGATATGTTACTATTAACCACCTGAAACTGGTGCTAAAAGAAAGCCACATGCATAAAGTAACCCTCCTAGCTCTCTTCCATCATAGCCTCCACTAACGACTCCAAGGTACCAGAAATACCTAATAGCAGACAAACTGCCCACAAACTCTAATGAAAAGGTTACCACCAATGCTACCCCACAGGGTTTACCTCCAAACTCTGAATCTGGAAACTCGATACTTCCCTCGCTTCTCCCTGAAATGGAAACAACACAACTCTTACCACAGCAGGTGGCATCTCATACATCAGGCGATGGCTCGTCTCAGACCTCGATCCTCCAATAAGCATCACCTCTACTCATCCCTGAGTGTTGCAACTCCAACTAACATTTCACCAATACATTAGGGTTTACCTCATTAAAATTTACTCGACATGGCCCTCTAGCCCCACACCGTATCATCTGATCTCAGAGTAATCAACTACCACGAATCATGGTACTTGAAACATGTGATTACCTCTCAATTTGCTACCTAAAACCTATGGAATGCTCCTTGTATTGAGTATAGGTCCTTTTCTTTCAGTAGTATGGGACATACTACCTACCACATCTACCCATACTTTCCACACGGACCATCCCAGAGTTCCTAAGTAACTATTCAACCTTCTCGATCACCATTCTCATTAAACCTGGTCGCTCCCCAGCGAATACTCTCCTCTATCAGTGTACTCAACTGACTAAGGTCACCCCCTTGGCTCTTCCTAGGTTCTCTCAGTTTTTTGCCATCAGCTACTAAAGAACTCCTTATCACGCCAGCCATCTACCTCCTGAATATTGTCATATTCACTTGGTAGCTGACTCCCAACATCAAGAGTTCCACAAAGCATGAAGCATGCAACATTCAGGCATCAAGTAATCTCCACTAACACGTAAAACCACTCTAGGTTACACCTCCACTTGCTCTACTCACTCAAGAGATATCACCAAACTCAAGAAACTCTACCCCTCATAGGTATCTAACTACTCTCTCTCAGTAGGCTCTTCCAATGCTCATCTAGGTATCTCCGGTAGATTACTCCTCTACTTTGAGCTCTCTCTCTAGGTGACTCCTTTAGATACTCTTACTCAGCACATACTCAAAAGCACATCACAGATAACAGCAACTCCTAGGCTAGGGAATTACAAATCAGGTCACTCGAGTCCAAAAATGTGAAATACCTAGACTATCCTCTAGCATGCATAATATCACAAAAAATCTCATAACACAAAAGTAGCGGTATTTTGGGAAATCACCGTTCGGGCTCTGGCTGATTGTACATACTGCTCCTTCTCGTTTTTCTCTAAGAACTCTTGCTCGTTTTTAGAAAAATCATTTCCTTTGAAAATTTCTCTCAAATCCTCAGTTTGAGTTCAGATTTACCTGAAGGAACATCCGAGTCCCTGAAACCAATGCTCTGATACCAACTTGTAACACCGTAAATTTTGAAACCAAAGTTTTCAATTTAAACCACATTTATCACAGTAAAAAATTGCAATATGTCATAATGTCAATTCATCAACTCTCTTAATGAAATATGTATATATAAAACTCCAGGATCCTCTAAATCGTGACTCAATCTCTAATGTGTGTACAATCAAGTCGACACCCTCCCGTGATCAAAATAAGAACCTGAAACACATAACACATAACACGGTAAGCATAAGACTTAGTGAGTTCCCCAAAATACCACACGCAGCTCGTCAGCCACTCGAGCCTATAACCAATTAAGACCCTCCGGTCAGTGTGTCTCAGTAGGACCCTCTGGTCGCATAACTCAAGTGGACCCTCCGATCTCGTAACTCAGTAAGCACAGAATATTACACAACCTAAATCACATAGACATAATGAAGGATATCTCAGTTCTCAAATAAAAACATAAGACCCTCCGGTAACAAGCCCATCAATGACCATGACCCATTAGGCCCACTAAGGCCCAATAATAAATGGGCTCTCTTAAGGCCCAACTCTCACATCTAATGGCAAGCCCAACACAAGGGCCCAAAATACACACACATACACACACACACACACACACACATATATATATATATATATATAATCCTCTGGTCCAACACTATATTGCAACAAGCCCAAATTCCAGGCCCAACACTTGTAACATCCCGAAATATCAAGACTAGAGTTGAAGGGCTAAAAGTGTAAATTTTGAAGGGCGACTCGGCGAGTCCATGGATGGACTCGGCGAGTAGGGTCGCGAATTTTGTCGCATGTCAAGTGGCCTATTCGGCGAGTCCAAAGATGGACTCGGCGAGTAGGTGCTGAGTGGAGAAAACCGTAATTCTCGGGGTTGATCCTTATATAAAAAACTTAACATCCATTCCCCTAGCCTCTTTACTCATCCTCGAGTCTAGAAAACCCTTAGCATTTGTGTGTGAGTGGATCAAAGTGCATTCGGGAGCTGGAAGAGTTTTTGTTGAAGGAATCTTAGGAGTTTGGAGGCTTGGAGCAAGGGGCTTTGCTTGGATTCGAGTTTCATTGTAGTTGGGGCGTTCTTTTGAGGTAATATCTCGTTCTTGGGCTGTTACTCATATGGATTCATCATTTTGGGGTTTATGGGAAGCTTATCTTGGTATGTTTTGGAGTTGGGAGGTTAGATCTGAAGTTGCTACCTCAGATCTGGAATGGGGAAGGTATAGAATGCATTAAAGTCCCCGTGTTTGAGTGCTTAGTGAAGCCATCATGTCCCAGACGCTAGCTCTAAAGTGTATAAGGCCTAGATCTCTTTGGATTCATGTAAAGTTTGCCAATTTACGTGATGGATGGGTTGTTGGAGGCTAGATCTATATTTTGGATCAATTGCATGGCCTGTAATGCTTCTGTATGGATTCAGACCGGTGGAACTCGGCGAGTCACATGGGTGGACTCGACGAGTTGCTTGAAGATGAGCTGGAGCTCGTCGAGTTGGATGAACAACTCAACGAGTAGTTTGAAGATAGCCTTAGACTCGGCGAGTCTGTTCTTGGACTCGGCGAGTCTTGTCGAAGAGTCCCAATATGTTCTGGTTGAGTCGAGAATTGGTGAGTCAAGGGATGACTCGGTGAGTGGGGTGCGAGTGGACTCAGAGTTGTTGGACTCGACGAGTCTCGGGGTGACTCGGCGAGTTAGGTTGCGGATTGAGGGAAGTTCTGAGCTTGGGGACTTGGCAAGTCATCAGGTTGACTCGACGAGTAGAGTCAGTCAAGGGTTGACTTTGACCTTGTCCAAGGGTTGACCAGTTGTCTTCCATGGGTATTTTGGTAATTAAGGGTATTTATTGAGTTGAGTGTTTTGGTGTTTAGTGGAGGAGTTCGTGTTGGAGTTTGGAGCAGTGGGATCTTATCCTTTCAGCCGGCAGTTTCGAGGTGAGTTATCCTCACTATATCAACAGGGTCTAAGGCACCAAGGCCGACCCTTTATCGGATTGAGATCCGAGCATTTGTTATTATGTTATTGCTTTGATATGTATGCATCCGGGTAGTTAGGATGGTATTCGTTAGAGACCTGGTTAAGGTCGATATCCTGGTATGTAGGGTGAGGCTATGCTAGTGACCGGTTAGGTGGGTATCCTATTAGAGTATGTTGTGTTATGTGATCTGCTAGATCGGTTTGCCTGAACATGAATTGTTATGTGATTGTATGTTTTTGTGCACATGGTTGTTGGACTGGAGTAAGGTTGAGGCAGGTCCTTCTTCGTGCTGTACGCCAAGATACCCAGAGCGGACCGGTTATTCCGAAGGCCTAGCGAGCGGTCCGGATAGGCTGTAGCCCCCACGAGCATGGACCAGACGTGCCAAGGCTCGGAGAGTGGACCAGGCCGACTGAAGGCCCGAGTGCGGGCGGACCAGTCATACTGTAGACTCAGAGAGTGGACGAGGTGGTTGAAGGCCCGATGCGGGCGGACCAACCACACTGCAGACTCGAAGGACATTATTAGACTCAGAGAGTGGACCAGGTGGGTTGAAGGCCCAGTGCGGGCGGACCAACCACACTGCAGACTCGAAGGACATTATTGGACTCAGAGAGTGGACCAGGTGAGTTGAAGGCCCAATGCGGGCGAACCAACCACACTGTAGACTCGAGGGACACGATTGGACTCGGAGGGTGAACCCGGTGGACTGAAGGCCCGACAAGGCGGACCAGTCCCACAATAGACCCGATATGCATGGCTGTTCTGTGATTCGTTATGAGATAGCATGTTATGTGTATGGTATATGTGGTTAGTATTTTGGGGGTATCTCACTAAGCTTTCGGGCTTACAGTTGTGGTTTAATGTTTTTCAGGTTCTTCAGGAGACCGTGGCAAGGCAAAGGCGTGATCGTACCACTCCTCATGATTTTGTAGTAATGTGATTCTGGGAATACTCTAAATGATTTGTATTGAAAACCTTTTTGTAATAATTTAATGAAATCGGGTTGTTTTTGAAAAATTTAAATTGGTTGGATTTTTCGGTTGTTACAAGTTGGTATTAGAGCCTTGGTTTGAGTGAATTGGAGGAACGCTCGTGTAACTCCAGTCTCAAATCGAGGAGGGTTTTCTGTTAGAACAAAGTTCTTTCAGGATCGTATGATTCTAAGCAAAATATAAATATGAACGTAATTAAGAACACAAGTATTGCACTGAATATGTTGAATGATTAATGCAAAATACCCCAGAAGAGCTCGATATAGAACTTCAATCTGTAGAGGTATATATCAGGGTTACAAGAATCAACGTGAACGACTATACTATACGCATACATGCATGAATATATTTATAACAAAACCCTAACAACTTATCTAGATAAAAGGAAACTATTCTAGATAACTACGGATGGACAAGACGAATCCGATTACGAATCAAAAATCCCAAGATGCAACACTAAAATACTCAACAATGTCCCCCTTTGCTTCTTTGGAGCAGAAACTCTATTCTCTTTTCACAGCAGTGGGCTTTTTCACCGTTTCAAATATCCTCGATATAATGGGCAGAATATGTTGTCTAAACGTTATATACCACTAAAGCATATCTGTGAAGTTCTTTTTGTCTGCTGTTGAGTTCTGCTTGCATCGATGAATGATGTTGATTATATGCTCCAGAGAGTCTGTTGAAAACAGATGGTTGTCAACCAATGCAAACAGAAACTCACGCCTTTCACCCTTAGTGAACATGACAGTCAAGTTTGTTGAATCAATATGCCCCAACTTCATTTTATTTACATCATCGAGCTTAGACGTTGGCTTGACTATCGGTTTCTTATTCATCACTCTTGCTATCTCCTGATCCATAGTGGCAAGCTCATGGACATAGGAGGCCAACATTCTTTTAAGATGTTTCAGAATCGGCTCATACTCTCTTTGATTTAAGAGCAGAATGCTGTATAGCAAAATCCAATCATGTGGATTAAGATTTGGAAGATTTGCCAGAGAGATGAAAAATGCCGTGTTTGCAGTACCACGGTTGATCTTGAAGTTTACATTCATAAATCTCCGAGCAGGTGATGACTTCAGTACCTTGACTCTTGTAATCTTCTGTGCACTCCAAGTCAAGTACTGCGGTTGACCATTCTTCAAATAAAAATTCACTAACTCCCTGTCAACCTTCATATTGGGAAAAGGAACCTCAGCAGTGACTTCAAAGCAATGAAAAGTAAATGCTCTTTTTGTAATTGGCATGTCAAACTGGGAGTCCTTTGAATTCTCACATTCAAATGACGCAATCGGTTCCAACCAATACATAGAAGGAAACTCAATCGCCTGAGTAATGAGCGTATCTCTGTCCCACTTTGGAAACAGAGTCTTCTTGCATTGCAAGACATCCTCTTCTTCTTTACTGTTTCTCTCTTTCTCTTCTGCCTCTTTCGCCACCTTCAGAGTTTCATCAAGCTCTCTGTCTCTCTTCTTTCATTTGAGAGCATCAACAATACTCTCTTCAGTATCAGAGTCACTATCTACTAGAACTTGCTTGCCAGAAACTGAAGCTACATTAACCTTCGGTTCTGTTTTGACTTTACTCTCTTCTCCCCCTTGTTTCAGAAGAAAGACTTTCTCCGAGACACCCTTCATTTCACTGAGAAGGGAAATGGTAGGAAGGAGTTTGGTCTGGAGATGCTTTTGGATAGTCAAGGTCAGGATAGGATCATGAGCTTCGAGAAGAGTAGTCAAGATATTCTTCACATCACCAGCACAACTCTGAAAAACTGCCCTTTGAGTCTTGAGCATAGAGATCTCCTTTTCAGCCTGGGCCAGTTGTACTTTCTGTAGATCAATAGTTGCTTGCTGTTTTATCAAGTCCTACTTCAATATACTTTCTGCAGTTAAAGAAGAAAAAAGAGAATCCAAAGATTGAAGAAAAGATGTGGATTCTATTTTGAGATCAGTACGAAGGGCTTCAAACTTGGTAGTTTCTTCTTGAAGGGTTTGAGAAAAGGAGTTCACATAAGCTTGATATTTGGCCGCATTAGTATCAGCATGAGCTTTAAGCGAATCAAGGAAAATACAAAGAATCATAATCTTCATCATCGCCACCTAGAGTAGCACCAGAGTTAGAGGACGGGGTTGGGGATGGTGGTAGATTAACAACAGGAGTGTCAATCACAGTAACAGCCCCTGTATCAGATACATTGACTGCTACTGGGATTTTAGGAATGGTGGTGGTGATGGATTCGATTGTGAGAGGAGTTGAGATGGGTGTAGTGGAGATAGGAATAGAGGTATTGATGGTTGAAGTTGGTAGAGAAGTAGGTTCAGTATGAAGGGGTGGTATATCTGTAGGAATAGAAAGTGGAGCTTTCTGTTTTGATGATGGGGGTGGAGTGGAAAATTTTGGAAGTTGAGGAGATGGTGGAGGAGTTGGAAGCTTAGTAGTTTCGGGAGACGCTGGTGGAGTTGGAATTTGAGTATCTTTCGGAGATAGAGGTGGGGCTGGAGATCGTGGAGGTGTGGGCTCTCTAGTGGAAGCCTGAGGATGCTCAGTTTCTGCTTCCTGATCGTCAACAATTTCAAGTCCAGGAGACAAGTTCCCCTTGGGCCTTTTAGCCATCTTCTTAATCTTCTTCGGCTTTTATTGAGAAGAAGCTCTCTCACCAGCCTTTCGCTTTGAAGATTTTGGCTTTGTCTCCTTGGTTTCTTCTTTCTCTTTCTTTACCACCCGCTTGCCTCTGTTTGCAGGCTGATCCAAGGCATCTAGCGCTGCTTGTTGTTTTTCATACAAAACCCTTGGACCAACTGGAGAAAGTTTCCGGTAATCTTCCATCACTGTGCTCTGTGCTGTGACACACCTGTACATTGTTTCGGGAATTGATCCATAATGGAGAAACTTACATGTATCGGATAAAATGATCTTCTTGGTGTGGAATGTAGCGATAGAGGCAAGAAGAGAATCCTTCATAACTTGTATCTCCAAAGAATCCATGGCATTCCTTGTAATCAAGGTCCAGAAACGACCAAAAGAAATCTCTGAATGACGGGTCGTTGTATTCAAACTCTGCACCACTTGGGACCAGATTATCGTGCCATAATCTAGGTTGATCCCATTGTACAAACCATAAAGAATGGTAAGAAAGCCTTTGCTTGTGGTATCTGAACCACCACTTCTTTCCACCGGACCCTTGATTATCAGTGTGAGCAACCCATTCCAATGCGATGGTAAACAGGACTTCTTGACCTTCGCAATCGATGTAAGCATGTCTGTGTATCGCATCTCGTACATCATTGTGAAGAGTTGAGTTGTAGTGATGAAATCAGGCGAGATGCTTGAAGAATCAACTACGAGCCCTAAAAGTGAACAAAACTTCATCTTTGAAATTGAAGATTTCTTATCATGAATGGTGAAGTACATGTGATCTTTATTCTTGTCATACGTCGCTGAGGAGTAGACTTGAGATAGCAGCGACATTGGAACCGCTTCGACTTGGGTTAGGGATAATAACAGGGGGGAATACTTCAGACATTCCACTACATGCAACATATATGAGTCATATAGGAATGGACTCATTTTGATTATCATATTTTGGTTGGGTTTGATTGTAAGCAAGGAGGATGTTGCAATTTGATCATGTGCGGAGGATGAGGTCGCCATTGATGAACGAAGAAGAAGATGAACAGTTTGAACTTTATATGAGAGAGATAATCTGAGATTGGTAAATGACAAATAAAATGATCACCCCTATTTATACGGTTGCATGGAGAGAGAAAACGTGATGATGAGGTTGCTAAAACGTCGCCTGAAAAAGTGCGATTTGACAGTGTGGTTAATCCCAGGAAAACGTAAGCATGCATGGGTTTGAAACGGATCAAATTCACTCGCCCAAATCTTATCTTCGTATCGTTTGAAATTCCCTATATCCCCTTGTTTGGTTACAACTGATAACCAAAACTTATACCAAACAGCAATGAGAATGTTGGAAAATTTTAATTTTCGTGCATAAGAGTGTGAAAGATAAAGAAATAAAGCAAGTGTGTATGGGACGTGAGTGATGTCTTTTTAGAAGACAAAAAGCAGAGGATTCCGGGCAAGAATCACTTCCTTCAAAGTCAAGAGAGACTTGAAGTGCTTGTGTAGTTTCCCGAAAAATACGATCAACTGTTTGTTAATAAACAATTAAAGGATTCTTTTGATCATAGGCATTGGGTGGCTTTCCTCCAACTGAACATTGAGTTTTAACATAAAACCGATCGTTGGTAGAGGTACCTGTGAGACCGATGTGATCTATTGAACAGGTAGGTGTGATATATTATGTTTATGACTTACAGGTAGCAGAAATCTCAAAAAAAATAAACTGGACCTCTTTGGGAAGAAATGTCTTAGCTGTAGACGATTTCGTAAAAGATCATGCAAAATAAAAAGATATTTCCTTAGGTAACCAGTTAATGCTTGAGTGTATCACTCACCGTCAATTCATTTTTGGTGTCGGATTTTGGGTTTCACTTAGAAAGTGGTAATCGTATCTAAGATCATAAACACAGATGTTGTGTAACCATAAACCTCAGTTATAAAGACCAAGAGTCTCAAGGGTTACGTTAGTGAACCAAAAGTAGATGGAGAATATAAGGAGGTGGTTAAAGTACCGAATGTACCTTCTGCTAGATAAGCGTGAAAGAGCACTTTTTCGTTTAGAGACAAGAGCCAGCGATCCATTGCCAGAGACCACTTTCGCCTCCTTAGTTACAACGCTTTCATGTGACTTTAGTATCCCAACCAGTATCGCCAATGAGTAGGATTTGAACTGTTCATGCGCCTTCACAGTGGAAACCGCAGCCATCCATTCTGCTCTGAGCCCGTTCATGAATGTACCTTTCTGTTCGATCAGATTCCTTTCAATTCCATGCTTGATCATCTTACTTAAAAGATGATTGAATCGATCAAAGGTCTGAATGAGCTTCTCTTCAGGTTTCTGTTCAAAAACTCCAAATTCTGACAGCAACAGAGTTTGAATGGAGTGTTCCAGGTCTTCATCAGTTGAGTAGAGTTCCTTCAACCTATCCCAGATTTCCTTAGCAGTTGTGCATGAGCCTACATGCCGAAAGGTGTCAGATTGTAAGGCGAATCTTATCATTCACATGGCTTTAACATTACACAGAATCTTGTCCTTTTCATCTTGTGGCATCTTCTGAACATCTGTCACCAACTTGTTGTAATCATTCTGTGTCTTGATAATCGTGTTTGTTTCGGAATGCACAAACGGTCCAAGAACAATAGCTTCCCAGATAAGATAGCCATTATGTTCAGATCCAACCACATAATCTTCAAAGTGATAAGCCCATACATCGTAGTCTTGAGTGTAGAGTATGGGAACTCTAGTTGTAGATCTGATGTTGTTTGAGATGTTAATAGGGTTTGTATGCGTATCATCGTGAGACATGGTGAGCTGCTAGAATCTTACCTGTAAACATGTGATTAGGGTTTTATCAAAAGCGGAGTAGTCATCGTTAAGAAGACAACGGCTTCGATAAAAGCGGAAACCCTACATATTTGAGAATACAGAAGAAAAGTGTATTGACGAACACAATCTCCTGCTCTGATACCAATTGTTAGAACAAAGTTCTTTCAGGATCGTATGATTCTAAGCAAAATATAAATATGAATGTAATTAAGAACACAAGTATTGCACTAAATCTGTCGAGTGATTAACGCAAAATACCCCAGAAGAGCTCGATAAAGAACTTCAATCTGTAGAGGTATATAGCAGGGTTACAAGAATCAATGTGAACGACTATAATATACGCATACATGCATGCATATATTTATAACAAAACCCTAACAACTTATCTAGATAAAAGGAAACTATTCTAGATAACTACGGATGGACAAGCCCATTCTGATTACAAATCAAAAAGCCCAAGACGCAACACTAAAATACTCAACATTTTCAAAAGATAATTTAAAATGGTTTTCAAAATAAGTAAAGGAGGACGCGGAGGTACTATCAGCCGGAGCCAGTAAGTAACCCCAAAATACCATACATGATATACGTTTTATTGAGCTTTGTTAGAACAACATGCTAGAGTTAGGCTAGGGATCTTCAGGATTTCATGACGTGTTGCCTGATTTATGATGCCTACTAGCCTAGGGTTTCCTTGTGAGAGATTTCTAGTGTTCCTCTAGTAGTGAGGATAGAGCGTTGTTATGTGTGTTTTCTCTACGGTGTTGTGGTAGTACTTCATACAAATATGGGTAGGTGTGGAAGGTAGTATGGGCCCGTACTACTGAAAGCACAAGACCCATACGCGTATCAAGGAAACCATGACCTCTAGGTTTGGGTTGAGAGTTGGTTCTCGGGATAGTGGGAAGTGTTTGAGATTTTGGTGGTTTATTTTCAGTATGGAGATTTCAGGGCATGCTAGGAGTGGATCCGGGTCAGGATAAGGAGCAGGAGAAGGAGTTCCGGGCGGGTCCGTACCGCCCAAGGTTATCGGTCAGATGAGTACGCGCGAGTTGGATGCGAGGATTCGTGAGATCCTGCATGATGAGGTTTCTGCATTGTTCTGGGCCGAGCTGTTGGAACTATTTTGGTCGATCAAGACCGCCATGGTGGATTATTTTGATGAGCGCTATGTGGCTCTCGTGGAGACGGCTACTGCGGCAGCTACAACAACTATAGCAACGGCAGGGGGAGGAGCTAGTAGAGGTTTTCAGTATCGGGACTTCGATAATACGAAGCCTCCCACCTTTGATGGAGTCCAGGATCCGATCGTTGCTATGAGATGGTTATCAGACGTGGAGGGGTGTTTCTTCACGTGTTCATGCCCTGCTGATCAGAGGGTGAGGTGCGCTTTGAACCTGTTAAGGCTCGGGGCAAAGGATTGGTGGAGATTAACCACGGGGTCATACTCGGATGTGCAGAGGGCTACGATTTCATGGGATCAGTTCAGAGAGATGTTCATCACTCGTTATGTGCCGCAGGTCGAGAGGGAGAGGTTGGCTTAGGAGTTCGTTAAGCTGAAGCAGGATTCGGAGTCGGTGACGGAAATCACCAGGACTGAGAGGGCGATGTTTTGCCCTGAGTTCGCTTCGGAGCAGGCTTAGATGTCCCGATATCTGAGTATGCTAAAGAGAGACATCAGACAGTTTGTGTCTGCGCAGAGATGCGAGACCTTGTTGGAGTTGTAGGAGGCCTCCAGGCGCCGTGAGTTAGAGATTGAGTTGCAGTTGCGTGAGTTGAGGCAAGCTCCGGTTCAGTCACAGCCGGCGACGAAACAGTCTAAGACCGTTCATTCCAGGATGGGAGATCAGGGCAGCCACGTTTGTGGAAAGTGTGGAAGGGGTCACGCCGAAGTTTGTCGGTCCAGTGGTGCATGCCGCAAGTGCGGAAAGGAGGGACACTATGCGAGGGATTGTCGGCAGTCAGTGCCGGTTCGGGATTTGAGGATATGTTATCATTGTCATCAGGTTGGACACTTGAGGGTCGACTTTCCACAGCTTGCTGCAGGTTCGGTGCAGGCTCCAGCACCAGCCACGTTGAGGATCACAGGTGGAGGTCAAGGTGGAGCGGATCCCCCAAGGGCTTAGGGTCACGCTTTTCAGTTTTCAGCAGAGGAGGTCAGAGCAGTGTTGGATGCAGCTACGGGTATGTTTCTTTCTTGTTGTCTTGATTATTTATGATTATTGTGGAGTATTGTTTATCTGCTAGTCTCGTTGGGTGGGTTTTGTTTTGGTATTCGTTGTTCCTTGAGGGTTTGGCATGGTTATGGGTTAGTATTTCGGGTTTTCGATGGTTATCTTTTGTGAGGATTATTGGTGGATGCGGCGTTAGTTTAAATGTCCGGTAGCATCTGCAGTCTGAGGAATGGATATTTGAAGATTGGGTCCCTTTCTAGCGGAATGATCAGCGTGGAAATGTGTTTTTGCGAAGGTTTCTAGTGCTAGTGGGAATAAGTCTGAGTGTAAGTGTTGGGTTTTGTGCAGATTATCTTGGGAGGTCGGTGATAGCGACCGGTGGTTGGTAGTCAGTGCCCTAAGTGGGGGAGAATTGGAGAATTCTCCGGAGGATCGACGAGTATGAAAGGTTGTTTACCTACATGGGATTCAGTAGTGTCTCGGTCAGCCAAGGGTATTGGTTGGTATGAGTAAATGGCAGGTGTCCGGGGCGGGATACAGACCAAGAGCTTGATTGTGCAGGGCCTGGGAGCAGGCTGGGATCGAGTATGTATGATGGAGATAGAGTTCAGAACCCCTAGGGGGCTAGAACAATACGCATGGGAGGATTTCTCGAAGAGGTAACTCGGAATGTTGATTGCTAGTTGAGCGGTCCGGATAGACTGAAGGCCAATAGGTGTACCAGTCAAGCCGAAGGCTCGGTGAACGGTCTAGCTAGACTGAAGGCCCTAGAGGCCGGTCCAGGTCTTCTGAAGGTTATGAGAGTGGTCCAGTTTGGCTGAAGGCCTGGTAAGGTGGCCCAATCATGCTGAAGACTCTGTAGGTGTCGTTAGATTGGTGCGAGGTAATGGATTGAGTATGTTGCGATGTGTTAGCTTCAGAAGGTGTGGCCCCGGGTATTGATCTTGATTAGTGGAGATGGTGCATGGACTCGAGAGTCCTTGCAAGCAGATTCAGGGCATGTGTGTTGCATGGATAGCAGTTATGCTATAAAGGGGTGGTGCAGCGTTGGGTGAGCACCGTGGCACTTTTCATGGTGACAAGGTAGCCATGCGGATTTCCTTGGTAAGGAAAGAGGAAGAGAGGAGTGTAGCTCCGAGAGAAAGAGTAAATTCGCGGAAATGAAAGCGGCAGTGTAGAGTTATGATCGGAGTGGTCCGACGGTGGTCATTTAGCAGCGTGATTGTGGTTGTGGTATGGAATGACATCATGATGGGGTGTCTGCTGAGGATGCGGAAGGGATTCCGCGGGTGTAGAGCCAAGAGTCTTAGGAGGGATGCAGGTATGGAGTTTTGGATTCCCAGCTTGTTTTCGGAAGGAATTGTGTAGCAGTGGTTCATCCTGAGGGATGTTTTGAGGGTCGTCAGTGTGATGGGCTTTCCTAACCCGAGGGTGCTAGAGCTAGTTCAGCATGTGCATGCGATTGCAAGAAGAGAACTCATGGGAGTTGCTCGGAAGAGTGTGTCTTTCTGTCAACATGGAATGGATAGAGTTGGACTTCGATTGGGAATCGGGTGGTGCATAGTTATTTATAGCTCATATGGGTCGAGTAACGGTTGTGATTTGGAGCAGTGTTGCATCATGAGTGGTACTCAGTTGTTGTGTGTGGTTATTAGAGGGTAAAGCTGGTGCCTGGTTTGAGACGGTGGTTAGGACACCGCAAGAAAAGAGAAAGTGAGTTCGAGTTTCGATGGGTATGCCTTGAGGGATCTGGTCCGGTTAAGGCCGGGTGGCGTGTTGTGGGAGGATTTTGCAGATGAGTTGCCGTAGGCTTCGAGGACGAAGCCTAATTTAAGTGGGGGAGAATTGTAACATCCCGAAATATCAAGAGTAGAGTTGAAGGGCTAAAAGTGTAAATTTTGAAGGGCGACTCGGCGAGTCCATGGATGGACTCAGCGAGTAGGGTCGCGACTTTGGTCGCATGTCAAGTGGCCTACTCGGCGAGTCCAAAGATGGACTCGGCGAGTCCAAAGATGGACTCAGCGAGTAGGTGCTGAGTGGAGAAAACCCTAATTCTCAGGGTTGAGCCCTATATAAAGAACTTAACATCAATTCCCCTAGCCTCTTTACTTATCCTCAAGTCTAGAAACCCTTAGCATTCGTGTGTGAGTGGATCAAAGTGCATTTGGGAGCTTGAAGGGTTTTTGTTGAAGGAATCTTGGGAATTTGGAGGCTTGGAGCAAGGGGCTTTGCTTGGATTCGATTTTCATTGCAGTTGGGGCGTTACAATTCTTTTGAGGTAATATCTCATTCTTGGGCTGTTACTCATATGGATTCATCATTTTGGGGTCTATAGGAATCTTATCTTGGTATTTTTTGGAGTTTGGAGGTTAGATCTGAGGTTGCTACCTCAGATCTGGAATGGGGAAGGTCTAGAGTGGATTAAAGTCCCTATGTTTGAGTGCTTAGTGAAGCCATCATGTACCAAACCCTAGATCTAAAGTGTATAAGGCCTAGATCTCTTTGGATTCATGAAAAGTTTGCCAATTTGGTGTTCAGTGGAGGAGTTCGTGTCGGAGTTTGGAGCAGTGGGATCTTATCCTTTTAGCCAGCAGTTTCGAGGTGAGTTATCCTCACTATATCAACAGGGTCTAAGGCACCAAGGCCGGCCCTTTATCGGATTGAGATCCGGGTATTTGTTGTTATGTTATTGCTTTGATATGTATGCATCCGGGTAGTTAGGATGGTATTCGTTAGAGACCTGGTTAAGGTCGATATCCTGGTATATAGGGTGAGGCTATGCTAGTGACCGGTTAGGTGGGTATCCTGTTAGAGTATGTTGTATTATGTGATCTGCTAGATCGGTTTGCCTGAACATGAGTTGTTATGTGATTGTATGTTTTTGTGCACATGGTTGTTGGACTGGAGTTGGGTTGAGGCGGGTCCTGCTTCGTGCTGTAGGCCAAGATACCCAGGGCGGACCGGTTATTCCGAAGGCCCAGCGAGCGGTCCGGATAGGTTGTATACCCCACGAGGGCGGACCAGACATGCTGAGGCTCGGAGAGAGGACCAGGCCGATTGAAGGCCCGGGTGCGGGCGGACCAGTCATACTGTAGACTTAGAGAGTGGACCAGGTGGTTTGAAGGCCCGGTGCGGGCGGACCAACCACACTGCCGACTCAAAGGACATTATTGGACTCAGAGAGTGGACCAGGTGGGTTGAAGGTCCAGTGCGGGCGGATCAACCACACTACAGACTCGAAGGACATTATTGGACTCAGAGAGTGGAACAGGTGAGTTGAAGGCCCAGTGCGGACAGACCAACCATACTGTAGACTCGAGGGACAAGATTGGACTCGGAGGGTGGACCGGTGGACTGAAGGCCCGACAAGGCGGACCAGCCCCACAGTAGACCCGATATGCATGGCTGTTATGTGATTCGTTATGAGATAGCATGTTATGTGTATGGTATATGTGGTTGGTATTTTGGGGGTATCTCACTAAGCTTTCGGGCTGACAGTTGTGGTTTAATGTTTTTCAGGTTCTTCAGGAGACCGTGGCAAGGCAAAGGCGTGATCGTACCTCTCCTCATGATTTTGTAGTAATGTGATTCTGGGAATACTCTAAATGATTTGTATTGAAAACCTTTTTGTAATAATTAAATGAAATCGGGTTGTTTTTGAAAAATTTAAATTGGTTGGATTTTTAAGTTGTTACAACACTCAAGGCCCAATATGATACTTCGCCCAAAAGCATATAGAGAGGTTACATGGGGCGTACCTCTCTTGGTATGCTCAACGTACTTGCGCACGCATGAAACTGATCGGGGACACCAACCCAGTATGTGGGGCGTACTGGATCATACGCTGGGTGTATGCTCAGTTTTGCTTAAGTCCACTCCCTTGGTGTTAACCTGCTGTGACCTTAGCTCATTTCTCAGATCTAGACTCCCTAATATATCTCAGTCCATCAAGTCAATGACATTAAGCCTTTGCATGTATGATTTGGTCACAAACACATAACACTCTTACTCTCTAACCTCAAAATGATCATATCTTATACATGGGTTGATTCTCGCATTCAAGTCCTCGTTTTTATGGATCCTCTCCACCAGAAGCACTTAAAAGGGGCGATATTAAATTTTGGAGTGCAACAATTCATAAAGCATCAAGCTTTGGGACCAAAAACGCTAAAATGGACCATATTATGCACAAAACAAAAAGGATGGGAAAACTTTGAGATTTATACCTTCAAATGATGCTCCCTCCACAAAAAATCTCAGATCCAAAGCCTGGACCCCATATCCATTCTCTTCCATACTCCTTCTTCACTCGAAAAAGCCCACAAGAACACTTATAAGCTCACAATGGTTACACACGAGCTCAAGAATGAAGGATTAGGGTTTTAGAGGGTTTAGTGATTGACGATGGTGGCCAGGAATAAGGCCATCTCATTATTTATATAGAGATACATCGAAAGTTAGGTTTCCACTCTATGCCTAGAATGCCCAGCGTACGCTCTGGTATGCCTGACGTACTAGGTGGCTCCGCCTAACAATGATGCACATTAGTACGCTAAGTGTACACATATATACGCCCAGAGTACTCAGTTGCCACCTTTCTCAAATTAGGGACTTATCCTACCAAAACTTCAAACTTCCATCCCTTCCTCGATTGTCATGAACCTCATCCCTACAGAACAGTTATGAGATGCCCTATGCTTCTAGTAACTCGTCGCAACCCCGAGACCTCCTCATGCCCAGTTTGAAGCCCATGAACGCTAATCACAGACGATCCAAAATAGGATGTTACATGAGCTCAACAGAAATCAAGTTTATAGACATGGACTTAGCGTACTCGGCGAGTTGTTCTTCAGACTCAGCGAGTCGGGTAATGGTTCCCCAGTCTGTGCTGTTTTGAGGGGTCTGGTTGAGTCTAGAAGGGGACTCAACAAAGATGGACATGATTATAGACCTGGAAATCATGGGACTCGATGAGTGTATGAGCAAACTCGACGAGTCCAAGGCAATCCTCCAACCCATGAAGATGGACTCGACGAGTTTTTCATACAACTCGGCGAGTCATAGACCGGAGACATTCTTATGAGGGAGATGAATTTGATGAATTCAAAGGTGAACTCAGCGATTCGGTTGTAGATGGTCTTGATTTTATGATTGAAGGAGGACCCATCGATTTGTTGCTAGGCTCGACGAGTGGAGTCAGGGGTTGAATCATTTTGAAGGAATAGGGACTCGACGAGTCGGTAGACCAACTCGGCAATTCAAGTCAACGGGAGGTTGACTTTAACAAAAGTTGACTTTGACCAGGATTTGGGTTGACCCTTGTTGGGGTTTGTACGATTTGTTGACTTAGTAGATTTGTCGTGTAGGGATTGAAGTGTCGAGGAAAGTCGATTTTCACGCCAGGGGCAGTTCAGACACTACGCAACATTAAGGTGAGTTACCTTCCAATAGAATTGGGTCTAAGGCACCAAGGCCGACCCACTAGTAGTGATTGCATTTGAGATGATTGTCTTTGTGATAATTATCTGGTTTGCTATTACTTGTAATGTCCTATGTTCCAATATTCTATGTTCTATGTGACAGTGGTAGTAGGAGGGGAATAGTCCCCCGATCTATTTTTAGGACCCAAGGGTAGGTCGGACACCCCAAATACGTCTAACATCATGTTTATGATAGGTTGTTATGTGACAGTAGTAGGGGTGAAATAATCCCCGTGACCAGGTGAGATAGACCAGAGGGTAGGAAGGCAACCCACAATGGTCTGACAAGGGTAGTCAGTACCCTAGAATGACTTGACACGGGTAGTTAGCACCCCAAAAAGGCTTGACATGGGTAGGTCGGGCACCCCGAAATTGCCTGGCAGCATGTATGATTGTATAGTATGTGGTATGATGGGGGAACCCTTTAAGCTTTGTGATTACAGTTTCACTTTTGGTTTCAGGTACCTCTTCATCCAAGGGTAAGGATCCGACAGCATAGCAGCGCATCACACACACATGATTTCCACATTGAGTTTTCTGGGATTGTACTCTGATTTTTTACTATTGTTCAATGTTTGATTTTGAAACATGTACATGATGGTTTATGGATGATATGATATCGACAATGTTTATTAAACGATTTTATAAATTACTTAATTAAAAATGAAATTTTTGTGCTCGAAAATTGGGATGTTACAAGTTGGAATCAGAGCCTTGGTTTAAGGGATTCTGGCGCACCTTCAAGGGTGTTTGAACTCAAATCGATGGTTTGAAGGATTTTTACTAGAAAAATAGATTTCAAAATATAAAATTAAGAGTTTTGAGAAAGAACAAGGTGTGTGATGTGTGCGATCGACCGAGCTCAAGTAAGTTTTACGCAAGATACCCATACATGCTATGTTATGTTATATGTTATGATTATGAGAACTGCATGTTAGATTAGGGCTATGGATCGAGGAAGGATGATTATATGCCTGTTGTATGAGTTTACTGAGCTATACGCTAGGGCTGGTTAGTCAGCAGTATGGTACCCTGATTAGGTTATGCTTTGTATTGGATACTCAATGAACGAATGCTTCTTTCTTTGTGCTGATAGGATTCCAGCTAGGTTTAACTAACTAGTGAGTAGATATGTAATAGTATCCGCAAACTAGTTAGGGAAAGATGATAGGGATTCCTTATGTAGCTGATGGCGGAGAGTGCCCTAGGTCAAGCCTAGGATGAGATTAGTTGGAAAGTAAAAAGGGACTTAGTGAAGTCAAGGTATTCCTTGTGGAAAGTATGGATAAATGTGGAAGGTGGTATGGGCCCATACTGTTGGAAGTAGAGAATCCGTACTCGAATCAAGGAGGGGTGAGATAGAACCAAGAAACTTGGAGAGTGTATGAGACCTCTCGAGAGTATCTATGACCCTGACATTATTGTGTTTATTTTCAGTATGGTGATTACACTACATGGAGAAGGATCTGGGTCAGCATCAGGGTAAGGCTTGGGTGCAAGATCTGAGCAGGTTGATGATGGGATATGCAAGTTCATCACGTCTGAGATCACGAGAGGTATCCTTGAGGCGACCCTGGTTATTTTTAGGTCGATCAAAGAGGAGATTATCGAGCTGATGGAGGATCACCTACGAACATTCATGAGTGACTTGGGGTCCAGCCAGTCGGATATGCACACACTGCGCTTCAAGGACTTTAGGGGAGTGGTGCAGTAGATGTTCATGGGGCGAAGGACCCCATTGTAGCCTAGAAATGGATCGCAGATATCGAGTCTGTGCAGTTGATGAGCTTCTACTAAGAGGAGTCGAAGGTTCGCTTTGATGCAGGTTGTTTGATGGACAAAGCTAGGGATTAGTGGGAGTCAGCCGGTGACTCACTGGGAGCCCCAACCATTGAGGCTATGACATGGCCAAACTTTATGACCAGGTTCAGGGTTGAGTTTATGCCAGTAGTGGACCTTTAGCAGCTGGCCAAGGACTTTCTTGATATGAGACAAACTACAGAGTCAGTGGCGGAAATCACCGCTAAGTTCTGGGAGGGGGCCTTGTTGGTACCTCAGTATGCAGGGGATAAAGAGATGCAAAACACTCCCTATCATGATATGTTGGGCGATGACATTCAGGAGCATGTCAGCTAATTAGCCTGCCCGACCCTAGAGTCCATGATTGCCAGGGCAAGGGAGAGAGAGATTGATTTAGAGCACCTCAGGAAGAGTAAGGAAAAAACAAAGGAAGGTATTTTGGTTTCAGGGAAGCAGCCTAAGGGATCCGACGCTAGGTCGAAGGGACAGCCAAGCTAGATGAGGGAGCTTTTAGAGCGAGATGTGGCAGGCCGCATGAGGGAGCTTTTAGAGCGAGATCATCGGGCTGCTACAAGTGCGACAAGATAGGGCATTTTGGCAGGGATTGTACTGCTCCTTTCCCTACTGTTTAGACTTCGGATCTTATTTGCTTTCATTGCAATCAGAGGGGCCATAAAAAGGCCAACTACCCTAGATTGATAGAAGCTACCACAACACCAATGGTGGTGCTGACTGCAGCGACTGTATGAGTATGGATGGCCGGAAGGGAAACTCAGAGGCTCTTGTGGTAAGGAGTCGAGCTTTTCAATTAACAGCCGAGGAGAGACGCACCGCACCTGATTGTGGTCATGGGTATGGTTTTTTCTCTGTAGCTTTTATTATATTTCGCTTCTTTTATTGATGTGTTATGATATATGTTTTGTTTAGGATCGTTCCATGTGAATGGTATTCTGGTCAATGTGTTGTTTGATTTGGGTGCTACTCGATCATTTGTTTCTCTTGCGCTCAACAAGAGGTTTCCTGAGTCTTCAAGAATGTTAGATTTCCCCCTACAGATTGAGATTGTGGACGATCGATCAGTACGACCATCAGAGGTTTTTAGAGATTGTGTTTGGAGGTTGTACGAAGAGTACTACTTGGTAGATTTGGTTCCCATCCCATTGCGGGGGAACAAGGTTCTCATAGGGATGGATTGGTTGAGGCTGAATGGGGTGGTGATCGACTATGTGCATTAGTTGGTGCGGATCAAGATCCCAAGTGGGGGAGAGCTAGTAATTTAGATCGAGAGGCCACAACAGGGAGCAACTTTATGTCACCTATGTCTTGGATACTTGGGAGGCGGGTAAGGAGACGGTGAGTGATGTGCCAATGGTATGAGATTTCGCGGAAGTATTTCCAGAGGATTTTTTTGGAATACCTCCAGAGAGGCAAGTAGAGTTTAGGATCGACCTAGTCCCTGGTGCAGCACCGATAGCCAAGCAACCGTATCGGTTGGCTCATCCTGAGATGCAATAGTTATCTACACAGCTATAGGAGCTATTAGAAAAAGGGGTTCATTAGACCGAAAATTTCACCTTGGGGAGCCCTAATTTAATTTGTGAAAAAAGATGGGTCGCATCGGATGTGTGTAGATTACCGGGAGCTGAATAACTTAACGATGAAGAACCGTTACCCACTCTCAAGGATTGATGATCTCTTTGACTAGCTTCAGGGAGCATCTTGGTTATTCAAGATTGATTTGCGTTCGGGTTATCATCAAATGAGGCGCGCAGAGGAGGATGTTCAAAATATTTCTTTTCAAACGCAATACGGTCACTATGAGTTCGTGGTGATGCCTTTTGGGCTCACCAATGCTCCTCCCGCATTCGTGGTTCTAATGAACCACGTGTGTAGACCAATGTTGGATAGGTCTGTGATTGTTTTCATTAACGACATCTTAGTTTATTCCATGACTCGGGAGCAACATAAGGAGTACTTATGGGAGGTTTTGGATACTTTAAGTAGGGAGAGCTTGTATGCTAAATTATCCAAGTGCGAGTTCTGGTTGTGCAAGGTGTAGTTTCTTGGGCACCTTATTAACCAGAACATGATTTCGGTCGACCCTAGCCAAGGTAGAGGCTGTGATGAGGTGGGAGGTTTTGAGGTCTCCATCTGAGATTAGGAGCTTTCTGGGACTGGCAGGCTATTATTGGAGATTTGTTTAGGACTTCTCCAAGATAGATGTGCCCCTGACTTGGCTGACGATGAAAGTCATGGTCTTTCGCTGGGGGGCCTGAGCAGCAGACCACATTTGAGATGTTGAGACAGAGATTGTACGAGGCACTGATGTTATCCCTACAAGAGGGCATGGATGATTTTGTAGTATATTACAATGTGTCCATCTCGGGTTTGGCTGCGGTATTGATGCAGAGAGGGCATGTTATCGCTTATGCTTCGAGGCAGTTGAAGCCTCACAAGGCGAAATATCTGACACAGGATTTGGAGTTGGGAGTTGTTGTTTTCGTACTCAAGATGTAACATCCTGAAATTCAGGTACATCTATTTAACCCTTCTTCTTTACCAAGTTGTCAGGTTTAGCCCTTGAGTGGAAATGTTGCAAATAACTGCGCCTGGTGTACTGAAGAGTACGTAGCGCGTACTCATGCACTTATATTGGATGCGAACTCAATTACGTATGCTGGGCGAACCAAAGTTACGTTGGGCGTAACTGGCTCAGATGCAAAATCCTAAATGAGACTTGAGGACTATCAAAAGGAATGATAAGGCCCTTACCCCAGCCACCATATTGCAGCGAGTGAAACCCTAAGAGAGTAAAAACCCTTTATAAGCTTATGTGTGTATTCTTAAGCTTGAAAGTGCCATTTTGTGGTGGTAAAGGAGAAGAGGAGGCCATTGTGGGAGCTATATTTTGGAGGACAAGCTTAGATCCAAGTTCCATAGAGGTTGGAGCTTCATTTGGAGGTAAAAATCTCAAAGATTTCCTTGCCTATGTTGATTTGTGATTTATGGACCCATTTTTAGGGTTTTTGGTTCCATGGTGGAGACTTTATGAGTAAAGGGTCTCATTAACCTTAGATCTGCCCTATTCCAATGTAATATGTGTTGTAGGTTCATAAAAATCCAATCCTGGACATGAATATTAAGTCATGCATGAGATATAGGCTTAACGAGGAAAGAGGAAAGGTGTTTAGAGTGATTGGAGACATTACATCTATGCCAAGGCTTAAAGGTTTCGACTTTATGGATTAAGTGGCCTTAGAGTAGTTAGATCGGGAATTTGAGCTTATGTCTTAACTGTTTAAGACCAAAAATAATAAGAGCATGAAACTAAGACTTACGTTGGGCGTAAATCTCAGAACGTGCTGCATAAGGGTTTGAGACCCCGATTTTGGATCGCCGGAGTACGCCCCGCATACAAGAGCTGGTACGTACCACATGCCCTCTGTTGACTTTCTTTGACTTTTAGGGTTTGGTCAAGAATTGGACATTTGGACCATTGAAGGGGTAAAATGGTCTTTTCCCCCTTCTAAGAGATTATAGAAAGGGTCTAGTCTAGCTTTTGAGAATCATGGTTAATTGGAGGTAAAATACTTTATATGATTATGTAGAGGCTAGATTAGTATTTCGAGTTTGCGACTTTCCGAGATTTCTCGAGGTGAGTCTTCTCACTATACTTTACCAAGAGTGGTAATTAGAGTTATGTGACAGAGTATCATGTATGCTATTTATATGATGTGATACACTACATTATTTGTATGGGATTTGTGCTATGTATGATTCAGAGTTAGGACCGGAAGGTCCACAGAGTCAGGACCAGAGGGTCCATAGAGTTATGGGACTGGAGGTCCCACTGAGACACATTGACCAGAAGGTCATTCAAAGTTAGAGCCTTGAGTGGCTAACATGTGTTGTATATGGTATTTTGGGGAACTCATGAAGCATTTATGCTTATAGTGTTATGTGTAATGTGTTTCAGGTACTAGCGAGGATCGTAGGAAGGCGCCGACATGACCTGTACACACTGACAGAGGATTGTATTTTTTGATCTTGGGATATGTTTTATTATGATGACATCTGTTGAACATGATATTTGAGAATATTAAATGAGTTTTATGTTGTTTGAAAAATGAAAAATTATTTTAAATTTTTATGTTGTTATAAGTTGGTATCAGAGCCTCGGTTTGAGGGATTCGTATGCACTTTTGGGAGTGTATGAACTCAAATTGAGGATTTGAGAAAGTTTTTCATGAAATGAAAAATATTTCTAAAGAGTAAAAGACTTTGAGAAAAGCAAAAAAGGAGCACTGTGTACGATCAGCCAGCGCCCGAACGGTGATTTCCCAAAGTACCCTTACATTATGTACTATGAGATATTATGCAATATGCTATGCATGCTAGAGTATGCTAGTTATTCATATCTAGGACTAGAGTGGCCTGATTTGCGATGCCTTAGCCTAGGAGATTACTGCTACAATGAGATACTTCGGAAGCGAGTAGGTAGTAGTTACAAGCTTATGAGTGGCTTACTAGAGAGTAGCATGTACGTAGCGAGATATAGAGTACTTGTGATCTAGGATCCTAGGAGGAGGACTTGGGGTGAATGTTGATGTGTTGCGAAAGGTAGTGTATGGCCCGTACTACTAGAAACACCAGATCAGTGAGCAGTCCAAGTAAGAATCCGTGGGGTACTAAGGAACAAGTAGGGTTGAGTGATCGAGTGCGAGGATACTTGAGCGGGTTTCTGATTTTTTGTGTTGTGTTTCAGAGACATCATGGTGAGTTCGCGCCACACTCCAGAGAGCAGTGGTGTCATCGATAAGGAGATTCGTAGGATGATTAATGAGGAGGTGGTTGCGGCCATCCGAGCTAAGATACCAGAGATGTTTAGGCCCAGGAGTTCCAGCAACATGAAGGGGGTGACTCGTTGCTATGCCGAGAGTTCAGTAAAATGAAGCCACCAGAGTTTCATGGGACTCAGGATTCGATAGTTGCGATGAGATGGATCTCTGACATTGACGGGTGCTTCTACACATGTTCATGTCCGGAGCATCTGAGAGTGCGATTCGCGTTGAACCAACTTCGCTTGGGAGCGAAGGACTGGTGGAAGTTTGTGACAGTGGATTTCACTTCTGCAGAGCTTATCGCGGTGACCTGTAGAGGTTCACTGCTATGTTTCGTGATGAGTACGTTCCCCCGGTGGAAACGGAACGGATGGCCCAGTAGTTCTTGACCCTCAAACAGGGTACTTAGTCTGTTACTATGATTACCAGGATGTTTCATGAGAGGGCGATGTTTTGCCCTGAGCATGTGTCTTTTGAGCAGGAATGCATGAGTGGATATCTGAGCATACCGAGGAGGAACATTCGCAAGTTCGTGGTGAACTCAACGTACCAGACACTCACCGAGCTCCAGGAGAGTGTTCGGAAGAGGGAGATCGAGCTCGCGACTTAGGTCAGGGAGGAGATGGAGGCTAGGTCAGTATCTTGAGTTCGAGAATCTTGGTTAATTAGAGGTAAAATACTTTATGTGATTAGGCGGAGGCTAGATCAGTATTTCGAGTTCGACACTTTCCGAGATTTCTCGAGGTGAGTCTTCTCTCTATACTTTAGCAAGAGTGGTAATTAGAGTTATGTGACAGAGCTTCTTGTATGCTATTTATATGATGTGATACACTACATTATTTATATGTGATTTGTGTTGTGTATGATTTAGAATTTACAAAGTTAGGACCGGAAGGTCCATAGAGTTATGGGACCGAAGGGTTCCACTGAGAGACATTGACTAGATGGTCATACAGAGTTACAGCCTCTAGTGGCTAATATGTGTTGTATATGGTATTTTGGGGAACTCACTAAGCATTTATGCTTACAGTGTTATGTGTTATGTGTTTCAGGTACTAGCGAGGATCGCAGGAAGGCGTCGGCATGACCCGTACACACTGATAGAGGATTGTATTTTGTGATCTTGGGATATGTTTTATTATGATGACATCTATTGAACATGAGATTTGAAAGTATTAAATGAGTTTTATGTTGTTTGAAAAATGAAAAATTGTTTTAAATTTTTACGTCGTTACATAAGATTTGGCGTCATTACATTCTATAGGGTTCGTTGTACCATTTACACGGACCACAAGAGCCTGAGGTAACTCATGGATAAGCCAAATCTGAATGTGAGGCAGCATTGGTGGCTTGATGTAGTAAAGGATTATGATTGCTAGATCCTCTAACACCTAGGGAAGTCCAATGTCATGGCCAACGCGCTTAGCTGCAAGGCAGCACTGATCAGGGATATCTGTATGAGGATGACGATTGTGACTCCGTTGTTGGAGCGAATTCAGGAGGCCCATCAGGAGTCCATGAAGGATCAACACTATCAGAGTGAGCGTATTTTGGGTCAGGTTTCCTCCTTTGATAATGATAGTCGTGGATTGTTGATGCTATGTGCGCCAGGTTTTGATAGAGGAGGCGCAAAAATCTAGGTTTTCTATTCATCCCAGGGTGACAAAGATCTACATGGATCTTTATCTTGATTATTGGTGGCCTTGCATGAAGAGGGACATACCGTGGTTTGTTGAGAGATGCCTGACCTATAGGAAGGTCAAGGCCGAGCACTAGAGGCCACATGGTAAGACCCAACCACTGGATATTCCACTATGGAAATAGGTGGATATCACCATGGATTTCATCACGATGCTTCCTAGGATCGTACGAGGGTGGATTCAATTTAGGTCATCGTGGATCGGTTGACCAAAAGTGCACATTTCATACCGATTCTGGAGAGCACCTCAGCCGAGAAGTTGGCCGATATCTTAATGCGATATGTGAGATCCCCAAAATCACGGCCAGAAAAGACCGGTTTTGTTTATACTTTATTTCAAAATCCGAGTTATCTTTTAATAAAAGGGTTGCGGAATTTGTCCCAAAACAATAATATGATAAAGATTTATCAAAAGCATTTCCATAGAAATGTATTTCATTAAAAGACTCGGGATGTCATGTTCGTACAGATCAAAAGTATAAACAATACAATATAAGCCTTACTACATTATTTCATATCTACAGGCCTATATCCGTAATCCCTCGTACAAAACATCACACGTATGCTCATGCGCCACTACCTGTAATGCATAAAACTGACTGGGTCAGGTTTGGGAGCCTGGTGAGCACATAGGGTTTTCAACCCACAATAAATAAGTTCATTAATTTCATCAATCAACAATAACCCGATTACCCATTCCCGTTATCCTCACTTTACGTCCCTAAACACCTATCATAAGGGACCTTGCCTAAGGATCATCATCGGGACGAACACTACTGCTAAGGGGATTCCTCAGCAATAAATGTCCTAATAGGCAACCATGTGGGGGATGGAGTACACCGGTGAACACATCGTTCACAACACCTACAGGTTGCGAGCCTGCTAGTGTTCCACTGGACTGTCTAGAAGAGTCCGTGGTCGTCATCTATACTCCGCTAGATGACTGGATCAACAACAACAACATCGAGGCCTCTCATCATTTTATCACACATCACCTATTACATCTACCCATGTTTTACCCCAACATTTTCGTAGATATAAAATACATATACAGTTTAAATCATTGAAAACATGTATAACAACGTTCATCTAACGTAGATAGCAAGTATTCAGATAATATGCACACATAGCACGTAATTTATATAAAATACTTCATATCTATGTGTAAGCTGAAAGTAACTATGCACTCACCGGAAAAGGTGGTGATTCCGAATTCAGACAGCGCTTCGCTTCTTAAAAAGAATTTTTTCTTCGACGAAACCTAGTATTATTACCACTAGAGTTTAGTTTATTATTCGTCGAGACTAATTAATAGTCTAGCTATTATTATTATTATTATATAAGCGTCAAAAAAATACTTATATAACGCATAATAATAGCCCAAGTATTTATTATAAGTTCCTAATAACGTTACTATAATTAAATAAAAGTTATATTAAAAATAGCGTAGGCGTAACTCACTTACAGCGGGTTTTATAGAAAACCGGGCTTTGCTTGGAGTAGCGTTCCCGAGCCGAAAAGCTCTTCTTCTCAGAGCGTTCGAGCACTCCGGGGCTTCCACCTCGTGCTAGGGAGGTTCCCTAGGCTTTTCGGGGGATTTCGGGGCTAGAGAGAGGTTCTAGAGAGAGAGAGAGAGAGTAAAGAGAAGAAAGAATGGGAAAGGTGTGAAGAAAATGAGGGTGGGAGAGGTGGTATTTATAGGGTGAAATGTGGCTGAACTTGGTGCCACATGTCACCATCTGGTGGCAAGCCTTGGGGAGAAAGCAATGGCCAAGATTGTGCCACATCACCCATTTTTCCCACACCACACTTCCGACTTCTAAAATCCGTAACTTTCACATACGACCTCCGTTTTTGACGTTCTTTATATCCACGCGTAGGTAATAATAAGATCTACAACTTTCATTTTGACACCGTCAGCTAATTCTCGACCGATCTTAAATTTAACAGTACAAGGAGATTATACTGTTAAACGTCTGCGTAAAATTAATAACTTCTACATACGGACTCTGTTTTTGTCTGTCTTTTTACCGTTGACTTCCTATTAATGAGATTTTCAACTCTCATTTACGTTGCGTAAGCCAAAAACCGCTCGAACTAAAATTCGAGTTTCAGGCCGTGCACTGCTAAGCCGAATCTTAGAAAAATCATAACTTCTTCATACGAAGTCAAATTTGGGCATTCTTTTTATCGATGTTCTTAGTTTAACATATTCTACGACTTTTGTTTAGATTGCTAATGCTAAAAAGTCTTCTATCGTAAATTCACTATTTACGTCTCCCGGTATCGTGCCGATTTTGCCGTAAAACTTCGGCGGGCCATAACTTCTTCGTTATAGCTCGGATTTCGGCATTCTTTATATGTACGGAAATCTTGAGACATATTCTACAACTTTATGTAGAGATATCGGGATTATCTCACACTTTAATTTTGACGCTCATTTTTATTCTTTATTAATTATACATTTATAGTTAAATAATAAACACATAAACACACATAATTCACATAATACTCAAATATTTCATATTTATTACTTCAAAAAGAGTTACAATAGTTGACCTAGACTATTACATTGACAAAAATACTTAGCCCTGAAAACCCGGGCGTTACAATTCTCACCCCCTTAGGATGATTCTGTCCCGGAATCATGCATCAGCAAACAGATGTGGATAGCGACTCATCATGTCATCCTTTGTTTCCCAAGTGAGATTCGGCCCATTCGAATGTTTCCATCGGACTAGCACCAAGTCGACCATCTTGCGTCGTAACTTCTTAGTCTTACGGTCAATAATTGCCTCAGGCTCTTCGATCAGCCTTTTATTCTCATCCATCCTTAATTCCGAGATTGGATTTATGTCGGGAACATCTCCCATGAATTTCCTCAAATAACACACATGGAAGGTGTTATGAATACCATTGAGTTCTTCGGGCAATTCCAGCGTGTAAGCTTGGTTCCCAATCCTCTGAAGAACTTTGAATGGTCCAATAAACCTTGGACTCAACTTTCCTCGTTTCCCAAATCGTATAAGTCCCTTCCACGGTGAGACTTTAAGTAAAACGGAATCCCCAACTTCGAAGGTTATCGGTCGTCTTTTCTTGTCGGCATAGCTCTTCTGATGATCCTGAGCTGCTAACATTCTTTCCCTAATCACCTTCAATTTCTCAATAGTCTCATGGACTATCTCGGGGCCCATAAACTGCTTCTCTCCGACTTCAAACCAACAAGACGGCGTACAACACTTCTCCCCATACAAGACTTGATAAGGAGCCATCTTGATGCTCGAGTGAAAACTATTGTTGTAGGAAAATTCTGATGGGTTTTGGTCATAAGACATCCTATGTGCTCATACAAACCCTAATGCTTGGATCTAGGTTTCTCTATTGTACATGCTTTGAATCGAAGACTATAAACCCTAATTCTAGCATGCAAGTAATCATATTAACATGTAATTAGGTTTAAGAACATACCTTGATTGTTATGTAGTAATAACAATCCTAATTCCTCCTTGTATTGACTTTGGAATGCATAGAGTCACAAGTGTCACTCCTCTAATGGCTTACAAACACCATAAGCAAATGGAGAAGGTATAAAGAGAGAAGTGAGAGGTTAGAATTCGTATCTAGGACCTCTTGGGAAGGGATCCCCGAATTCATGACCCTAGGGGTGTTTATATAGGTGTAGAGATAGGGTTTCAGTCATTATCCTTATCTAGTTGATTATCCATTAAGCAACCAATAAGATAATCCTTGGATCCTTATCACACTCGAATTCTAAGGGATTTACACCTCAAATTCGTTCACCATATATATAAGATAATCCTTACCTTATTTTGTAACTATCACATAATTACAATTCAGCCCCTCTAGTTTAATTAATTACATTTGTTCACAAAACTAATTCTTAATTAATTATTGACCAATATTAATTAAACAAATATGATTTCTCCTTTAATATATTATTCTTATAACATATTAATAAATCATATTATCCTCTCTCTCTTTATTCATTTCTCCAATCAAGTTGCTTTGGTGAAGGCAACCCAAAAGGACCATGCACCATCGGGTCAAGTACATACCAAAATAGTTATAGACTTAGACACTAATCCAACAGTCTCCCACTTGGATAAGTCTAACAACTATTCTGCGTATGACTTCAGATCCTGATCTGCAATCGTAGCTTTCCAAAGCCGCTGTCAACTCTGATCATATTAGATACGCGTGTCCTTAGATAAGGGATCATATATTCCTCCATTCTAGATATCGTATGAGATATGATTTCTAATCATTCTCTTTGTACTACTTCTCGATTTCTGATTTATGACGACAGACTAATTGAACAAATCAAATTAGCCCTAGCCTGGCCGAGCATTTACGTATGTCATCACTAAACCATCGAGGGGCCCAAAGATATCGCTTTTATCCTACCTTGGATAAAAGGAACGGATAAACTTTGATACAATGCTCGCTTGCACTCACTCACCGAATTACACACAACAATATGTTTTATAACACCAAGTTACTGGTGCGTTTACATATTATCAATGTGCAACCGATTCGCAAGATACAACTCACACATCTCGGTTTCAAGAATATAAGATGTTATCGTCTCACCAATCACTCGTAATACAATTCATGGAGTGATCCAAGTGAGCGTGGGTTTAATCCAATGCTCAAATCATATTCATAAGCACTCATGAACGTTGCAGCAAACATTTGCTTATGTCTAATACTCTTCTAGACAATCCACACACCAATTCACGACAGTCTTCATTCATATCTACTTCCAACATATGAACGACTGTGGCCCGTTTGAATAATTCGATTATTCTTAATAAACTCAATTATTCTGGAAGTCAAAACATGCAAGGTGAAACATAAGAATAATACTAATCCCATATGGCCTCAAACCTTTGAGTATAAACAAAACACGTTTTATTTATCACCATATCGATTACTCATTATTTGTCGTTTCGGGTAATCAACTTCGCATTTGAATTCCAACACTTGTCCCATGCTCCTAGCATGCACACAATGTTTACCTATGGTTCTTACTTTTGCGAAATAGACAAATTGAACACATTTCCAATCATTCTCATTTTACAACACCAAATCCATTTTCTTAAGTGTAAGAATGTCAAATTCTTGTTACTTATAGAATATACTAGATTCTAACACTTTATGCAACGATCCTTTTGTAATGTCACTGCACCAAAGTCTCAAAGACTATTGCCAATGATATTACAAATTCCTCTATCGGAGATTGTTACAAGACAATTCCTTAGATATGATGTCTCTCACTCAAAGTACATTCCTTTGAACATCCTTTCGCATAAAGTTTCTAATCTAGACATAGATTTTACTTCCCAACATGGACACACTTCCATATTTTCTATATGACAACTCATTCTTAATAGAATCTTATCTATTCGTAATGATGTCGATATCGTCCATCCAATATGGAAACACTTCCATAATTTCCAATACTATACTTCCAACTACTCGCAAGCGACCAATCCTCGTCGAACTTTGGATTGTCCTTTGATAGTTGTTTAATTATTTTAGTCAAAACCAATTCTAGTCCCTTTTCCCTCTAAATGCACTATACATTTGGAAAATTTTAGAATGGTCAAACATTAAAGCATTCACAATCGATCCTATACCCGAAGCGTATGGGACACAACGCATAATGTTTTATTTGCTATGTTCTCAAAACTCGAATTGAGAAGAGGAATGCCGTAATCACAATCGAAATTTTAAGAACACACTATGTACCTTTGACTAAATTTATTAACATTCCACAACCTAATCCTTTAGATTTGAAATGAAGCATAATATTCTCTCCCTTAATTATAGCAAAACAACCTTTCAACTCTTACAACTTCGCAAAGTATGACTCTTGTTTTCTATAATTAATATTGCCAACTATGCAATACGTGCCTTAATAATCATACAATCATAACATTTATGCTCCCACTATCATGATGATTATTATAAAACATAACACTTATGCTCCCACTAGCTTCGACATGTATTATAAACATCTTAACTTTCAGAAAAACAATACTTATTGAATTTCTTAAGTTCATGTTTCTAATACTTAGTGCTTTGATAATCTTTTATCAAGGCTTCTTGAACTTATAGACTTTTGCCTTAGATAGTTCATATGCGTGTCTTAACAATTAAGACTAATTGCCAAACCTCACAATTCAAATTATGGAAAGGGATGCCGTAACCATGATCGAATTTGAGAATGCAATTTTACAATCACTATCTTTTAAAATCTTTCTTAGTGAAAGCATTTTCTCACAATCATTTTCATGAAGGAGGAAATCTTATGACACTTAGATTTAAATGGTGTATGTGTTCCTATCCATGCGAATTTGTTAAAACCAAAGTTTACGACAAATTCAAACTCATATGGATCGAACTTTCTTAATCTTGATTTCTTGCCTTATGGTAGCACAGCTGCCCAGCACGTCTTCCAAGTAGTTAAGCATCTTACCTTTTTCCTATTAATGTACCTTTCATTGATCAAGGTCCTTGCCTTTTACGCATTCAAATGAGAACTCATAGGACTCACATGCATAATTAACTCGATTGGATTGACACAGAAACAAAATAATGTCTTTACGATAGGTTGTAAACCTCAACTCGTGTGCTAGTGATGATCGATAAGGTTTATTTGATTTGTTCTTGAAACTTTTCGAGACCATTAAGACTCCCACTGACTCCTTGACATATAAGATTCTTTTGTCAATAAACATTTCTTGACAAACAAATTTTCAAGAGTTAGTGTAGCTTGTATCAAAACACTTCATAAATTGGTCATAGTTGGTCTTTGTCTTATCCAAGACATCACAACTTTCCACATTTGATGAATGTTATAAACCTTTAATACTTTTTACTCATTGTCACAATCTTAACTTTAAGACTTGTTATTGGAACGAAGTATGATTGTCTTCTTGATTTGACCATTTCATCAATCTTTGATTCCTCTTCTTGGACATACAATTGTACCAAGACTCACTTAGAGGATCAATTGAGATATGGTTCTTAATCATTAAGACCTATCATAAAGCATAAAAGCCACTCTCCCTTCTTCTTAGAATGGAAAAACTCTTATCTTTCTGCCTATTTGATTCTTCTTATTCGTTTTGCTATTGATCTAAACCCTTTAATCAATTCAAAATTACACTTAATCTTGTAAGTATAATCATATTTACTAAACCTTTAGTAAATGATGACGAATATATTTGTTACTCTTATGGTGAACTTGATCAACACACAACTTTGTGTACTCGATCTCCTAGTCCTTCACTTGACACTTTGTCAACGAATTAGTCTAATTATCAAATATGAAATTTCTCATTCATCATGCAACCAAGTTGCATGATTCCAAGTTTCTGTCCAATTGAAACTTGGGCGATGAGAAACTCTCCCTATTTGGTAAATTCTTGACTTTCCATAACACAATAAGAAACAAATCCATTATTGCTAATAATTTTAACATCAATTTTTCATACACGCCATTGTAAGGATAAATAAATAAAATTTAAAATCAAAATTTATTTTATTGCGGAAAAATTTGTCCTTCACAATGCAACTCATTGAAAAACTTATGCGAATACATCTTTCTTAGCAATCTAATTCTAACTCGAAGTAGTAGCTCAAGAATCTAATCTTCGAGAAACGCAATCGAAATCCATTCCTTCACGGTTAGATTCTGCTCACTTCTTCCCTTAAGCTTCTTTTCTTTTCTTTGATCCTTCTAAACATCAATTGTAATCTTATCACATTATGTATTCAGAACCTAGAATGAAGCTTAAAAGAGTTAGTCAATGGATTTTACCTAAATTAGAGCCATACGTTTCGACTCTCCCATCTCTTAGATCTCTTAGGTAAATAGGGCAGCTTCGTCTCTAATGCCCCTTCTCTTGGCAATAAAAGCAAATTGACTCTTTTTGGAACAACACATGGAACTACTTCAGACATCGCCTTTCTCTTATGATCAAACTTTTCGATCATTGCATGTCATTCATTGCCATTGTCTATATCCACAGAGGTCTCGAAGGCAGATTCACCAATCAACTTTGCTTTTCTATTGCGCCAAACCATTGCTGATTCAGCAGCAATAAGCATATAGGTGAGATCTATAAGGGTCACGTCGCAGTTCATCATATAGTACTCTCTTACGAACTCACTATATGAGTTAGGAAGTGATTGAAGAACCCAATCAACAGCCATTTCTTCACTGACAATGGATCCTATCATTCTTAGTCTATCAATGTGCGACTTCATCCCAAGGACGTGTGCACACACCAACTTTCCTTCTTTATGTTTACTTGCCAAAAGGGCTTGAGTGATATTGAACTTTTCAATTTTACAATCTTGTGGGTTAGGGAGAATAATTGGAGGAGGAGGAGGAAGTGAAGCATGATTTCTTGTTCCTCGATCGAATCGTGGAATATCATCTTCATGTGGAATGCTTGTTCCACGGGATTTGAGAAGACCATAGTTGTCGAACTTTGACATCGGGAGAAAAACGAATTCAAGTTAGTTGATTGATTGAGTCCTTGGTAAATCACCCAAATGAAATTCCAAGGCTAGGACCCAACACAATATCCTACAACTCGGGAGAGGGATGCCGTAACCCAAATCGCAGAACATTTGAAGGTAAGTGAATGACGATTCACTAGTTTTCACCATGAGAAACGAAAAAGAAATTTAAGTTTTAAATCTATGAAAACTCCTAGATCCTTTGAGATTCATTGAACATTTCAATGGCATGTTTAAATCTTGATATGCCCCTCTTGTTTGTGACTGGGATGCCGAGGATCACAAAGCGGGTGTGAATAACCATGCAAACTATATGGTGCCCTCACATGTTACAATCACCTATTCGATGTGCTGGTAAACCACACACGCTCCACCGAACTATGAAAAACATTGAGTCACCCTTTGCTACCTTTGCTTAGAACCATTTAGTGTGCCGGTAAACCACACACGCTCCACTAACGTCTTCGCAAGGGCACAAAGTGTAATTTCATGGAATTGCATCAATTCACTTTTGCCTAAGTAACTAAGATTGGGAATTTGAAAAACATTTAGTTACTTTGTATTTCATTATACTTATAATGGAAGGTTTCGTCCTATCCTACTTGTTCGGCTAACGACCCTCCACTAGTCAAGAGTGCGGTGGGTAAGAGTGGATACCCATTCAATCGCCATTTTATAGGCAATTTCCTTAAACACCCCTTATAGACCAGCTTCGTGAATGAGGCCTACTAACGGTAAGACTGACTTTTACTCATACATATATATAATGTTAGACTTTTAATGTTATATATAGTATAGGGTGTATTTTATACTTTTAAAATACTATATGGTTAACTTTAACAATTACACTTTTAATTCAATTAAAAGGTTAACCTAAACTTTTATGGATTTATTAAATCTCTTTTAATTATACACCTTAATTAATTAATAAAACCATAAGGGTGTGATTTGAACTTTTTCAAAACAATACAAGAGTTTTAGAATTTAACATTTCTAATTAACCTTTTAATCAACCTTTAAATTCCAAAACTCGAGGGCAAATTTTGAAACATTTCAAACCATAATTGTTTAGAATTTAAATATGCATCAAAATTAAACTATTCAATCAAAATTTAAATTCCAAAACTTGAGGGCAAGTTTTGAAACCTTTTTCAAAACATTAGGGTTTTAACTATTTAAATTTCAAAACAACAAAACTTTGGGGTTCAAATTTAAACTATAAAACCTAAAGGGATAAATTGAAACTATTTCACAAGATAATTCAAATCTAAATTACAAATAATCAAACTCTATCTAATAAAACAAGTGATTATCTAAATTTTGACAATTATCTTCTATTTAGGTAAGGATAATCACATAATAATGAAAAAATTCGGATTTTATCACAAAAACAGGTTTATGGTAATTATCCAAAACCAAAACAGGAAGAAAATCGCGAAAACGAGCTGTCAGACACTTTGACTCGTCGAGTCTGGGCTTGGACTCGTCGAGTCCAGCTGACTCGGTGAGTTCACCAAGTGACTCGGCGAGTCAAACCTTCAAAACTCAAAAAATCGATTTTCAGTGCTTATTACGATCAAATATGCATCAATACAATAGAAACCAATCAAGGCTCTGATACCACTGATGGGTTTTGGTCATAAGACATCCTATGTGCTCATACAAACCCTAATGCTTGGATCTAGGTTTCTCTATTGTACATGCTTTGAATCCAAGACTATAAACCCTAATTCTAGCATGCAAGTAATCATATTAACATGTAATTAGGTTTAAGAACATACCTTGATTGTTATGTAGTAATAACAATCTTAATTCCTCCTTGTATTGACTTTGGAATGCATAGAGTCACAAGTGTCACTCCTCTAATGGCTTACAAACACCATAAGCAAATGGAGAAGGTATAAAGAGAGAAGTGAGAGGTTAGAATTCATATCTAGGACCTCTTGGGAAGGGATCCCCGAATTCATGACCCTAGGGGTGTTTATATAGGTGTAGAGATAGGGTTTCAGTCATTATCCTTATCTAGTTGATTATCCATTAAGCAACCAATAAGATAATCCTTGAATCCTTATCACACTCGAATTCTAAGGGATTTACACCTCAAATTCGTTTACCATATATATAAGATAATCCTTACCTTATTTTGTAACTATCACATAATTACAATTCAGCCCCTCTAGTTTAATTAATTACATTTGTTCACAAAACTAATTCTTAATTAATTATTGACCAATATTAATTAAACAAATATGATTTCTCCTTTAATATATTATTCTTATAACATATTAATAAATCATATTATCCTCTCTCTCTTTATTCATTTCTCCAATCAGGTTGCTTTGGTGAAGGCAACCCAAAAGGACCATGCACCATCGGGTCAAGTACATACCAAAATAGTTATAGACTTAGACACTAATCCAACAAATTCTACCAGAGGTAAGTGCTCGTCCCAATTCCCTTGGAATTCGAGGGTACATGCTCTCAGCATATCTTCCAACGTCTGAATCGTTCTTTCACTCTGACCATCAGTTTGTGGATGGTAAGCAGTACTCAAACACAACTTTGTACCCAACTCCTCTTATAGACTCCTCCAAAACCTCGATGTGAAACGACTATCACGATCTGACACAATAGTAAGAGGGACACCATGAAGTCTTACAATTTCCTTCACGTAAGCATTTGCGAGCTTATCCATAGACCACTTCTCGTTGGCTGCTATGAAGTATGCACTCTTGGTGAAACGATCCACGACTACCCAAATCATGTCGTGACCATTCTTCGTTCTGGGCAGTTTAGTCACAAAATCCATGGTCGTCTTCCCATTTTCCCATGGGTACAGGTAAGGGTTCTAAACTCCCATACGGTTTTTGATGTTGTGCCTTAACCCTCGCACATGTTACGCACTCAGCCACATACTTCGCAACATCGAGCTTCATCGTCGGCCACCAGTAGTAGGGTTTTAGGTCCCTATACATTTTAGTGCTACCGGGATGAATCGAGTACATGGTCTTGTGTGCTTCTTCCATTAGAAGATCGCTTATTCCTCCCATCTTAGGTACCCAAATTCGATCTTGGAATACCTTCAGTCCTCGACTGTTCGTACCGAACACTAACGTTTTTCCCAAACGTTCTTCCTTTCGGTCATTCTTTTCTAAGGCTTCTTCTTGAGCTTTCCTGATACTTTCCACAATCATCGAGACGACTTCAATTCTTAACGCTCTTGGCCTTTTTCTTTCAAGATTGACTTTCCGACTGAGAGCATCAGCAACAATATTTGCTTTACCTGGGTGGTAAAGTATCTCACAGTCGTAGTCCTTGAGAAGTTCTAGCCAGCGTCGTTGCCTCATGTTCAACTCCTTTTGATTAAAGAGATATTGGAGGCTCTTATGATCAGTGAAGAGCTTGCACTTCGTGCCGTAGAGGTAATGCCTCCATATATTTAAGGCAAATACTACCGCTGCCAACTCCAGATCATGAGTGGGGTAGTTCTTTTCGTGCTCTTTCAATTGTCGATATGCGTATGCGATCACCTTTTCTCTTTGGGTCAGAACACAACCCAACCCGACTCCAGATGCATCACTATAAACTGCGAAATCTTCGACTCCATCGGGTAGAGAAAGTATCGGTGCTTCACATAACTTCTTTTTTAGCTTCTCTAACGCCTCATCATGTTTCTCACTCCATGTATACGTAGCTACTTTATGGGTCAAAGCTGTTAATGGAGCAGCTATCGAAGAAAAGCCTTGGATAAATCGTCGGTAATATCTGGCTAATCCTAGAAAGCTTCGAATCTCCGTGGGACTCTTCGGACGTTCCCACTTCATTACAGCCTCGATCTTGGCGGGGTCAACCATTATTCCCTCCTGGTTAACAACATGACCCAAGAATTGGACTTCTCGTATCCAAAAGTCGCATTTGGAGAACTTTGCAAAAAGCTTCTCCTTCTTTAACACCTCCAACACTTCTCGTAGATGCTTGCCATGCTCCTCCTGGCTTTTTGAGTAAATGAGAATGTCGTCGATGAACACTATCACAGATTTATCGAGGAATGGTTTACAAACCCTATTCATCAAATCCATGAATGCTGCGGGAGCATTGGTTAGTCCGAATGACATAACCAAGAACTCGTAGTGTCCATATCTTGTTCTGAATGCAATCTTCTCAATATCCTGCTCTCTCACCTTCAACTGATGATATCCTGACCTAAGATCGATCTTTGAGAAGTAGCTCGAACCTTGCAGCTGATCAAATAGATCATCAATCCTCGGCAATGGATACTTGTTCTTCACCGTTGCCTTATTCAACTCTCGGTAGTCTATGCACATCCTCATGCTTCCGTCCTTCTTCTTCATGAATAACACCGGAGCTCCCCAGGGTGATGAACTAGGTCGAATGAAACCGCTGTCCAACAGCTCCTGAAGTTGCATCATGAGCTCATTCATCTTCGTCGGTGCTAATCGGTAAGGTGCCTTTGCTATCGGTGTTGTTCCTGGTAATAAGTCTATACGAAATTCTACTTGCCTATCAGGTGGTAATCCGGGAAGATCTTCGGGAAAGACTTCTGGATAATCGCACACAACCGGTATATTCTGCACCTCTTTCTTTTCTTTCTTAGCATCGATTACGAATGCCAAGTACGATGCACATCCCTTGGACAAACATTTCTTGGCTTTAATGAAGGAGATGATTCCAGAACTCACTCTGCGTTGGTCCCCGTACACCATAAATGATTCCTTTCCGGGTGGGTTTATCCTAACTATCTGCTTTCGGCATAATATCTCAGCATCGTTGACGCTAAGCCAATCCATACCCAAAACGATGTCGAAACCGTTTAACTCTATGGGTAATAGTTCCTCCTGGAATTCGTTTCCGTTTAGGTCAATGACGATGTTCCTAATACTATTACTAACAGGTACGAATTTGCCACTAGCAACTTCTACAATTAGGTCGTTATCAAGTTTTTCTACAGGTAATGCTAATTTCGCACTAAATTTATGCGACACAAAGGAGTAGTTGGCTCCGGAATCGAACAATATATTTGCAGGCAAACCATTTACAAGAAAGGTACCTAAAGTGACGTATGCTGCCTCCTTTGCAGCCTCGAGCGTCATCTGGAAGGCTCTCGCCTTCGGCTTTGGTGGTATGTTGGGTCTTTCTGCCTCCTTCTTCGGGCAGTCCTTCAAAATGTGCCCTTCTTCATTACACCCATAACAGGCCTTCTGGTTAAGGGTGCATTCATTGGCATAGTGCCCAGGCTTTCCGCATTTGTAACAAGTGACCCCTCCATCACACTTCCCAAAGTGCTTCTTCTTGCACTTGTCACACCACTTTGCTTCTGATCCTCCTCCTCTCGAACCAGGTTTCGAGAATCTACTCTTCTTGTTGGACTTCGAGGATCCATCGAACTTCCGTTTCTCACCGACCTCAGCCCTTTCCAGACCTCTTTCCTTTTGTTGGGTCTCCACATTCTTAGCTGCTTGAACATCTGATTTCAGAGTGGTTGCCATCTTGACTGTTGGGCCAAAGTCAGCCGACAGTTCGTTTGCGAATTTCTCAATTTTAGAAAGTTCGGTTGGCACTAGGTATGGAAACAACTTCATCTTTTCCATAAATGCAGCAGCATAGTCATCGATGCTCATTCTCCCCTTCTTCAAATTTTGGAACTCATTATTCAGATCAATCAGGTCTATCTCTGAATAGTACTGCGCCTTTAGTTGTGCCAAGAACTCATCCCATGACATTTTCTGGGCTTTTCCTCGTGGCATCGTATCTGCCAATAGCTTCCACCAACTCAAGACTCCAGTTTTCAATTGCCTCACAGCGAAGACAGTCTTCTTCTTTTCGTTGCAGTCGCAGCTCTCAAACACCATCTCCATCTCGGAGATCCAGTCCATAATCTCAACAGGCTTTGGGCTTCCTGAGAGACTTGGTGGTTTTGCACCCAAGAAATTTTTGTACATCCGCCCATCCTTGTTGTTTCTTCCTTCTGGGCCATCCCTTTGTTCACCTTGAGTCCCTATTTGACTTACTTGATGGCTATAGTTCCCTTCCTCAGATGGCTCGGGAACTGGCTCCGTCGGTTCAACATGTATGGTAGGTTCGTCTCTATTCTCGCGGAGCATCCGTCTCATTTCTTCCCTTTATTCAGCTAGCATAGCCTGAATCATGGCTTGAACTCCAGCCATGGTAACTGGCTCAGGTGCAACTTCTTCAACAATAGGTATTTGCTGAACTACTGGGGGTTGGTTCCTACCTCCATTTGCGTTCACGTTTCCGCTACGGGTCCTTGCCATCATGATCTATACACCGAATAAGGTGAATTCAGATCTTTATTTAGGAGAGACGTTTTAAATAGTCCTTATCACTCCAAAACGTTTACATGCTAGTTCTAATATCATAGTCGTACATTTAGAATCCTAAACACATAAGGTTTCCAGATCCAGTCGGCAACAGACCATACATCCAAACAAAATAACGGCATATCATGCATAAAGCATTTAGCACATAAAAGCATTTTAGGCACAATTCCTAAAATAAGCTAGTACTCACACCTCACAATCATCGCTTAGCATTCTAAGTTTAAGTCTAGAAATCCTACAAATTCCTAGTTCGCTTAAACTAATGCTCTGATAACAACTGTGACATCCCCAAAATCACGGCCAAAAAAGACCGGTTTTGGTTATACTTTATTTCAAAATCAGAGTTATCTTTTAATAAAAGGGTTGCGGAATTTGTCCCAAAACAATAATATGATATAGATTTATCAAAAGCATTTCCATAGAAATGTATTTCATTAAAAGAATCGGGATGTCATGTTCGTACAGATCAAAAGTATAAACAGTACAATATAAGCCTTACTACATTATTTCATATCTACAGGCCTATATCTGTAATCCCTCGTCCAAAACATCACACGTATGCTCATGCGCCACTACCTGTAATGCATAAAACTGAGTGGGTCAGGCTTGGGAGCCTGGTGAGCACATAGGGTTTTCAACCCACAATAAATAAGTTTATTAATTTCATCATTCAACAATAACCCGATTACCCGTTCCCGTTATCCTCACTTTACATCCCTAAACACCTATCATAAGGGACCTAGCCTAAGGATCATCATCGGGACGAACACTACTGCTAAGGGGATTCCTCAGCAATAAATGTCCTAATAGGCAACCATGTGGGGGATGGAGTACACCGGTGAACACATCGTTCACAACACCTACAGGTTGCGAGCCTGCTAGTGTTCCACTGGACTGTCTAGAAGAGTCCGTGGTCGTCATCTATACTCCGCTAGATGACTGGATCAACAACAACAACATCGAGGCCTCTCATCATTTTATCACACATCACCTATTACATCTACCCATGTTTTACCCCAATATTTTCGTAGATATAAAATACATATACAGTTTAAATCATTGAAAACATGTATAACAACGTTCATCTAACGTAGATAGCAAGTATTCAGATAATATGCACACATAGCACGTAATTTATATAAAATACTTCATATCTATGTGTAAGCTGAAAGTAACTATGCACTCACCGGAAAAGGTGGTGATTCCGAATTCAGACAGCGCTTCGCTTCTTAAAAAGAATTTTTTCTTCAACGAAACCTAGTATTATTACCACTAGAGTTTAGTTTATTATTCGTCGAGACTAATTAATAGTCTAGCTGCTATTATTATTATTATTATATAAGCGTCAAAAAAATACTTATATAACGCATAATAATAGCCCAAGTATTTATTATAAGTTCCTAATAACGTTACTATAATTAAATAAAAGTTATATTAAAAATAGCGTAGGCGTAGCTCACTTACAGCGGGTTTTATAGAAAACCGGGCTTTGCTTGGAGTAGCGTTCCCGAGCCGAAAAGCTCTTCTTCTCAGAGCGTTCGAGCACTCCGGGGCTTCCACCTCGTGCTAGGGAGGTTCCCTAGGCTTTTCGGGGGATTTCGGGGCTAGAGAGAGGTTTTAGAGAGAGAGAGAGAGAGTAAAGAGAAGAAAGAATGGGAAAGGTGTGAAGAAAATGAGGGTGGGAGAGGTGGTATTTATAGGGTGAAATGTGGCTGAACTTGGTGCCACATGTCACCATCTGGTGGCAAGCCTTGGGGAGAAAGCAATGGCCAAGATTGTGCCACATCACCCATTTTTCCCACACCACACTTCCGACTTCTAAAATCCGTAACTTTCACATACGACCTCTGTTTTTGACGTTCTTTATATCCACGCGTAGGTAATAATAAGATCTACAACTTCCATTTTGACACCGTCAGCTAATTCTCGACCGATCTTAAATTTAACAGTACAAGGAGATTATACTGTTAAACGTTTGCGTAAAATTAATAACTTCTACATACGGACTCTGTTTTTGTCTGTCTTTTTACCGTTGACTTCCTATTAATGAGATCTTCAACTCTCATTTACGTTGCGTAAGCCAAAAACCGCTCGAACTAAAATTCGAGTTTCAGGCCGTGCACTTCTAAGCCGAATCTTAGAAAAATCATAACTTCTTCATACGAAGGCAGATTTGGGCGTTCTTTTTATCGATGTTCTTAGTTTAACATATTCTACGACTTTTGTTAAGCCTAGCCCATTAAAAAATGAGTATTAGCCCACACTATATAAAACAAATAGCCCATAATCTAATTAGTCTTCCTTTTAATCTCTAAATTAATTCATAATTAATTTAAGACTAAAACTAATTAAATAACGTAACTTCATATTAATATATTATAACTCATAATATATTAATAAACATATGTGTATAACTCTCATAAAATTATCCATAATAGCTTGGATGAGATGCAACCCAAATGGACCATGCCGGTCGGGTCAAGTATATACCAAATAAGTTATGGACTTAGACACCTTATCCAACAGACACCCACTTGGATAAGTCTAATAACTGTATTTGCCTATAACTTCAGGAACCAACCAGCAATCGTAGCTCTCGAAAACTCCCTCGAACAATGAAGACTCTGTCGAACTATGAAGCGCCATTTTAGATAAGTGATCACATAATCCTCTGTTCTCATGATATCAGCCTGACAAACACATGGAACTATGTCTTGCTTATTGTCTAGCAGTTGTTTCTTGATTTTCCGATTTATTTGATGAAGAACTTCACTGAACACATCGGTTTAGTTCTGACCAGGCCTGGTACATGGGTTAACACAAAATCATCGAGGGGCCCAGATATCGCTTCTATTTCTAGAAGGAACAGATAAACTTCGACTGATATGCTTGTTCTACTACTTATTGAATTGTACACAAAGGCACGTTTTATAACATCAAGTTACTGATGCGTTTATGTGCAATCAATGCACAACCAACTCATAGGTAACAACTCATATCTCTAGGTTTAAAGATTTATATGATGTTATCGTCTCACGATCACTCGAGATAAATTCCATGAAGTGATACAAGTGAGCGTGGGTTTATACCAATACTCATAACTTATGAGTACTCATGAATGTTGCAGCAACCATTGCCATGTCTAAACACCTTTAAGGCATCTACAAACCCAATTCATGACAATCTTGATTCATACCTACTTCCATCGTATGATCGATTGTGGAGGTTTGAATAAATAAATTATTCTGGAAGTCAAAACATGCAAAACTGAAACAATAGTAAATAATTCACAATGATAGTAACACTTTACTCATAAATAAATCACAAATTTTATTCATCATCAAACGTCGATTACATTTTACAAGTTTCAGGAAAACTATCTAATCTGTAAAACTAATATCATCCCTCAGCCCGATGCGTCTCGCATGTTGAAAATGCTTAACCCTCGTCAGTCCCTTCGTAAGGGGATCTGCAGGATTCTCATCCGACGATATCCTCCTTGTCACAAGGACTCCTTCTTCAATCTTGTGTCTTATGAAGTGATATTTTCTGTCAATGTGTCGGGATCTGCCATGATCTCTTGGTTCCTTGGCTAAGATAACCGCACCATTGTTGTCACAGAAAATCTCCATAGGTTCCTTAATAGCTGGTACAACGCCAAGGTCTCCGATGAAGTTCTTTAGCCATATCGCCTCCTTCGCTACTTCACTCGCTGCTATATACTCTGATTCACAAGTCGAATCAGCCACCGTCTCCTGCTTGGAACTCTTCCAAGAAATTGCCCCTCCATTTAAGGTAAAGATCCAACCCGACTGAGAGCGAAAATTATCCCTATCAGTCTGAAAACCAGCATCACTATACCCTAATACTCTCAAGTCATCACTGCCACCAAGGGTAAGGATCCAATCCTTAATCCTCCGCAGGTACTTGAGAATGTTCTTTACTGCGGTCCAATGAGCCTTGCCAGGGTTCCCCTGATACCTGCTGACCATGCTCAAAGAAAATGCCACATCAGGACGGGTACAAGTCATAGCATACATGATTGAGCCAACTACGGAAGCATATGGTAATTGGCTCATCTCAGCTATCTCTGCCTCTGTACTCGGACTCTGAGTCTTACTCAGTTTGGTATTGCTTTGGATCGGTAAATCTCCTTTCTTGGAATTCTCCATGTTGAACCTTTTCAACACCTTATCCAAGTAGATACTCTGACTAAGTCCAATTAGTCTTCTACTCCTTTCTCTTAATATCCTTATCCTTAGGATATAGGTAGCCTCCCCTAGGTCCTTCATAGCAAAGCACTTCCCAAGCCAGGACTTAACCTCCTGCAAGGTTGGGATGTCATTTCCTATGAGTAGTATGTCATCCACATACAATACCAAGAAGCTAACTATGCTCCCACTAACTCTGACATACACGCAAGACTCATCTTCGCTTCTCGAGAAGCCAAACTCTTTTACGTTCTCATCAAAACAAAGATTCTAGCTACGAGATGCTTGTTTTAATCCATAAATGGATTTCTCAAGCTTGCATACTCTATTAGGGTATTCTGCACTGACAAAACCCTCTGGCTGATTCATGTACACATCCTCAGCCAACTTTCCGTTAAGGAAAGCGGTTTTGACATCTATTTGCCATATTTCATAATCATGAAATGCTGCAATGGCTAACATAATCCTAATAGACTTAATCTTTGCTACCGGCGAGAAGGTTTCATCATAATCAATACCTTGAGTTTGAGTAAAACCCTTCGCAGCCAGTCGAGCCTTATAAGTATGCACTTTTCCTTCCATGTCTGTCTTCTTCTTGAAGATCCATTTGCACCCGACTGTTTTACGTCCTGGTACATTGTCAACCAAGTTCCAAACTTGATTGTCATACATGGACTGTATCTCGCTGTCCATAGCCTCCTTCCATTTAGCAGAGTCTGGGCCTGCCATGGCTTCCTTAACACTGCTAGGTTCATCCAAAGTTACCAATGTACTATCACTGATGAACGTATCACCTTCCGTAGTAATATGAAAACCATAATAAAACGAAGGTGTGTTCCTAACCCGTGTGGAACGCCTCGGAGGTACAGACTCGTCAGCTGGATCAACAGGACTTTCCTCCTCAGGTTGATTGCTAGTGTCTGAGGTTCCTTCACCAATTGATTCTTGAATTTCTTCAAGATCAATCTGCCTCCCACTGTCTCCTTGTCTTATAAATTCTTTCTCGCAAAAGATCCCTCTTCGTGCTACAAAGACCACATTCTCACTCGGTTTGTAGAAGAGGTAACCGAAGGATTTCTGTGGGTAGCCAATGAAAATACACCTTTCACTTCGGGGTTCAAGCTTATCATGAGTTTCACGCCTCACAAAAACTTCGCAAGCCCAAATTTTGATGTGGTCCAAATTGGGAACCTTCACAGTCCACATCTCATGAGGTGTTTTGGTAACCTTCTTTGTAGGGACTAGATTAAGGATATGGGCGGCAGTCTCTAAGGCATACCCCCAAAAAGAAATTGGTTACGAAACTCGACTCATCATAGAGCGAACCATGTCCAACAAGGTTCGATTACACCTCTCAGCTACACCATTCAGTTGTGGTGTCCTGGGAGGAGTCAATTGTGAGACAATCCCACACTCCTTAAGATAGTCAAGGAACTCGGTACTAAGATACTCACCACCTCGATCGGATCGAAGCATCTTAATGTTCCTGCCCAATTGATTTTCTACTTCCTGTTTGAATTCCTTAAACCTTTCAAAGGTTTCTGACTTATGTTTGATTAAGTAGACATACCCATATCTACTAAAATCATCAATAAACGTCACATAATACCGATTAGCATCCCTTGTGGCAGTTTTGAATGGCCCACATACATCAGTATGTATTAGGTCCAACAAACCCTCACCCCTCTCACAAGTTCCAGTGAAGGGTGATTTTGTCATCTTTCCAAGTAGACAAGATTCACAATTATCATCCGATTTAAGGTCAAATGATTCCAAGACTCCACTCTTTTGGAGTTGGCCTATACGTTTCTTGTTTACGTGTCCAAGACGACAATGCCACAATGATGCTTTATCTAGGCTAGTAGAAGAATCAATATACAACACATTATTTCCTAAGTTGTCTACAATCAACACAGTTTCATACACACCATCACAAGGTAATGCTTTAAAATAAAACACATTTTTAAAGAAAGCATTAATACCACCACATTCATTATCAAACGAAAAGGTAAAACCTTGTTTGTACAAAGCATGAAAAGAAATAATATTCCTCGCCATTTCAGACGAGTACACATATTTATTCAAATCTAATTTTAACGCATTATTAAGCAACAAAGTATAAACTCCAATCTTGGAAACAGGTGAAGCCTTCGTATTCCCCATGATTAAGTTTATCTTCTCGTGCTCCACATCCTCACTTCTTCTTAGGCCCTGCAAATCAGAACATATGTGAATACCACATCCTGTATCAAGCACCCAAGAGTTAGAATATGTTGAGTAATTAGACAATATAGTGTAAATACCTGCATGGGTGGGTTTCACTTTCCCATCCTTTAGATCCTGCAAGTACTTAGGGCAGTTTCGCTTCCAGTGTGCCTTTTCATGGCAATAAAAGCATTCAGCATCCTTGGGAATGGTAGAAGGAGTGACAGAACCGCTCTTGGTCTTTGATGAGGAGCCTTTAAGAGACTTTCCCTTGGTACCCTTCGAAGGGTGCTTCCTCTTCTTCCCTTTTCCTTGCCCAATAGCTAAAACAGGGGTAGATGTTGGAGTAAGAGTAGTAGAGGTAACAACCGCTTTACCCTTAAGACCGGTTTCCGCGGTCTTCAAGAGTCCTTGAAGCTTGCTGAGGGTAACTTCCTCCTTGTTCATATGATATGTCATTCGAAAATGATCATAACAAGAAGGCAAGGAGTGCAAAATGATGTCAATTGCCAACTCCTCAAGGATGTTAACATTCAGCTTCAGCAAACGGTCCACATACCCTTGCATCTTTTGCATGTGGCCCGTGACGGATTCACCGTCCTTCATGCGGGTAGTTATTATGGAGGAGATTATTTCATACGGCTCCTGACGAGCACTCTGATGGTACCTTTCCATCAGGTCTTGGTGCATCTCAAAAGGGTAGAAATCTTCATACGACTTTTGGAGCTCGGCTGTCATCGTGGCCATCATGATACATGCCACCTTAGTAGCATCTCTCTCATGAGTCCTGAATTCAGCGATCTCCTCAGGAGTAGCAGTAGACTCATCAAGTTCTTTTAACTCCTTATCGAGGACATATTCCTTGTCCTCGTAACGAGTAACCATCCTGATGTTCCTAATCCAATCCATGAAGTTGGAACCATCAAAGATGACCCTCCCACAAAGATTCATGAGAGAGAAAGAACCAGTTGGGTTAGAGACTGAAGCATTAGTGTTAGAAGACATCTGAAAGAAGAAAGTAAGTTTAGATTAGATATTTGTAGGATCCTTAATAAGACACCCAAATGTAATATTAAGGCTAGGATCCAATCACAATATATTACACTTAGAAGAGGGATGCCGTAATCTAAGTAATAATATATTTGAAAGGTAGGTGAATGACGATTCACCAATTTCCACCATGAAAACGAAATGATTTATTAGGTTTAATTGGATTTGAAATTCCTAGATTCTTTTGAGATTCATTGAACTTTTCAATGGCATGTTTCAATCTCGATTGTGCCCTTCAAGTTTTGTGACTGGGATGCCGAGGATCACAAAACAAGGTGTGAATAACCATGCTAATTCACTTGGTACCCTTAATATTATCACCTAATCAATGTGCCAGTTAACCACACACGCTCCATTGATCTATGACAAACATTAAGTCAGCCTTCGTGATCCTTACTAGTCCTAGTTAGTGTGCCGGTTAACCACACACGCTCCACCAACGACTTGGTAAGGTACAAAGTGTGAATTCCATGGATTAGAACCATGTTCACATTTTCCTAAAATAACTAAGATTGGGAATTAAAAGAGTTTAGTTATTTTATAATATTCATTATACTTTTAATGAGGATTTAAAGTCATTGTTCTACCCGTTCGGCTAACGACCCTCCACCGATCAAGCAAGTGGTGGGTGAGAGTATACACCCATTAAGTCGCCATTTTATAGGCAACAACCTTATACCCACCTTATAGACCGGCTTCGTGAATGAGGCCTACTAACGGTATAACGACTTGTTCTTATACATATATATAATAATTAACCATTAATGTTATAAATAGTATACGGGTTGAATTTTAACTATTAAGACTGTAAGGTTTGGAATTAAAGTTTATTAAAGTGTGTGAAACTTTACAAATTCCAAAACTTGAGGGCAAGTTTTGTAACTTTGCAAAACTCTTCATTTCATAACTTATGAATTAAAGGTTCATAAAAATGAAGACTCTTCATTTTCATGTAACTTATGTGTTTTAAGTGTGTGTTAAATAAAAGTGACCTTTGGTAATCCATAACTTGAGGACAAATTATGAATCCCATTAAAACACATAAATGATCAAGAATTAATTCTAAACAATTCAGCAGATAATTCCTATCATTTTCTAAATTCATAAGAACATGAACATGATCATCAAATATTCAAGAATTATATGAACACATAAAATCATGGAATTTTGATATATGCTATTGTAAATGGATTAGAACAACCATTACACCAACTAAAATAAGTTTTATAACTCCAAAACAATTTAGGGTAATGTTTCTAGTCCATTTCCAGCAGCAAAAGTCGAGAATCTGCATTCTTTCGATCCTACTCGTCGAGTGCATGAACTTACTCGCTGAGTAGGTTGAAGTTTGCCTTGGACTCGTCGAGTCCCCCTAATGGACTCGGCGAGTCCACCATGCTGACAGCAACGATTTCGACTTTTTTCACTATTTTGCATCAAGTATCAAACAAGCAAGCCTAGGCTCTGATACCACTGTTGGGTTTTGAGCAATCTAACACTTCCTAAGTGTGCATCCAACCCTAATAAACTTTGGATCTATGTTTGTCTAAATACATGCAAAATAATAATTTTCCAAGGTTTATAACCTATCTAACATGACATGGGGAACATTTCAACATAAAAGAGTTAGAAGAGATTACATACCTTTTGGTGAGTTTGGTTCTAAGGAGTTTGAGGGCCAAGCACTAATAGTGTGAAATGCCTCAAATGGAATCACAAACACCACAAACTCTTGGAAAACTTTGAGAGAGTATACACCTTGTATAAAATTGGCCACACACATGCACACACACACACACACTAGTTCACTAGTTTTCTCTTAGGCTCCATTTCATGCTCCATAAGCATGCTTATATAGTGTGCATGGTTGGGGTGAAACCCTAATAACCCATGTCTTTTCCTTTCCAAGGATCCATGGGTTAAAAGCTCCATGGATCATCCATGGACTTCCACATAATCCTAGCCCATTAACAAATGAGTATTAGCCCACACTATATAAAACAAATAGCCCATAATCTAATTAGTCTTCCTTTTAATCTCTAAATTAATTCATAATTAATTTAAGACTAAAACTAATTAAATAACGTAACTTCATATTAATATATTATAACTCATAATATATTAATAAACATATGTGTATAACTCTCATAAAATTATCCATAATAGCTTGGATGAGATGCAACCCAAATGGACCATGCCGGTCGGGTCAAGTATATACCAAATAAGTTATGGACTTAGACACCTTATCCAACATCATTAACTCCTTCATCTCCATCGGTGCTAATCGATAAGGTGATTTTGCTATTGGTGTGGTTCCTGGTAACAAGTCAATTCTGAACTCCACTTGTCTATCAGGTGGTAATCTAGGAAGATCTTTGGGAAATACTTTCGGATGATCACACACCATAGAAATACTCTGCATCACCTTCTTTTCCTTCTTAGCATCAATCACGAATGCTAAATATGATGTACATCCCTTGGTCAAACACTTTCTGGCTTTCATTAGGGAAATGATTCCAGAATTTACTCGGCGTTTGTCCCTATACACCATAAACGAATCTTTCCCAGGCGGGTTTACTTTAACTATCTTCTTCTTGCATAATATCTCGGCATCATTGGCGCTAAGCCAATACATTCCCAGAACGATGTCGAAACCATTAAGTTCAAAAGGCAATAATTCCTCGTGGAACTTATTCCCATTCAGATCAATTAAGATGTTTTTCATATGATGGCTAACAGGTACAAACTTGCCACTAGCAACTTCGACTAATAAGGCATTATCTAGTCTAACAACAGGCAAAACTAGCTTTCTACCAAATTCATGCGATATAAAGTAGTAGTTCGCTCCAGAATCAAATAAAATTTGGGCAGGCAATTTGTTTACGAGAAAGGTACCTGAAGCGACATCAGCTTCATCTTTAGCAGCTTCCAGTGTCATCTGGAATGCTCTCGCCTTTGGCTTTGGCGGGATGTTGGGTCTAGCTTCCTCCTTCTTCTTCGGGCAGTCCCTCGACATGTGTCCCTCCTCACCACAACCATAACAAACTTTCTTAGTGAGGGTACATTGATTGGCATAGTGACCTGGCTTTCCACACTTGTAGCATGTGGCCACTACCTCACATTTTCCATGATGCTTCTTTTTACATTTGTCGCACCACTTCGCTTCGCCTCCACTTCCCCTCGAACCAGATTTCGAGAACTTGTTTTTCTTATTGGACCCTGAAGTTCCATTGAACTTCCTCTTTTCACCAACTTCTATCCTTTCCAGACCCTTTTCCTTCTGCTGGGCCTCCACATTCTTAGCTGCACGAACAGCCGTTTTCAGAGTAGTTGCCATCTTGACTGTCGTACCAAAGTCAGCAGGCAGTCCATTAGTAAACCTCTCAATCTTAGAGAGTTCCGTTGGCACTAGGTACGGAATTAACTTCATTTTCTCAGTGAATGCAGTAGCATAGTCGTCTATGCTCATGCTACCCTTCTTTAAGTTTTGGAACTCATTGTTCAGATCAATTAGATCTATCTCTGAACAATACTGCACCCTTAGTTGTTCCAAGAGCTCCTCCCATGACATTTTCAGGGCTTCCCCTCGTGGCATAGTATCTGCCAACAACTTCCACCAACTTAATACTCCAGTCTTCAGTTGTCTAACTGCAAAGACGGTTTTCTGTTTGTTGCTATAGGCGCAACTTTCAAATACCATTTCCATTTCGGAGATCCAATCCATTATCTCAACAGGCTTTGGGCTCCCAGAAAGACTTGGCGACTTGGCGCCCAAGAAGTTCTTGTACATTCGCCCATCCTTGTTGTTTCTCCTTTCTGGATCGTTCCTTCGTTCTCCTTGAGTCCCAACTTGACTCATAATGCGACTATCGTTCCCTTCCTCCGATTGCTCGGGAATCAATTCGGGTTCCTCAATAGGTATGATAGGTTCGTCCCTATTATTATGCAACATCTGTCGCATCTCCTCCCTTTGTTCGGCTAACATAGCCCGAATCATGGCTTGCACCCCAGCCATCATTATTGGTTCTGGTGCTGCTGCTACAACAGGTGCTTGCTCAATTATTGGCGGTTGATTCCTGTTTTCATCCACGTTTCCAACGCCACTCCTTGTTCTCACCATTTTTTTATCTACACACCGAATAAGGTGAAATTTAGATCTTTATTCACGATAGATTTCAAATCATCCTTATCACTCCGAAACGATTACATGCTAGTTCTAATATCGTATACATATGCTTAGAATCCTAAACACATAAACCTTCAGATCCGGTTGGCAACAAACCGTAGATCCGAACAAATAGTATCATATATGACAACATATAACATTTAGCACATAAAGCATTTTAGACAACCTTCCTAAAATAAAATAGTGCTCGTGTCTAAAATATAACAAACACACATCTCAAAATTCCACTTAGCAATCTAAGTTTAAGTCTAGAAATCATACAAATTCCTAGTTCACTTAAACTAATGCTCTGATACCAACTGTGACATCCCCAAAATCACGGCCAGAAAAGACCGATTTCATTTATGCTTTTTTTTTTATAAATAATTTTAGAGTAAATCCTTTTGATTTAAAAGTGTTGCGGAATTTGTTCCCAAAACAAAACATGATAAAATAATATTTATCAAAGCATTTCATCAAGAGATGCATTTTCATTATATAATCAAAACTCGGGATGTCATGTTCCGATACAGACCATAAAGCATAAACGATAACATTATAAGCCATTCAAAAAATATATACATATACAGACTTGTAAACAAAACAACTCGATGATTCGTCCATCTTATGCCCTTGCGCCACCTCCTGTAATACAAATAAAGCTGAGTGGATCAAGTTTGGGAGCCTGGTGAGCATATAGGGTTTTCAACCCACAATAAATAAATTATATTTAATTTCACCAACCATTCACTATCCCGATTACCCATTCCCATTATCCTCACTTTACGTCCCTAAAACAACATCTATCTCAAGGGACCTAATCTAGGATTTTCATCGGGACGGACATTACTGCAAATGGGTTTCCTCAACAATAGATATCCCAAAGGCAACCATGAGGGGGATAGAGTACACCGGTGAACACATCATTCACAACACATACAAGTTATGAACCTGCTAGCGTTCCACGAGACTATCTAGAAGGAGTCTGTGGTCGTTATCCATACTCCGCTGAATAACTAGGTCAACAACAACAACATCGAGGCCTCTCATCTGTTTATTACACACCAACTATCTACCAATGTTCTACCCAACATATTAGTAGATAAAAATATATTTTTCATACATAGTTTAAAAACCTGTATAGCATCTTCATTCAATACATATTCCACATAACAGATGAGGCACACCCACATAACACGTATTTCATAGAAAACAAATCAGATCTATGAGATAGAAGAGAATGAATATACATTCACACATATAACAACAAAATTATACACATAACACGTATTTCGTATAAAATACTTCATAATTATGCGTTAGAAGAAAGTAACTACACACTCACTTGATTAGAAGATGATCAGACAACACTACGGCTTGCAAAAGTGGTAATCCTCAGCAGATCTGGAAGATCTCTACAAAAATCGAACTTCTCGCGGACAGAGCTTCGGCTCGGGAATCGCACTTCTCGGGATCTTCGAGGCTTCGAATCTTGCTTCGGGGCTCGGGAATATTACCGGGGCTTCGAGGTACTTTTGGCACGGAAATCGAGGTAAAACGGGAGAGAGAAGAGAAAAAAGAGCAAAAGAACTCGGCAGCCTCGCAAGGTTGGAGCCTCGCCTTACGCTGGGCGTATAGCAGTACGCGGGGCGTACGCGTCCGAAACTTCATGGCGTTCGTCATCCGAAGAACTCGAATGCGAGGGTCGTCACACTTCGCTGTACGCTGGGCGTACCTGGGATAAGCTCGGTGACTCCCCTTCGGATAAGGCCGAATTTTATAATTAAATTTTAATATTGATTATTTAAAATTTGGAAATTCATATCTTCTTCATACGAACTCCGTTTTTGACGTTCATTATATCCACGCATAGGTGTGACTACGCTCTACAACTTTCATTTAGACTCCGTCAGCTAATTTTGACTTTATTTTTATTAATTATTTTTAATAGGCCGGGACAGAAAATTTCCGTTATAAATTCATAACTTCTTCATCCGACGTCCGTGTTGCCTAACTTTTCATTGCTTTGATACTAACAACGAGATCTTCGATTCTCCTTTAGATTGCTTTGGCTAAAACCGCTCGATCTCAAATCAAGTATTTCGGGCTGCATACCGCTAAGTCGAAACTTCAATAAATCATAACTTCCTCATACGAAGTCAGATTTCGGCGTTCTTTTTATGCACGCTCTCGATTTAATCAACTCTATGACTTTTGTTTAGATCACTAAGGCTAAATATCGTTCTAACGTAAATTTCACTTTTTACGTCATTCAGCGTTGTTGGTTCTGTCGCAAAACTTCGATAGGTCATAACTTCTTCGTTATAACTCGGATTTCGGCATTCTTTATATATTCGGAAACCGCGTTTCAACTACCACAACATTATCCAAAGATATCAAGTTTATTTTACACTTAAATTTTGACGCTTATTTTTATTCTTAATTATTCAAACCACATAATTAAGCTATTAAGCACAAAACACATAATACTCAAATAATACACTTATATTATTTCGAAACGGGTTACAAATGTTAACCTAGACTATTATATCAACATTAATGATAGGCCCAGAAACACAGGTGTTACACCAAGGAAAGTACTCTTTTTTCTAATCGCTTCTAATTTACATGTTCAATTTTCTACGAAAAAAAAAATCATACGAAGTCTTAGCAATCGATCTAGAAATGCTATTCATTGCTAAATAGTGGAAAACAAAGAAATCGATTTACCTGGTCGTGATGTGAAATTCAGACATAGCCGGAATTGAAGCACTTAAGCCGGAGTTGGAGTCAGGGATGGATTCTCGCAATCACAATCTTGTGATAGGGTTGTCGCAGACTCGTGAGATGGGAGGGGGGAATAAGTGACACTCAGAAGTTGGATGTGCTTACCACATTGTGAGAGGGTTGTGGTGATTACTTGTGACAGTGTTGTTCATATTACCAGCGACGAAGATGATGATCATGATCGATTAACAAAATTCTAGGGAAAAATAGGTGATAGAGGTGAAGCGCAGGAGGTGGGCGAAGGGAAGAAGTTGACCAAGGGGGCGCTGGAGGTGGGCGAATTTTGTTGATGAAGGTTTCGGAGGTGGGTATTGTTGGTACTAACAGAGGAATCAACAACGACATAGATAATAAGAATGCAAGCGATGGTGAAAGGCGACGATTGGTGGAGGACCATTGGTGACGACGATAATTGAGGTTTTGTTGTCGGCGATTAAATTTGGGGCTTAGATTCGAAGTGCAGGGCACCATTTGAGATGGAGGAGAAAGAAGTTTCTTAGATGTCGACGTTTGATAGGTAGGGTTTTAATTATGTTTCTTAAATTGAAGGAATTAATAACTTAATTACTTAACCACCAAAATTAACTAATAGGTAACATTACAATGTAACCCATATCTAGGTTTTTAAAATGATTGGTCCACATTTATCCTTACATCCACTCAATACTTATTTAGAAGATTTGAACCTAACTCTCTTTCTCTCTCTCTCTCTCTATATGTATATATATATATATATATATATATATATATATATATATATATATATAGAGAGAGAGAGAGAGAGAAGTAAGTTAAACCGAGAACATTAAAAAGGTTGCAAACGTAAGAATAGATCAGAACACTACAAATCTGAAGATTTAAGGTTAATATAAATGGACCATTTATGTAGATTTTATAAGTAATGTGATGATATTGTAACTTTATAAAAGACTATAGGGGTAATATAGTCGCTAAGATTACTATACACAGGACAGACAATGGAACCACGAGTACCATCACGAACCAAGAACCAGTGTCGGTATACTGGTGATGACCATGAACGGAGAGAGGGGAAGAAGAAGAAGGGTGGAAGAGAGAGGTATAGGTCGTAGTTCTTTGTTCTCCCCACCACGAACCATGGGCCACGATGAGGCATCACGATTGTGGGATAGTGTTCGTGATCGTGGTTCGTGACCAACTAGACTACAGAGGCCTTTATGTTGGGTATACCGGATGACCTAATGCTTAACATATTTTTATTGCTCCTAACATCCCTCCATTTATCTCTTATCACATTTCAAGCCTAATTACACCTTTAAACCCTAAATGGCCAAATCGAGTGGTTAACAAAGAAACCCTCATTAGCCGACCGCAACCTTAGTGTTCGTCATCATCTCTACCACCATTATGGCTATCACTCCTCCAACACTTACCAAATTTCAACCGATATGGATTCTTGGAGCGGAAAGTTGTCAACATCAACCACATCACATCCCATCATTGGAAGTCGACAATCAGAAGAAAGAAAGGCGGAGGCGATGCAAAGAAGGAAATGCAAATAGGATGATCGTATCGTCTCCATGTGACAAAAATCTAAGCCCGGTAAATAAAAACCGATCATTTTGTACTTAAAGGGTTGAATCACCCTCAAAAGATTTATTTCTCCTATTTAGTCGTTTTAACTGGGTAAGATTAATTCGATGTTTGTTTCATTTTATATAGCAATTTTGAATAAATTGGTCCTGAATTGTTTATGGGTAGTTTACGATTAATCGATCCCTACAAATGAATTTAGGGGGAGGGGGGCTTTAAAGTTATATTTCTTTGTTTTACATCACAAATTTAAATTAGTTGAGCCACGTAAGTAAGTTCAACGCACATATACTACTATGTGAGTCATGTAAATGTTTATGGTGTAATTGTCTTAGTAATTTTGTCAAATTGAAATTGAATTTTTTTTGTAAAGGTAGAGCTTTATAACGGAAGCATGGCCCATTGAAATGAAATTATTTTAAAAGTTGTGAACTTTACAATTAGAAATACACAAAGCAAAACAAAGATCCTTTAATTTTTTCGAATTGTTTGACTTTTGCAATCATGCAAAATGTGCCAAATTTTTTTTACTTAAATTTAGTTGTAATCATTTACTTTTCACTTATTCTAGTATTAGGAAAATATTCATTGTATACTTAGTGGTTATTATTTACTTGTAAATGCTTACTACTAATCCTAAATGATTATATAGTGCAAATATAGTGCAACTGATTGTTTACCGGTTGTAATTTTTTATTTGTAAGTTTATTTTAATATCTTAGTTGTAATCATTTATGAATATAATGTGTAAATGTTAACTTAGTTGTAACTGAATTAGATGTATAGTAACATAAAAACTCGTATCTTAGTTATTGTATGTTGATAATAATTTTGAATGTGATTCATGTTTATCAGTTTCGTAGGTCAAATGTTATTATATGTTTCTTCATTGTGTAGGTATGGAAATGCCATGTAATATGTTTTATTCATTTATAATTAAAACCACATTTGATCATTTAGTGTATATATCCCCTTGTCCTTCACTTGACTCACATGTATATGTAAACAAGGAATTAGTTATAAATTTCCAATCATGAAAGTTCTCATTCATCATACAACGCAAGTTTCATGATTGCAAGTTTCTGTCCAACTTAAACTTGGGTGACGAGAATCTTTACTTATTTTATAAATTCAGATAACACCACAAACGAAAGAACAAAATCATTATAGAAACATACAAACATCAATTTTCACAAATGTCATTGCAAAGAAATATAAAATAAGATAAAATCAAATTTTTATTTATTTATAAAATTGTGGAAAACTTGTCGTTATAATGCAATTACAAATGAAAACCATCTTATTAAATGTTTCTAAGCAATCTATCATAACTCTTAAGCAGCAACTCAAAACATTGATCATCGAACCATGCGATCGAAATCAATCTCTTCTCGATCATACTCATCATGTTTTTCCTTTAAGCTTCCTTTCTTTTCTTCAATCCTACAAAACATTAAAATATAATCTCATCACATCGTGTATTAAGAATCTACAAGTAGGAACTTAATAGAGTTAGATAGTGGACTTACCTAAAGCAGAGTCAGACATTCTTACTTTTATTATCCTTGAGACCCTTCGGGTAGATACAACAGCTTCTCATCGTGTGCCCCTTCTCTTGGCAATAGAAACAAACAGACTATTTCAGAATGGCACATGGGACAATCTTAGACTCATCCTTTTTTCTTACCATTTAGTCAAACGGCTTGACCATGGCCGATCCCTTTCCATTAAGAAAAGGAAACTTTTCTGGACTTCCAATGTTTCCATTGTCAATATCTATGGAAGTTTTTGAAGCAGATCTTCCAATCAAATTTTCTTTACCAGTACACCAAATCATTGCTGATTCATCAGTAATTAGCAAATAGGTAAGATAAAAAAGGGTCACATTGTGATCTGTCATATAGTAGTGTTTAATGAACTGACCATATGACTCGGAAAGTGATTGAAGAACCAAGTCAACAACCAACTTCCTTAACACAACGACTCCTAACATTCCCATCCTGTCAATGTGCGACTTTATTTCCAAGACATGTGCACACACAAACCTTCCATCTTGTTGTTTCCTAGCCAATAGGGTTTGAGCGACCTTGAACTTTTCAAGTCTTCGCACATATGGGTTAGGGAGAACTATTGGGGGAGATGGAGGAAGTGAAGTATGATTTCCATTTCCATGATCTAATCGTGGAACATCATCTTCTTGAGGAAAGTTTTTTCCATAAGATTGGGGAAGACCATAGTTGTTAGAAATAGACATCTACAAGGGAGTAATTCAAGTTATGTTGATATAAGTCCTTAATATAACACCAAAATGAAATATTAAGGCTAGGACCCGACACAATAATTTACATTTCGGAAGAGGGATGCCGTAATGCAATTGTAAACTATTTTGTTGGTAGGTAAAATGACAATTTATTAATTCCACCACGAAAACAAAATTTTAAACGAATTAAATTCTAAGTGAAACTCCTATATCTTTTGAGATTCGTTGAACTTTTCAATGACATGTTTAATATCGATTATTCCCTTCAAGTTTGTGACTGGGATACCGAGGATCACAAACAAGTTGTGAATAACCATGCAAATTAGCTTGGTACTTTCAAAGTCATTTATCACCTAATCAGTGTGCCGGTTAACCACACATGCTCCATTGATCTATGACAAACATCAAGCTACCCTTTGCCACCCTTACTAATTCAAGTTAGTGTGTCGGTTAACCACACATGTTCCACTTATGATTTAGCAAGGTGCAAAATGCAATTTCATGGATTAGCATCAAATTCACATTTTTCCTAAGTAACTAAGATTATGAATTTATAAGGGTTTAGTTACTTTATAATTCATTATACTTTTAATGAGGGTTTAGTATCCTATCCTACCCGTTCGGCTACCGATCCTCCACTAGTCAAGAGTGCGGTGGGTAAGAGTGGATACCCATTCAATCATTATTTTATAGGCAATTTCCTTAAACACCCCTTACAGAACGGCTTTGTAAATGAGGCTTACAAATGGTAAGACAAACCTTTTACTTATACATATATCATATATTAAAATTTTAATTTTATATAGTATAATGGTGTATTTTACACATTTAAGATATTAGATGGTTTAATCTATTGATAAATTATACTCTTAATTTAATTAATATTAAACCACGTGGTTACGAATTTTAATAATACTATCTTAATTAAACATTTAATTAACTTAATAAAATCCATAAGAGTGTAATTGAACTATTCAAAAACATCAAGGTTCTAAATATAAAAATTCAAAATTAAAAACTATTTAATTAATTTTTAAGTTATGAACCTAAGAGTTGCACCTTTTGAAACCTTTCAATTACTAGAGTTAATGTTTCATAAAACACTTTTTAGTTTCCAAAACTTGAGGGCAGGTTTTTTAATTCTTGAAAACATTTGGATTCCAAATTTGATGATAAGTTTTGTAGCTCCTTAAAAAAAACTTTTGAGTTCCAAGACTTATGGCAAGTTTTGTAACCTCTTAAAACCATTTAGATCAAATTTAAACTAATAATATAATCATATATATTTATCTTTTGCCAATTTGATATAATGCAACTCACTTCTTGCAAGACAACTCAAATCAAATTAGACAAATAATAAGTTTATCAAAGAATCTAGTAATTCTTTTATGATTTGACAATTTATCATTTCATTGGATGGGATAATCATTGCCATATAAAAAATAAATTTAATGATATAAAATAGTTTGTGGTAATGATCCTAATCCAATTCAAGCCAAAAAAAACTGAAAATCCACAATCTGATGATCCAACTCATCGAGTCCCCTTATGGACTTGTTGAGTTCATCATGCAGAGAGCAGTTTTCAATTTACTTCAACTTTGAACAATTAGCGATGTGTCAGTATAATAGAAAACAACCCATGACTCTGATACCACTATTGGGTTTTATGTATTAGAACACTCCTATGGTGCACATACAATCGTAATGCTTTGGATCTAAGTTTTCTCTAGTTATACATGAAACATAAGTTATCCAAAGCATGAAACCTGTAACTAGAATACAACTTTGATACTTGAACAAAAAAACTAGTTAGAAGAATACCTCCTAGTTGTAGCATGTAGAAGTTGGCCTTCAAGAGCTTAGCACCTCAAGTGTGATGCCTCAAATCGGCTAAGGTTCACTTAGAACTTTAAGAGAGAGGCTAGAAGCACACAAAATCAGCTAGGGTTCTCTTAGAACTCTTGGGGTGCCAATTTTGGAGCTACGGGGTTACATATATAGTGTGGAATTCCTAGAGTTTCAGCTTGTAAACCTTAAGCCACTTCCTTGGGCCTTTAATCCAATAATCCATATGACAAGTCCTTTGGACTAAATCTTCATGGACTCCACAAAGATTTAGTCCATATAATTAAAATGAATCATTAGCCCAAACAATATGTATCACTAATTTACTTAATCAGTCCCCGTTTATTTAAATAGTCTCTTTCTATCAGATTCCAAATAAAATCTTGATCAATACTAATTAAATAATATGATTTCACAGTTAATATATTATACTTTATAATATATTAATAAATCACAAATAACCTCTTTCTCAAATATCCATCCTATCAAATTGCTTTGATGAATGCAACCCAAATGGACCATGCTACTCACGGGTGAAGTACATACCAATTATAGTTATGGGCTCAGACACCTAATTCAACGATACTATACTATCTACTACATACTTATAATTGGAAATTATTTGTATCTGTTGATTCTCATGTTATCTCTTATAAACATCTTGTTGGATTAGTGTCTAAGTCCATAACTATTTTAGTATGTACTTGACTCGATGGTGCATGGTCCTTTTGGGTTGCCTTCACCAAAGCAACTTGATAGGATGAATTATAGAGAGTAAGGATTAAATATGATTTATTAATATATTATGGGAATAATATATTAAAGGAGAAATCATATTGTTTAATTAATATTAGTCAATAATTAATTGGTAATTAGTTTTGTGACTAAAAGAGATTAATTAAACTTAAGGGACTGGAATTGTAATTATAAGATAATTGCAATTTGGGCCATAGATTGCCTTGTATTAAGGGATGGACGAATTCTAATGGGAAACCCATAAGGAAATCGTCCATGGGCTTAATTAAAGGAGTCTATGGGTTGCTTAGGGCTTAAGCATCCAAATTAGGGTTTCCTTGTTAGATAACCCTAATAGCCCAACTATATAAAGACCCCTTAAGGCTAAAAAACGTGGCTAAGCTTCTTGTAAGGGTTTCTACACGTTTTTGGCAGCCTCCATCCTCTCTCCTCTTCATCCTCTTGCTTATGGTGTTTGTGAGCCATTAGAGGAGTGACACTTGTGACTCTAAGCCTTCCAAAGTCAATTCAAGGAGGAATTGGGATTGTTATTGCTACATAACAATCAAGGTAACACTATAAACCTATTCTCATGTTAATAAGATTATTTGAATACAAGAATTAGGGTTTATAGTCTTGGATAACTTGCATGTACAATAGAGAAACCTAGATCCAAGCTTTAGGGTTTGTATGAGCACATAGGATGTCTTATGACCAAAACCCATCAATGGTATCAGAGCCTAGATTGGTTTCTATTGTATTGATGCTTGATATGACTGGAAAATTCGATTTTTTGGATTCTGGAGGCTGGACTCGCCGAGTCGATGGCTGAACTCGCCGAGTCCATGCAGACTCGACGAGTCCAAGGCTGACTCGACGAGTCAACTCGTCTGACAGGCGGATTTTCGGGATTTTTACCTATTATGACTTAGGATTATTACCATAATTGTTTAAACTTGATAAAATTCGAATTTTATTAATCCCTTATGATTATCCTTGTCAAGATAAAAGATTTTGGTCATCTAATTAGATAATTGTTACCTTATTTGATATATGTGAAGTTATGGAAATTATTTGATCATTATCTTGCAAGAATTTGAACTAGATCTAATTAGATAATCACCAATTATAGTTAATTGCCTTATTTGAATTATGTAATCTAGAATATTCTTGACAAAGTTTGGAATAGTTTCAAATTAATCCCTTTAGGTTTTATAGTTTAAATTTGAACCCCAAAAGTTTTGTTGTTTTGAAATTTAAATAGTTAAAACCCTAATGTTTTGAAAAAAGGTTTCAAAACTTGCCCTCAAGTTTTGGAATTTAAAAGTTGATTAAAAGGTTTAATTAGAAATGTTAAATTCTAAAACTCTAGTAATGTTTTGAAAAGTTCAAATCACACCCTTATGGTTTTATTAATTAATTAAGGAGTATAATTAAAAGAGGTTTAATAAATCCATAAAAGTTTAGGTTGACTATTTAATAGAATTAAAGGTGTAATTGTTAAAGTTAACCACACAGTATTTTAAAAGTTATAAAATACACCCTATACTATATATAAGATTAAAAGTCTAACATTATATATATGTATAACTAAAAGTCAGTCTTACCGTTAGTAGGCCTCATTCACGAAGCTGGTCTATAAGGGGTGTTTAAGGAAATTGCCTATAAAATGGCGATTGAATGGGTATCCACTCTTACCCACCGCACTCTTGACCAATGGAGGGTCGTTAGCCGAACGGGTAGGATAGGACGAAACCTTCCATTATAAGTATAATGAAATACAAAGTAACTAAATGTTTTTTAAATTCCCAATCTTAGTTACTTAGGCAAAAGTGAATTGATGCAATTCCATGAAATTACACTTTGTGCCCTTGCGAAGACGTTAGTGGAGCGTGTGTGGTTTACCGGCACACTAAATGGTTCTAAGCAAAGGTAGCAAAGGGTGACTCAATGTTTGTCATAGTTCGGTGGAGCGTGTGTGGTTTACCGGCACATCGAATAGGTGATTGTAACATGTGAGGGCACCATGTAGTTTGCATGGTTATTCACACCCGCTTTGTGATCCTCGGCATCCCAGTCACAAACAAGAGGGGCATATCGAGATTTAAACATGCCATTGAAATGTTCAATGAATCTCAAAGGATCTAGGAGTTTTCATAGATTTAAAACTTAAACTTCTTTTCGTTTTTCATGGTGGAAACTAGTGAATCGTCATTCACTTACCTTCAAATGTTCTGTGATTTGGGTTACGGCATCCCTCTCCCGAGTTGTAGGATATTGTGTTGGGTCCTAGCCTTGGAATTTCATTTGGGTGATTTACCAAGGACTCAATCAATCAACTAATTTGAATTCGTTTTTCTCCCGATGTCAAAGTTCGACAACTATGATCTTTTCAAATCCCGTGGAACAAGCATTCCACATGAAGATGATATTCCACGATTCGATCGAGGAATAAGAAATCATGCTTCACTTCCTCCTCCTCCTCCAATTATTCTCCCTAACCCACAAGATTGTAAAATTGAAAGGTTCAATATCACTCAAGCCCTTTTGGCAAGTAAACATAAAGAAGGCAAGTCGGTGTGTGCACACGTCTTAGGGATGAAGTCACACATTGTCGGTGAAGCGACGGCTATTGATTGGGTTCTTCGGTCACTTCCTAACTCATATAGTGAGTTCTCAAGAGAGTACTATATGATAGACCACGACGTGACCCTTATAGATCTCACCTACATGCTTATTGCTGCTGAACCAACAATGGTTTGGCGCAATAGAAAAGCAAAGTTGATTGGTGAATCTGCCTTCAAGACCTCTATGGATATAGACAATGGCAATGAAAGACATGCAATGATCGAAAAGTTTGATCATAAGAGAAAGGCGATGTCTGAAGTAGTTCCATGTGTTGTTCCAAAAGAGTCAATTTGGTTTTATTGCCAAGAGAAGGGGCATTGGAGACGAAGTTGCCCTATCTACCTAAGAGATCTAAGAGATGGGAGAGTCAAAAGTATGACTACGATTTAGTTAAGATTCCACTATCTAACTCCATTAAGTTCCTATTCATTGATTCCTAATACATAATGTGATAAGATTGCATTTGAATGTTTTGAAGGATCGGTGAAAAGAAAGGAAGCTTGATAAGAGAGCAAGACGAATCTAATCACAAGAGATGGATCTTGATCGCATGGGCTTGATGATTGGATTTTGAGCTTAGAAAGTTATGATGGAGTTGTTAGAAAATTTCTTTTGTACATAGTTTTCAATAGATTTTGCATTGTAAGGACAAATGTTTTTCCGCTGCTTTTATAAATAAAATATATTTTGTTTGACTTATTTATTTATTTGTTTACTTCCTTGCAATGAAATCGTTATGAAAATTGATGTTTGCATATTTCTACAACGAATGGATATGATTCTTAGTTATGTTATTTATGGAAATGTCAAGAACTTACCAAATAGGGAGAGTTTCTCATCGCCCAAGTTTCAATTGGACAGAAACTTGGAATCACGCAACTTGATTGCATGATGACTGAGAAATTTCATATTTGGAAATTAGACTAATTCGTTGACAAAGTGTCAAGTGAAGGACTAAGAGATCGAGTACACAAAGTTGTGCATTGATCGAGTTCACCATAAGAGTAACAAAGATATTCGTCATGATTTACTAAAGGCTTAGTAAATATGATTACACTTACAAGATTAAGTGTAATTTTGAATTGATTAAAGGGTTTAGATCAATAGCAAAATGAATAAGAAGAATCAAGTAGGCAGAAAGATAAGAGTTTCTCCATTCTAAGAAGAAGGGAGAGTAGCTTTTATGCTTTATGATAGGTCTTAATGATTAAGAACCATATCTCTATTGATCCTCTAAGTGAATCTTAGTACAATTGTATGTCTAAGAAGAGGAATCAAAGATTGAAGAAATGGTCAAATCAAGAAGTCAATCATACTTCGTTTCAATAACAAGTCTTAAAGTTAAGATTGTGACATGTGAGTGAAAAGTATTAAAGGTTTATAACATTCGTCAAATGTGGAAAGTTGTGATGTCTTGGATAAGACAAAAGACCAACTAGGACCAATTTGTGAAGAGTTTTGATAAAAACTACACTAACTCTTGAATATTTGTTTGTCAAGAAATGTTTATTGACAAAAGAATCTTATATGTCAAGGAGTCAGTGGGAGTCTTAATGGTCTTGAAAGGGTTCAAGAACAAATCAAATAAACCTTATTGATCATCACTAGCACACGAGTTGAGGTTTACAACCTATCGTGAAGACATTATTTTGTTTCTGTGCCAATCCAATCGAGTTAATTATGCATGTGAGTCTTATGAGTTCTTATTTGAATGCATAAAAGGCAAGGACCTTGATCAATGGAAAGTACATTGATAGGAAAAGGTGAGCTACTTAACTACTTGGAAGACGTGGTGGGCAGCTGTGCTACCATAAGGCAAGAAATCAAGATTAAGAAAGTTCGATCCATATAAGTTTGAATTTGTCGTAAACTTTGGTTTTAACAAATTCACATGGATAGGAACACATACACCGTTTAAATCTAAGTGTCATAAGATTTCCTCCTTCATGAAAATGATTGTGAGGAAATGCTTTCACTAAGAAAGATTTTAAGAAAATAGTGATTGTAAAATTGCATTCTCGAATTCGATCATGGTTACGGCATCCCTTTCCATAATTTGAATTGTGAGGTTTGGCAATTAGTCTTAATTGTTAAGACACACATATAAACTATCTAAGGCAAAGGTGTATAAGTTCAAAAAGCCTTGATAAAATATTATCAAAGCACTAAGTATTAGAAACATGGACTTAAGAAATTCAATAGGTATTGTTTTTCTGAAAGTTAAGATGTTTATGAATACATGTCGAAGCTAGTGGGAGCATAAGTGTTATGTTTTGCTATAATTAAGGGAGAGAATATTATGCTTCATTTCAAATCTAAAGGATTAGGTTGTGGAATGTTAATAGATTTAGTCAAGGGTACATAGTGTATTCTTAAAATTTCGATTATGATTACGGCTTCCTCTTCACAATTCGAATTTTGAGAACATAGCAAATAAAACATTATGCATCATGTCCCATACGCTTCGAGTATAGGATCGATTGCAAATGATTTAATGTTTTACCATTCTAAAATTTTCCAAATGTCTAGCGCATTTAGAGGGAAAAGGGACTAGAATCGATTTTGACTAAAATAATTAAACAACTATCAAAGGATAATCCAAAGTTCGACGAGGATTGGTTGCTTGTGAGTAGTTGGAAGTATAGTATTGGAAATTATGGAAATGTTTCCATATTGGATGGACAATATCGACATCATTACGAATAGATAAGATTCTATTAAGAAATTAGTTGTCATATGGAAAATATGGAAGCGTGTCCATATTGGGAAGTAAATATTGAAAATCTATGTCTAGATTAGAAACCTTTATGCAAAAGGATGTTCAAAGGAATGTACTTTGAGTAAGAGACATAGTATCTAAGGAAGTGTCTTGTAACAATCTCCGATAGAGGACTTTGTAATATCATTGGCAATAGTCTTTGTGACCTTGGTGCAGTGACATTACATAAAGTGTTAGAATCTAGTATATTCTATAAGTAGCGAGAATTTGATATTCTTACACTTAAGAAAATGGATTTGGAGTTGTAAAATGAGAATGATTGGAAATGTGTTCAATTTGTCTATTTCACAAAAGTAAGAACCATAGGTAAACATTGTGTGCATGCTAGGAGCATGGGACAAGTGTAATGATTCAAGTAAAAAGTTGATTACCCGAAACGACAAATAATGAGTAATCGATATGGTGATAAATAAAACGTGTTTTGTTTATACTCAAAGGTTTGAGGCCATATGGGATTAGTATTATTCTTGTGTTTCACCTTGCATGTTTTGACTTCCAAAGTAATTGAGTTTATTAAGAATAATCAAATTATTCAAACGGGCCACAGTCGTTCATATGTTGGAAGTAGATATGAATGAAGACTGCCGTGAATTGGTGTGTGGATTGTCTAGAAGAGTATTAGACATAAGCAAATGTTTGCTGCAACGTTCATGAGTGCTTATGAATATGATTTGAGCATTGGATTAAACCCACGCTCACTTGGATCACTCCATGAATTGTATTACGAGTGATTAGTGAGACGATAACATCTTATATTCTTGAAACCGAGATGTGTGAGTTGTATCTTGCGAATCGGTTGCACATTGATAATATGTAAACGCACTAGTAACTTGGTGTTATAAAACATATTGTTGTGTGTAATTCGGTGAGTGAGTGCAAGCGAGCATTGTATCAAAGTTTATCCATTCCTTTTATCCAAGGTAGGATAAAAGCGATATCTTTGGGCCCCTCGATGGTTTAGTGATGACATACGTAAATGCTCGGCCGGGCTAGGGCTAATTTGATTTGTTCAATTAGTCTGTCGTCATAAATCAGAAATCGAGAAGTAGTACAAAGAGAATGATTAGAAATCATATCTCATACGATATCTAGAATGGAGGAATATATGATCCCTTATCTAAGGACACGCGTATCTGATATGATCAGAGTTGACAGCGGCTTTGGAAAGCTACGATTGCAAATCAGGATCTGAAGTCATACGCAGAATAGTTGTTAGACTTATCCAAGTGGGAGACTGTTGGATTAGTGTCTAAGTCTATAACTATTTTGGTATGTACTTGACCCGATGGTGCATGGTCCTTTTGGGTTGCCTTCACCAAAGCAACTTGATTGGAGAAATGAATAAAGAGAGAGAGGATAATATGATTTATTATCCTTTTGTATCTTTTGATTCTCATGTTATCTCTTATAAACATCTTGTTGGATTAGTGTCTAAGTCCATAACTATTTTAGTATGTACTTGACTTGATGGTGCATGGTCCTTTTGGGTTGCCTTCACCAAAGCAACTTGATAGGATGAATTATAGAGAGTAAGGATTAAATATGATTTATTAATATATTATGGGAATAATATATTAAAGGAGAAATCATATTGTTTAATTAATATTAGTCAATAATTAATTGGTAATTAGTTTTGTGACTAAAAGAGATTAATTAAACTTAAGGGACTGGAATTGTAATTATAAGATAATTGCAATTTGGGCCATAGATTGCCTTGTATTAAGGGATGGACGAATTCTAATGGGAAACCCATAAGGAAATCGTCCATGGGCTTAATTAAAGGAGTCTATGGGTTGCTTAGGGCTTAAGCATCCAAATTAGGGTTTCCTTGTTAGATAACCCTAATAGCCCAACTATATAAAGACCCCTTAAGGCTAAAAAACGTGGCTAAGCTTCTTGTAAGGGTTTCTACACGTTTTTGGCAGCCTCCATCCTCTCTCCTCTTCATCCTCTTGCTTATGGTGTTTGTGAGCCATTAGAGGAGTGACACTTGTGACTCTAAGCCTTCCAAAGTCAATTCAAGGAGGAATTGGGATTGTTATTGCTACATAACAATCAAGGTAACACTATAAACCTATTCTCATGTTAATAAGATTATTTGAATACAAGAATTAGGGTTTATAGTCTAGGATAACTTGCATGTACAATAGAGAAACCTAGATCCAAGCTTTAGGGTTTGTATGAGCACATAGGATGTCTTATGACCAAAACCCATCACATCTATCATGTTTGATATGTTTTGTAGGATCATCAGAGTATCATGGCCATCATGAGGATTTGGATGACAGTTCCTTTACCCGAGGAGGTCCAGGTGGTCCATCACTCTCTAAACCCAAAGGACGATCATGCCCTAAAGGTTCCATTAGCAGCTTCACCCATGTCAGAAGAGGAGGAACCTTATAAGGAGGAGCCTCATAAGGAGGAGAATGATGAGGATACAGCTGGTAGTTCACCATATCCATATTCATCTAGATCTTCGAGAGATAACTCTACAAACCGTGTTGACTACTCAGAGCCAGATATCGAAGAGGAGGAGCATGTTATCAATGGGGAGAGCCATATCTTTACCCACTATCATTGGAGGTTCTATAATATTTACCCGCACCCTGCCATATCATGGGTCTGAGAAGTAAGAACACTTCGAGAAAGATAATTTCCATTCCTTCGAGGAAAAGGGATGCTTCCCCTACATTATCACCCATGTCTCGTAAGAGGCCATGTACTACGTACCCATGGACTCCCCATGTCAGGGAGTGACACATGGAGGATAGCATTGGATTTTACTATGAGGTGGGTGAGTCTTCTAGAGCTCCAACACCTACACATATTCCTAAGACTCTGATTAAGGAGACAATGTTAGTTCTAGTCCCAAGTATGACAAGACATTCCAATAGGATACATTCTTCGAAGTATGACTTTAGGATGTTGAGGAGCAAGATTGGGTATTAATCAGGTAGAGTTCAAGAGCTAGATAAATGTATGGACATTAATGAGTTGAGGATCCTACTTGCTTATAACCACCTAGAGGAGGCACATTCACAAATCCAGATGCAGCATATTTTGGTATAAGAGATGGAGCTCATATCAAGATATTGGAGGATAGAGTTGTGGTGTAAGATCTGTGTCTATCGCTAGACATAGTTATGAATATGTATGTAGGTCATTTGACAGTTGAAATCCTTTATGAATAGAAAAGAGTAACTATATATATATATATATATATATATATATAGAGAGAGAGAGAGAGAGAGAGAGAGGTGAGTTCAATAGAGAAAATAAAAAAGGTTGAGAATGGGGGAATTATTCTCAGCCCCTCATTTAATCTAAGCATAAAAATACACGGTGGAAAACTTGTAAATATGTTAATAACCTTCAATCTCAAATACGTAAATATAGAGAATTCGATAACAGTTCGTTCATCATAAAAAATTTTCCTCCAACCTTCAATAATCATCCAGATTTATTCAACTAAACCATCACCAATGTCATCCAGTGTAAATCAATCACCGATATTCGTGGCTGGGAGGTTCGCCGTTCAAGACATATTCGCAACCCAAATTCATCAATTTCATCGATTTCTTTGTTGAATACTCCGAATGTTCGTAGCTTGCAAGCATTTGTTAAAGTTCATAACATATTTGGATATGGAATTTCCCAGGCTCACAAACAAAATCAGTTGGAACCATAATTTCTTCGTTGTTCATGAAATTAGAATCGGAGTTCTAGACTCATAGTCACAGTTGACAATGAAGGAATCAGAATCGGTACTCACAGGTTCCAAATCAGATTTTCGGAAATCGAAATCAAAATGAGAAATCGATCAGACATAGGATGTCGCATCTAAAGTTGAAATCGGAAGTATATGATGATTTGGAATTGATAACTTGATGTTTTTAACATTTTAAGAATAGTTAACTTGTAAGTACTCCATCTATTTGATGAAATGCATAAACTAAATTACCACGTTATATTCACATATGAATATGTTTTCTCACCTGATTCAATATATGATTATTAAAAACACAAAACAAATATGCAAGTCTGTATGTTATTCATATGTGAATAACATATAAAAATTATATATTTGTCAAGATACCTTCAAATATTCATAAGTGAATATATTCACAAGTGAATATACCTTGTAATATTCATATGTGAATATACTATGTAATATTCATAAGTGAATATATCATCTAATATTCACAAGTAAATATACTATGTAATATTCACATGTGATATACCATGTAATACTATGTAATATTCACATGTGAAATATCATTTAATACTCATAAGTGAATATAGCATCTAATATTCACAAGTGAATATACTATGTTAATACTCACAAGTGAATGCATCACTCAATATTAAAATATGAATATACTATGTTTATTATATGCTATATTCATATATGAATGATACACAAATTCTAAAAAATATCATAATTTTTATTCATAAGTGAATAACGAATGATACATAAATTCTAAAAAATATCATATTTTTTATTTATAAGTGAATAACGAATGTACTGTAATTAACCTGATGCATTTTTATTCACTTATGAATAACGATAGCTAAAAATATAAAAAAAATAAATTTTTATATTTTATCTTAAAACTATATCAATATGGATGTCAATTTGTAGAGAATAAAAAATCATGAATTTTGGTATATTTAAATTCATTTTTTTAAATAAAAATAGCTTTTAAAAATTAAAAAAAAAAAACGATAAAAACTATGTTTTTGTATATATTAAGGTAATGATTAGCATAGTTTAAGGATATATGTTTTGTTGGAAAACACATGTCGATTTATTTCTCATTTCCGTTGGTATGACGGAGGCTTTTGCGGAAAAAATAAATGAGTAGTTGAGAATGATTCCCCTATTCTCAATTTTTTTTCTCAATTGAACACTCCCATATATATATATATATATATATATATATATATATATATATATACATATATATATATATGTGTATATATATATATATATATATATATATATATATATATATATATATATATATATATATATATATGATCATGTGAGGACTCTTTTTTCTATGAGGACTCGTGAGGACACATTTAAAAATTGAAAAAAGTTAAATAAAACGCAAGTCATAAAATCGAGTATAGTATTATATTTGAGAAAAAAAAATTGGAAAATTTCTTTTGGATAATTAAAATTGAATCAATATTATTTTTATGATCCATGATACTCTTTTTTCTCTGAGGACTCGTGAGGACACATTTAAAAATTGAAGAAAAGTTAAATAAAATGCAAGTCATAAAATCGAGTATAGTATTATATTTGAGAGAAAAAAATTGGAAAATTTCTTTTGGATAATTAAAATTGAATCAATATTATTTTTATGATCCATGATTCAATTTTAATGATCCAAAAACAATTCCCAATTTTTTTCTCCAATATAGTACTATGCTTGATTTTATGATTTGTTTTTTTTTCAAATAAAAAAGCTGAATACTTGAGATATTCTACAACGTGAAGCATGTACGAATCATAAAGAAAAGGATTCAGTTGAATCACGAGATTCTAATTAGGTTTTTTCGTAAGCAAAGATGATGAAGCTGTTTGACCTTAAAGAGAGGATGATTCTACCATTGTTGTAGTGAAGAAGAAGAAGATGAACAGTTGTATTCAAGAGAGATTGAAGAAGGTAAGGAGGTATAGTAAGTGTGAAAACCTCCTTTTATGCCGTTGCCTAGAGAGAGAAAGTATCCACTGTGACGATGATATGATCTCTGAAAAGGCGTCTGAAAAAGCTCGATTTGATAGCTTGGTATCCCTAGGTTTACATTAGTAGGCGTTGGTATAGGAACCATTTCAAATTCACACGCCCAATACAAATTCTTATTCTTTGAGTCATGTGGAAGTCTTATCATCTCCTCAATTTTGAAAATGCTTCAAAGTCAAGTACGAGCAGCTACAAACAAGACTCATCTATTCTGTTCATATTAAGCAACCTTCACACCTCCATAAGAAAGTGAACCACCATAGCTATTAGAACCAAAATCACAAATCTGAAAAGTGCCATTAGTGCCACAAACAAGAGTTTGGAAAATCATATAGATGTTCGTGCAAGAGTGTGCCAAAGAAAAAGAAATAAAGCAAGATGTGTGTGAGATATAACTGATGTATTTGAAGACATGGAACGAATGATCCCGGACACAAATCTCTTCCATCAAATTCAAGAGAGACTGATAAGCGTTTATGTGGTTTCCCATAAAATACGATCAAAAGTTTGTTAAGAAACATTGAAAGGCATATTTTTAAGTATAGGGCTTAGTGGGTGGTTTATCTTCATCATAACTTCGATATTTAAAATAAGACCGAAAGTAGGATGAAGTACTTGTGAGACCGGTGTGGCCTATTGAACAAGTAGGTTTGATAAAATATAAAGTGAGTAGGTGGTTATGAGAAATCTCAAAAAAATAAAATAAAAATGGATCTTATGGGAAGAAACGTCTTAATTTTAGACAATTTCATAAAGACCACTTAAAAATAAAAAGAGATTTCTTCAAGGTAACAAGTAATAACTTGAACATTTTAGCATTCACCATCAATGCATTCAAGGTGTTGGATATTGGGTCTCACTCAACACGTGTTGAATGTATCTAAGATCATCAACACAGATGTTGTGTCATAAACCTCAATGGTAATTGCTGAGAGTCTTAAGGGTTACGATTGTGGAACAACACGTGATGGAGAAAAATGAGATGGTTAAAGAGCCGAAAGTTCCTTTGCTAATTAAGAATGACAAAGAAGAAAAATATTAACTCAATGTGAGAAGAGTAAGGTAGCTCATGACTTGACTGAATTTAGCAGCCTAATTAGGAAGAAACGATAGGTATAGATCGAATCATTAAGGCTTCACTCAGAGTCTAGGAGGCTTCAGTCTACATACAACAACATGCCTCTAGGGACTCTTAACTAGTACATAGATAAAAAGAGATATACCTCCCTAGCTCCACATGATATAACAATTGTGATCACCAAGCCTAAGAAATAAAAGACACAAAAACGAAACGAAACACAAAAAGAAAATGTTTTTGAAGTTTAGGATTTTTCTGAAAAATAATAAAAACAGAAAATAAAATATTTTTGGAGTTTTTGGAATTTCTGAAAAATAATAAAAACTGAAAATAAAATATTTTTGGAGTGCTTGAAATGAAAATAAAAGAGAAATAAAATGTCACACCCCGTTAAAGCGGAATTACGAAGTGCGACAGGCTAAGGTCCCATCACAAAGGTAAATAGGAGTACCAACCATAAATATTAAGCGTCTTATGTTTACATCGTGTACAAAACAAATACATTCAATTTTCACAATACATAGTTTAATACATAACAAAGGTAACAACTAAAATCATGCTAGCGTCTCATTGATTCACTGATTGTTCCCTGAAAAACATGAAAAAACATAGGTCAAATATAGAATAGTTGGTGAGTTCACAGGTTTATAATAGTACATTATTTAAAAAATATAGTTATTCTATAAAAGTTCCAATTCAGATAACGATGAATTCCATTGCATTATGTTCACAACCAACCCTAACGAACGTTCTTGCCCTATTCCATCATGTCCATGGTTCCCATGATGTCAGTTCATGGAAATATGCACTCGCGGATCCGGGCGAATGGGGGCTGTCAACCCCAAATAGCGCTATCTATAAGACCATCGGCTCGAATATGA